>NC_051086.1:14056927-14661213 GCF_004664715.2 Peromyscus leucopus
CACCTTAGAAACAAAAACCTCAGTAATTATTAGTATAGTACATATGCTGCAGAGTCCGTTCCCTGCCCCCAACAACTATATGCAGACACTGCCCTGCATACCACCTGTGCTTTCAATGGTATTCAGTTAAAACATAAAATTTCCAAAAAGTCCAATCGTTTCTTATTATTATGATTATACCACCCTCCTGTCAAAGTTGTCTTGAAAAATCTCATATTTTATCCTTAAGTTATTCAATCCCTATGATCCTTCAGTGACTCCTTTCACTATCAAAATAAGATCACAAACAAATAGAATGACCGTGGTGTGTTTTGGTGAATCGAGTCTCATTTGAAGTTGCTCCTCTCTCAGATTTTTCCTTCAGCCCTACTTCTCAGCTTGCAAAAAGATGCATAAAGAATTCTTTTTATAGTTGCATTCTAATACTTCAAGGTACTTACTCATCATGACCTCAACATAAAAGCAAATCTAAAAATATTCTCCATTTTCTTCTACAACAGAAAACAAATCAGTAAGGTCTGTTCATCAAGACAAATTATGTCTGGCCCATAAGTCAGATAGGCCCTCTGAAGCCAAAGCAGCAATATGAAACCAAGTAAGTAAGAAATTCACTTAGTCATCTGACATTAATTCAGGGTAGAGCCGGGCTCTGAATTCTAGCTTCGGCATCCTGCACACGCATGTACACACATACTAATTTTCCATAAATTCCCAAATCCCACTTTTAAACCTCCTATTTAGAGAATAATAAGAAAATCCTGAATACATTGTTTTCTAAAGCTTATTAGAGGTATAAAATGAGGGAGATTAAACAAATTTAATGATGTACATGCATTTTACTCTTGAATTTCTTTATGAAATTAGCATTTTGTTAAATTCCTAATTGGTTCTTGAAGGTCTGAATTCTCTTGCCTGTAACATGAAGTGTGAAGGATTCCTTCTGTAGGAATAAATGCTGAAATTATCCATTTTTATGGTAATTAATGAGGAAGCAATCAGAAAGTCATCACTTATACAAATAATTTAAAAAATTAGAGTTATCCACCATCTATAACAATATTTAACCAACATTAGAAAAATAGAGATTATTTTCAAGTCTGAACAGAGTATTGATTTAGATAAATCAAACTGTGGCTTGCAAGATATTTTCTTCTACCTTAAGGACAGTTGAAATAATAATAATAATATTAATAATAATAATGTATTTTTCAACACAGTAGAATGTAGGATAATAGATAAACATTTGTAATATCCCCAAATATTTTATTTATCAGTAATACCAAATAGCTTATGCACAAAAATAAATCAAAAGAAATTTTAGAAAATTTTTTTGAAAAATAAAAATGAAAATATAGCATGGTAGAATTTGCAGATACAAGAAAAGCAATTCACAGAGGCAATGGGCATTATTCACTCATCTTGTTAAAACAGACAAAAAGCTTAGTTGATGAAAGTCAAGACAAGATGGGAAATTTAACCAACGTGAAAAAGTAAAGCAAATTCAAGATGTTATAAAAGGCAAAGAAAACAAATCCACAAGCATATGGAGGAAATTAAGGAAAGAAAATAACACTGTGGGCAACTGAGAAAACCAAGAGAACCAAAATCTTAGTGAAACCAAATGGCTCATTGAAAGAGCAACAAAGTGAGCAAATAGCTCAACTGATAAAAAAAAAAAAGATAAAGTTCAGATTTAATTAGAGAAAGAAACTGAGAGGGTTGTAGTCCATAGCCACTTAAGAGTTAACTAGAGAGTAAGGGCTTACTTTTATATCAATGACATCAATGACTTCAGACTAAAAAGGGTACATTCCTTATTAGTAATTTCAGCCAAGGAATTACATTCATTATTAAAAAAAAAAATCTTCACACAAATGTGGTAATAATACTATTGAGTCACAAACTTTCTAATCTACGTATATTCAAGCTGGAAATAAAAATGGAATCTCAAAAAATCTTCACAGGACATCGCTCTTTTCATACTATTAAGGAAATGCAACCACCCTAGGTTTCCATCAACTGAGGAATGGATAATGGAAATGTGGTATATATTCACTAGGATTTTATTCAGCCATAAATTACAAGATTTACAGGAAAACAAATGACACTGGAAAACTTTACAGTAAGAAGTAACCCAGGATCAGAACAGCAAATAAAGTATGATCTTTGCCATATACGTATTCTAGCCTCTAATTGATTAGTGTGTATATTCAGCTGGGAATAAATGCGGGTAAAGGCCAGGGAACTGGAAAGGGGACTGTGAGTTGCATTAAGGGACAGGGATGAGGGAGACAATAGGAAAAAGCAGGAGGGGTGGTAATCATGAGTGTGAAAGGGTATAGCAGAAAAACATGGACAATAAGCCAACATGTTGTATGAAAACGTCATGTCACATTGTAAATCAATTTAATCATAAAGATAAAATACTTGAAAATTTGACATCAGAAAACCACAGCTGGACACAATGCAAATATGAATGGACCATGACGAGCTCAGCTTCAATGGATGCATCTACATCACAGCTCCTTCATCTCCACCTCAGGAAACATCAGGAAAAATTATATGAGCTGTGATCCTAGGAAGTCTGTTGTGAATCAGTTTTTCCTAGAAATGGCTGCACAGAAAAGACTGGAATAGTAGTAATATCATTGGACATTTTAATGTGGGAGAAAAAAATTACTCAGGGCCCCAACCCAAAGCAAAGAACTACAGGCATCTAGCAAATGACTGTTGAGAGGAGAGCCTCTCCCAGGGATGAGTCCCTTATTCTTTTAGGCAGACTAGTCAGCCCTGAAACCTTAGACTCACAATCAGCAAAACCTGACTCAGCAGGTTGTATGAAATATTTGTGCATACACCATGTCTGTGTGTGTGTATCTGAGTGTGTAAAAATAACAACTGAAGAAAAAGAGACTATCAATTTGAAAATGAGAGGAGAACACGGGAAAGGTTAGTTAAAAGGGTGGCATCCAGAAGTGGGCAGGAGAAAAGGGAAAGGGAAAAGTGATAAAATTCTATTTTAATTAAAAATATTTTTACAAAAAATAGCATTTGTTTTTAACTTCATTATAAAATATAAGGTCAACATGACATAGCAATGTAGAACTCAACGTTACTCTAATAAGCAAATCAAACATATTGTAAGAAAGAAAAACTGTTTAAGAAGGCAGGAACAAAGAAAAAAAAAACACTGACTACCCCCACCTTTACTTAGTGTAGAACTGAAAACATATCAGAAAAAATAAAAGAACAATCTACTGGCACATACAGAAACATCAAAAGCACATATTAACTAACAGAAGCCAAGAACAAAAGATTGCATATGTGTGCTGCTATTTATATCTGTCATTTAAGAGCTGTAAATTTCTAACAGTCAGGGGAGCAATTGCTAGGGAGATGGAATGAGAATGCAGCACTGTTGTTAAAAGTTACGTGATGATACCAGAGTGGACTGAGTGCTTGCACTAACAACAACAGACACACAAACGGAAATGGAGAGTCCTGTGCTAAGTCTACACAATCACAATGAAAAT
Organism: Peromyscus leucopus; assembly: GCF_004664715.2. Taxonomy (NCBI): domain Eukaryota; kingdom Metazoa; phylum Chordata; class Mammalia; order Rodentia; family Cricetidae; genus Peromyscus; species Peromyscus leucopus. The sequence continues at coordinate 14,060,461 of NC_051086.1, forward strand.
TCAAGTAAAAAAAAAAATCAATGCCTAACTAAGGATTTCTCTCTGAAATCAAAAGATCTCCCTCTCCCTGGATCAATATAATGAGAAAGTATCCTCTGCTTCAAACTTTAAGAAAAAAAATAGCAACCAGAATCACTTGACATTAATCAGTCAGCTTTACTTCCATTGTTTTGTTTCCGCATTCCCATCTGAACACTTAAAATTTACTGTGTGTCACTAACCACTGGGAAATCTCACTTGATTTAAAGTATGGAGTTGTCTCAATTTGTGAACCAAAGGCAATGAAGTGACCAAGACATAATTCAACAGAATTCCAACAGAAGCCTGAAACCTGAGTTAAGTCCTGAGATCCCACAAGGCAGCAGCAGAGAACTAACCCCTGACATTTGTCTTCTGGCCTCTGTAAGCATGCCAGGTCATGTAAGCTCACACACACACACACACACACACACACACACACACACACACACACACACACACATACACACACACACAAATTCATAAGTAAATAAAAGCAGTTAGCTTTATAAATAAATTTGTATTTGATTTTGTCTTTATATTAAGACTATGAAAGACCACAAAAACATGTCTGACATAATGAAAATGTTCCATGCCATAACTTTGGTAAGAGTTATAGCACTATAGATACATTAGTTAAAATATGTTTAATTGTACACTTAAACCTTATAAATCATATGTAAATCATGTATCAAAATATTACTTTGAGTGCTAGACATTTTCTAAAGGTAATTAGTTGGATTCATTTACTAAATGACAACTTCCATGGAGCAATGCCAACAAAATACTGTGAAGGAGGTACCCAGACCCCAGAGTTTGCTTCATTTATTTCAGACAATTTGGATCTAAAATATTATACATACATATATATATATATATATATATACATATATATATGGTATATATATACATGAAAGAATGACATAGCTTCTTATAATAGTGAAAGCATTCTTATGTTTAATAAACTATTTATTAAAGAGGTAGTCATCAAGAAAATAATTCTAGATGCCAATATTCAGGAAATTTGTCTGACAGACTTTATCAAATGTTGCAAGGCTCTACTACCTTTTATCATGGGAATGTCTACAGATAAGCCTATAAGATAATCTCTTACACAGGTTGTGTATGTGCTGTGAAAAGGGAACCTCTGAAATTGACTGTGTTTCATATTATTTCTGATGAGGTTATATGTATGCCCAAGACTGTGGTGAAATATTTTATTGGTTGCTACAGTGAAGTGCCATAGATCCCAACTTATCTTTCTTCTGACCTTAAGTATAAATGAAAGACAATAAATTTATTTCAAGGCTTCATAGAGAATAAGCAAGGCCAAACGGAATAGAGGTTTAAAGCCTCTTCCAGTTCACATTCAGAATCAAGGCAAAGTAAGAAAAGAAAGGAATTAGAATTTTCCTTCCTGTTTTTAAATTGCATTTATTAATAATGGCCATTTGTATTGTTTATCATGTTTTATTTTGGGTTTTGAGAAGAAAAAAGAGAAGGGGCAGCATTGATAATAGAGGTCCATCCTTTATCATGAATGTATGAAAGCTTCTAAGTTCTTACAAATGGAAAATTTCGAGCTTGGAATAAGGCATGTGTCAACAGAGGTTAAATAAATGACACAAACAGAGTTTCAGAATTGAGCTGAAGAGCAGTACAATGTACATATAACAAAGTCTAGGCCCACAAACACTGCCAAGCAGTCGACTGCCTTGTCTGTTTACAGACCAAACTTAGGAACTTCTTTCTAGTTTCCTCTCAGTGAAATCTGAATCCCCAAACTGCAGGGTTCAGAGTGTTATTTATTTCTTCAGTGTGTAGTGACTACTCATGTAGATTCTTCCTAAGAAAGCCTGGAAACATGACTGTTGCAAATCCTCTTAGTGCAGATTGGCACTCTACTTTAAAAACATAGGGTGATGAAACACAATTAAAAGGACTGTTAAAATAAAACATCCTGGATTCTAATTGCTGTAATCAGCAAAGTAAACGTGAGGCAGCCAAGCAAGAAAGCAAAATCATGCCTCTGCCTATCATCACAGGTTCTGTTCCACCCAACTCTCTAAAATACACACCACCATTTGAACAGTGCATACATAGCAAGTGACTAAAGAGATGTCTAAACCATTCTAGAGTTACAAGAGGGCAAAGGTGTATTGAAATACAGTCTGTCTGCAGAAATGGAATGCAAATAATGGCAGTGGTCTTAAAACTTACTTTGTGTACTGTTATTTATTTTCAAGTTTTCTTAATTGATTAGTTTAATCTCTGCATCTCAAGGTATCTGAGTCTTTCAAATCTTCTTTGTAGTGTGACCAAAAAAAGGTAACAGATTTTGTCAGTTCTTGTACATTTTTCTTTCCAGCCAGCTTTCCAGAGAATTGATAACACATTGCTTAATTTCCCACTATTTTCTCCTCCTCCTCCTCCTCCTCCTCCTCTTCTTCTTCTTCTTCCTTCCTTCCTTCCTCTTCTTCCTTCCTTCCTTCCTTCCTCTTCTTTCTTTCTTTCTTTCTTTCTTTCTTTCTTTCTTTCTTTCTTTCTTTCTTTCTTTCTTTCTTTCTTTCTTTCTTTCTCTCTCTTTGTCTTCTTCTTCTCCTCCTCCTCCTCTTTCTTCTTTTTCTTTTTAAGTGGAGGGTGTGTTACCTCTGGCATAATAATGTAACCTCCATAATTTGCTTTAGAAAATGGTTTTCTTTAACTTTTGATGTCATTGCAAATTTAAATGCATCATTTTATTTCATGCATTTAATAATATGCTAATGTAGTAAAATAAGTTTTACTTAAAGGTTTTGCCCTTTCATCCCAAATAGTTTTATATATTTTCCAGAAAGTATGAAATACATAAGAAATATTAAAATGATGGTAAATCATTTCTGTCCCTTCATTTTATTGTTCCTTCCTCCACCGCTGTGTAATGGTATCGATATGTGACATAATAGTGACCTTTCTCCTCTCTGTGGCTTGCATAGCTTCTCTTCTGTACTTGTCTTTCATATGTATGTCTAAATAAATCTTGAAAGACTCTGTAATACTCTCATGAACAATGTCTTACAGGAGATACCACTTTTGTGGTAGTTCAAGGCCAATGAATCCTGGCTTCAGATTTCACAGATTTCTCCCCCACATACAACAGTAGGATATGCCAGTGTTAATCCTGAATTGCATCTTTACTAAAAGTAGGACACTTGCAGGGAAAACAGGCCAATGGAGGCACAACCACAGCCATTTGCTCTCATCACTTTTAGAGCCAAATTTCCACAACATTCTCACTTGCTTTGATGTCTCTACTCATTGAAGTGTATCTCAGTTTAAACTTCCAGGTAGGTAAGCAGTCATGTGGTACACACAATGGAGGATAGTCACCTACACATTGAAATGGCAAATCCTAATATTCAGATACATATACATATACATTCATAATTAATAACACATGTTACAGTAAAGAATAAAATCTACCTCTGCATGGAAACATCCCATTGTCTCCTCCCTTAAGAGTTAATCTAGTTGGGTCTGTCAGTCACCTGCTAAGAGATAACCACTCAGAAGTTGGCACCACCTTAAGCCAAGGTAAATATAGGGGAGGAATAATTATCCCTATACTAAGATAACTGACATTTCTTTCCCAGAATTTCCTTTGCCCAGTTTAATATCTTATAGGGCTATGGTCATATAGAATTGACCTTCTTTTCTGAATAATTCACAAATTCTCTTTTCCTTCTTAACTGTATCATAAGCATACTTTCCCCAACAATCTGGGGCTCCATTCTTTCTCTAAAACTTCGCTGCAAGCCTATGGTTGCTAGTCCACAGTGGAGACCCACAGAGGTTTACTAATGAGAGCTGACTGACCTTGCTTTACCCAGCAGGTAAAGTGGAGTGACAGGACCACAGGTATGGTGTTTAGAAGAGTCTGCACATGGCTATGCAGTATGCTTTGATCTAGCAAGGGGAGGTCTTTTGCCCCACCCCTTAGCATTGTTATAAAACACCCTTGAAGAGACAGAAGGGGCTGGTGAATTTTGATCCAGGTTCTCCTGAAGCTATCATGTGTTTCTGTCTGTCTCCTCTCTGCTATCTTTCTATCTAAAAGTTTCTTATTTCTCTCTCCTCCTCATAGGAACCCTTTGAGGTGGGAGCTGGCCTCCCACAGTCCACCATGGGGCTGATCTTCATGTTGGCTTTTTTCTTCCTATCTTCTTCCTGTGAGTGGCAGTCAAAATTTCCAGTTACCTGACCTAGGTTTATTTCTTTTAAATTCTAATAAAATTGCCATCAAATTTCCTTGAATCTATTCTTAAAATCTTCTACCTATTAGACTAACAACCCGAAATGAAGGTATTGTTTTTTCCTGCTAACATGTGGCAAACTCCACCAAAATGCCCCCAAAATTTCCAATAAAAATTTGACCCAGCTTTCCTCTCAAAATTAACCTCATTATCACTATCATGGAAAGAATGAACACTTCCTACATCATAACCCCAGTATGATAGTTTGCATGTAATTGACCCCCATAAGCTCATAAGAAGTGGCATTAACAGGAGGTGTGGCTTTGTTGGAGTGGGTGTGGTATTGTTGGAGGAAATGTGTCAGAAGTGTGTCACCGTGGAGGAGGGCTTTGAGGTCTCATAGGCTCAAGATATCACCCAGTATCTTAGTCTGCTTGCTGTTACCTGAAAGATGTAGAACTCTCAGCTCCCTCTCTGACATCATGTCTGCCTGCACACCACCATGTCCCATCATGATGACAATGGACTGAACCTCTGAAACTGTAAGCCACCACCTCAATAAATATTCCTTTATAAGAGTTACCTTGCTCATGGTGTTTCTTCACAGAAATAGAAACCCTAACTAAGACACCTGCCTACAGGCCAGAGTTGATTTGGAAAGTTTACACGACATGAAGAAGAGGCAAAATCTCAGTTCCTCACTTGGCAATTTCAAAACCAGCATCTTTTCAATATCTGAGTATGTAACTGGAAACTCAGGAATTCTCAGGCATATTTTCTAGGTTCCCAACAACAGTCATTCATTCAGTCTTCTTCACCTTTGTAGCTTCCTTCTGGAATGCTTTCTTAGACTGCTAAAGCTAATGGGTCAAAGTTATCTCCTTTATTAATTTCCTGTCAGTTTGGGTTCTAAGTGACCTTTGGACTCTGCCAATCAAACATACTTGAAGAAGACAAGAATTCAGAAATGAATTTTGGAGAAGGAAGATGGTAGTTTTACTAGTGCAAACTGGGGGAGATGGAGGCTCTTTGACCAGCTTTGATACACTGGCCTCTCACTTTGATGGCATTTTTAAATTCAAGGTAGAGACAGCAGTTTTCTTGGTAGCACAGTTCTGAAATGTAACGTTGAAAACCACTCTTGGAAACTAAGCCCAGGTTCTAACTTTTCATCTCCCCAGTAAATCATAAATTATTTAATAAACTAATTAATCTCTTTCTCATGGAACTAGCTCAGGATATTGTTTTCTAAAATCATCCTTGGGGCAAAATTGATCTGTAGTGAGAGGGGAGTAGAGAGAAAAAGCTGAAAGAAGACCAATGCCTTCCTGGTTTCCTTGATCCAGTGCATCCTGTACCAAGAAGCTAACCCATTTTCTTTGTTTGGTTGGCTGTTTCTTCATAAACTGTGCCAGCCAACAAACTTTACTTGCTGCTTTTAAATCAGTTTTGGTTTGGTTTCTATCAATTTGACTAATAATAATAATAACTTATGAATAATTAAAACTGATACTGATAAAATGCCCATCTAATTATTCAATTATAAATTCTAATATGTATCTATCAATCAGCACTTTAAATATTTGCATTCAAAATTCCATCTCTTTAAGAAAATGCAATTTTACAAACTTTAATTCCATTCAACTATACCCAAGGAATACCCTGCTAAGCACATTGATTACTTCTTAGGAGAAAGGGCAACAGTGAATGCTTAAGCATATTTCCTTTCATTGATGAACATTAGCCACCAAAAGATACACACAGGGTCTTAAGGACTTCAAAGGATACTGAATATTGGAAGATTCAACTACTCGATCAAGTACTGACCTGTGAGCAAATCTCCTTCCTTCTGCGTCCTACTTCCTTTAGGGACCGGAAGAGGTTCCTACAACAGCAACATCTGGAGAATAAAGATGAGTTAACATGTACAGGGATGTAAAGGGACATTCTGAAAACTTCATGTCATATAGACAGTCTGGAATTGGTATGGGGCAAAAAAACAATTTAATCGAAAAGTACATGAATAAGCAAATAAATATCAAATGTCTTTTTCATAAAAATCAAATGTCTTTACTAAAATGAGCCATTTCTCCTGAAATAGCAAGGAAGAGGTCAAATAGAATTATTTGCATCAAACTCTATATATGTGTATCTGTGTGTGTTTCTCTCTTTGTATGTATCTGAGTATGTATGTGCATGTATTTGTATGCATCTGTGTGTATATGTATGTGTGTGTGTGTGTTTGTATATCTGTGTGTCTATGTGTAGTTATTTTTACTTCGGGAATAGGATTTAGTCTTAAAATGAATTTCAAAGGAGAAAGCTTTCTCCAGCTTAAATTTAGCTTTGGAAAAAAATCAATGGAAAAGAAATGATTGTTTATCTTCTCCAGCATATAACCACAGCATTTATAATCTCACACAGCAAAAGATTCTTCTTCACAGTTGGTGAGCCTCTGTCTAGAACAAATCAAATTTATCATGTCCATTTTGTACTTTGTTGTCTTGTTCTGTAACTGATGTGTTGGTTTTGAAATCTCAGTGACCCTACATCTAAACCATGAATTTTCAAGAAAGAAATATGACTCATCTTTCCACATTGTATTTTATCCTTTCATTTCTTTTCCTTCTGGAAAAAAAATCTGTAAATATTTTATGATGTGAGTGACATTGTCAAAAATGTCTAGTGATTTTGCATTAGGATCTATCTTACTGTTAAACAGAGGGGTACCAATCTGAGAAATGTAATGGGCTACCTCATTTTAAAATCTCTCTCTCCTTATTCTAGAAAATTCAGACAATCCTTATTTCATCATTGATAGTGTTAAGCCTATAGAAGACTTCTTATGAAGTAATTATTTTTAGAAATAACTTTGAACATTAAGAAAATTAAAAAAAAAACACTTAGCCATTAATAGATGTCTATGATTTATTTATTCATTTATTTACCTACTTATTTATACTTTGCCTCTCTGATGCTGTGATAAAGCATTGACTAAACATGCTTAGGGGTGAGGGGGGTTTATTTGGCTTAGAACTTATACTTCCTAATCAAGAGAACAGACTCAAATGGGAGCTCGAAGACTTTTTTTTTTTTTTTTTTTTTTAGTTTAAAAGAAAAGCTAAGGGACAATCAAGCTGTAAAAACCTCAGCAGATGCCCAGAGAAAAATGAAGGTGAGAAGGCAAAGTCTATGCCATGTTAGGCTAGCATGGGGCCAGATGCCTGGCAAACAAGCAGTCACATGATAGAAAAGTGGGATTTAGAGAAAGAGAGGGGAAGAACAAAATGTTGGGGAGAGGGGAGCAAGAGAGAGAGCAAGAAGTATTAAGGAGAGTAAGCTTAGAAAAAGGTAGTAAGAAGGTAAGCAGTCACACACTTTTCTGACTTTAGGAAGTAGGCAGACTTGGGACCTTTACATGGCTGTGACCCATAGGATTCTGTATAAGGGCAGGGATTCTGGGGAAGACAAATCCAGTACATTAAAGAGTGGATTCCTCAACCTGTCACTAGCATGATTTAAGGTGAGCCCACCCTCCTACGGGTAGTCCCTCAGCCAAAGTAATGGCCAAGAGGCTTTGGATAATCTACATGCTAAGTGATCATCTCTTTCTCTAAATGACAGAACAAGGTGGTTTGCATTTCTCACTCTCTGGGGAGCCATTGTCCTCACCTTCACTTTCTGAGCCTAAAGGCAGGTTGGTAGGTGGGGACATGAGGCCTCTCCTCGAGCCTTCCACAGCCCATTTTCTCCAGAATAACTTTCTGAATTGGTGTGTGAGCTTGCACTACTACCACATTCAGTGTGATTTTTCTTATTTTTACTGAAAACTGTTTCCCCCTCACCCGCCTCACATAATAAGTCCTGATTATTGTTTCCTTCCCTCTTTTCCTCCAAGTTCCTTCTCAGCTCCTTTCCCATCCATATCTGCCCCCCTTCTGTCTCTCATCAGAAAACAAACAGGCTTCTAAGGAGTTATAATAAAATATAATGTAATAAGATTAAAAAAAAGCACACTAACAATACAGCAGAATGAAACACAACAAAGAGAAGGAAAAGAGCTCAAGAACAGGCACAAGAAACAGACATAAACACAGAGACCCATTTATTATTCTATACCCAGAAATCCCATAAAAACACTAAACTAGAAGCCATCATCTATCTATACACAAAGGATCTGTAGCTTAAATAGAGAGCAAAAATATAAATAAATTAAATTAAAATTAATATAAACTTAAACAAACAAATAGACAAACAAAATTCCTGACACAACATTAGGGGACAAAGGACCTACACTGATAAACTTGAGTTCATTTCCTGCTGGCCAACTACTGCAGAGCATGCAGCCGACCCTTAAGTGTAGCTTCTTTCCCCAGTGAGACTCCCTTGGAGGAAACTAAATTTTCATTTGCAAGTGGTTATCAGTTGGAGATAGCTTCTCACGTAGGGATGGGAGCATGTGTCAGCTTCTCCTTTCTGCTCTAGGACCCATCTGGTACAGACTCATGAAGGCCCTGTGAATGGTGCCTCAGTCTCTTTGAGTTCCTATCTGCATAGATCATAGTCATTTTCCTTGGTTGGTTGTTCTCATGAGCCTAGGTTGTTTGGGGATTCCTACTATTTGGTGATTTCATTTAGATCTCCTTCACATATGTATATACTTTCGGAAGCTACTACTGTATTAGATTTTCATACTACCTCTCAAATGGCCCTTAATTTTAGCGCACTCTCTCTCAGTATTTCCAAATAATGAGGAAGACAGACTGGATATGTCTTGTCATCAAAGAAAGCTTCCAGTACTGGGAATGTGCTGCATCTGGTTGAGTTGTTGGCCAAAGCGGTGCCATGGGAATCCCCAGACAACCTATGCTGTTGCCAAACTGTAGGTTGCTCTACACAGAATGATTGAACATGGTGAAATCAAACCGGTGCCTACTAGATCCTTCAACTCCACATGCTAACTTCTTTGCTACAGAAAGGTTCTCTGTAGCACAAATCTTAAAAGTTCTTATTAATAAAATCAAATCTGATGCCAGGTATTGGGGTGAATGGTGCAAGATAAGAGAAGCAGAACAAGCCACAGCCACCTAACCTTGCCAATTCCTCAGCTGATCCTGTTTCCTTTAGACTGGAAGCCTCTGTATCCTCATCCAGAATGAATCTCAGCTGAACTGTTGCTCAAAAGCCTAAAAGCTTAACCAGGCTCTAGTTCCTGGTCCTCTCCCCTTATATACCTTTCTGCTTTCTGCCATCACTTCCTGGGATTAAAGGCTCACTTCCTGGGATTAAAGGCATGATTCACCATGCCTGGCTGTTTCCAGTGTGGCTTTAAGCTCACAGAGATCCGGATGGATCTCTGCCTCCCAAGTGATAGGATTAAAGGCGTCTGCCTAACTTCTATGTTTAATATTGTGGCTGTTCTCTTCTCTGACCCCAGATAAGTTTATTAGAGCGCACAATATTTTGGGGAACACAATACCACCACAGTTCTCTGCACACTACCAAAGGAAAGATCTAAAAAACAGCGCAGCCACAAACTCTTTGATCTACAAAGGTGTCCTGCTAGCGAGATATGCAAGCGCAGTGGTGGCACAAAGCTTGTACGAGTAGCTTCACTATCTGATTTGACTCAAGGCCCACTCCATGAGATGGAACCCATACCTGCCTCTGCTCGGGTGACTAAAATCCTGAGACAAGGCAGCCCTGGGACCTAGAGAAAAACCAAATAGTCCTGTTCTACTAAAAGAACTTAGAAAGAAAGGGATTCCTAATTACATTCTGAATACACATCAAATAGGGCCTTGGTCAGCCATCATCAGAGAAGTTTTCCTCCTACAGTATGTGGGAAAAATGCTGAAACCCATAGCCAGTCAATATGGAGAGAGAGAGAGAGAGAGAGAGAGAGAGAGAGAGAGAGAGAGAGAGAGAGAGAGAGACCTTGTAACACTCAACCACAAACAGGATGTCTCCATCAGATCCCTCCCACCAGGGCTCAGGAAACCCTGCAGAAGAGGAGGAAGAAACAGTGTAAGAGCCAGATGGTATAAATGCCTGAACTTATTTCTGGGCCAAAGTTATCTGATATGGCCGGCAAGAAATTAAACCAGATTTGGGTAGGATGGGCCAGTTTTTACTGAGAGCAGTCAGACCTTTTATACCTTAATCAGAAACAGAATATAATGGCAATTACCAGGATCAATAAGGTTGTAGTTGCTAGGATACAATGATGTTTGCAAACTTTACAGGGTACACGAGATTAATGTCTAAGACCAATTGTCCTGTCAAGTTTCCATGCTTCCCTAACTACAGAGAGACACAAAGTAGCCTGAGCACTTCACTGCCTGAGGGAGTGCCTTGGTTTCTCAGGAACTAAATGACACACAGTGCCCTAGGAGCCACGGAGAGTAACCTGAAAAAGCTATGAGGCATGCCTCTCAAAGCAGAGGGGATGGAGGACACCAAGGAGACAAGATCCTCTAAATCAACAGGGTCAATGCACATAGGAACTCACAGAGACTGAGACTGCATGCACAAGGCCTACATGCATCTGCACCAGATAGGGTCCTTGAGCAGAAAGAAGTTGACACATGCTCCGATTGCTAAGCCAGAAGCTATCTCTGATTAATAGCCACTCGCAAATGAAATTTCCTCCAAGGGAGTCTCACTGGGGAAAGAAGCTACACTTAAGGGTCTGCTGCATGTCCTGCAGTAGTTGGCCAGCAGAGAATGAACTCAAAGTTATCAGTGTAGGCTCTTTGTCTCCTAATGTTGTATCAGGTGCTATATTTACTGGCAGACCATAAAGTAAAGCAAAACCCACTTTAAGAGTTTATGTTGGGGTGTGAAGAGAGAGGGGGTTCCTGGAGGCAGCCTCTGGGAGGGAGGTAGCAGAGAGAGAGAGAGAGCAAGGGGTGGGCAGAGTCTGCTTTAAAGGGAGCGCAGTGAATACGTATAGGGGTTTAGGTAGGGGCCAAGCCATGATGCACATGTGCGTGGATTATGTAAACTGTATGGCCATGAGACCCTAGGGTGACTAAGCATTTTGCCTGAATGTACAGCTGTGGGACCCCAGAAGTAGCTAGAGGATGCCGGAAATGCTAACATCAGGAATTTTGTTTGTTTGTTTGCTTAAATTTATAATAATTTTAATTCTTATTTCACTTTATTTATGTTTTTGTTCTGGCTATTTAACCTACAGGTCCTTTGTGTATAGATTATGGCTTCCAGTTTAGTGTTTTTATGGGACTCCTGTGTGTATGAATGAACAAGTGGGCCTCTGTATCTATGTCTGGCTTTTGTACCTTTTCTTGGGATCTTTTGCTTCTGTTTTGTTTCATTCTTATGTATTATTTTGTTTTTTAATCCTATTATATTGTATTTTATTTTCAGCCCTTAGATGCCTTTTGCTTTGTAATGAGATACAGAAAGGGGATGGATCTGTATGGGGAGAGAAGTACTAGAGGGAGTAACTGTAATCAGGATGAATTACATGAGAAAAAATACATTTCAATAAAAGGAAAAAACACAAGGCGAAGCAGCTGTGGAATAGTCCTCTTGTACACTGTAAAGACTTGTCATTTGAATTGGTTTAGTAAAATGCTGATTGGCTGGTAGCCAGGCAGGAATTTTAGGCATCCCAACCCAAGTAGGAGAATGATAAAAAGAAGAAAGGAGGGGTCAGGGGAGATGGCATTCAGCACAGGGGAAGCAGGACATGTAAAACATGAGGTAACAAGCCATGAGCCACAAGGTAAAGCATAAATATAAAATATGGGTTATTGTAAATGGAAGAGTTAGCTAGTAACAAGCCTGAGCTATTAGCTGGTCATTTGTAATTAACATTAAGTCTCTGAGTCTGTTATTTGGAAAGCTTCTACAGGTTATTTGGGAGAAGGAAATAGGGACAGGAAAACTCCACCTAAACAAAGTCAGGTAGAAACAGGAAATAAAGCAAAGATCAGTTATTAGACACAATGTATTTTTCCCATTTCATAGCAAGTCATTAGTCAGTTTTTTCCCCTCCCATTTATCTACTAGATTATGTGTTGCCAGAATAGCACTCAAAAAACTTAAAGTTATTGCAAACTCCCTGAAATGATTTAAATTTAAAAATTAGCTGTTACTAGCCTGTGGATTTTGCTTAAGTGAGCAATAGCTTTTCCTTTCTCTGTATGGATAGCACCTATTTCTGTTTACTGTTCAAAGTTTGTGTGAGATACTTAATAGCAGAATTTAGCTGATCGTGCATATTGCTACAATTGTATTTCTGACTACTAATGTTACTAATGAGGCTTGTTTGGTAACATAAAAGACAATGCCTAGGAAAACCAAGATGTCAAAATGCTGCTTCAGTAGCAGACAACCTTAGAAAGCTCCAGCATGTAATCAAGGCAGGAGACTAAGGCCTTGTTAAAGTCTCTTCTCTTTTTCTCTTCCTGAGTCACTTGATTTCATTTGCATAACTAGCTCTTGATGAAGTGAATTCTGAGTTTTTCAAGATATTATCATCACAGCATTGATCAGTCTGTGTAAATCAGAACTCAGTAATTAAAATGCATATGGAGAGGTAGATGCAGATGTTAAAAATTGCAGCTTCACATACTCGGGATCATTTTTCAAGTCCAGGGTTAGCAGCTGAAGGGACAGGTGACAGATGAACCTGAGGAACTGAGTCACACCATGACGCTGGGATTCCAATATGACAAAGACATCTTACTTCTCTGTGAACCTTTTACTTTGATAAAAACTCACAACACCAAACAGTGTTTTCCTTGTGTAGACTTTCAGTGATATTTACCATAGATATCTATTTTCAAACAGCATAATAATGCAAAAATGAAAGTACAGGGCATGGCTGCTCAGGCAGTATTAAGAATTTTGGAATGGAGAAACAGAGTAGTAGGAAAGTACAGGGATCATTATGGGTGGACTGTGTATAGCTGTGCAGCACTGTGTACTGACCAAGCCCTAGATTATGTAGTTTGTACTTACTCCTATCCACTCAATATTCATTCCTCTTGTTGTGGTGTCCCTGGCATTTCATTATATTATATATTCTGCTTTCATATATTCTTCTGTCTTTATCTTCTGTAGCTCACACTGGAATATCAGCCTATTTACAGTCAGACTTAAGAGTTTTCAGAGTTTGTGATGTTTTCAGAAAAAAAAAATGTGTTGTATCTTACTGGGTGGTTCAGTTTCAGGATTCGGATGTTGATACCATTGCCATATTATTTATAAGATAGAACAATGCTTTAATAAAACTGTTGGTCTAATTTTTAAATCCATAGTTTTGTCCTTTCACTAATAGTCATTTTGAAATGTGAAATAACTTTAATTTACTTTCAAAAAGAAGATTTATACAGCAAAGATATTTATTAACAAACTGTGCATGTAATATTTATTCATATTTCTTGACAACTTTTTGTTTATAAAACTGTCATTTTCTGTTTATCATGTACCTACAAGAATACCCCACTTGCTACAAGATTGTTATTGTTAATATGTGAGGTTTTTAAACATTTTATTTAGAAAAATGAGTGTTGAATTTCCTAAATGACCAAAGATGAAACATCTCACCCATACCATGTGTGAATGTCATGCAGAAATGTGTGCATTTAATTACACACAATGTCAACTCTTACTTTTTCAACAAATATTTGTTAAGCACGTTTTAGCTACAAAAGGAACATGGCATTCAGCAACAAAGAAGCAGGAATGATCATTGTCTTTGGGACAATTACATGCCTTTTTGTAAGACAAATGAACTAATCTGTTAAGAAAATCCAGGGGCAGAAGCAACTAATAGTGAGGGTACTTGTTGTCTAGAAGTCAGAGACATCTCTATTGCACAAATAAACCTTAGCTGTCACAATGGGCCAGGCATTAAAACTAAGAGTAGAGCCAGAAGGGACTGAATTGAGGCTTTGGGAAGTTCAAAGAGAGAATTGACTTTCCAGTAGGCAAAGGTCATCAGATACCCAACAGCAAGTTCCATGCCTAACTTTGAGCATGCAGCAAAGCATTGACTGGCAAGAAGACACAGGCACCTTACTCTCTTATAAGTTTTTTAGGACTTAGCCACCTTTATCTTTTAAGATTTATTTTAATTTCATATGTATGTGTGTTTTTGCTTGAATGTATGCAAGTGCATCCAGTGTATGTAGCAGCCAGAAAAGGGATCTGGGTTCTCTGGAATGCAGACAGTTGCTAGCAGCCATATGAGTGCTCAAAACAGAACTCAGGTCCTCTGTAAGAGCAACAAGTGTCTTTAACTATTGAACCAGGTCTTTATCTGCTCAACATGGTTTTGGATTTACAATAATTTAAAAATTCTAGGATGAGCACCTTCATGGTGACCACAACAGCTATTGAAAACTACGTGTTTGTTTGTTTTTTGTTCATTTACAATACTTCTCTTGATTTTAAAAATTAGTACTACCACTACAGAAGCAAAAATAAAATAATGCTAAAGTAATCTCTTTTACTTAATTACTTCATCAAAATTATACTGATTATCTAGGCTATTTATTTGCTAGTTAATTTTAAGCATCTCCCACTAAAGACTTTACAGGTGTTTGAAGAGGTGATTCTTTGTATTTGTACTTTTCAATGTTCTTACCAATGCTAACTATAGTTTTCTAGAAGGATAAGGGACTACTCTTTCAATGCATTTGTGAAATGCATTTATAGAGCAAATACTAGACTTTCATTGAAAGAGAGAGAAAAAAGTACCACATTAAGCTTAACTAAAAAATATTTTGCTTACATTCAAGTATATTCACTCTTGCTATAAAATTGACTACCTTCTGGTCATATCTGTCTTTTTACCATGCATTTAAGTTTTTGAAGCATCATGGTCTGGTTGAGATTCACTTTTCCCGTTCTCCATCAGAAGCATCCTTTGAAGCTCAGTAAACACCAGCACTGTTTAAAGAATACGTAAATTACTGCTATCATCTTTCTGGAGCTACTGTCCGTCTTGTTCATTAATTGCTCTGTCACTTTGATCTTCACCTGCCTTCATGCCTGATGCCTCCTACCTTTCTCTGTGCCACTGGTTCCCATTCTTTCCAGATGTCAGTGTCAATCTCCTAGGACTTAGTCCTTGGTCCATGCACTCTATGGCCTCCTGGGTCTCAACACATTCATTTATGCCTCTACTCCACTGATTCTGCACTTTATAGCACTCGCTTACCTCCCATGAGGCTCCTTTCCAAATCCTTCTATTTTCTCATATGAAATTCTAATAAATGCATTACCTCAATATTACCCAAAATGAAATCTTGAACATTGGCTGATGACCCAAAACTGTTCAATATACCTTTCCCCATCCCACAGAAAGCCAACTTTATCTTTTTCAGTTATTGACTACAAGGACCCTAGAGCTGTACTTGAAATTTCTATTTCTCACACATCACATCCAATGTTAAGAAACCTTCTTGGGTTTAATTTGAAATTGCACCCTGTAACCCAATCAAAAATAGGAACAAAAGAACAGACACTTCACAGAAGCCAAACAGCTAATAGCCCTCAATGGATAAAAAGATGTTCAATTTTATTCATAAGAAGATAAATGAAAATTAAAAGTACATTGATATACTATTCCTCATACATCATGTTGGCAAAAGTTCAAAAGCTTGACAGCACAGTCTGTTGGCAAGGCGGTAGAAAAATCAGCATGTGTGCATATTTGACATTGGTATTGCAATATTATATAGCAAATGTGGAAAGAAACTTTATAATATTGGTCAGATTCACTATATGATACATATTTTCTTTGGTACAACAATATTACATTAGGAGCCTTAAATTTAGGAACCTATTACTATATATAAATATTTAGAAATATAAACTTATTAACAAAATATAAATAAAATATTTACTATTTCCTGACCCTATTTCTTTATAAATCCATAACTTTCTGCTCTCTCTCTCTCTCTCTCTCTCTCTCTCTCTCTCTCTCTCTCTCTCTCTCTCTCTCTCTCTCTGTCTCTCTGTGTGTATTTTCATATCTTTCTGGTTGTAAGCATAGCGTTTAATGGCTAAGCCATCTTTCTAGCCTGTGTGTATTCCTATATAGCAAACTATTCAGTTATTTGAAGAAGACAAATATTGAAGACAAATCAAGTGTCCATACATTAGAGACTGGTTGGCAAAATTATAGCATATCTACACATGAGGTATGATACAGTAATGAAAGGGAATTGGAACATATAGTGCATGTATATTGCTTTAATGAACATGTATTGATATGTTGTGACTTAAAACAAATGAACAGCCGGGCGGTGGTGGCGCACGCCTTTAATCCCAGCACTCGGGAGGCAGAGGCAGGCGGATCCCTGTGAGTTCGAGGCCAACCTGGGCTACCAAGTGAGTTCCAGGAAAGGCGCAAAGCTACACAGAGAAACCCTGTCTTGAAAAACCAAAAAAAAAAAAAAAAAAAAAACAAAAAACAAATGAACAGTGAATATATTCATATATAATATATATATTACATTTTGTTGCTTTTTTACTTGTTTGTTTTTGAGATAGGTTCTCATTTTATAAATCTGGGTGGCCTTGAACTTACAGAGAACAACTGCCTCTGCCTTTCAAGTGATATCATTAAATGCATACACCATCAAGCACGGGTATCATTTTATTTTGAAGACAGAAGAATAAATTGCAAAAGGAAGGACATGGAAGATGAGGAAGCTCATTTTTAAAGGTTTACAACAGGTTTCAGCAAACCAAGTCCCATAGGATCAATGAAGTCTGCTTCAAGGGCTAGACACAGTTCGTTAGACACAGCCACTTATTATTGTTTATAAACTGTATATGCTATTGTCTGTGGCTGCTTCATCATGATTACACCACAGTGGAGTGCTTGTCATTGAGACCATATGACTTCTCCACATTTAAGAATTTAGTCTACGATCTTTTACAAATCCTGTGACCCTTTATTCTGTACATAGAAGAATATGTATAGTGGTGTGGATACAGTGTCTTAGGAATCATAGCAAGAATATTTTGCAGTCTTCATTGTCCTAAACAATGTCCTAAACAATTTTCAGCAGCCATATCCCACAAAGTACTTCACCTAGCCTTTCATATCTGCAGGTGATTCATGTAAGTGAGGACTAAAAAGTATCTTTGATTTTACTTATACTAAATTTTCAGAGACTTTCCTTTTACCATTATACCTAAACAATAAATTATAATAACTGCATATACCATTTGTATCATATTAACTGCTTAGATACTCTAAAAATGAATCAGAGTGTATGCACAGGATTTATGCAACCATTTTGCTACTTTCCATGAGAGAAATAAGCATCTGAAGGTTTTGGCATACAAGGGAGGTCATGGCACCATCCTACTGAGGATGCTGAGGAATGAATGGACGGACCTCTCCACTACCTATGGTCCTCCTGCTCAGTCCACTATAGGTACAGGGGTCTTCTTGGTCATTCTCAAATATATAGCTTCTTTCCACTTCTAGACCTTATACTTGCTACTCTTTCTGCTATCCATGTAGCTTTTGTTTGTTTGTTTATTTATTCTGTTGAGTATATGACCCAAGGCCTTTGCACATGCTAAGTAAGTGTCCTGCCACTGAGCTACATGCCTATTATCCTCTTCGTTTTCTTAAGTCAAATGTAATTTACTTTAGTGGGTTCTGCCTTAATCAGTTTAGTTACTTTGCAGATGATTTAGTTTCTCACTGCCTCACCCTTCTTGCACTTCTGTGAAGTTAGTTTGTTATGACCTTATACAAGTGACTCATTCGAGTCTTTTTGTACATGTTATCTATTATCATGGCATGATACCAACTTGTAGTAGTTTTTATATAATTTTGTGATTTACACTTAGTGTGTGTGTGTGTGTGTGTGTGTGTGTGTGTGTGTGTGTGTGTGATATGTGTGTTCATGTTCCTGTGTGTATGCACATGTGTCTGGGGGTGCTCATCCACATATGTGTATGTGCATGTGGAGGCCAGAGATCGGGGTCAAGTGTCTATGTCTTTTGCTCTCCATCTTATTGCTTTTTGAGTGAAAGTCTTTTATTGAACCTTCAGGAAGCCTGAGGAATTCTCTTGTTTCTGCCTCTGCAACCCTAGGGCCATAGGCACATGCCTTTGCACCCAGCTTTTTCTAAGGGTGCTGGAGTTCTGAAGTCAGAAGCCCATGCTTGAGTAGCTATATCCCCTACCCCTCAGGCCTATTTTTATTATCTCTCTGTCCTCATCAGAAGGTAATCTGTATTAAGATTAAAAAATATTAATTGATATAGCTCAAAAATCTAATGGCTTTTATAACTGAGACATAGTAG
This sequence comes from Peromyscus leucopus, assembly GCF_004664715.2. NCBI lineage: Eukaryota > Metazoa > Chordata > Mammalia > Rodentia > Cricetidae > Peromyscus > Peromyscus leucopus. Next base: position 14,079,024 of record NC_051086.1, read on the forward strand.
TCTTTCCTGAAAAATAATAACTTTAATAAATTAAAGAGAATAGAGTAAGTGGGTGTGTGTATCTATGCTGGAACTTCTGTTTGGTACCTTGTATGGGAAGAGTGACATTTCCTTTGCAACTTAGAACAGCAGGTTTGTGACACTAAAATGTATTTTATGTCAGAAAGCAGATGGACACAGGACAAATCACTGCTAAGGAGCATTTAAATATGCCATGCTTCTGGTTATGGCAATAACACTTAAGAAAACAACTGTATTTCATTAAGAAGACATCTGTTTCAAAATAGTAAAAACATATTTTATAAAGGATATTGAAGAATTTTGTATTGAGCCATTTTCTGACCTCCAAAGGCCAAAAGAAATAAAAAGATAATATAAATATTCTTTGAACTAAGAATATACTATTTTTAAGTGATGCATGAAATGTAAAAAATCATTATCTTCTATTGAAGGAGTGCTCAGTAATGTAGGCAAATTATTCCAGAATGTCCTCTATTGAATCATATTTTCAAATTCCAGGATATTGCATTTAGGGCAGTATTTTTCATTCATTAAGCAAACTGGAATGTAGATTTTAGAACTGAAAATCTCTACAGGCATGGATTCCACTGGAGTCGTTTGAAACATAGTCCCTGAATGAAGCTGGCAAAGATTATCAGCATTTAAACTAAACTTTGTGTGCCACCAAGGGATGGAAGTGAAAGATGATAGGTGCTGAATGAAAAGCCAGAGGTACAGGAGGGAAACATCTGTGTGAGAGGAAAGTATAACAGTGAGACTCAGAGAAGGCAGTCAGCAAAAGGAGTTCAGAATTGCAAGTTAAAAAAGAGGACATATAAATTAACACGAAGTATAAATAACTTGGGCAACATTGAGATAAGAAATAAGTGAACAAGAGAGTGGAAATTTGTGGAATTTTGTGGAATTTTGTTATGTTTTATTTTTTTTCTTTACTTTTTTTTTCTTTGTGTGAGTATTGTACCTACATGCGCATATGAGAAACATAACACTGTGTTTCTTTATTACCCTTTACCATGTAGTTCTGAGACAGAACCTCTCACTGCAAGTGAAGCTTAGCTTGAAGATTCAGCTAGCCTACCTGGAAGAAAGGCTCCAGGATCCTTAGGTTTCCTCCTCTAACATTTGGATCTAGGCACATGTGACCACACCCAGCTTTTTACAGTGAGGTCAGGTCTTCATTCTTGCAATACCAGCACTTTACTGACTAAGAATCTCCCCAGCCTTAAATTTTGCTTTTGAACCAAAGAATATAAAATTATTCACTGGAAATGGACAAGACTGAACTAGAGATGTAACAAAGAAATAGTTTCACATATATGTCATTTCTGCTATATTTGATTTGTTGAAAATATCTTTTAGATAGCCATTTCATTCTTTTAGGGTGGCCAAATTTGGATTTTGCAACATGCAGTTTCTGGGTTTTGCAATATGTAGAGCTAAGTTTTAATTGTTCAATTAGTTTGGGTTGATAAAAAAAATAAGATATAATATTGAGCCCTGAAATACAATTATTTATGCTCAAATATCAGATTATAAGCAATTCTGAGTACCTGAACTACCTCCCACATAAAATGAACATATGAATATCACCACTCAGTTAACCATGTCATGTATTTGATGTGCATCAGATGTTGTTTACAGTTATCTTAATTGTATATAAGTCCTCCAAGTGACCAAACACATTGAAAAAAACATATATAAACTAGAAACATAGATAAAATATATTTAAACATATAATAAAACAATATTAATTATATGTCTCAGTAAAGAAATGAAGTTTTTGAAAAAGATTCTAAAACAAACAAAAAAAAAGCCAGGTGATGGTAGCACATGCCTTTAATCCCAGCCCACGAGAGGCAGAGCCAGGAGGATCTCTGTGAGTTCGAGGCCAGCCTGGGCTACCAAAAGAGTTCCAGGAAAGGTGCAAAGCTACACAGAGAAACCCCATCTCAAAAAACCAAAAAAGAAAAGAAAAGAAAAAGGATCTATATATTTCACGTGTGTGAGTGTTTTGTCTGAATATATGCATGTGCACATAGTCACACCGTGTGTGTGTGTGTGTGTGTGTGTGTGTGTGTGTGTGTGTGTGTGTGTGTTGCTCACAGAGGCCAGAGACAGCATTAGATCACCTAAAACTGGAGTTGCAGATGGCTGTGAGCAGCCATAAAGATGCTGGAAACAAAGTTTTGTCCTCTGGAAGAGAAGCAAGTGCTTTTAACTGCTAAAACATCTCTCCAACCCCAGAAAGAAACTTACTTTTAATGTTGAATTTATTTCTTCAATTCTAATTGCAAGGCTCTTTTAAGACATGAAAGTAAGTATTTTTACTCTTGAAGATCTAAAAGTACATATCTGCATATATATAATATTCAATTTCTGTGTTTCTTTTCATTTCAATCTTGCCTTTTTTGGTGAGGCTGTGAACATGGTTAGATAATTATTTCAATTGCACAGCTTATGTCAATTTCAAGGTAAGTATTTGAACATTGATGAAAAATACAAGTGTTTGTGAGTTTTGTTGTTGTTGTTTGTTTTTTCAAGACAGTGTTCCTCTGTGTAGTTTTGGTGCCTCGCTCTGTAGACCAGGCTGGCCTTGAACTTACAGAGATCCGCTTTGCTCTGCCTCCCGAGTGCTGAGATTAAAGGTGTGTGCCACCACTGCTTGGCTAAGTGTTTGTGTTTTAACTATAGGAAGCAAATAAGTCTTTAAAGATGTTACATAAAATAATAATTTGGTTTTTAGGTAACCGTGTTTAGAAAATTCTAACTGTTCTTACCATGAGAGAATTTTCTGGGTTTTTCTACAGACTATGTGGTCAATTGACAGTTTATTCTCTCAAATTTTAATGGTGGTTAGTCCAGGGCTAAGGTGTCAGCAGCCTTGATTTCCTCTAAACCATCTCTTCCCAGCTAGTACAGGGCTTCTTTCTTCACTGCTTGGGGTCCTTCCTGTGTGCATTCTAATTTCCTGCTCTTATAAGGACACCAGTTGGATTGGATTAGAGCCCATTCTAGCAGTCTCATTTTAATTTTATTGCCTCTTTCTTTAAAACCTATCTCCAGATATGGTCACATTGTGTAGCAAAGGGGCTTAAAGTTCCAACATATGAATTTTAAAGAAACACAATTCTCCTCATAATCATTTTCTTTAAAATTATAAGCCATAAAATGTCACATATCTTAATAATTTACCACAATGTGACACTGGCGATTCCTTCTCTATCCTCTTTACTGTTCCTGCCCTTTAAAAAATATGACTTTGCTTGGAAAGATGAACTGGTAAAATCTATTCAATCGAAGTCCTTTAAATAACCAGAAAGAACCTTTGGAACATGCTCATGAATCATGTTCTCAACTTTACTTATGTCAAAATCCATTTGGGGACACTTTCTTCCTGAAAATGGTTAATGATCCATGTACTATCTGACAGTTGGAAATTACTTCAGTATCTCATCCACATTTGTGGCCAGATTTCACGGGTATATTTTAATACTACTGTGGAAACTTGAGGACTTGTCATGGTATTAAAAAGAAAGAGCAGAAAAGATGTCAAACCATAGCCAGACTAGATAGAATTTAATCTCACTTTCAGCTTTCCCAGCTTTAATGGTTTTTAACTCTTCTGTATTGAATAGGTAGCACTTTTACTAAATACCCTTTTTTGAATTTTCATTCACTGCCTTTCTATTTTCCTCAGATAAATTATTGAGGATACATTGAGAGATTACCACAGAGACATTTATCTGTAATGCATTTTTTTTCAGAGAATTATTCTGTAATTTTTTTTCATTTATGAACTCATATAACATGGTCTTTGCCTAAGCAATGCCCCATCATTGTGATATGCATGTAAACCAATGCACATTAAAATAATCAGAACTATGTCAAGAATTTTATTGTATTACATGCTGTGATACTGTGGTAAGATCTCAGAGTAATGAGAAGTTAGACACCAAGCCATGGAAAAGTCACTCATGAAGAAGGGGACTTAGGGAAATCTTCTATACGTGGATAAAAGTTAAGTGTTGTTAAGTTTGGTGGATGGCTTCCTTCGAACTTATTGGAGCTTGGGCAGTTGTTAGTGGATAAAAGCTAGGGCCTGTTTAAAGCAATGTTGATGGAAATGACAGGTCACTTATACAGCGTTTTCCCATGTCATGTACATTGGCAGTGTATTGCAAAAACAGAAGTAAATGAAATACCGTCTTTCAGTCTCTAACTTTATGAGGTAGATGCTGGTTTTGTTTTCTACAATTCATGGTTCTGTCATGCCTATAGGATGAAATTAAATGACAGAGCCCAGTGAGTATTCTGGTGTGAATATCGAGAGACTCAGTGAAGCAAAATAATAATAGTAATAATAATAATAACAATAATAGTAATAGTAATAATAATAGTAATATAATAATAATAATAATAATAATAACAACAACAACAGGTCCAGAAAGAAAAGGCTGTAGATATGTACAGCTGAATACTTTTTCGTAGTAACATTGCAGAGTGGACCTCACAGTGCCTCTCGAGGTACTGAAATAAGTAAGTACACTTTAAAGGAATCTAAGATTTCACTTTGCCTCTCTACACTGTCTTCTCCAACATCTAACCCTCCAATGACACTCTGCACCCAGAATGCTAATTCCACCATGTTCTGCTGGGAGATATTAAGTTTTACTTAATAAGTCCCTTCACTACCAAACAATATAGAGATAATAATAACACATCTCTCAGAGATTATTGTGTGGAGCTGTTGAAGAAATAATTGAGGTAACATGGTGCAGTAAGATGAGGGTGGTGTTTAACGTTATTGTTGTTCTATTCATGGTGTTAATGCTTCAGGAAGAATGGCACCCTAGAAAGGCAGTGAGAAAGGGTAATATAATGGTTCTAAGTGAGTGCGTATTACTAGGAGCTGAGAATCCTCGAGTTCAAATGGTCTCTCTGCTTCCTCACTGAGTGACTACAGACAAGGACATTATCTCACATGTTAACATAACTAAGGACTGCAGTTTCTTAATGTAGAACCGAGAAAACATAAGTTAACTGGAAACTTTAAGACCATTTATTACCATCTTGCTCCTATTGTAGTGATACTTTTTGCATTATCTCTGAGGAATAACCATGCAGCCTTTTTTTCATCCATCGGACACCTGTGCTTTCTTCCATCCATCCAGGATTGCTGCCTCTTCTGGTTAAAGTAGGTATGACAGTGTGTTCAAAAGTGCCTAGCAGGTTACCTTGCTAAGTTCAGACTTTGATGTACAGCTGCTAATGCTTCAATTCTACCTACTAGAGAGAATATGTATTATTTTCCTCCTTCTAAAAAGATAATATGTTTAATCCCATGGGAATATAATACATTATATTAGATTTTTTTGGAAAGATTCTTATTTCTGAGAAAAACGTGGGTTGTTTATAAGAGATACACCTAATTTTTCTAGGTTCTGCACTAATTAGATTTCATGGGGATACAGGGCTGAAGCCCTAAACATGTGGACGGTGCTCCCATTATCGCCCCTGAGCCTTCCACAGCTCATTCCCTTTGCTCTGGACCTGAGATCCTTGAGATTGTTTAAGAAAGCATGTCATAGCATTTCCCTATAGAATTTCCATTATATTTCAACTCACCTCCCAACAGAACTGGAATACTGTAAGCAAACACGAAGCTGTTCTGTCTCTACCATCAGCAATCCTCTTGATATTCCTATGTCTCATCTAGGCTGTGTGCCACAATTCGGTATATAAAATCAACCATTGAATGTTTAAAGCAACCTTTTTTTTTTTCATCCCCACAGGGCATTATTTCTCAATCTTCTCTTCCTAGTTTCCCCTCCAAGGAGCTTTTATCCTAGCTACCAGCTGTTTCTGTGCAATAGAGATGTCATAGAAATACTGTATATTTAACTATGGGTTGTATTATGTTCATGCTTTATTCATAAAAAGAAGAAGAAAGTACAGAGCTCTGGTCACTACCATTATCACCTCCAAATACTGACCATTAGGGATGATATTTCCAGAAAGAATATGTTCCCCAGAGGGCTACTAAAGTTATGTTGTTTGTTATTGGGGGTGGAGGGTCTGAAGAGTAAGGAAGAAAAGAAGACTGGTTCTCCTAGTATGTTCAGACAGACTTCTACTCACAAAGCTAATTGGCCAGAATAACCTCAAAGGACATCTTACACTAATGTAGTTTTATAATTGGATTATGAATTGTTACCTAGATATGTTTTTACTTCTTTCTGTATGAATCGGGGTGATCTCAAACTAACCGACCTTCCACATTAACTTCTGGAATGCAGAAATCATAGATGCAAACCGCCATTCCCAGGTTGCACGATAAAGACATTTTTTCTTAGTCTAGGTTAATTGTACATGTTGTAATAAAAAATAATGTCTAGCAAAGCAAATTCAAAGAAATATTTCATTAACTATATCATTTTACATGATACTCAGTTTTAAATTTAATGCACAATGCTAATGTAATAAAGTAATAGATGCTTTTAAAAATTGGAGCATTTGATTATGAAACAAAAGATTAGAAAATTACATATAAGCTAAAATGTCCTTTTACATTATTGTCTAGTTTGATATCAGTAAACCTTTTGAGATGGATCCTATTATTAGATAGCAGATTTACATACCTTTTCATTTTAGAAATGTGTACAAAAATATATTAATGTCCAGCTCACAATAAAGAGTTCATTTATTGTTTAAACTATTGTGTTTTGTTGTTGTTGTTGATGATGATGTTTTGTTAGTTTGTTTTTAATCTGTGGAATGAATTACCAGAGTTACATTCAGGCCATTGTCTTCTTCAGAGGCATTCATAGTGACAGGGTCAAGTTTGCCAACCAAAGTCCAGCTGTGTCAATGCCTCACATAGTAACTGACTGACATTTTAATCATCTCTATTCTGGCTTTGTGTAAACCCTGATCGTACTTGTATAGTCTTCACTTAACAGACTTGTGTAGTCCATATGTTGTTCCAAACACTATCTAGGTCTCTTTCAAGTATTAATCATAAAGCCACAGTAACTTTTATCTACATGCAGAAACAAAAGTGTGACATCAACACATTAAACAGCTTCTCAAAAGGACCGAATTATGAAGCTAGAGCCCAGATGTGAACAAGATTGGTGAACACAGAGGAATCAGTATCATTCACTTGTCACGTGACATATGGTTTTCCTCTTTCATTAAGAAATTAATGAGGGCTTGGGCAATGACTCAGTAGTTAAGACAGCTTGCTGTGGCTCTGAGCATGGGGGTCTGAGTTCATATTCCCAGTACCAGAAACAACCAAACAAAAGGAAAAAAAAGCTAGCAAGGCAGGCCTATATAAACCTGTAACCCAAGTGCTATTGCAGTATTGCAAGGCAGAGACGAGGTTGCTAAGCTGCTGGTAGTTACTGACTGTGGACCTAGTTCTAGGTTCAGTGAGAGACTTTCCCTCAAGTGAATAAGACAGAGTGAGGGAGCATAGCAGAACACATGACATCATCCCTGTCCTCCACCTGCGTACATGGTCCTTCCCTGTTCAAACACATGCCCCAACACCACAGGCACACACACCACATACACATGCAGCTAGAGAAAGAAACGACAAACACCACTAGCCAAAGAACAGGTAACATCACACGGAAGCATGTGATCTAATGTATGCTTCATGATTTTCTTTTTTGCTGCTAGGTTGTCAGATGGAAAAATCTAAGTTAACAGTTCGCAAGCATTTTATTTCTTTTGAGCCTTCATCATATTTTCTGTTTTAACATATGTTGCAACTATGTGTAGCTTTCTGATCAGATCTAGTGAGTAAAAACTACTAAAGATATCAAGTATAATCATTGTCTTGAGTTCATGGAGATTCATGTATCAATCCATAAAATCACAGAGATAAAAAAGAAATGTTGGAAGCAAATCCTAATGAAAGCAATCGTTGAGCTAATGTACATTAAAAGAAAACTGTCAACAATATCCTTTATTTGGGATGGAAACTGACTAAAAACATGAGCAGACACTCCCCAGTGGGAGCAGGGAAAGTAGAAAATTATACACCAATGCAAATATGTAATATCCCTTAACTTCAATTTCAGAGAGACATACATACATACATATATACCACTTGTTTTTTCTATAAAAGATATATTTTTATTTCCCTGAACTGAGATTTATTTTATCACCTTACTAATGGCAAATGCTATGTGTAAGAATGTTCAGATATGTTTTGGAATGCTTCAGCTCTATGGTAGATTGTAATGAATGTTCCACATAACACTTAATTGAAACATATATATTAATAGTGAAATTCATAAATCACAAGTGCAGAAAAAGAACATGGAATCATAAATTTGACACACTGTACATTAAAATAGATGCATCAACTATTAAAATAAATGTATCTCTTACTGAGAAATAGATCAAAATCAAATCTAGTAGTTGACTTATGAAATCACACATCGACTCTTGAATCATTACTTATTGAATACTGAATAAGATACATCATCCATCAAATCAAATGCTGTCTTTAGTAAATCAACCCTCCCTTCTGATTCAAAACTGCTTTCCACTAAATCAGAAAACTACCTAATAAATCAAAGCAATATTGCATCAAAGAATTTCATTTAAAATAAATATAGTCAGTTACCATACAGTATATTTCATAGTAAAGGTATCATTTATTAAAAGAAATATATGCCTATTACCATGAAATTCATTCAAGTATGCTCTTTTGATATAGAAAAAAATCATTTCAACACTTTTTTACCCATCTTGAAAAACATTTCTAAACAAATAATTACCAAAAAAAAAAAATAGAGGAAATGCAAACTATTTAAAATAAATCTTTCTTCTTAAATAGTTCTAACACATTATCTGGAGGTTACTTATGCCTTCGTTTTTAATTTTTCTTTTAAACATTTTCACCTGAATTTTTACTCATTTATTGTAGCTGTATTTGTATCTTTGACTCATGCATAATAATATTTATGTGTTACAGATTAGTTTTTTGATGCACATGCACAGTATGATGATTAAACCCAGATAGTTAACATATATGTGAGAGAAAACATTGATCACATGTTTGGGCTGAGAACATTTAGAATCTTTTCACTTGAAAATACACTAAAAGTGTCACTCAATTGTGAAATAGAACAACTGAATCATTCCTAACATTGAAAGGTAGTTTTATACCCATGAATTAACCTCATCTTTACTCTCTGCCCTCTCCACTCTACTCTCTGGTAACAACTATTCTGAGCATGGATGCTAGAGCAACTGCATATCCCACATATGATCAAAGTTACGTGGCCTTTGTCTTTCCCTGCTTGGCTTATTTCACTTAACCAAATTCCCAACATGTCCACCCATATCATTGAAAAATGACATGATTTTTTTCTTTTGAGTAGCTCCAAAGTATTCCTTACTAAATTCCTATCACTTCCAGCATGTATTCGTCCACTGATGGACAACTTGTTAGCTATTATGAATGGTGATGCAATCAACATGGAATGCAGACAACTTTCTGAAAGTTGATTTCAATTCTTTAGGGAAGTACCTATGATGGGATTGTTGAATTACATGACTGAACAATATCTACCCATATGGTTTTCCTCAGCAAAAACAACAATTTACAGTCCACACTGGACACAGCTTCCATCATCTCTACACCCTTGCAAACTATTTCAATGGCTATCCTTTTGATAGTCATGCTTACCAGATAAAGGTGTGAAATGAACTCTTTGTTTCTAGTGTTTGGTTACAGGTCAATTATTGATGATAAAACATTGACAAGCTGAAGTTCCCAGTCATAGTTCTGACTTTACATTCTCAACCATTTCCATAACACTACAGACACCTTTAGTGTCTCCTGTTGTTTTATAACAAGCAGTTATGATGAGGAAGAGTACCCAAAGCCTGGAGATTCTGTAGCTGAAAACAGAGTAGGAATCTCTGTTACTCTGCTTCCTAGGTAACTCGCAGCCAAGAACTGACTCCATGTTCGCATTAGAAACCATTTATATTTGTTTAGTTCTCTATAGATCCTTCAAAACAATCTAGTATCACTTTTAAAACTTAGAAAGCATTCTAGATAAAAGAGATATTTTATAAAGACTCCAATGTGACATTTTCATCTAAATTGTTTTAACTAAGAATTTTGCATCTCTGTTTGAAAATTCTAAGCACATACAATTATTTGGGTTTGGCTAAGAAACTGCCATATTTAACCAATTATAAGGTAAATGAAATCATATTTACAAAATAATAGATTAATTTTTAGTAAAGGTGAGTGTCACAGTATGCTTTAGCTGTCAACTTGAAATAAATCCAGAATCACTTGTGAAGAGGGAATGTCATTTGAAGAATTACGTTCATCAGATTGGACGTGGACATGTCTGTAAGGTGTTTTCCTAATTCTTAGTTAATGTACAGTGGCTCAGCTCACCATTGGTGTTGCCATTTGCAGACAGTTGGGCCTGGGATGTATAAGGAAAGTGGCTGAGCCACCTAGAGAAAGCAAACCATTAAGTAGGACTCTACTATGGCCTTTGCTTCAGTTCCTGCCTTCAGGTTCTTGCCTTGATTTCCTAACCTGGCATCCCTCAGTGATAAACTGTCACTTGGAAGTATATTGCCAAATAAATCCTTTCTTCTCCCAAGTTGCTTTTGTTCAGTGTTTTATTACAGGAATAGAAAAAATACCTAGAACAGTGAGATCCATAATTGACAGAGGTAACTCACAGAATATGAATTTATTCCAGTAATGCTATAGTGAATTGAAAATGAAATAATTGGTGGCATTTAACATTTATTCATTTAAAATTAAGTCCTAATAGAATTGTGACAGTAATTTCTGTGGATAAACCAGAATTAGTGATGGTTTTTAGTCATTTTTTTCTTCAGTAGTAAAGAGATCAAGTTGAACAATGTCTGGGATTCCTGCCTTTCCTAAGCACTCAAGACTGCATTCCCATGAAGAATCTTTGCAGTTTTTAAAATGAGTTACCCTGCTGACAAGCTATACTTGTCTGCTTGCTACGTGGCCCATGTAAGTCTGAGATTAGAGAACCTTCAGGAAATATTTCTGAATCATCACAATATGCTCTGCTAGTGTCATGAGACTATGGGAGTGAGTGAGTTTAAAACTTATTTTCTGTCATCAGTATTTTTTTTGTCTTCCTGAGATATGACAATATGAGATACTCACAGGCAATGTGGAAAATAAACAAGCATGCTATAAAATATTAATTGTGCAGTGCACATAGTAAGTTCACCCCATAAACAGAGACCGGGAATATGTGAAATTGGTAAAAAGGGACAAGAATACATTAAGGAAGAAAATTTGCTTATTAAAAACATGGTAATTTTCAGAATAAATTAATTGGGGGGAGTAAAATTTAGCAAGATAATTAAAAAAATTTTTGGGAATACATGAGGAATAATTGCTAGAAAATTAATGTAAGATGAGATTTTGAGAAGGGTTTTCAGGTACCAATTTGAGTAAGAAGCCATCAGTTTATTGTTGGAGTAAACTTATTCTTTGTTGGCCATTCATGGGAACTTACTGCCACCTGGACATAAGACACATGTTCAATAACAATTTGAAAGCTCAACTCTGGTTTTGAGCCACTGTGGCATGGATAAAGCTTGAAAATAGTTTGTAAATCATTTGTGAATTAATCAATAAGACCAGGCCTCCCTTATTTATAAAATGTGGCCCAAACTTGTTTATTACCGATCAGCAGTTTCTCATTATTGTGCTGTCTCTGTCAATGAAAGTATTGATTAATCGTAATTGCAGTTTTGCCCAGCATGAATTGATTAAAATGTAAAGTAACAAGAACTGAAAAGGAATGTCAAAAGGAAGGAACCATTCCATAGAACACTTGCAGACATACTGACTCACTCAGAGTGGTTGAGTACAGGCTACTCCAGCCAGCAGAAAAGCCAGGTCAGTCAGATAACCAAAATTTAAAAAATAAAATCAATTCTCAAATAAGTGTTGATCTCCTTAATAAACATATTTCCAACTTCTATTTTATAGAGAATAAGTGACTTAGAAAGTGTCCTGGTTTGCTTTCTAAAGCTGTGATAAACACCATGGCTGAACACAACTTCAAGAAGGAAAACTTTATTTCATCACACAGCTTATAGTCAGTCCATCACTAAGAGAAGCCAACTCAGGAACTCAAGCAGGAATCTAGAAGCAGGTACCTAAGACAGAACTGAGGCAGAGGCCATGGATGTGTGCTGCTAACTGGCCTGCTCAGTCTGCATTCTTATACAACCCAGAACTACCTGCCCAGAGTGGTAGTGCTTACAGTGGGCTGGGCCCAACCACATTAATCATCAATCAAGAAAGTGCCCTGCAGATATGCCCACAGGACAATTTTTTAGAGAAATTATTTCAGCTTAGGTTCTCTCTGCTCAGATGATCCTAGCTTGTGTCAAGTGGGCAAAAAACTGACCAGTACAGAAAGTATCATCTTTAAATCTTTTTATTGACTAATATTTGGCTAATTTTATTGTCCTTATTTTAACTAGATTATACAATATTGAGATAGAAGTGCATATGTAATTTTGCTATTCGGTTTTGGGATGTTTTTCTATACCCAATTTCTTGATTCTCTAAGAAAAATTATCTATAAATTATTTAAAGAATTGTGTCATATCCTGGAACATTTCCACTGAGTAAGTTTTTGTGTGCTTCTTGAAAAATATATATACACACATTATATATATACACAGTTTCTCTTAACATTCTTTCTGTTAGATATTCAGGCAAAAAAAATATGATGTGTTCAAGTACAGTGGACTGAGTATTTTCTTTCCAAAGCATTAAGAGAATTTAGTCCCCAGAGTAGCACTGTTGAGAAAGAGGTAGGGAAGAAGGAACTGGATGTGCTGGCTGTGGGATCACAGGGGATTAATTCCTTCGTGTGTGTGTGTGTGTGTGTGTGTGTGTGTGTGTGTGTGTGTGTGTGTGTTATGCTAGAAGTTCTTTCCTCTCTTCCTGCATACCTTTCTCAAAATCCACAGCAAGAATGGGTTTCACAAATTGGACTCTTAGAAGCTATACTTGTGCCCAAAAGTTAAATTCCTCACTTGAGTCCACAAGGTAACCAAAAGTGGAATCCAACCTCATGTCTCTGTCTTCATTTGTAACTGTCTGCCCACTTTATTTTGGTCAGAGGTACAGAGGTAAGTCCTTTCCCTCAACTTGTATTCTTCCTGGATTCTCAGAAGAACAAAACTTCCAGGTCAGACTCCATCCTTTACAGGAGGTAATTGTCCATTAAGACATGGCTGTACCATTGAGCACAGATGAACTTCCTGTAAGAACCTGACTGAGACCCTCGCAGGATGCCAGAGATAAGAACTTCTTTGGCCAGTTTATAGAATCAGAACTAAAATGTTGAACAGCCAGGCCAGCAAAGGTTGACTTCCTCCTATCTTTAGCCCTAACCTGTTTAAATCTTAAACTCACATCAACATCCCAAAGATGAACTCTCTGCATCCCCTGACTCCTCCCAGTGTGGTCACATTGTGTAAATTTCTCTCTACTATTCACCAATAATTGTGACTGGGGGCAAATGATTGAGACTAGCCTGTTGGGGCTGCTCTACTCTGTGGCTTTGCTCCGAGAAAAACTTGGATTACAATTTTAATGAGCTGAATCAGAAGAAAAGATTTTTTAAAATACATCAACCTCTTGCACCAAGTAGACCCTGGAAAAAAGAATGGTCACAGCTGTTGGAATCACCAAAGGCTTTATCCTATTTTTCACTTTTCAGTATGTGTGTGCATGTGTCACTGTGTGGGTGTGTGCACTTTAGTGCAGGGTCTACAAAGGGCCTGAAGGCTATGAATCTCTTGAAGCAGAAGTTACAGGTGGTTGTAAGGTGCCCAATGTATCGGAAACAAACTTAGGCCCTATGCAAGAGCAGTATCAGCTCTGAATACTGAACTATCTCTCTGGCCCTTTTTCTGATTTTTTTTTTCTGCTTTGACTGGTACAAGTTGCCTCTGTTATCATTTTCTGATTGAGCAGAAAGAAAAGTATGACTTTTTTTCCCTGAAGTCTGACCCATGAAAAATGTTCCCAATGATCCCTGCCTTTCCTTTTCCATATTTGTATGGAAATGTTTTTGAGTCTGATGTCCTCAGTTTGATCCACAAGATCTCAAAGTGTAGAGAGAACAGACTCCTACAAAATGTCCTCTAATGTATGTGCATGCGTGCACACACACACACACACACACACACACACACGAGAGAGAGAGAGAGAGAGAGAGAGAGAGAGAGAGAGAGAGAAAGAGAGAGAGAGAAAGAGAGAGAGAAAGTGAGAGAGAGAAAAAGAAAGAGAATATACTTGTAAAAATGAGTCTACTGTAGTTACTGCACTCTTTCATAAATTTGTAAGAGACTTGAAGTTTTGAATTATCAATACTATAAATCTATTATCCTACATATACAAGGAGTGTAAATTTTGCTGTAGAAATAGCATTCAACATATAAAGTTTGTCTATATAAATATGGTGCTAATTGTGTTGGGTTCTGCTGTGGGATCATCTGTATGTCAAATGCTCTGATTGGTCAGTAAATAAAACACTGATTGGCCAGTGGCCAGGCAGGAAGTATAGGCAGGACTAACAGAGAGGAGAACTGAGAGAACAGGAAGGTGGGAAGAGACACTGCCAGCCGCCACCATGACAAGGAGCATGTGAAGATGCCAGTAAGCCACGAGGCACGTGGCAAGGTATAGATTTATGGAAATGGATTAATTTAAGCTATAAGAACAGTAAGCAAGAAGCCTGCCACAGCCATACAGTTTGTATGCAATACAAGTCTCTGTGTTTACTTGGTTGGGTCTGAGCGGCTGGGGGACTGGCGGGTGAGAGAGATTTGTCCTGACTGTGGGCAAGGCAGGAAAACTCTAGCTACAGGGCTCCTTTGTGTACTAAGTGTATTTATATCCCTAAAGTGGATAAGCTTTCTAGAATAAAAAACTCAGGAGTACACTTGACCAAGATATTACCCTTGTAAAAGTAAATCTATGGGTAGTGCTAATCTTTCAAGGCTTGAGTTCATGGGCTCCACATTGTATTGAGATAATCATCTTTAAGTAAAGATAATTAGATATATCCACACACCGTGTATTCCACATTGTGTCTTTTAATAATTAAAAGGTATTAAATTAGTCCTTTAGGAGTATGTCTGTAGACTAATGCATTCTACTTGACCAAGTTAGGCAGAAGATTTTTTATAGAAAAGTAACCTATCCCAGACAGATTCTATTATTCTCTAACTTAACAAATTTAGATGTATTGGGGGGAAGAAATTTATAATGATTTCTTTGTCCTAGGACAACACATTTTCATCATAATTATTGTCCTAAAATATAATAGACAATGAAAGTAACTTGACTGCTCTGCTGATAGCTATGCTTACTGCAGATATGTACGCATGGCTGTTCAAAGTCTTTTGTTATCCAAAGTCGTGCCCCTTTTGTAAAACTTTTGCAGTCAAAGTTGTGGGATATGAGTCTCATAAGTACTGAAAGTTATTAAAAATATCAGCTCCTATTGGTAGTATTTTGAATTTTTCTTCTGAAATTTTGTCACTGTTGTCTGTTGTCATTCTATAGAAGTATTATACTTCTAAAGCCCTAAGCAAGTGTTGAGACTAAGATTAAATTTACCCTTATGATATAGAATTCACTTTTAATGGAACCCAGGCTGCATGAGGTGTGTATGTCTTTAATTCCAGTACTCAGGAGGCACATGCAGATAGAACTCTAGGAGTTCAAGTCAATCTTGTCTATATATTGAGCTCAAGGCCAGTCAGAGCTAAATAGTGAGACCATGTCTCAAAGAAGAAAGAGGAAGAGAAAGACAACAGACAGACACACACACAGAGGGAGAGAGAGAGAGAACCCAGGAAAGCAAACCAACATAACAGCCACTACTTATACATGGTATTTTGCTTAAATTTGTCAAAAAGGGAAGAGTGGACAGTCATAGGTACTGACTCTTTGGTATGTGTCCTTCATCTCCCTGAAGTGGAATCAGATCAGACAAATTGGGACAAATTTCATCTTGGTGAAGGGAGGCAATTGAGAATAAACACAGAGGAAATGATTTAGACCCAAGGGAGAAAGCAATCCATGTTGAAATGAAGTCACACGTGATGCAACCTACCTAAAAATCCCTGGACTTGGGAAGCTGAAAGGGGAGGATCATGTGTTCTGGGACACTTCATTTCCTAAGAGAAACCTTGTCTCAAGGCCAAAGAGAAAAAAATGGAGGTTTTTTTTTTTTGTTGTTGTTGTTGTTATTGTTTTGTTTGTTTGTTTTTTGACAGCTCTTCCAATACTCATTTAAGCCAAGAGGATATGTACAACTGGGTCTTACACATGGCTGCTTGATATTGAATCCTTATGCTAGAATTCATTATTGGAAGCTGTGGAGCTATTTAACAGGCGAGAGCATCCATTGGAATTTTTCATTCGTTTTCTAGTGTTGAATCTTAATTGTATTCTGCTTTAGAGTTGCGGCTTCTACTTTCTCAGGAAGGTATCTGAATCTTTTCACTTGTGTGCCTCTGACACTGTAGCCTGTCTTTTTCCTATGAACTAATTTATCAGTGGATCAGGAAACCTACAGATTGATTGACACCCTAATTTCCTCAAGATTGAAGGATTAAATACAAGGGAGGAAATGAAACAGGTGCTTACAAGCTTCTTTTTAAAAGCACCAACTCCTCACTTGACCCCATGTGGTGGCAAGCAGCAGATGCGAGCATGACATCTCTGCCTTCATCTTGTATCTGCCTGTCTCCTTTACTTTAGATAATGGTACACAGGCAGTCATTGTCTGAAATCTGCTGTCATCAGGGATTCCTGGAAGAGTAAAGTCTTGCAGGCCAGATGAATTTTGCCATCCTCATGAAGGTAAGGCCATATCTTGAAGCAGAAGTCACCCTACTGCAGGGACCAGATAGATTCACTCAAAAGTCAATAGCAGTATGAATTATTTCAGACCTCTTTGTACGATCAGAACTCAGATAAGGTTCCAGCAGGTCACACTTTGAGCAGGGTTGTTTCATTATGTATACCATTTGCCCTACTTTCAACTCTACTTAAGAGTAAAGCTCATGTACTGATTTTTTTTTTTTTTGCTTCCATTTCAAAATTTTCTTCTCTTGGAATCATCTGCACCTGTATCATAAGTGACAGTATCTCTAAGTTCCTCCAAAGCATGCCCTCCCTCCATGAGTTCCTTTGCGACACGTGATAGAATTTGACTTGTCTTAATTGTCCAGTATTCTTCCTTTTAGTAATTTCCAGGTGATCTCTCTAGACATATATAAATGCATAGTTTTCATTTTCTTTCAGTTTACTCACAGAGAGAAAGGAGAATCCTACCCTACTTAATTACTTGCAGGCAACTTCTGTGAAATGTGGATCACCTTAGAGTTTGAAGAAGTGGACAGACATATTCAGGAGGTTAATGTCATGATTTACAAGATTCAAGAGAGAGAAACACTATTTTGAGAAACATTGACAGTCATGAAGTTCTAAATATCTTTCTCATGGAATAACTGTAGAGGAATGTGAGGAAGGTGCTACCATATTATTGTCCACACAGAGTAAGCCCTACAGTAAATATTTCTCCACAGATAATAGCAATGGTCTGGGCTTTGTTTACCAAATTTTGTAACAGATTTTGTTCTTTCCATCATCACTGAACTATGAAGTTCATGGAGCAGATTGTATTTTCCACATTTTATTTTAAATTAATAACCACCCCCCACCGTGTGCACACTGTGTGGCCCATGTGTAGAAGTCAGAGAACAACTTGTAGGAAATGGTCCATCATATAGATCTCAGGGATGGATTGACTTCAGTCTTAGTGGCAAACACCTTAACACACTGCACCATCTCTCAAGTCCTGTTTCCTCATTATAAAGAGAAAATAATTGAGAGTAGTAGAAAGCAAAATCTGATTTCTAGATAGATATTTTAATAAACCATGTTGTTTAAAGAAAAAAGAATACAAAAAAACCCAGCAGTTCGTAATTTCTGCTGCAAATTTTGACTTTTCTGAGTTTAGGAAAACACTGTTAGTAGGATTTTATGATTTATATTTTGAGCAACAGAAATACTGCAAAAGCCTCAGAAACAAAAGAGATAGAACCAGTATTGATGAGTAACCAAGTCCCTGAACCATAGCAGGCTATTGCATCTGCTCCATTCTCCCATATACTGTGAGGAATAGTGAGTTCTTTTATTTCTTCAATCACCTCTCTGCCTAAACCATTGAACCAGGCTAGATCCTGGCCATGCTTGGACAAAAATTCTTAAAATAATATCTTAAGTTGTTTTTCAAGAAAAGCTTCCAAAATGTACCCAAGGATGGTAAGAAACATATATTCAACTCATGATAAATATATACAGAAGCAAGTTGATCTTGTCAATGACCTTTTCATATCACAAGCTCAGTCTTATCAAGACAGAATGCATGTGACTTCTGGGGGACACAATGAATGCAAACATCTTGTATGAAGCAACCTTAATAGTGCAGTACATTGCATCTGATCAAGAAATAGCTTCTCCTTTCTTCCTTCTTCCTACAAATTCCTGACTATCAACCAATCAGAGAAAGAGATTGTGTTTATAGTTCTTAATATCCTGAATCTTTGGTCATGCAATAAACCATTTACTTTTTGCACAAACAAGATGTCTTATATTGGCTTATGTGTGCCAGACGTTAGCCATTTCAGGATAGCATCATGTCATCACCACTCACTGAAAACAGAGTTGAAGAGGAAATAGAAAGAAAAGGTACATTAAAGTCTTTTCTACTCCTTTCTAAGACATTTTGATACTCTCAGCAGTTCTTGGAGTTATTGATCTGGAAGAGTGTACCATTTCTCTTTGAAATGGTGGAAGATCCTGCTGTGAGAGTCAGAAGACTTGAAGCAAGAAAGTATAACCCACGAATACTGCTTTGTTGTTCCACACAATAGTGTCTTCATTAAAACATCACCTGTCTAGCAGAAGAAGAACTTTGTTATCAGATTTACATTTTAAAATTATTTTGTTTTTAACATGGATGGAAACTTACTCTACTCTAGTTCCTCCTCAGAAAGCGTACTTGTTTCTTTCTTCTCTCATCTTTTTCATTTACAAAATTCATGAATACTGTTTTTCATTTAATCAAACTTCAATTTGAAGGAAAAAAACATCCAGTAGTCACAACTAAATCTTCAATCAAAAACCTAGAATTCCCTAAGAACAGGAGAATTGGCAAATACATACGAACCTTAGTCCGGAACAATTTTGTGTGATTTACAAGGAGCCTCTTAGGTCTATATTTAAATGTAGTCATGTGCCCCTGAAGTCATCTGTCAGACTTGGAGAATTTCCAGATAATCAAAATGTCACAGAGTTAGTACTTTTAATTTTTATTTCATCTCCTGTAAGTGTGAACCCTGATTGTAATTATACCTTCATCTGCTCTTGGATGATTTTGTTTTATCAGACAAAGAGTGCTCTAGCCACCATACTGATGGAGAATAAGGAAACTGTGTGGCGGGAAAACAATGGATGCCATGTTGTGAGAAGCAAAAAAAGCAACTTTATACTATAGATTATAAAGTATGCTCCCCAAAGTCATAATTAACAAATATTTAACTCCTTGTGTTTACCTCTGTACCAGAATCGTGTGTTTTCTCTGCCCAAATATTGACTGGGAAGAAAGAATTCTAGAACAGCAACAATAATAAAAATGCCTCAGTGTAAAAAGACAAATTGACAGGTAGCAGAAATCTAATTCAACTAGATCTCTTGAGGTGGCTATTGTTTAATAGGACAAGGGAATCTGAAAGAGAGCCCTCCCCGGTCTCATTTTACAGTATACACTCAACAGCTGCTAGATGAACTGAGAAAGTCTCAAGCCTACTCCCCTTCTTACATCTCTGGCCAGATGCCTTGGGAAGACTGCTTGAGGTTGGATGATATAGAGCTCCAATTTCATTTAGAAAGCTTATATAAAAGCTAATAATCATATAGCTATGTGACACTGAACAAATCATTCCACCTCGATACTATAAATTACCCCTTTATTGAAAATTAATAGTGACACATGTCCTGCAATGACACATAGTTATTTTGATATGGATATTGTCAGGGGAAAAATCATACCGTCTGATTTTTTTATATGTTCAAAAGATGTTGGAAGTAAATTTTGTCAGCTTCCCATCCACATAACAAATAACTATTTTTCTTTGGAAAGAAGGCATCTTTTTCTCAAGTGTGCAGTAAGGATAAACACAAGTATAAGATAAAGATCCCATGAGAAAGCAGAGTGCAAAATTCTCAGGGGAGAATATGGAAGGGCGCTGTTCTACATATCCCCTTTAACATCATCAAAAAATCTAACCTTTACATACTACAAACCTCTACTGTTTGAATGCAGAAGCCTGGAGAAGTGTGTAGGCATCCCATCCAACATCCCAGAGACGATGTGAAGCACACTTTAGTGAAGAACTGAACACTCCAGACTTCAAGCCTAATAACCCTTTTCTTATGTCAATATTCCACATTGCCTTACAATAATCCTGCTCAAAACAAAACAGTATAACATAAAACTAATCTAATAATAAAGAGATGTCTCATGAGAAGTAAGTCTTGACAATCCCCAGACCTCTATATCCTTAAGATCATTGGTGGTAAACACTTGGTGAATCCATTAAATAACAGTAGTGTTAGCTACTGCAAATGTTATTTCTTCCTCCTCCAGTACGTCTAGAAAAAAAAAAGGAAATAACTTTATCTATCTTCATTTTCAAATATCTAGAAGTAGAAGATTCTTCTATGAGCTTGCAAATGGTAATAATTTTGGATCCTAGAATGTTTTGCAAACCATTCAGCAACTACTCATACCACTGAAATTTAACTTCTGGGTTTAAATACATCCAAGGCCCACTATGATGATGAACAATCCAAGTCCTCATGCTAATTCACTGTCCTCAGGAACATTGGCTCCTGTTATGTCGTCCCTTAACCACAACAGACATGATCCAGAATAGATGGCTCTTGCTCTGCTCTTCTGCCCAGAAATGGCCTTTCTACACACAAAGATTGTCTGTTCTTCATACAAGCCTCTCTGGAAGTCTCTTCATTAGTGAATACACATCTGACCAGCTTTCCAAATCCAAGAGCAGGGCTGGAGAGATGGTTTAGTATTCACTAGCACTTACAGCTTTTGCAAAGGACCTGGATTCAGTTCTCGCCACCAATGTGGTTGCTTACAAGTCTTTAACTTCAGTTACAGGGGGCTCCAATTTCTTCTTGTAGCTTCTGTGGGGATCATGCATGCATGTGGTACACATACAAATATGCAGACAAGAGACTCATCCAAATAAATAAATATAAAAACAAACAAACAAGTAAAAAGTGTCCTTGTGTTGACTTAAAGTATCAACTGATTTAAAAACAAAAACAGAATAATACAAAGTTCCAAACCAAAGTCCCACCTTGGTATTGAGTGTGTTTTCACTTGAATGTCAATGAACATGTTTGTTTATCTGCTTCCACACCTGTAATTCATGTGATGCTCTATTGTTCCCAACCCAGAACAGAGTCCAGAACAGGCAAAAAGAAGGTGATGAATAGAATGGTAGTGTTCTCTCACAGAATCATTTAATGCAACTGTAGATAGTGTAACCATAGAGAAGAAATTCAACCAGGAGGTTTCCATAGTGCAAAAAAGAATGGTCTTTCCTTCTTAGGAAAAAAAAATATATATGTGTGTGTATATATATATATATATATATATATATATATATATATATATATATATCTACATATATATATACATGTAATAACAATCAATGAAAGAAGAGGTCATGGATTTGAAAGAGAGCAAGACAAAGTATATTGAAGAATTTGAAAGGAGGAAAGAGAAGGGGTAAATGATGTAATTGTATTATAATCTCAAAAATAAAAGAAATAATTAAAAACTACAAAAATTTAAAGGAAATACCTTGATTTTCTTTATGTGGTAATTATTTCAATTATTTGAATTATTGCATAATAATTCCTAAGTGTATTTGGCATTCCTAATAAGCACCATGGTACACTTCAATGACTTTGAGAAAATATTTACATATAACAATAAATACTTAGTCAATTAAAAGTTTTTTAAAGTAATCAGGCATTTGCAGATATGATGGATTGAATAGTTATGCCCCTCATAGATTCATGTGCTTGAATGTTTAGCCCATGGGGAGTGGCACTATTAGGAATGTGGTCTTTTTGGAAGAAGTGTGTCACTGTGAGAGAGGACTTTGAGTTTATACATGCTCAAGTTTGGCCAGTGTGACACATTTTCCTTCTGTGATCTGCAGATCAAGATGTAGAACTCTCAGCTACCTCTCCAGCACCATATCTGCTTGCATGGTTCCATGTTTCTTGCAATGACAATAACAGACTAAACCTCTGAACTGTAAGTCAGCCCAATTCAATTATAAGAGTTGCCGTGGTCATAGTGTCTCTTCACAGCTATAGAAACTGAAATTAAGATATCAGATATGCCAAAAATACCCTTCAAGTATTGACAACTTTAATTTTTAACCACCTTCTTATCATGCATGTGTGATAGAGCTATATTCTTGTGATTTGTGGGTTGGTAATATTTCCTTGTGGAGCATGCTGGCTAATGGAGATGCCAATGATAGTTTGTGCTGACAGTGGTGGTCAGAATGGGTTACTGCAACATCTGTGTTCTGTGAGGATGAGATAAAACAGGAGAGAGAAGAGAAGCCAGGAGAAAGGCAGTTGCACAATGCAAGATTTACACTTCTTAGCTGTGAAAGAAAAGAGCAGGCTGAAATCTGTGGAAATCCAAAACAAATAAAATAAACAAAACACACGAAGAAATAGAGCATGCATGGAGTAGACCACTAAGCAGTGAAGAAACTGAAAAACAATAGTTTAAGCTACCTTGCAGCATAACCTGACATCTAAGCAGTTTTATAGCTCAGTTCTTTTGAGCTTTCAAAAACAAATAATGTCTTTTTTATATGTTAGCCCTTTGGAACATTCAAAGCAAAAGTAAAATTCCCAGTCTGTTTTGTAACATGAAAATAACACTGATACGAAAATCCAAGAAATTCACTGAATCTAAAGATTTTGGACTAATAATTCTAAACACGAACACAAAAAAAAATTCCAAGAAATTTATTATATTAAACTAACAAATGTATTCAAAACAAGAATATGATATCGAAGAATACTTTTTCCCAAAATGTATGAATGTGTAATTTCAAGGCATTTTTAAATAATATTGATCACCTTAGTAAAATAGAAAGAAAAATCTGCCTCATCACCGGGTTTATCAGTTTGATTAGATCTGGGATTGACTAAAAGACAAGCCTCAGGCAGGTCTATGAGTGTATCACTTGGAAAGATTAACAAATGTGGCAAGAGCCTCCCCATGAGCAATCAGTACCTCCTAGTGCCTGCCCAGATATAAAGAGGTCTGAGGAGAAAGCAGGACTGCGTTTGCCTGCCTTTGTTCCTTGCTGGTGACTGGATCTACTCTCATTTGCTGAGATTGCAACATAACTTATTTCTCCTTCCTAACTAGATTAAGGCCAACAGCTCTCCAGGTATCTTGCAGTCCTCTGGCACCAAATCATCTCTGTTGAGATATACAGCCTTGTGGACTCAGGGGCTATGTACTTCCTTGCCTCTCCAGCATGTGGACAGCCATTATTGAACTACCTAGTCTCTAACAGGTAAAGTACTGTATTTAAGTCCTTTGTAATATAAATATACATTTAATGGATTCTGTTTCTCTAGAGAACTCTGACTACAATACCATCTGAGTTGAGTTGAAGAATGCTTTATAAAATCCTTTACATAAAAGTGATTCCTAAGATATATGTGTGTGTATCCATATATATGTATATATGTGTATCCTAGTTATAACAATGAGTTTCCAATCACACATATATTTAACACTCACAAGGAAAAAAATCTCATTGATCTTAAGGAATAAGCAGGAACACTTCTCTTCATCTTAATTGTTTGATTAGTTGTGTGTTTGTTCTGAATTTTGGATTCTTAGTCTTTATAAGAAGTGAGAATCAGGGTGGAAAGCCATAATTCTTTTGGAAACAAGATCTCATCTTGTACCTATTGAAAAGAAACACCTGACAAACTCAGCAAACCACTGCATATGAAAAATGTTATAAAACAATTAACTTTCTTAAATACCAAAAGAAACATACAAGGGGAAAAAACAAGCAAAACTATCAGTGAAAGGAAAAACTTGCATAAGATGCTTACATCCTTAGACTATATAACACTAGGGTGGAGCCAAACCCCTTTGCAATAACTACAAAGATTTACTAAAAGAGATTAAAACAAAGTTAATAAACTGGGGAGCAGGCATATCAATGATTATTAACATATGAATCTGATCTTGTCAATATTTCAATCCTTTAAAACTTATATTTGATATAATATCAATAATATATACTTTTCTGACTTTTGATTTTTCAATAAATTTACTAATCATTATTGAATGTTTAAAACCCCTTTGGAGATATCGTTGGAATCTCATACAATACATCTATTGATTATTCCATTTGATATTTCAGAGAAAAGATAGTATCAGCAGTAAGTCTTGGATAAAATAATCAATATTCTCTTTTTTACATGTCACTGGATATGATAAAATACTTAGATAGATAGATACTTAGATACATAGATACATAGACAGACAGACAGATAGATAAGGCAAATGGTATATGGACAAACACATGCAGTAAAATTCAGCATTGTGGCTTTATTGAGTTCTAAAATTTACAAACTGGTTAATTAATTTATTTACTCAAGCAAGATTTATATAACATGAACTTTGTAACCTCTCTAAGCTAAATTTTAGAAGCTGAAAGATGTCATGGTGAAGAAGTCCCTGTGAGAGTTGCTTAAGTGAACTGATGTCAGATGAAAGGTCTAAAACAAAGATTTGTACCTGTAATTCTAGAGGCTACTGTCTCAGCTCCAGCAAAATTGAGAAGCAATGGGACTCTACAGTTGAGCCAATGCCTTTGAGCATTTGTAAGTGCACTTTGCTCTGCTCTTCCTCTTCTTACAGCTAGCCACATCTTCACTACAGTAGTTATGTGATTTATAATAAAAGAACTAAAGCAAACACAAAATAGCAACAATGCAATAGAGTATATTTGTGGCAGTCAAACCAACATTTTTTTTTTTTTTATTAATTACACCACACTATTCTGGCATCTGAATTCAGATGCTAAATAACATGGCCACCTTTCTCTAGGAAATATAGACAGGTGAGCATGATTTCATACCTGCACTGTCAGCTACTAGCTGACACTTATGTGAAAACTTACATGTATTTTTCTTAAGCGGTTCCAAACATTCTTCCTTTTTCTTTTTTTTTTTTTTTTTTTTTTTTTTGGTTTTTCGAGACAGGGTTTCTCTGTGTAGCTTTGCGCCTTTCCTGGAGCTCACTTGGTAGCCCAGGCTGGCCTCGAACTCATAGAGATCCGCCTGCCTCTGCCTCCCGAGTGCTGGGATTAAAGGCGTGCGCCACCAACGCCCGGTCAACATTCTTCCTTTTAATGCAAGTGTGCATGAGACTGAGGAGAAACCATTTTTTTATTTGCTAGTACAGCAAGTTAATTTTGAGAGAAAAGTTTAATTAAGATTAAACAAACTTAGACTGTTTGTTAGCCTTAAGGCATAATGCTCTAAAAGCAAATTAGTTACAGGATAATTGCCAGCATGAACAATATTTTTATGGGTGCAAGCTCACTACTGTATATGTTAAATTAACTTCACATGTCTCCATCTCTACAAAGAATGCATAGAATAACTAAGAAACTGGGATTTCCAAACACCTACCAAGTTTTTTTCTGTGGGTATTTACATTTTCTTTTTTAAATGAGAAAATGCTTAGGTTCAAAAAAATGAGTTAGTAAGATGTACAACATTGGCTTTGTTAAAATACCACTTTTCAAGTGAAATTCTTCCCCTTTTATATTGAAAAGGAACATCCATAATTAAAAATGAGAGCATCCACATAAACATGCTTGAGAGGAAGGCAAGTTGACAAAAAGAGCACAAAATAGATATTGGGATCATTAGAGCTTGTGCATTCATCAGTTTATTGAAAATAGGGGATGCAAGCTCTCCCCAATGAAATACTTCTATTAATAGGAGATATTTAAAAGCATCTGCATTGGGTTAAGTCTTGAGAGTTTTAGGTTCTATCTTTTTTGTTGTTGTTCTCCATACACTTTAATACATCTGAGGCACAAGCAATAAACACTTCCTTTTTATTTTCATGTTAGAAGAAAGAATTTGTTATGCTGTCAGCATCTCACAACAAATTCCCCACCATTTCTTCATTTCTTTGGCAGTAACAATTCAGGTCATCAACACTCTGGTCCATAGCTTGATTCAAGGTCATAAGGGCAGGTGGACAATGAAGTAAGTACCTATCCTGATGGAGATAAAAAGGAACACAGCACTGGGACCTGCCTAAGTATGCACACTACACTTTCAAGGGCATTGACACTGCCTTTGCAGGCAGCTGTATTTAAAATATTTTCAATTAAGAGAAAACAGTGGCATCCAACAATACACCTTTGCCCAATGCAGCACGTCAACATGCTGTACTATGCAGATTCCCTCTCCAGACTGCCTGTGGCAACCCTCAAGCTGTTTTGATTCTGAGTGTGAGTCTTGCCTCTGGCATCACTGACCAGTACCAAGGCTTCCTGCTTCCATCTATTTAACTTCAGGTGATAAGAGATAGTGTTCAGCATGTGGGGCTTTAGCATTGTAGCTTTTGATTATTAGCTATGTTTGATTAAAGGCAACTACTTTCCCCTGCAAAAACAAATAGGTTGTATCTTTGAAAAAGGGAAACAAGATGGTAATTTTCTACTTATATTGTAATTCTATTAGTTAAATGGGATTCTTTAGATAGCAGTGGAGGGATGAGTTGAATTCTGTATTACAATTTATAGTATAAACAAGATGATGACCAGAGAATGAGTCTCATCTCAGGAATTCTAAATGTTCCAAATGTTTCTTCATTTGAAATGGTAATAATATAGTTAGCTTTTTAATTGAGTGGAAACATCAGATGATGGCTTCAGTGAGGTTGGCCTGTCAGCACATTTCATCAGCTCATTTCGGGTGAATTTAGATATTTGAGGAAAAATTCATGTTAATAATCCGCTCCAAAAGTAGAAGTTAAAATGCGGTTTGCAGATGGGTTAATTGTGAGAAATATCTACAAAACGGAATTTTTATCCAGTGTAGATTGACAAACAAGGAAAAATATGGGAGCATTTCTGAGAATCAGTTAATGAAATGATTGATACTCTATCCAAAGGGGAGTATGTTTTATGGAAGTTTTACTTTGTTTCTTTTGATGGATTACACAATCTTTAAAGAAATGGCAAAGCCATATTCTCTGCTTACAAAATCAGAAAACACCACAGAAATGACAAATTTTTGTTAATGCATATATATATATATATATATATATATATATATATATATATTACTTTTTAAGAGGAAAATTAGCTACTTGATGTGGTAATTTGGGTACATGGGTAGATAAGTTAAATGATAATATTTGGTAAATATGTATATGTGATAATACATAGGCACATTCATGATTATTGCAAGTTTTAGTTAATTAAATGTTTTATAGACATGTGAGTAGCATATTTAAATATTAGAGAATGGAATGTATTTAGGAATTCATGGAAAACTTGACATTAACTCTTGAAAACACGTGGCTCTATAAGCTTCCCGGAAGTACAAAGCATTTTAGCTAAAGGGCAACTCCCCACTACCTCAGGTAAAGCATAGGACCATGTGTGTCTCCTAGCTCAATTTGAATCAATGTCTTCCATCCATTGAATATCTAACCTTAAGGAAAATAATTATACTGCAGGTTCTGGGTTAACTATGTTTCCTTACTTGTGTATGTCTTATATATAACACATTAACATAAATAAATAGATTTCAATTAAACATGGATTGTACATATGACAAAAAAATCACTGGCATTTGATTTTTTTTGACTCTGGTTTATTTTACTCAATACAATAATCTCCAGTTCTATCCATTTTCATAAGATCTCATGATTTCTTTATTTTTCCAGTTGAATATAATTATATTATTTGTTTTCTTTGTAGAGTCATCTCTTGGAGAACATCTAGACTAATTCTATTTTCTGGATATTGAGAATAATGCAGCAATAACCATGGAGGTAAAATTCCTTGAGTACACACATACAGGACTGATATAGTTGGGTCACATGCCATTGTATTTTTAGTTTTCCATTGTGGCTGTACCAGTTTAAATCCCAACCAGCAATATACAAAGGTTTATGTATGCCCATGTCCTCAAGAACATTAATAATTTCTGTTTTCTTGGTGATAGCCATTCTTACTGAAAAATGATCAAATCTCGAGTAGTTTCAACTTTTACTTCCTTATGGATATTGATGTTGAACTTATTGTCAATTATTTGTTAGGCATATTTCTTTTGAGAACTGACTTATTAGGTTTTATTTTAAAAAGCACCTCACCTTTGAAACATTCCAACATGATGAAGGCACACCAACATTAATGAAAATAAGCTTGATAAGCTATAAAATTTCTCTGGTAATCCAATTCCAAATAGGGACCAAATATAATTAACTCATAAATGAAATATACAACTTTCTTAATTTTTATGCTATCAAGACTTAACATCAATGCTCCAGAGAATATAGAAAATAACTTAAAATTTGAGTCATTTCCCAACTAGACAGTGTAACTATGAGGTGGGAATCTGTACCTATATTTCAGTAGCATATTTGGTTCCTTTGCTCAGAAGAAAGATGCTATCACACTCAGACTATGCATGTGCTGAGTACTACTTAGATAAACGAATTTTGTTGAAAGTCATTATTGAGCCTTACTAGGTTTCAAATGGGACTGACAGACATTATTTAGTCTTTTAGGAAAAAATTAAGCAATATAACTTCTGTTCAATCTACAATGACACATAGAATATGACCAGTTCTTGGTATCCATTGAGAACTTAATGCTATGCCGGGCTCTATGCTAAATGTTCTACATACCTCATTTCATTCGGGTATCTCAGAAACTATGTGCCTTAGGTATTATTGTAATCTCTTGTTTTATGGAAAGTAAAAGTAGTGCTTTAAATGGTGAGTCTACAAGCCTGATGCACAGCTCAATTATTTCATAAACAGTCAACAGTGTTGAAATATTCAAAGCTGTTATTAACAGCACATTTTTCTATATGGTAGTAGAGAACTGAAGTAAAAGGAAAGTAGCCTCCTCCTTCCCTCAAGGAGTGTTTAGTCTATGATAAGAGTGCAGTAAAGCAGATGAGGAAATGTGTGGTAATATGAAATAATTATTTTCAAATGAAGAACACATGTATTGAGATGAAATAGACAAGTATCAGAATAACATAACAACATAAAAGCTTATCCAAATGAAATGCCTCCTAGTTTCTTCCATATTGCTTCTTTAACTGTCTAGTTGATTTAATTTATATATCTCTTTTCTTCATTTGATTTTTGCTAATATAAAGATAATTTGTACACATTTTGGTTAAAAGTATATCTTCTTTAAAATAAACCAAATTATTATTTTTCCATAACATATGCTGCTCAAAGAAACCATTTCATCTTAAAATAAAAACCGTTTAATTTTGCATTATATTGATCAAACTTAGCCCAATATAGTTTCAAAATAAAAAAAAACTATAGAGTTTTTCATCACAAATAACATATTATCAAACACAGACAAGGAGTCTTAGCATAATGAGAGTGTTTTGCAAATGAGAAATTATAGATAATTGCTGTTTGTTCTTGTTTTCATAGAATGAAGTGTAATTATTATTAACAAGAGGCTTGTTTCAATAATTATTTCTGGTTATCCCAGGGCACAAATGCATTGAAGCAGAAACAATCATTTCCATTCAAAGGTTTTTGGTGTTTTTTTTTTTTTTTTTTTTTTTTTTTCCTAGATTATCTCTTATCACTGCCAGGGCTTATGCATGAACGCTGTTCTCAGAGTGTGCACATGTAAGACTATGCAAGCAGGGATGTGTTCACTGACTTGATTATCCCTCCATTTCTTTCAGTGTTCAGGAAAAACTTCCTTTACATAGATAGCAACATAGGACTTACTTTATAAGCTTGAATGTGATTGGAACTTTAGGTTATAAAAATTACTAAAGATTAATACAATCTAAAGTGCCAATTTATGTGTGTGACTTTCATTATACTAGTAGATATCTGGTCTGCTTTGAAGTAGTGAATGTATTTAGTAAATATAACAGAATATAATCATGGCTTCTTCCCTAGGGGTATTGGGTGTGGTCAAGCTAGTTGCTAAATAGTCAATGAAGTAACTGAGAATACAGTAAGGAGCTCCTGGGAGCCCACTGTACACTCCTGGTCCTGGTTTGATCACTGAGCATCTGTCTTTGTCAATCCCCTCAAATTCTTGTTTTCAGTGTTCAATTGTCACAAGGAACCCCAGTAAGTTTATAGCCTCAACTGTGGTCCCACAAAGCAAGCACTTCTCTGAGGCCTCTCTGGAAACTTAGAGTTTTTAAACTTGTGTCTTTGCTCCAAGTTTCTGCTTTCATGTACAGAAATGAAACCCAGAGGAGATGGGGCCCTTAATAGGGACCTTTGCATGCTAGCTTATGTCTATACTAATTATCAAATATTTTATAGTATTAATTCTATCAATAGCATTAAAACTCAGTGTGTCTTTATGAGTAGGTAGATATAACTCCATTAAGTAGGTACAATTATGATTATCATTGTTTCTATCCTTTCTAGGGATTGGACTTGGTGTCTCTTACACAATATGCAGAAGTTCTACCATGGAGATCTCCCCCTAGCTCCCAGGTATGTACTGTCATCTGTGTGGGCTAGTGTTATGTTTACATGACACACAAGTTAGAGATATCTGAAAGGAGGGAACCTCAATTGAAAAAAAAAAAAAAGCTTCTATAAGATCTGGCTGTAAGGCATTTTCTTAACTAGTGAATGATAGAGTAGGACCTTGCTCATTGTAGGTGATGCCTTACCTGGGCTGGTGGTTCTGGGTTCTATAAGAAAGCAGGCTGCATATATCATGTGGAGCAAGGCAGTAAGTGGCACCTCTTCATGGCCTCTGCATCAGCTCCCGCCTCCAAGTTTTTGCCCTGTTTGAGTTCCTGCCCTGATTTCCTTCAATATGGAACAGCAATGTGGAAATGTAAGGCAAATAAACCCTTTCCTCCCCAACTTGCATTTTGGTCATGGTGTTTCTTTCTATCAATAGAAACCCTAACTAAGACATCATCTATCCCCCTTTTTATAAAAATAGAAAACAAAACACAGAACATTCAAGAAGTATTCTCAATGCCACTCTGCCAGAACTAGAGAAAAGAAGTCCGGATGGAAACATAGGTGACTGCATTTCTTATGACAAGAAAGACGTAGCATTTTGGATATAGAGAATTAATTTAGTAAGTATGGGGAAAGCTTGGTAAATATGCAGAGGTGGTTGGACTCATATGATGTCAGGTACCTAATAATGGGAGAGAATAGAAGGCCATTGTTTTAATCTTCCCAACAGGCATCCTGTCCTAAATTTAAATACTATAATTTTTATCAGTAAAACAATGGTATTCCCAATGGAAGTTGAATATATTTCCAGGGCTTTTACAAAGACTATTAAAATCTCAGGTACTACATATTTTCAATCAGAAAATTATTTATAGCTTATAATCATAGAATGAGATGTTCCAGATTGGCATAGGAAAAAATAGTAACCTATTTTTTTTTCTTTTTGTTTGTTTTTATTCTTGTTTGCTTTGGTTTGTTTTTTTGTTTTTTTGTTTTTTTTTGTGTGGGGTTTTTTGTTTGTTTGTTTTCTCTTGCAGTGACTTTAACTTTCATAAAGATTTTAAGTGCAGAGAAACTACAGAAAACTTATTTGTCTACTATCTGCCATCATATTGGAATTTAAGAATTTTCAATATATGTTCTGATGTATATTTTAAAAGTTATTTTCATCTTTAGAATGTGATGTATTTTGAATTTAATATATTAAATATCCCATTTGGAATAATTCACATAAGAAAATTATATATATATATATATATATATATATATATATATATATCTGACTCTTAACCCTATTATGAAGCCAAACTAAGTGTGATGATGCAGCTGTTTATGCTGTGGGAGAGAAGGTTCTACTAGATTAATCTACTAGATTCTTGAGTAGATTAATGAATGAAACAACAAATCTAGGGCCAGCAAGATGGCTGAGCAGGTAAAAAAATCACTTACTGCCAAGTGTGATGATGACCTGATTTCTATCACTAGGACTCACAAGGCAGAAGAAGAGAACCAACTCTGGCAAGTTGTTATCTCATCTCCACACCCTTAATGTGGTAGTTCTATGTCCATACAATTTAATAAAAGCCTTAAAAAGAATGAATATAGATGTGTTTGGTGTTCTGACAAGGGAACACAGCTACTTATACACCCTTCATGGAAGGTGGATCCTCCTCTACTGGAGAAAGTTGTCTTCTTCAACTCAGAATGCATCTTCAGGAACAATATAAAAAAGTGGAGAAGGAAGGAAGGGGATGCTCACCCAGCCAACTAAATCAGCCCAATCAACCTGCAGATCAATAGGATTACTGATGTCATAGCCAGATCTTATTCAATACAGTTATTAGCTTATCAAAAAGGGAATTAATTATAAGCAAACTAGCTATCTTCTAGATCTCCAGTAAAGACTAATACAATACAAAGTTGTTGTAAAACATTAGCATAGAATGCTTAGGAAACTTTTCAACTAATTTTGGAATTTGGTGATTATCTCAGGCTAAAGTAAGGGCATTACTTGAAAGCACATCATCATACTGGATTTTTAAAGACCCTAATAAAATTATAAGGTATCTACAAGAGTAGTTTTTTTATACTTATAGAATAAAAATAGAATTATTCTTCATTAGCTACATCTTGCCTCTGATTGCACGCATTGACAAGGGACACCCTGCTCCATGTTAACCAAGCTCTAGTGTTCATAGTGCCTATGTGCTGAAATATGCTTTTACATAAACATGTATTTTGTGTGCTCATTTTTTATTGTAATCACATCAATTAATTATGCATTAAGTTTGTGTATCTTAATGACTTATTTAAACTCATTATATAAGCATAATTATATTACAAAAATGCAAGACACAGAATGAAAAGAAAAGCTGGGGGGAAATCTTCTCTAAATAGATATTCATGGATAAAATTAGCAATGCAGAGAAAATTTCAGTGAAGATGAGGCTGCTGGCTGGGGTTCTGCCAAATATTTCCAGCAGAGCTCCTTGACTGTTCTTTTTAACACTGAAAAGTTGATTTCAGATGTTGATCAGACCTAAAAATAAATAGAAGCAAATACTCTCGCCAAAAAATGATCTTATTAGAACTTTTCACTCCCTGTACCATCTTCTCAGAATATTTTAAAAACAGTAACCCACAGATATATTTATATTACCACATAAAATCCTCTTCTTAGACACCCACATGTTCATACACTTCACACTATTAGCACTCACCCTAGGCAAGCAGATGACTTGCCCTAGGAAAGCTGAAGGAAAAAGAATATCCTTCCAATATGGCTTTGTTAAACATATCTCTCAGCCACAGAAGGAATGATGTCTGTATTTCCTCACCACTATCAGTAGGCAACTGCGAAAAGGCCATCCTGCACCAGGCACTGTCTCACATGCAACATATGTAAATCTTGTTTAACCTTTAGCAGACAGACACAGGGAAGATGCTACTGGGATTTCCCCGATGAGGAGAAGAACTGGAAAGTTGCTGATGTTGCTTAACAAGAAAATGTCAGGTCAGGTGTCCTTGTGCAGCAGTCAGCTCTCTTGACCATTGCCTAACAGAGATAAAGGTAAAGAAGGCCCAAGTCACTTATCCAGGTGCTCTTTTATTTGTAATGGAATAAAGAACAGTCTCCACTGTGACCTAAGATCAGATATCAAATGGGGGCCATTGAGAAGGGCTACAGTAAATGTCAGAAGGGAAACAAAGTCAACCAAGTGTTTGTTTATTTTGTCTCTTTACTTATTTTAGAATAAAAATATAGTAATTAAACAATGGTTCAAACCAGCACCATATATCTAGAAAATTTCAATATACACCCATGAACCTTATTCTAGGAAAATTGCAAAGCCCTTTGTGTTTCAAACAGTGACAAAAAAGCTTCATTGAAGATTAAGTCATGAAGAAGATTCATTTCAAGTTTGAGTTTCTCTGAGGCACCAATATAAAGAGAACTTAACAGCTGAATTATCTCATGGTAAACTTATTAATGATTCATAGTTCCTGGAGTTTTAATTGGGTGAGATTGATCCCCATTAGAGTATTTGTGGATAGTAGAGTAGTCTAAGTGGTTCTCCCTCCTTCAGATTAAAAATTGCTCATGGTTATGGAGCTTGATCATGCAGACAACATGAAATACTGTTTTCTGAAAGCAATATTGTTAATGATAAATGTCAGAGTTTTGGAGAAAGGATTTTAAGAGGTCCCTTTTCTATGAAAACAATACAAAATAAACACCAAAAAAATCTAGGCAGTTTAAGTCATTTTTTTAAGATTTGCTTTCTTTTGCTTAACATATATAGCATTATCAAATATATTCTATGTCTTCCTGTGTTTGGGTTTGATAGCAAAAACCTCATAGCAAAGCTATAAACATTCCTAAATCAAACCAAAATCTTCGTGATCATCTAGATTTACTTAACCAGCAACATGGACATAACAGAGGGTACTTAGCTCCAAAAATTATGAGATTATTTAATTTCACTCTGCTAATTTCTCTGGTTACCTTAAAAAATAATCACAACAAATAATTTTAATTTTATCTGTGTATGTCAGTTTATATATATGAGAAAGCAACTCATGAAACATGTTACTACATAGCAATGCTATCCCCAAATAATTTAACAGTAAGTCCTGAATGTCTTCACATATATATATGTGTGTGTGTGTATATATATATATATATATATATATATTCTTATGAAGATATTTTAATATTTTTACTCATTTGAATTAAGAACCAAACAACATCAATTTGTTGATGAGTACCTAAGTTATTCCCTAATGTGTGGATTATCACTCTTTGTCAAGTTATACTAAAGAGAATATTGTCACCATATAGCTTCCCTTAGCTTAGATGTTCTCTCTCTCTTTTTAAAATAACGTGATCTCACTA
Organism: Peromyscus leucopus; assembly: GCF_004664715.2. Taxonomy (NCBI): domain Eukaryota; kingdom Metazoa; phylum Chordata; class Mammalia; order Rodentia; family Cricetidae; genus Peromyscus; species Peromyscus leucopus. The sequence continues at coordinate 14,114,430 of NC_051086.1, forward strand.
TGTACTTCTTAAAGGTCTGAAACTTGCTATGTATAATTAGTTGGCCTGCCTCTCCTCTGCCTTCTTAATTCTGGGAATAAAAGTGCCCACCACCACACCCAGCCCATACTAGATATTTTGATACATTCTATTTCTAAGAAGGTTACTGGCTTTCTGTTCTCTCTGCATCAGTGAGGATGCTCAATACAGAGGACAGGTGAGAGATTCCAGTTTGATTTTGCAGGGTAAAGAATGCTCCCTTCCTTCTGTGTAAACTCATCTATATGTGTTTCCATTAAGAAGGACATAATGTGACTTTATTCATCTTTCTGATTTTAGCTTTCATTGGCAGTCATTGCTAGGGTAAACTACTCCGTTTTAGATTACAAAACAGTGATGTCTTGGTCCTGTCATTTCTTCATTAGTGATTATTTGATGTTATTTCTACTCAAGAGAAATTTTTATTCTTAACAATTGTTTGGCTACTGTGAAACATATAATATATCAACTGTAACAAAAATACTGAATTTCATCCCTTTTATTTGCCTCTTTCCAAAACAATGACTTTGTTCCTTATTGAGTTATTACAGAGAGTACTAGGGTTTTTATTTGTTTTCATATTTACTACCGTTACTACTGTGCAGATTTAAACACTTTGTAGCTACTATCTTACTAATGCTCAAATCTTGAAGACTGAGCATCGAAGGCTTTCCCAGTCGACTCCTCAACTGTTTGGAAGAGGTCCTAAGAGACTGTCAGTGCTTCCTCGTGTTCTGGCACGACATGCTCCTGGCTGATTTTGATGTTTCCTCCTCTAGACTGGATGCAAGCATTCTCCAGGGAGTTCTGATTCTTTTAAATAGGAAATGGCACTTGAGTTCTACAGGCCAGTGGTAAGGCATTCAGCTGTTTCCAAAGTACATTAGAGGAGACAGAATAAGTGTTTTCAGCAGCCTTATCCAAGTAAGTGTAATTTCAGATCCATCAAATGTTTCTTATCTTTCTTTGAATTTGTTCTTTTTATTCCTTTGGTATATTTCCTGCTTTGGCAAGCTATTCATCGCTTATGTGGTATAAATAACTAACTTCTTAAGTTTATGTTAAAAAGCAATAATTTCTGATTCAAAAAATGGGACAATTTCCAACAAACCACTGATTTTATCTGTAATTTTACAATGAAGTACCAGAAATGCTCCTTGGAGGGCTTAGAATTGACTTACTTATTTTATAAACGTGTGGGGATTTATTTATTCAGGACTTGGGAAAACAGACATTACAAACTCTTTCCTGGTTGCAGATGTTCTCTGTTTTTGTCCTTTTCATATATTTTCAGAAACCATGCAGAATTAAGGGTGAACATACAAAGGATAATGATTGTCATAGGCCTGACAACAGGAAAAACAAGTAAGGTTGCTTTTGATATTTATTACTATTATTGATGTATAGGTTTAAAGATCTTGAAAGTATAGTACAGAGGTTTGTTTTCCCTTTTTGTCACCTAAAAATAATCTTTAACTTCCCTTCTCTGCTATGCCTTATAAGTAATTCACATGAGATTATATTCTATTGAGCATATTGAGAAACTCCTTTTCTGGCAGCCAGTAGCTTGACTTAGGCCAGCATCTACCTTCAAGATAGCTAGGAGGTCTTGCTTTTAATTTTACTGTTGGAGGACAGCCAAGGTAACCAAGCCTGAGCAGCCAAGTTCGTAGGAGGACAGGAACTGTCCTTCAGGCAACCTTTTCTGCTTTGCATTTCCTGTGTACTTCCTGGCTGGGTGCTGATGGAATAGGGAGCACACAGGCACGCACAAACACACGTGTTAAAGTGGAGAGTGTGGATATTTCACACAACTGTGCCACAGCTCTGTGCTGTTCATTGCTGCTTTCATGCTCAATTCGCTGATTTCTAAGAGTGACAGAGTGAAAATGCACAAGACAAACAAAAACTGATTGTTTTGAAGACAGAGAGCTGTGTGGTGCCACAGACGAAATCAGAACTCAATGCCAAGAAGGAAGCAAGAGGGAAAAGCCAGGCATTCAGTTTAGGTCAAGGATGGGCACACTCTGTCAATTAGGTCAAGGCAGATAGAAAGCAGACCTCATCCAGAATGGCCTTGCTTTGAACAATATTAAGCCCTGATTATATCAGTGTAATTATCTTGTTTTAACAGCCTTCCAAAAATAAAACAAAACCTTCCCAATGAGATAGGTATCAAAATTTCTAGCAGCTTCTTTTTTCAATTTTAGAATTCAATAAAAAAATCGGCCAACAGAAAAGAAGAAACGACTAAAAACTAATGGTAAAAAAAATCAGATCACCCCAGATGAATAATTCTATAGAGTTTGAAATAAAAGTCATTAGAGAGAGGTAAACAAGATTTTGAACCAGCAATTTAATATTAATAAAAAGAAACAAATATAAAAACCTGAGGTGGTGAAATTAGTATATTGTTTCAGTAGAAAAAGTTTAAGATTCCAAAGAAACGATAAATGAACTAGTCTATATAGGTCCACAGATGACTGATAGCTCAAAGATCAAAGATTAGAAAATCTTGCTTGAAACATTTAGAAAAAGGTAAAATACTGGAACATACAGAATGAAAAAAATAAAGGAAGGAAAGAAAGAAGGAAAGAAGGGAGGAAGAAAGAAGAGAAAAACAGGAAAATGGTGAGAACATAAAAATTTGTGAAATGCAAACCTATATTAAAAGAAAAGCTATAAAGTATTTCTTGAGTAGTTGAGAATAATGGCAGATAGAAGGAAGGAAATGGGGGCAAAGAAGACAAAACAGTAAACATATAAAGAAACTAAAGAAAACTGGTTGCCCTCATTCTTAATGCTCCCTTTCTGCATAAAATTTGCAGATGATTAAGACACTAATATACTGATGAGAACAGAAAGCCTAGAGGCTAGGAAGTAAACATCAGGAACCCAGGTTATCAGCACAAATAGGGCACTGGTCTCTTAGCAAAAGAGTAGCTAAACCAGAAAGCATTAGGCAACTGAAGTCTTGGACAGTGTTAACAGTCAATCTAATTGAGAAATAAAGCTATTTGTGACTAGTATCTGCTGGATGTACTGTTTTTCCAATAGCATACAGAATGTTTCCCAATGAGATGACACTTGTGCAATCAAGAAAATCTCACCCAGTGTCACAGGAATGAAGTCACAGTCGATATTGCATCAGAACAGCAGAATTAGGCTTACCAGCAGCAAGATGAATGCACCTTCTCAATTATCTGCTAGCAAAGAAAGACACACAGCAGCTAGCTTCCTGATCAAGTGAGAACTGAGAATGGAGTAGTTAAATTATTCCAAATGCATAGTTCCCAAGCAAGCAAAGTAAAAATACTTAAAGAAATAAGGCAGATGTCTCTTGATAGTGGTGTGTAAATGACACACGGAGAAATAATGAATAATTGTCATTGTAGCCAGCTACACTCCTGTCATGTAGACTAAAGCGTCATTTGATGGACTACTCTACAATTCAGCTGCTTCATTTAGTGCTGTATAAATTCAGTATGTGTTAGGTTTAATTGAGGCGAGTACTACTCATGGAAGGTGATCTCGGTATCTTAGAGCTCCAAACTCTTTGAATCCCCTGGAAAAGACAGTCATTGCCAGCATCCAGTGAGTTCCTGTACATGCCTTGAAAGACAAATCGTTCATCTGGTGCTTAACATGAACTGGGAGTGAAAACAATTAGCATGGTGGATGCTACTTTAAGGGAAAAATGTTTTCTTCACACAGCAGATGCAGGAACATAAGGCCAGCAGTGGGTACCGATGCTAAACTGTCGCGAATTACACAAAAAACAACGGGCTCTAACAAAATAGCTAGTGTTTTCAAACTTGCAAGGTTCATGATGGGTCCTTTGCCAGCCTCCTTTAAAACAACATGATGTCCATCTACACTAATTTGTTTTTTCATACATTTATATTAGATTATAATGTATGGATGGAGCAGGAAATTGAATGTTGGTGTGACCCAAAACTCAGAGGAGGACCACAAAGTCAGTCGCTATTCCTTTTGCTTTTTCAGAGGTGGGCCCGATTCATTAGGTTTGAATTCCAGCACCTTTGTTGATGCTCATTTATTCTGCAATATTTTGACCTGCCCTGATGGCTCTCCTCTGCATTTTTGTGACATCAGTTGCAGAAGGAAAGGTGGCTCATTTTTTTAAGGTAAGTTTACATTTAAGAATAGCTGAATAATCATAGAATTTCAACTAGAAAAGGATCCATAATCACAGATTTCCCCCATCAGTTAAGCAGAGGATTCTTAAATACTATTTTCTGAACACTTTGCAAATTGCCTTAGAGTCACAGCTTATGGTAGGTTATAGCATCTAGCTGAAAACTCCTATAGTAAAAATTACTCGTGAAACTTCCCTAAAGATTTTATAAAATGTATGTGAGTTTCTATATCTCAAACTCTGTGGTAATTTTAACCTCTGCAATATTTGAAAACCTCTGAATCAAGCTAAATTTCACTATGTGAAAATGTTCAGTAGTTGAATGTTTAAATTTCTCTAATTTTTAAAACTGTTTGCCTCGTAGGAGAGCATGGCTGTAATCCTAACAGTTGAGAGTTTGAATCAAGAGAGTCATGAGTTTGAGGCTAGCCACAGTCAGAGTCTAAAGTTCTTTTGGAAAAGAGATTGAAAGAAATGCTTACTGAAAAGCCCATATATAGGAAAAATAAATAAGTGAAAATTGGAATGCTGAGCTGGAAAGATGCTTCAGCAGTTAAACTTTCTCTTTCTGCAGAGGGTCCGAGTTCAGTTCTCAGCACTCACATCAGGGTGTGAGGTGCTCTTGAATGTTTTTCAGTCAGTTCCACTGGAATCTGACAACTCTTGCCTACAAGGGCATTTGTGGACCTGTGTGCACATATCCACACACAGACACACATACAGATGCGTAAGTAAAAAGAAAAATACATCTTTAACCAAATAGACCCTAAGTTCCTAGAGATTCCTAGAAATAATTGACAAGGGTGACTGATGAATTCTACTTAAAACAAACTTGTTGCCTTGGTGTGAATGGTTCACATCTTCCTTTAAGTTATTATTAATTTAGTAATTTAAGTATCTAGTATAAAAAAAAGTAAGCTATCTAAATATTTTAGCTAAAAGAGGCAGAAAGGAAAACATTTCATTGTGGTCTTGTCTCATAAGTGCTAAGAAGGTCGTCTTCACTATTGGTGCTCACATTGGATGTATGTTCCTCTTTTATGGTGTATATACTAGACGGTGACTTAGCAGTCCTGAAGGAAATTTTCATGTGAATTTGTGATTGGGCAGAATACTTTTTGATGACTATATATCTTTTACTTTCCTCTTTTTTTGAGAGAGAAAGATCTGATTTGGTGATTATGCTTGTCTCTTTAGAACATCCTCCTTACCTCCACACTTCTTATAGTGAAATATATCTAAATAGATACCCAAGAAGGCAAACAGGGATGTCTCTGGGAGAAGTAAGCAGAAAAAAATAACAAGGTATAGGATCCACCAGTGCTGGCATCCCACCAGACGTTGCATTTATAGACAACCAACTGCCTACCTATGTACACTAACAACTGAGGCTAACTATGGGAAGAAGACTAGAAACATACTGACATACTTAACCTAATTCTTCTATTTTAAGTACCATGTTATGCCTTTGTATTCAGAAGACTCTATTTCTGTTATTGAGCCCCGGTGTTTACTTATACAACATCTCCTAAGCAAAGAACTGTGGGCAATTTATCATGAGTCCTAAATCACAATGGCAGCAGTATTTACAATAAACATTCTTCCAAGATATTTCTCTTTTATGCTCGCCATTCTGCTCAGCAAAGATTCTAAACCTCGAATGACTTTTTCTACAGAGCCCTGGAATGTCCTCTAAAGCCACTTCTCTTGCCAGAGTGCTGCTACTTTAGCCTTATGTGAGTAGGAAAATGATGGGAGAGTCTCAGATCTGAGTAGTCAGCAAACTCTTTGTACTGGGGAATGAACATGGTGGCTTGTGTTTATAAGGGATGCTTCCTCACAAGTAGCCTCAGTACCAGACAGTTGCCCAGAAGCATCAGCTCAGAAGCTCCCTCGGTATCAGATGTGTGCTATAATTATAGTGCTCAAAAAATTTAAATCCAAGTATCTGCTTTAAACGCTTTCTATAAATACAGATATGAATTTCTAATGACTGACACAAATTTGTCTCCATTCTTGTTTTATCCAGTATGACTGAACTGAATTGACATAGTCATCCAGCTGTGAACTTCAGCCATAGATTTCATTTGGAATGCCCTCTCTGCTTTCTGTTTCCCTTAAGGTCCACGTTTATAGTTCACTGTGGATTTTCCTGCTGTGTGATACTGTTTTCTGTACCATATATTTTGGCATATCAAATTGTGTTGACGCTCATTCCTTTGTCTTTGGATCTCTGTCTCCAGTCCTCCTTTTCCCAAGCTGGCTACCTACAGGATTAAAGAAGTCCTCCAAAGATTTAAAATTCCTCATGCAGGGAGGCGAGTTTCCTCCTTTTCCTAATTTGTAATGGTTTCCTTTCAGTTTCTACAGAAATTTGAGGCAAACATGACAACTTCTTGATAATTGTCCCCAAACAATTTTGCACTGTTAGATATTCTCATTGAAATGGGAATGAGCAAAGAAGGAAAGGAAAGGGAGGGGGAGGTAAAGAAAGAGGAGAAACAGCAGGGAAGAAAAAGAAAAAGAAGAAAACCTAAAAGTCGTTGTTCTCGGAATGTTGATTATTTAGGGACTCAGATGTGAATTTTTTCCCCAGCTACATCTCCTTCCTCTGTTTCTTTATTCTTCACTTCCCCATCATCGATTGAGCCCTATATAATTTGTTGAACACTCATCTACTTTCTTCGAAAGGCTGTCAGTAAATTTGTACAATGTTATTACCCACCTGCCTCGCATATGTACTACAACTCATTGTACTACAATTCAAAGTGTCAAAGATAAGATTCAATCAAAAAGATCCTACCACAGTATCATTAAGTTCTCTTTTTGATCTACCTGCTACATTTTAGTTTGTTTCACTAAGTGATGATTTGCCCACGTTGCATAATTTTTTCCCACAGACAACAAACCAGTAAGACAGTCTAAGCAACTGAATGACTTGGTTTGCTTTGAATATCTTATGTGATTGTTAAATTTGAATGTGACCTTTCTGAAAAGAGTTTTATAATTCTTGAGAGTCAACAGCTTGATTTATTCAAAGTCTACTTCTATAGAAAGACGCTTCATTTTACAGATATGTGTGTTTCTAATCTTTGACCAGCCCGGAATGCAGACGTCAAAAAGGAAGCGACATCACAAAAGGAAATACAAAACACAAAACCTGTGGGTTTTCAATTTCCCTCTTCAGTTTCCAGTGCCCAAATCATTTCCCCAAAGTCACGTTCTATAGAGGATGTGAAATTGTGAGCTGGCGTACTTGAATTGGGAGCACTATTTTCCTAATCACTCTATCATGTTGAAACACTGCCCTCTGCTCAGCTGTTACCCCTTGTCTCTGGCAGCTAAAGAAGTGCCAGGAGACCTGACAGCATCACTTGCAGCTGTGGCAATTTTCAGTCCTCATCATTTAACTGCAAGGCACATAGTTCAGTCCGTACGGGACACAGTTACAGTTAATTGTTGATGTATTCATCACTTTGGACTTCCACATGATATCATTTTCATCAAAATGTTTTCCAACTTTTAGCTGTTGTAATTAGATATGTGTGTTGAGTCTCTTACAATGAAACTAGCCAAAACTTTAAAAGCTCAAACTTTAGATTTTCTCCTAATCTATCAAGATGAGATCTGTTCTAGACTTCATATGGGTGTTGTGGAAATTTCAGTAGAGATTCCATAAAAGGAATAGAGATTATCAAAATAATTAGAAATCTATATTGTGTTTGAATTTGTATTTTCAGTTTGGTCAATGTAGTTCAAAGAGGATTTTGCTAGACCTGGCAGGATGACCAGGAGGTAAAGGCACTTTGTAACACAATGTTGTGACATGAGTTCAACCCCAAGAACTCACAGGAGAGTAGAAGGAGAAAACCAACTCAACCAAATTGTCCTCTGACATTTACATGATTGCTCATACACATCACACACACACACACACACACACACACACACACACACACACAAATATTTAGAGGATATTTTACTAGAATGACAAATATATTTTTGAAAAACAATATTTAAAATGAAAAATGCTAGATACACTAAACTAGTGGTAATTATTATGACAAATATTATAAATATTAATCTGATTTCAGATGTTATCTTTAACTCATTCTACCTGTGAAGTGTATGTTAAAATTTCTGTCTCAGAATTATATTCTCAACTATCCTTCCTTCCCTATGTGAATACTTTGCTACCACCCCACTAGCCCTGATTATTCTTGTTTCTCTAGAAATTATTTCATTCTGGAGCTTTGCTTCTGGTTTAGTAAAAGAGCATGGCACCAGTAATGGTAAATATGGTTACTGCACCAATAACCCTCGGAATGGGATTCCTTTCCGTTGCTCAACCTCTATATTCCAAGTATCTAATCTAGTTAATATAAAAATTCTAGCACAAGTAACAACACATTTAAATCTGAGAACAACTTGTCTTTGTGGTAGATTCCAAAGACCAATTTGCTATTTATGCTTGGAAAACCCAATCACTTTTTTTGTTCATTCATTTATTTGTTTGTTTTCTATAGTGCAAGAGCCAAGCCAATAGCTTCACACAATCTAGAAAGTGGTCAATCACTGCCACCCTACCATCTCAAATAACTAGAAATAGAACTAGACTCTATGGAGTAGTCAAGACAGTAGTTGTGTATTCATTGAAATTAATTATGACGAGAAATATCCTCCCCTATCCCAGTCATACTTGATGTCATTTACAGAGACAGGGTTGTTTTCTTGGTCAAAAGATGGAATATCTATGGTATCTGCCTATAATTCAACCACCTGCTGTTATTCTATTATGCTGTTATTATTTTTCAGTCATTGTTCACTATCACAAGTTAGTATAACCCTTTATTCTCTATGAAGGAAAGAGAAAGATAGCTAACTTTTATCACAGTTAATTTTTTCAACCTAAATAACTTAAAGGGAGACAGATTTATTTTGGACAACTGTCTCAGAAAATTATATCAATAATTCATGTGCTCTGTTGTTTCTGAGCGGAGGTGAAGCAGAGCATCATGAGAATGAGGATGGAAGGAAGCAAAGCCAGTCACTTCATGGCAGGTAGAAAGCAGAGGGCCACAGAGGAACTTGTAAGAACATACAGTTCCCAAGGACAAACCTTGACAAGTTGTAGCTCTCAGCTAGGACAAACATTCTAAAGTTTCCAAAACATCCCAAAATAGTGACATCATTGCAGACCAAGCCTTCAACACACATGCATTTTGTGTTAGAAGGGTGGAATGCTACAGATCTAATATGAAGCTACCTCACCTCCAAATTACATTCAGTTCCCAAGACTCCCCACTGTGTTAACAGTTCTTGTGTGGCTAAACATTCAAAGTCAATGCAGGCATTGTGGCACAAGCCTGTAATTACCAGTTCTTCTAGAGGCTAAACAAGGAAGATCACAATTTTAAGGACTTTCTGGGCTTTTCAGAGAGTTCCAGACCAGCCTAGGCAACTTTGTGAGACCCTGTTTCAAAATAAAAAGTAGAATAGAATTTTTATAAAGCAGACAGGGAATATAAAACACAGTAGCAGATCACAAGACCCTAAATCACAATAACTGATAATTACTTGACTAATTTTTAAAAATACAACTTCAAAAGCCTTGTCTAAGATTTAAGATCATCTCTTAGACCTGACCTTCTGTAATAATCCAAAGCAAACTAACATTGCATACTTCCAAGGTCAATGACACTGAGAAAATGTTCCCATTTCAAAACAAAGACAGGGAACCTAGATAAAAGTAATGAGACAACAAAGACTGAAACTCTGCAAAGCAAATTGTAAGTGCTGGGACACCTGTCCAGATTTATGACATTCTTTTATTTCATATGAGCTCTTAAGTGGATGAAGAGCCCTTCCCTATACTGTTAGCTGCAGCCCACCTAGCATTTCTCTTGTGCCTGCTCTGCTCACAACCTGCAACCTTTCTCAGTACAAAGCACACACTGGATATCCTTAACTTCTTAAAGTGTGTATTACACCCTTAGTTTCAATTTGACATACGTTTCCATTTCCAGAGCACCCTTTGTAAGGATTTGGTCCTTAATTACGTCATCAGCCTTCGACTGCGTCCCAGCCTAAAAATGCAGGTGGGCCCTCTGTGCTCTCTCTGTCCCCTCTCCTTTCCACTCCTTCTTCCTGTCGCCCCCCTCTCTCCCTCCCCTCCATGGCTCTCTGTCTCTCTTCTCTCTCTCTATTCTCTCTCTCTTCTCTCTCTCTCTCCCACCAATAAAACTCTAAAAAGTTTTGCATTCGGTAGCCCTGAAAACCAGCTGTAAATGCAGAATTTCAAGGTCTCCCACCAAATCTTTTTTTTTTTTCCTTTTACTTTATTTTACAATACCATTCAGTTCTACATATCAGCCATGGATTCCCTTGTTCTCCCCGCTCCTTCCCCCTCCCCTTTCCCCCAGCCACACCCCCATTCCCACCTCCTCCAGGGCAAAGCCTCCCCCAAGAATTGAGATCAACCTAGTAGACTCAGTCCAGGCAGGTCCAGTCCCCTCCTCCCAGACTGAGCCAAGCGTCCCTGCATAAGTCCCAGGTTTCAAACAGCCAACTCATGCACTGAGCCCAGGACCTGGTACCACTGCCTAGATGCCTCCCAAACAGATCAAGCCAATCAACTGTCTCACCTATTCAGAGGGCCTGATCCAGTTGGGGGCCCCTCAGCCTTTGGTTCATAGTTCATGTGTTTCCATTCATTTGGCTATTTGTCCCTGTGCTTTAGCCGAGTGGTCTAAGGCTCTCCCACCAACTCTTAAACAAAGACTATGGTGAACTCTGAGTACTTGGACAGCAGAAGATAGAGAAATCCTTCTTTATGAGAGCCTTTGCAAACAAGATGCACCATAGCTCTCCTCTTAAATGCCAACACTTTAAGTATTACCAATTCCTGAAATGTCTTCAAAACCACCTTTCATACTACTCTTACACAAATTATTTAGCTGTGTTTTACTGGCGGCAATTTCTTTAACAATCACACCTTCATTGTCTGCAACTTTGAACATGTGTGTTCTCTCATAAACTACAAAGCCCTTAAAAAGGTTGCTTGCTCCAAATTCTATGAATTTGGCCAAAAGCAGATAGGGATAACCATGCCATAATCTGAATGTTCTGCTGGCATATAATTTCTTCTACTTGATCAATTAGTCTGTCATTCATAAACTCAATCTCCTCAAAGTCCCAGGATATAGATCAAGGTATCCAAGTTCTTTGCGAACATATGATATCAGCATCTTTAATCCAATCTCCCAAATATTTCTCAATTCCACCTAAAATTTCTTGAACACCATCTTTACTGGTTCCTTTTCTATAGGCATTCTGCTCTTCAGAGTGTCCACTAGTGTTGGCCATTATGTTTGGCTTGCAGCACCCTAGGCTTTCTCTAGTTCATATCTATATTTTTTTCTAAATTATGTTCTGAATTATTCCACCAATTCCAAAAATGTTGAACACATGGCCACGTTTAATCATAGCAATGGCCTCACTTTTATGGTTCTAATTTTTTGTTAGTTGTTCTGTTATTGTGACAAAATAGCTTCCATAAACATCATAAAGGAAGAAAGATTTATTTTGGCTTATTTTAGTTTACAGTCAGCTAGTTCTGTTACTTCTTGGACCATCAGGAGCCTGTTTACCATAGTATTTAGGGGTAGAGAGGCAAAGCAGTTATATATATTCATATATATCAATAAAGAAGAGAAGAAGATAGTAAGTGGGATTCTGGGAAAAAAAACAGAGACTCAAGTGACTTACATTTTCCAGCAAAGACCAACTTTATAGTTTCTAGAGTCTCCCCAAATAGTACCAACAATTGAGGACCAAGATTTTAATTTGGGAGAATACTTCATATCTAAACTCTGTCAGACATTAAACATGTTTATGACCCACACCTAAAGGATCTGTGCTACACTCTGTTCTTCCAGATATCCATGTGATGTCCAATAACATCTGCCTGAGTCTCAGCTTCCAGGCTTTCTCTGCTTTGTGATTCAGTACCACTTCATCTCATTTACCTTCATTTCTTCCTCTTTATTTATGTATCTGACTACTCAGCAGTCAGGCAGATATCGTGAGTAAACCTATCTCCACTTCCAGGCACCTGTTTTCTCTTAGTATTTTACAAAGAATGTAAAATCTTCCTTCAAATCTTTCAAAAGTACATCTACAGTGGTCCTGATAACTATATCAACAACAGCAGGGGATGTGTTCTGGAACCAGAAATATAGCTCTTGAACATCATATTATAACTACTAAGTCAGAAACTCCAGGGTATAAAGACCAGTCATCGTTCCTTAAGAAACCTCAAGATAATGTTGTTGCAGACTGAAGTTTTTCAGATGACTAATACAGTTAACTTTGAAAGTCAGACCATATTTTACAAATTGTTGATCAAATTATTTAATGATATAAACAGACTCCATGATCATACCAGGGAATAAAATTACACCGTTTATCTTTCTTTCTCTATAGCTTCACCATTTAAACAACATTCACTCTTACCTTCTATATATGAATCCTGAGACTTTGGAAGCCTATAGTAACCAGTCCAAGTTTAAGCAAGTAGCAATAACAGAGACATCAATTCTTTCCCCAGAAGCAAAGATGCCAATTACTTGGTTGTTTACTAGTTTGTATACTCTGTATCATGTAGCCCACACTGTGCTCAAACTCTCACTATGGAGTCAAGGGTGACCTTGAACTTCTGGTTGAACCTGGTGACCTTGATCCTCCTGGGTGCTAGGCTTGTAGGTGAGCACCACCAAATGCTAGGAATCAAATATAGGGGTTTGTTCATATTAGTCAAGCTTTCTATTAACTGAGCTTTAAACCCAGCCCTATTTGCGACTTCATGTGTCATGATATTAGGCATTTCATTTAATTTCTCTGAACTTAAAGTCTTCTTCTTATGGATAATACACACATTGCTATACTACAACAATATTATATAATTACTGTGAACTACCATTATCATAAAGTTCTCAGTATAGAGAACAGAATATAGTGAATAAGAAACCAGTGTTATCTCTTTATCTTTTTTACGCTCATAGACTCCACTCCTTATAAAGAACATACATATCACAGTACACAGCATAAAACCATGTATTGACCACAGTACCACATTGCAAAGGAGCATTATCACACCTACAAAACAAATAGAAAGATGGGAATCAAACAAAAGCCCTTGCATATTTAACCCAAAAGACCCATCACTGAAGAATCTGTACCAGGGCATTTAATTTCTAAATCATTGCCTCCTAGGAAGAGATAAGAACACAGAATTTGTATAATAAATGGAAGCTGTACGTAGAATTTTTGCCCCACTCTGTATATAGAAGAGTTTATGAATGGTTTGAAATGCCTAGGAGAATTCCAGAAGTGGTGCCTATTTAGGCTGACCAATATTTAACCAGAGGCTGGGAATCACTTGCTGGCATTGTTAGAGAGTTTCTGTAAATACCCATCTAGTAGGAGCACAAGAAGAAACATCTTAAATGAATGAATTGACTTTAGTGATTGACTTGAGAGTGATTTACATGACTTATTACTTATCTTAGTAGTGGGCAAACAATAAAGACATCATGCTCTCTCTTCTTCACTAACACTACCAGAGTGAATTGCTAAAATATAATTATAAATTCCTCCCTCCTTGTACTGAGTATATTTTTATGATCCTTCACTAACTGAAGACCTATTAGAATTATAGACATCTAGCTTATTTTGCTTTTGCATTTATCTACCTGTTTCTTTCTTTCTAAACTCTAAGGCAAGGAAAGAATAATTTAGTTTTCAAACACATGGAGTCCTTATTTATTTAATATTATATTATTGAATTTTATATAAGCCAGAATTATTTTAAAATGGAAGGTGGACAGAGTCTAGATGTAGAACACAAGATTTTTTTTTTTTTTAAGTAATGTTATGGGAGAACTTCTCACGTTGTGTGTAACTGCCCAAAATCATTAATGTTCACAGCAAAATAAAACCCTCCTGGGAAATCATAGGAGGTCAGAGAACCACCCATGAGACAGATTGTCCCGAGGTCTCTCTGTCTTCAACACTGATTTTACAGAATAGACATCTTCTTCTCTAGATGGACCCACAGCAATAAGTTCTCATTTTCTCATGCTCATTCAAGATCAGTGACCACACCTACACAACCACAAGGACAACCCTTCATGGAAGGAATGCTTTGTATAAATAGGAAATTATCAGTTAAAAATAAAATTTTTGGTTCATTTTATTCTCCTTTCTCTTATTTTCATCTTTTTATCTGTCTTTTTGTAATGGATAGGCAATACCTTATTTCTCTTTTAGTTCTTAATGTGTTCTTTTTTTGTGTTTGTTTGTTTGTTTCTAATTGGGAGGTTGCTTTTTCCTGCTGGTGGTGTCCAGGCTTTGTACACTGTGCTGGTCTCTTTACCTGGGTTTGGAATTGACAGGAGACTTGCAGAAACTTTGATCATCTAAACACGTTTTGACTGATGGGAGATGAAGTGTATGATTTGCTCTGATGATAGATTGCCAATGCTGAATGATGCAGAAAAATTCAGTTCCATGAATCATTCTTACTGTGAAAAACTGGGCAGAAAGCCAAGGAAATACAAAGGATTAATAGGCTAATCTGTCATTATCGAAGACATGAGTTCAAATCTAGATGCCCCAGAGGGGTAAATTGAGGTAACAACAAATCTTTTGTACATAGAAGATCATATTTTATAACAGTGTGGAAAAGGTGAATATTAATAAATATAAAGTTCTGAGACACCTCTTAAGCTTGGAGAGGAGAAATGTTTCCCTTCATGATTTCTCTTTATCAGCCAACATGCAAACCATGATTCCTAGTGTAATCAATGTACTGTAGTGTGGTGGTATTGTGTTCCCCAAAATATTGTGCACCCTGATAAACTTATCTGGAGTCAGAGAACAAAACAATCACTAGATATAAAGGCTAGAAAATGGTAGCACTCCCACCTTTAATCCTAGCCTTCTGGAGGCATGGATCTCTGTGAGTTCAAGGCCACACTGGAAATAGCCAGACATGGTGACTCACACCTTTAATCCCAAGAAGTGAGCCTTTAATCCCAGGAAGTGAGGGCAGAAAGCAGAAAGGTATTTAAGGTATTTAAGGCGTGAAGACCAGAAACTAGAAGCTTTTAGCTGGTTAAGCTTTTAGGCTTTGAGCAGCACAATTCAGCTGAGATCCATTTGGATGAGGACTCAGAAGCTTCCAGTCTGAGAAAACAGGATCAGCTGAGGAACTGGCAAGGTGAGGTAGTTGTGGCTTGTTCTGCTTCTCTGATCTTCCAGCATTCACCCCAATAACTGGCTTCAGGTTTGATTTTATTAATAAGACCTGTTAAGATTCCTGCTACACTGTAGCTGTATAGATCATCTCATACTAAAGAACGGCTTAGGGAAGTAAAAGACAAATAGAACAAAGATAGTCATTTTTTAAAAAATGTCCTAATAGAAAACACCTATGCAATATATATTTCGAATAAAATATACAAAACGTATTTTCTGCACAATGTGAGTATTTTTGTGACAATATTTCTAATGATTTGTCTATTAAAATGCATTAGCTCTAGTCATCTGCACTCACCTATGGGTAACCATTAGAATCATCAATGTGGCAGTTTCACATGGTCATACTTGTTAGATTTGTTCATGGAATGTTAAGAGGCTCTGGGTGGAGATCATTGTAGATCACACACTTTCATTTTATAGGCTCTGGTTTCATCCTTAACACCAAACTCACAAATAAAACAGTTATGAGGAAATCTATATTGAATATCATTCTACTGCTGCTAAATATAGTCCCCCTTTTACTCTCCTCCACAGTACTTCATGGAAATTTAGATTTCAAGAGCTTATGTAAATTACCCAAGTCTCATTGTGGAAGACTGGCATCACTGGAATTATACAAAGGCTGTTTTGATTCCCCACATGAAGTCACCATGCATGATTATGAAGGTTGTTTACTATACAAGAGTGAACACTCAGAAGCACAGTGAAGGTTTAACTTTGTACTACATTCTACCAAATACAGTGGGAGCCCTGCAGTGTCAGTTTGTCAAAGAAAGCTGAGCTGATACATGTGCCATCCCCACGTACATCTCACAGTGTTACACTGGTGCTCCCTACACTGAGAGCAGGAGCCTATCCCTGCCCAGCCCTCCTGCTTCAAGCAGAACACAGCCTCTCAACTGTCTTCAATAACAAATGAATCAGAGTGACACCGCATGACTTCTGAGGTTGGATAATCAAAGGAAGTATGACTTCACCCTATTGCTTCCTCTTTCAAACAGAGCACTGGGGGTCCTGAACCAGTGTGGTTTTAAATTTGCTTACTAAGGCAGGGTATGATTTCTTTGATATATAGCATCTTTTGTGGAGAAAGAAGGTGGGGGTGTTGGTGATGGGAGTCAATGCAAAATATTTTAGAAAGCAATCATTTTAAAAGACAAGTTCAAGTAAAACAATTTTTTAAAAGTTTGAAAGTGGATGGAATATTAAGCATTTTTAGATAAATAAATTCAAAATGAATTGATTAAATTGTGTGTGTGTGTGTGTGAGAGAGAGAGAGAGACAGAGACAGAGACAGAGACAGAGACAGACAGAGAGACAGAGAGAATTTCAGGTCACCTACCTCCTTGACTCATGTTGAGCTCTAAGTACAGTGACCAGTGATTAGTTTCATGGATGTTTTAGATCTAGGAGAGTGCTTGCGATCAACATTTTTATTCTAATTGAGGAAAAAATAGAATTTCAATTCCTATTATATAAATGAATTAGAGAATATACTTTTAGATTGGATTATATCACTGTGACAGAGCATCACTATTTTTTATTTAAAGAGTGATCTATACATTCTTTCACTCTTTTAAATTTAAAATTATTTAAATATGCTTTCTCCTCTCCTTCATCAAACCAGATTAAACTGGCTGCTAATCTGATTTTTGTTTGAGATGATCCAGAGCCATCCAAATCCATTCTCTGGTTAAATGACATGCAAATCAGATTAATTTGCGGGTGCTACAGACTCTTAGATAAGATTGTTGCTTCTGGGCCTTTAGCAGTAAAATACTCAGGATCTAATGTTTACTATATTTTTGTTCTATCCTGGTAGTGTCTCTCCACAGGAATGCTGTTTGGCAGATGAATCCTCTAAAGCAAAGATCTACGCAGGGAGTTAGGAAATTCAACAAAACCATCTTAAGAAAGCAGAGGAAATATTTAAAGGTTAAATCGTTTTTATGACATTATAACACTGGGGAGTCAGATTAGCTGTTTGGGCATGCTTGAGAAGGGCCATACCCCCCCAAAAAAAATTCAAAACCTTGTTATTTACCATTTGGTTTTAAAAATACTTTTTTTTTTTCAGTAAATGTTTTTGCTTATAAAAATTGAAATGTGGTATCTATTTAAAGCAATAGGTGCACAAACCTCAGTCTAAACCTCAAAACTGGATCCAGTTTTGAGACGTTTCGAATCTTTTCTGTTTGTGTTAGCCAAAATACCCCTAGATGGGTATTTTCTCAAATTATAGTACAGTTGAACATATATACACAGAAAGGAAAGGGGGAAGGACACTCATGCATGTGAAATTCAGGCTGTGTCCACAGCAGAGCTTGCACGGTTTCTTTCATTAGTTACTCTCAATGCCTAGAGTAACAATCTGTGAATAATTACACTTTAATATCTGATTGTATATGTATATTTATGCATATATAATGACTTGGCTTCATTTTCACCTTGGAACATTCTAGATGTACCTGGGGAATGGGGCTCCAGGCATGCCTATATTGATTGAGATGGGAAGAGCCACCCACCCTGTAGGTGGCACTATTCCCTAGGCAGGGAAACCTGACTTGTATTAGAGTGGAGAAAGCAAGTGAGTTGAGCATTAGCATGCATGTATTAGACTATCACTCTCTGCTCTTGACTACACATATAATGTGACTTTCAATGTTCCTGATGATGTGATAACTCTACTATGATGGATTGACTATAGATTAGCCTAAAACTGTAATTTGAATAAACACTTTCTTAAGTTACATTGTCAGGGTATTTTATCACAACATCATAAGAAATTAAGATAATGTATATCACACAATATAAATATATGTGGATCTATAAAGTAAGTATCCATAGCAATTTTTCCGTTTTCTATCACTTGAAAATAGATTCATCTCCCATAAGGTTTTCCCCCTCTGCATTACTCCAAGCTCCCTCCCACACCTCCTGTCTCTCCCTGATCCACTATCCCCTCCCCTTTCCTCTTCAGAAATAAGCAGGCCTCCAAGAGATGACAGCCTAACAGGACAAAACAAGATACAATAAGACAAAGTGAAAGATCATATTGAGGCTGGACAAGGCAACCCAATAAGAGGAAAAGAGTCTCAAGAGCAGGAAAAAAGAGTCAGAGATAACACCCTCTCCAGATCTTAGGAGTCCTGCCTGCAAGAGGTGCTGAGGCAATGGTGGCACAGAACTTGTGTGAGTGGTCAACCAATTTTTTTTGGTTTAGTTTGAGGCCCATGCCTCAAGAGGGAGCCCATGCCCTACACTGCCAGAATGGCCAGGAACCAGAGACTAGACAGCCCTGAGACCTAGGGTAGAAACAAACATGACTTGCAAAGAAAATAAAATTCCATAGCAATTCTTAAGGAGCAGGGCTCTATTTGACTGTTCATTACATCACTAGTCCTAGAAATTGTAGGTTACTATTACCATCCCAAAGATGAGAAAACTGAGAAGCAGAGAGGTTAACTCCCCCATTGTAAATAGAACTGCATACATGATCTAATTCCAGGGGCCTCACATCTTTAGCCACATGAAATTTTTCAAAGGCTCTCCTAACTGCTGTAATCATGACCCTCTGGATATTGTTTGTGTTTGGGATGTTTTACTTGCTTCAGTGAGCAGATTATGCAGTTTAATACAATTTTTATGACAGATTTGTTTTGACTCATCACAACAGCCTGAAAGAATGGACATCTGCTTGCTAATACATTTCATAATTGCTTTTAAAATAGGACTTGTATATTAAAAAAAACAATCATCCAGGCCCCTCAAAAATCTTTTTAAGGAAAAAAAATGTTTCTGAAGAATAAACATGAAATGTTATATTCTAGGTCAGTTTTTTTTTTAATTAAAGTCAGAAATAGACTATTTTCTTATTGCCTAAATAGATCTATAATAGAATTAACGGGCACATTTGATACTTGAATTAATTTAGGCCTTCTTTGCAGGTCCCGCATGAACACAGCTCTGTTAATCCACATTCTCTGCAGAAGACCTTTTGGGACCTAATCTCCCCTTAAGATCATTTGTTCAAATCACAGCTAAACACATCCTATGGTTTTGAATTTAATTCATTCATGTCATAGCTGGCTACAACCTTTACTTGGAGTCATACGATTTCTGTGGTCTTCTAGCTTTAAATATAATGGGAAGCTACTTTGTCTGGTAAGAAAATGCCCTCGATATAGCAGGATATAAATCTCATGGCATGCTACTCTCATATGAATGTGACTCTTCTCCTTTCACCCCATCTTTCATGTCTCTCATGGCATTAACCTGGATCACCATTGCAACTGACAAGTCCTGCCAGCTAGCTCTCTGGTCCTGTCTGTGAAATGCCTTCTGCTTTCCAGCACAATCCTCACCTTAAAACAGAGAAAACCTGTCGGATCACTTTAGCATTTCACTTTAGTATTTTATTTTCACTCTCTGATGGCTCAAATGGATGAACTTCCTTGACTGTATTGATTTCTGCTTCCATTGATTTCTCTATGACAAGTATTTATTGCCTATTTACCTCCTTAACTTGCTGCAGTTTGCTTTCCTGCCTTTCTAGTTGGCGGAAATCACCTTTTGGAAAGTCACCTGAGACTTGCTACTAATTGAGTCCACCTGTTTTCCTAAGGTCCCTCCTCCCGTACTGTTTTTTAACTTCTCTAAATCACCTAACAATCATGACTAGCATTTGTTAAGTTTCTTGTATACAGAATGGTAAGCTTTTGGTATGGATTCTTACAGAGCTGTGAATAGCCTGCTCAATGTTCACCTGTAGATGGAGAGCCACTGCTCAAACAGATGAACTCTTTTGTGTGGTTTCATCTGAGGTATAAAATCTTCTTCCTCATCTTACATTTCCTAATCTATATTGTCCTAGATGTAACTGTCAGCTTAACCATCTTTAGATTGCTACTCTTTGCATTACTCTGCAATTTTTTCTTGCAAATATCTTTACCAGTGCAGCGTAACCCCCTAAATTGCAATGACTGCATCTAAATATGAAAGACTGTACATCCGTGTAGCTATTATGTGTATTAAACTCACAAAGCCAAAAAGGTGAAATGGTCTTTACTCTTTCTGACATTTAGAGCATGAGATGACCAATAGAGTGAAAAACAATAAATCAATTTCATTGACTTACTCTTCATGAAAGAAGGATAAATTATATGACAAGGAAACTTCAGAACTATCTAGATCATGATAATGGGGAAGATTGGTGTTTTTGACAGTGTGTATAAATTCAGAGGTATGAGTTTGTAACAGGAGGTTCATGGGAAACATTATTATTCCTGTAGAGTAGTGAGTTTATTTTCCCTATTTCTTGTCTGCCACCAAGGAGAAGTAAGCAACTCGGCTGTCATTATCACCAGAACTAAATATAAAGGGGAAAGAAAGTGTGGTATTGATACAAGTAAGGAAAACTTGATGAGAAACCAATCATAAAAACAAGAGTCTGTTCACTACTATGGCAGAGTTATAATATAAGCTAATAGACTCTAAGGATTTATAGGGTTGACAAAGTTGTCAAATTTTAAGACTTTACCAAATAGAAAAATAGGAGGAAGAAAAAAAAGAGAGATTAGATAATTGCAACCAGGGATCTTGTTCTTTAAGCATGTCACCCTCCAGTACTTTATAATTTTTCATCTGTTGGTTGTCATTAGAAATCTACTTTGAGTTGAGGGTTCTTATTTATCCTTTTATTCTATTTAAATGGCTGGAAGATGATGGGTGATGTCGATCTGTATGCCGTGAATATGTGTTGCTCTGATTGGTTGATCAATAAAGCTCTATGGCCAATAGTGATGCAGGATAGGGTTAGGCGGGACATTCTAACTAGAGAGGAGGAAGGAGAAAGGCAGAGCTGAGGAGACGCTGCTAGCCACCTCCAGGAGAAGCAAGATGTAAAGTAGTGGTAAGCTACAAGACACATGACAAAGTATAGATTTATAGAAATGGATTAATTTAAGATATAGGAGCTAGCTAGCAAGAAGCTTGCCATGGCCATAGTTTAAAAACAAAACAAGCCTGTACGTGTTTATTTGAGTCTGAGCAGCTGTGGACTGGGCATGACACAGGAAAACTTTCAGCTACAGGAAGAGGTAATGTCAGTTTCAAGTATGAAGGCACTGTGGTATCCAATACACCCACAGTATCTCTCCTTTATTCACTTCCTCTTTCCCACAACTTATTGATTTTTTTTTTTTTAAATACAGCATGCAATTTCCCCTTAGCAGGTTTAAAGGAAGCCTGAGGACATTCCTGATACAGGAAAAACAACACAATTTAGAAAGTCTACTGTTTCCAGTCTGTCAGATATCCAAGATTCTACTCAATTGACATAGTATGTCACTGTTAAGACTGTATGTGTGGGAAGTCTTGCCTATACTTTGCAGATACAAATGAAACATAGACTAATCCTCAATGAGGGGAATTTGGAAAAAAAAAAACTATGAAAATTATACATCGAAATGCTATTTGAGTCCAGTCTTCTTCAGTATATTGAGAGTTATATTTACAAGAACAAATACGCAGCAAAATGATTTACATAAAGGGTATTCATAGTGGCATTATTAACAATACCAAAAACATAAATGATAACAATTCTTTGTATGAAAGGAACTCACTAAATTAGTTTTGGTCTGCTTATATCTACAGATAAAAGTAATAATAAACTGTAAATGCAAATAATAAGATCTCTCTTTCTCTCTCTTCCATACACACACACACACACACACACACACACACACACACATATATATATGTATGTATAATTCCAAAGATATATTATTTAATTAAGCAGGTAGTAACCAAAGGGGCAGTATACCAAATACAGCATGCTATTTTTCTATAAGTCAAACAGAAAATGCAATTATATATATGCATATATACATATTAGTTTTGGAAAAATTGCTAAGCTAATAGCTGAGATTGGCTTTTCCAAAGGTGTTTATGTGTAGTACAGAACACTTAAAAGTGCTTAGAAAGATATCTCAAGTCCATCTTTGCCTAATATATGGAAACAGTGCTCCTTAGGGGTTGAAAAAAATGGCTGAACTCAGACTAGGGCAAGATTACAGAAGATGAGCCTAGAAAATCTTGAGAGGCATAAAAGCAAAAACATTTCAAAGACTAAGAAGGTTATGTTAAAAGTGCACAGGAACCAGCTGGAAAATGGCTTTCAATGGGACAATTTAAGCATTAAAAGACTGACTGCAATTGAATGAAACATACTGAATGCATAAAAATCTATGAGTTCATGATGCTCTAAAAAAGATAGAGGCAGATCGGGAGGGAGTAATTATGGGCTGCAAACAATCTTATCAAAACACTAATCCACTGATCTGCATTTGGACATAGCCAACGCATCAGCCACTTTTCTTTTAAAAAGGGTTGGTGGGCAATTAAAGGGAACAGTACATTTTTCCTAGATGCTTTGTGTGAATTTTTCAAAGTAGTAAAAATAATACCAGATGATGGAGGAAAGCCATCCTACAGCAATTTGAGCTAACAATTGTAGAAGAAGCAAGATAGAAAAATTACTGTTTTCCACCACTAATGAAGGATTAGTCCTATAACTAAAGGAAATATTAGTGCCTCTAGACTGATGGCAACTTATCAATAGAGGTATCAGGCAATAGCTATTTGAACCAAGGATCAATGTTTGCATCACTAAAAGTGAGACCACTAGGCATGTATGCTTCCTGGGGAGAAAATTGCTTTAAAGTATGTAGCAATACAAAGCAAAATGAGAAGGGGGTGATCAATGGTAGAAGAATGGGGCAATGTGGACAGGTATCAAAACTGGAGATAAGTGTACAGCTAATATATTAAAGAACCTCATTGGTTTCCTATAGAAATCTTTGAAAATTAAAAATGTCAAATGGAAGTTCCTGTTTAGAATCTCATTCCTCTCAGACCTAACATGTTTCCAATCTGAGATGAAGTACTGAGGTTTCTATAAAGGCTTCCCAGGGTGATGTCTTTTAATCTGTTTTCTTCCCAGAATTAATTCTTCTGCTTTCCTCCATACTAGTGGACAAAGGGCTCCCAGTGGCTCAGCTGTAGCAGGTTTAATTTTGTTTTTATCCTACGTCTTTCATAGGTCATTACTGACTGCTCCTTTTGAAAACAGTTATCATACACACACGCACACACACACAGAGAGAGAGAGAGAGAGAGAGAGAGAGAGAGAGAGAGAGAGAGAGAGAGAGAGAAATAAAAATAAATAACCTTCTTTACCAAGACAACCATGGTAGGGTAGGTTGGTATTTCAGAATGAACATCCATGGAGAGCGAAGTGAATCTTATTCAATGGCTCTTTAACTTTCTCCCCAACAGTTAGAAATTCTCACAGAGACAGTTGAACCCCCTCCTGACTCATCTTTTAGCTAATATTTAAATCTGTCCATTCAACATCTACAAGAGCTCTGGCTACAGCAAAACACATAAAGAATGGTTCAGGTGACTGTGTCCTTTAGCATCCATATCTTCATATTTAGTCGTTCTTCTGAATGAACTATCCTTCCCTTACCACCCTAATTAGGCTGAATCTGAAACTCAGTTCAACTGGCAATTCTTAGAACATGCATCCAGGCACAACTTGTCTCTTCACCACCCCTTCTTAGTCTCCCTTCTATCCCCAAAGATGGAATTACTCAGGCTGTCCTAGGATCATCGCCCCTTGCCTTTTGCTCACATTAGACTCTACTCAACTCAGAAGAAATTATCTGGACTCTTTTCTATGATCTCAGAATACAGTATATCTCCTCAAAACAAATATTTTCATATTGTGAAAATAGAAGATGGAAAAATGGCAAGAATGTACAAAATCCATTTTCCATAATCAGAGGTAGATCTTGAAGCAAATGGCATTAAAAATCCAGAAGAAGATGCAAAACAGGATACTTGTTTAATTCCAGATAAGTATGAGAGCACTATATTTCTGAGAAAGAAGGGGCATGGTCTTTCTTCTGGACAGGATAAAGATGAGCACAAATGGGAGACCAAGGGCTTATGAATAGAAGCTTAGCACAATCCCTCATATTACAAAATTTAGCATGTCAGGTAGATCTAAAAGTCACCAGTATTAACAAGGCAAAAGTATATTTATTTCTAAGGAAATGGAGAAAAATTACTCTTGTGGTTCTTTGTTAGGAACTTGGTAGCAAGTGTTTATTAATTTCATTAAATTGTCCTATGTAAGAATTTCAGCAAATGCTCTCCTCTGAGTGTTCCAGGATACACCCTGTATATCCTGTTCAAGTCTCGATCCAGAAACTACACACCTTATTGTACGAGTCTAGAGATGCTGCTTTGCTGCAGTTAAGACACGCCACTTATTTACAAGTGGAAGGTTGTTTTAAACATTTAATAAAAAATGCACATTCCTTGAACACAATATTCTCTGTCTGTCTGTCAGTCTCTCTCTCTCTCTCTCTCTCTCTCTCTCTCTCTCTCTCTCTCTCTCTCTCTCTCTCTCAGTGCTTTAGACTAACTCTTTTTCAATTATTCCACATAGCAATTAAGTAGCATCCCTAAGGCACAGCACCTTTCCTTCCATTCCAGTGACCCTGTCTTAATGGATCCCTATTATCTTACAAGAAAATTGCAAAGTAGTGTATTCTTGGGAAGTGGCCATTCCATCCATTTTCCTGCTCCCACTCCTGTGACAGTTGTCATTTTCTGCCTCATGGCTAGCAACAAGCTTTCAGTTTCCTGAGTAGCATTGAAATACCCAGGTGCTTTGGATTTTTGATTCAGTGGGCCTATGTACACTGATTCCAAATGTGAAGAGCAAACAAGCAATTATCCACATGCTCCACACCATGACTCCTCTTGTAACTCAAGTGAAAAGTAGTTTGACAATGTCTCCCAGCCCCTGCACTCTAGCTTACTCCACAGGCTTCGTGCCATGCACTCCCCTTGTCCTGGGATGCTGCCAGCCTGGCTGATGAGCCCTAATTGCAGGAATGTAACTCTCTGCCAGCAATTATGCAGGCATAGTTAAGTTAGCTGCACCCCCACCCACTGCCTGGGTCACTCTGCTACTTTTTTGTATAGTGACCTGAAGACTCTAGCTGAGCTCTAAGAAACAATATTCTCTGGTTGGGGAATGAACAAGTAACTTTTGCAATTTAAATAAAACTCTTCTTTCTGGGGAAGTCTGGAACAAAATTACTAGGTGACATGTGGCAGACTTTTGTTTTCCACGCACTGTGAATTACTTGTTGTGAATTTTTATTGTGAATACTTATTGTGAATATCTTATTGTGACTACTAGTGACTTGGATAATTGTTTGTCCTTGGCCAGGAATGCCAAGCAGATACTTTTGTTTAGTGTGTTGACTTTGCTTGGGGACAAGTTTTTAGAAAGCTGGTTGAAAAGCTTGGAGGAACTGAATGGGGAAAATTAAAAAACTGATTTTCACTTTCAAGGGTAGAATCTAGTATCTGTACCTTACTGTTCATTCTAAACCCATTCTGTAGAAGGTATTGTACAAAATCATCTCCTTCTAAATACTACAAGGTAGATATGATGATATATGTTGATATTGATGTTAAAGCATTACCATTATGAATTCTCAGATGATTCAGATGGGCTTGCCAAATACCCATTCTTGTTTCCTGTTAATGACACTTGTAAGCAAAGACAACGAAGATAGACCCACATATCCCAGACTCCTTTGCATTGCAGGCTCTAAATATGACTGGCTCTGTAGGATTCAGAACTTAATTACATAAAATGGAAGGCCGTGCTCAGGAACATCACATGACTTGGTAGACCATGTCTGGCATAACATGAATCCAAATCCAATAGATTTGGGGGGAGTTTTGTGGTTTCCAGCTCCCCTACAGAGGGCAACTGACAGCTTTTCCAGTGTCTGTAAGGAAGAGAGGAAATGCCCTCTTGAGCATGTAAGGAAGGTCTCTGAGCTTATAAGAGTCAGGTTTGCAATTCAAATAAAACTCTGCTGTCTAAGGTTTGGAGGCAGACTCTGGAGCTGGTGTTTGCAACAGTCCTTCTATGAGCTCTCTATGTGTACTACACTAGCAAAATAAAGGGAGTAGGTTTCTGTTGTCTGGCCATGTATCTTGAGAGATTCTTACTGGAAAAAAATCACATCACCTACAATAGAGAACAAGAGACAGAGGAATTGCAACTTCAGTCATTGTTCCAGATTCAAGCAGCATTTAACATTTGTTCTTACATTACATACCTCTGACCTCTGACAATGCTTCTTTATGTCTCCCCCAAAGCTGCCTCTCAGGACTGAATTAAAATTTCCCATTTTTCTGTGACATCTACCTCTCAAAGTTCCACCCCATTATTGACCATCTTTAAGCAAATAGGAAATGCTTCCATTCAAATGGCACAATTCACTGCTTGTGTTTGTAGCACTGGTTTTCAGGTGTATCATCAGCCTAGGTCCTTGTGAAACTACAATACTCACAAACTTGAGTTTTTAATGATATAATTTTGTCATTATATGGCATCCAAACTTTTGCACACACGTGGAGATCATATCACATTATGATATCAATAAAGTGGTTGGTTTGAGGGTATCAAAGCAATTCAAACTCAGTGTATTCTAAATTGAAATGCATTAACAGGTTACTCACATAATAGCTTGATATTAATAGTATTAATCACTGAATGTCAGCAGAGGGTTAGTACACATTTAATATTCTTTGGCTTCTCAGATTCAGTTATGTCCTCAGTCAACATCTTAAGCCCAATGCTGTTTCTCTGGTGTTGCCTCTATAGACTTGTTCTCTTTACACCATTGCACTTTCATTGTCAATGTAAGTCAGTGGTCATGAGTCTAGATCTGCTAAGATTCAGACCCGTTTCCTATCATTTGCTACCACTGTATGATCCTGTATTTAATCATTCTTTGCTTCAAGTACTCATCTTCATGATGTCAGAAATAACCCATTATAATGAATACAGGTCAAGAAAAGTATAAAAAGTATGATATGTACATTACTTTTCACTATTATCTATCTAATGATGTTTTCTGATCAATGAAGGTGACTTCAGCAAATACCATTCATATAATTTTAAGGCCTTCAAAGCTGTTCTCTAGCAGACATCAAGTAATGAACTACCTTTTTGAGTACACTTACCATTGACAGTCCTACTGTCATCAAACCTATATAAGCTAAAGCTCATTAGCACCTGTGTCCTCACAAGCAGAAGTCAAGAGGTGTTAGGGAAATTCTGTCCTTCCAAATGTCCAGGAAGTAATCTTTTCATAGGCGAATTATAGTGTGAATAATTTTCAGAGGTCAGCTGCCAATCATTGGCCTTAAGAAAAGTATAAGCAGTCCCTGTAAAAATGTCTGTTGCTTGAACAAAAGAAAAAGCATATTAACAGGAAAATGAGTGAGGAGATTAATTCTAAAGGAGACATTTGTTTTTAAACTGTATTTCTGAAAGGCTTTAGAGCTCCAAGAATGAATTTCAGAGTTAATTCAGGGAACAGAGAGGAGCCTGAAGACAGCTGTCAATAGCTGTTCTTAAAGTTCATACATGCAGCATGTTGCAAAGGAGGAAACAGCTATAAACCTAAAAACATTGCCAATCAGGGCTATGGAATCCATCTATTTCCCTCCCTGGTGCCAGTTCTCTCTTTTCAACAAGGGACACATTTTTTCCATGTTTTTGTATCCATTTTATTTACTTTCATTCCAACAAAATGTCAACATCATTCACACAAATCAATTGACTGATAAATTGGGACTACTGGCTACTTGCATTGTCAGATCTACCAGCCTGGGGTCAGTATCAGACCTAAAAGACAAGTAAATACTGGGGTTAAGTTTAGACTTGCCAGTGGAGAGTGGTGCCCTTCAGACCCAACCGTTATGTCACAGATGCTGGTTATGGGAAACAGAGTAGAAACCTGCAACCCTTTCAAATTCTGTGCCTCAGGGAATGACCACAGGTTGTCCAGAGCTCTCTGGAGCTGCTTCTCAGCTGAGGGTCATTTGTTGTGTTTTTCCAATTGGCAAATAGAAAGGTCAGAAAAGGATTGGATCAGCTTAAAATTTACAGCAGCAAGATTCCAATGGGCTCTTTGTGTCTGCCTTTATTATTATCTCAGTGGTTGAAAACGCCCCTCTGTGCTCACCTGCCCCAGGAAGGAAGAGAGGAATAATGGAGTTTTTAATTTCATATTTTTCTTTAAGTCTGCCCAGCTGTGATTTTCATGTGTGGGGGTTGGGATATTATTTGGTGATTTCTGGCATTGCCTAATCAATATAGCAGTATGTGTTTTGATGTTAAGGTAGACCTTCATCCATAGTACTTTTTCTCCTGGCATGTACAAGCTGATTCTATCATCATACTCTAAATAGTTTACATAACCTACAAAACATAGAAAAGTTACTGATTTTCAATTCTCTTCGACAACAGCAGGGTACGTAAGCATTTGTCAACATGCTGTTAGGGCTTTTGTTCTTTTTTAGTGACAGTTTTGTAGCTCGATTCTCTCAACAACTAGACAAAATTCTTTTGGACTGCTTTAAGCAAAGTATCTTGGAACACTCCATTTCTCCCTGTGTTAGAACTGTAAGATGGAGGAGAAACATGTTTGATCAGAGACAGCCTTCCTTAGACTTTAGGATACAGCAAGGGACAAACCAATTGCTCACCTCACGTTCAAGTTTAAGAATGTTCTGTCACCTCTGGTAAAACTTAGCAGAGCATGTAAGCAAGCCACAGTTTACTTACAATCTTATTTATCGCTCTGATTATATAAGAATGTGTTATTACCAAAACTCAGAGAGAGAAAGAGACAGAGAGGGAGAAGGAGGGAGGAGAAAACTAATATTGTTTGCTTCATCTGTAATACAAAGTTCAGGGGAAAAGTTTATTTTTCCATTTAATTACTTCTTTACATACATTTATAGTAATTAGACATCAGATGCAATAGCTAAAGCAATTACTGTATGTCATTTCAGAGAATTACAGTATAAACATACAGTAAATACTCAATAATCCATGACAGGCTACTTAAAAAGTAATAAGGAAATTTAATTTAAAATGTGGAAGCTGAAATGCATGGTGTGCTTCTGAATGAGATGCCCACAATTACAAAAGAGGAAGCCAAACCTTCACAATCTACCCGTGTTAATTCTCTGTTCTTCACAGAATGGGTCACTGTCCATGCCCCTTCAAAATTATCATTAACAATGCATGATAAATAGTAGCTTAGAAAATAAAACTCCCTTCTTCTTCCCCATCTCCTCCTTTCCACTGGTATCTCCTCCCCTTTTTCTCACACATCCCTTGATACACATAGGAGGCCACAAGATATGCACTGAGAACTAAGGGGACATTAAAGGCATTGACTCAAGAGTACAAAAACTCAATTTATAATAATGTCAATATAAGACTTCTTGACTTGTGTTCTGAAGATCTTTTTAGAATATGTTGTAATAAAATGCATAAGGAATTGAGAACATAATGGAACTGAATTCAAATCTCAGCTTATTCATTGAGGAATTTTGGGAATGTTATCAATTTATCATCATCACAGTTATCTTATCCATAAAGCAGAAATATAATTATTAATTAGTTTATAAAGTATTGGTATCATTTGATCAAAGGGTCTGGGGCAGAATAGACACTAGGTGAATGACTATTCCTCCTGTTTTATTCATTTATTTGTCTAAATGAAATGGATAAGTCTGGACACTTGTTCTTTCCTGTTCAGTCATCCCAACCCATGTCACTTCTTAGAAGAATGCTATTAGAGTGTTTATCTATTGTTGAACAGCATACATTTATCTCTCATTCACCAAAGAAAAGTCAAGGTACAATGTCTTCTTAACATAAACCAAATACTGAAGGCTAGCTCCATGCTCACCATGCTTCCTCCATTATGAATTCATGAGCTTCTGAGCTGTCTTACACAATCTTCCATGACTGCAGAGTCCTCTAGTTGGATCTGCTTCTCACTGTCTTGATCTAACATCCCTCTCCAGTGCTGCATGATGAGAAGTTTATCACTGAAGCAGGAAAGTCAATTTCTCTAATTTTGGAATGATAACTAAAACTCTGGAAACTTGCATTCACAACAATGATATTGTCTGAGACTGTGCAATATATGGCAGGTGTCTTTATTTCTGATACAGTTTTGATGATGTTGAAGTAGCTTTAGTGACCACCTATAGGGACTACTAATGATAATGAAGTAAAATAATTATTTATACATTATGTGATTCCTGTCAGTCCTTGTGTTGTCTCCTTCCATTACCTGGGGACCCAACATGTTGATTGACACTAAGGATGATTTGGTTGTGTTCTTTCCTATGCACAGGTCTTTCCAGACAAAGCTTTCCCCACCCCCCAAAAAATGCTAACCAGTGGTTACAGGAAACACTTGACCAAAAATTGTTCCATGGTGAGATAGAAAAACTATTCATATCAGCTCTTGATTGCTTGCCAAGATCACTGACACAGAAAACCCCAAAGAAGTCAAGAATGGGGTTGCTATATTAAAATATGCACGTTTTATTTTCAATATGGACAAGCTACTCTGCTTAATCTTATTTACATTGTCACTAAAGTATGGATACAAGAATATGAACAATGCTATATTCCAATGTTCTTCCCAACTCCTCAACTTTCAGATGAATAAAACTGAAGAACAGATTTACACAATGCATTTTAAATAACTCCTACAGTTATTTATACACAAGGCCACTCCTACAGTGGCCTTGAAGAGAAAACTTCTAAATTTGGATATACTAGTTTGAGTAATTTGTCTAAGTGCTAATCAGGACACCAGTTATTCTATACAATGTTTTCAGGAGTCACTTTAGATGGTCATTAGTGCAGTGCCTTTTTCCAAATGTCAAAACTGCTTCTCTGAGTAGTTAAAAGACCCATTGTCCCACAGCCACTAATGGTGTCCCTGTCTCTCACAGCACCTCTTTCCCTCAGGAGTCTATTAGATACACTGAGACATCTTCTGCTAGGCTCTACAGTTAAAATAGATGAGTCAGACTCAGACCTGAAGTAGTCATTATCAATACAAGCACTCTTCATATGTGACAGTTGTGTAGCTTGGTCCTCTTGTGGGACTTCTATCTGTGGGAACAAGGGCTGTATCCAACTCTTTTATTGCCTTTTGGCACCCTATTCCTCATACTGGGTCACCTTACTCAGACTTAATACATGGGGAGATGCTTAGTCTTACTGTAACTTGATATGGCATGTTTTGTTGATACACATGGAAGAACTGCCCTTTCCTAAACAGAAATGGAGGAGGAGTGGATTAGGAGGTGGGAACAGAGGAGTGCTTTGGAGAAGGATTGGGGAGAGAAGAGGGAGGGAAACTGCAGCCGGGATGGAAAATAAATAAATAAATAAATTTATTAAAAACAAAAACAAAGAATCAAAAAAAAAAAAACAAAAAAATGAGTTTTTAAAGAGAAAGGAAAACAGCCAAAGAAGGCTTTTTTGGTTTGTTTTGTTTTGTTCCACCCACAGATCCCACCTCCTCCTTCCTCCCATCTCCCAAGCCATCCCACATTCTCACATCCCCAAAATCAAGGTGTCCCATGGGAAGTCAGCAGAGCCCGGCACACTGAGCCTACGCAGGTCCAAGCCCCTTCCCACTGTACCAAGGCTATGCAAGGCGCCACACCATGGGCACTGGCTTCCCAAAAGCCTGCCCATGCACCAGGGACAGATCCCGATTCCCCTGCCTGGGTGCTCCCCAAACAGTTCAAGCCAAACAACTGTCTTCCATATCCAGAGGGCCTAGTCCAGTCCCGTGGGGGCTCCACAGCCACTAGTCTACAGTTCATGGGCCTCCAATAGTGTAGCCGGTCATTTCTGTATGATGGCCAAGTAGTCTAAGGTGCCAGACTCAAAGAAGGCTTTAAACAAAGTTTAAAGTTTAAACATTAAGTTAAAGTTCTATTATTATATGGCAAATCTTTCAAGAAAAATGTTATTCCTATTTTTATGTAGAGATTTGAGGTAACTGAGTTGATTTTATTATTTATTTTTATTATTATCTATGAAAAGATCTCCTCTCAGATAAACCTCAGCCACTTGAAAAATCCAGAACATAACTGCTGCAGAAGTGCCTTACTCTCAGCGGAGGAAGGCAAACTCACCATGCCCTCTCAGATGCTCCTAGCACCACACACTCATGGTGGCTCTGGACATGACTTTCCTTTATTCTTGGTCTACAATCTTGGAAAACAATCCCTGTACCCATCCCTCTCCTTGGTGCTTTCCAAGAAATCTCCTTAACTTTCATTTTTCCAGGTACATTCACTCAAAAGTAGTCAAGTTGTTTGGAAATGTTTAAAAATAATAATAGAAACTAGGTTGCTCTAACTGGCACTCCATGCTCTTTCCAGGGAACAGCCCAAAACTCAGGACCCTCCACACAGCTTAAAGAACTTGATCCTTTCCTGCACACATACTCAGTGAAATGGATTTTTCAATATTCCCTCAGGACAGTCCTTCAAAATCCAATTCTCACTGTCAGAACATTTTTTACCCTCATTCCATCAGGATCCTTCTCCTCTGTACATTTTAGTATTCTATCCCATTATCCCTGAACCTGTCCTCTCTGCCAGGGCAAATAAACGCAGTGTCCTTCGGCTTCTGGCTCTGTTACCCTGCCACCAGCTCCCTTTGTTGTTCATTTTATCTTGTGTTTTCATGGCTGCTGACTTACTCACTTTTGAAGTCACACAAGCCTACCAATCCCTTCATTTGCATTTTCCTAAATATATCAAAGATGTTTAAATTCTAGAATCAAATCATTTGGATTTGTTCAGAAAGCAGCTTTAGACATAAAGCAACTGAATTCTTTAAAAATGTGGAATGAAAAAAAAAGAGCATTATGATTCAAAAAAGGAGAATAAAAAAGAAAGAAAAAATAAGCCTTAATCTACCCCCTTTCAATGCAACCTCCCGCAACAAGTGCAGGTATATGCTTCCACAGAAAAAATACCGAGAAAAGTCTATTCCTTCAGGAAAGATTTGGAAGTACTTTTGAAGCTTGCTGTGTTCTTGAGGTGAATTATGATTACAATGAACCTGAGAAATGATGTTGCTAAGGCATGCCTGTAAAAAGGTTTCCTTTGTGCCAAAGAGCTTTGCTGATTCTTAATTAAATCAGGAGATCTCTCTCTCTCTCTCTCTCTCTCTCTCTCTCTCTCTCTCTCTCTCTCTCTCTTCCCAGTTTTATTGTTTTCTATTGGCAAGGCCTGAGCAAGTTCAACTGACCTGGTCTTGAACATCATCATTCCTCATTCAGGTGGACGCCTTTCAGGTGACATGGTGAAAGCAGACATGT
This sequence comes from Peromyscus leucopus, assembly GCF_004664715.2. Classification (NCBI taxonomy): domain Eukaryota; kingdom Metazoa; phylum Chordata; class Mammalia; order Rodentia; family Cricetidae; genus Peromyscus; species Peromyscus leucopus. The sequence continues at coordinate 14,148,261 of NC_051086.1, forward strand.
TGGCAATTTGGCTTTATTTGAGAACTGAAACTATTCGGGGGACTATGGCAGAATTATCTGGGCAGCACTTGGTGGTGGCTTTTAAGTTGTAAGTAAATCTGTTGTCATTTTCAGATCATTATTCTTGTCAACACTTATTAAAGTGTGTAGCGGGAATCTGCTTGTTTTGTTTCCCTGTGTTTAACTCTCTAATTGACTTTGATGATTTATACTTTATTTAAAAACTCAGATATTCCTCATAAGAAAATATTGTTAGATTTTGGTGAGCCTTCATTTAGGTACTTGAGGGCCTCTGATGCCATAGGTTGACCTAAATGCTAGAAAGATGTAATTGAATATCACATAAGAGCAAAATATGTCTTAGTGAGGCCTTAACCATGTGAGTTAGCCTAAACTAGTCAAATGCAGCCAAGAGCCTTCTGGGATGAATGCTATAATGCTCTGGGTTTCCCTATCACTTTCTTACTGTCTTTTATTTATTTATTTGCTTGATTAGATGAACATTTAATTTAGTACAATGTTTTAAAATATTCTATGCAGTTCCCCAGATATGTCACGGTTTTCCTCATCCAAGTCCCCATGATTGTGAGAGAAACTTAACCTGCAGCATCAGCAGCTATTAACTTCCTAAAACAGACACACTTCGAGGAAAGGGAAGCTGTGGGGCAGGTAGTTTTTTTGGTCTTTTAATGTGTTTTGGGTCTGGGATAATTTTCATTGATTAGGGGGATTGGTTACAAGTTGTTGTCAAGGGTTAGGAAAAGGGCTAAGCAAAGGAGATTCGATTTAAGGTTCTTGTTTAAAAAAAGAAAAGAAAAGAAAAAGACAATTATTAGTTTTAAATACTTTACATTGGATTGGATTGTTTTATGTTGTATACAATATATATATATATTGAAATTGATATTGTTAGAAAATGCTATATGTATATTTCTAACTGTATTTACCATTCATTTAACAATGTGATACAATTTTCTGATCTTTGAGTATTATTATTACCAACTATTAGGATATAAAGAAATGAAAGTTAGTTGTTAGATATTATAATAGAACTTGTAGTCATATTAGGTATGTTTTCAAGATTGAGCAGATATATTTTAGATAGATAGGTCATCTTCAAATCCTTCAGAGATCTACAGAATATGGCATTTAAAATATTTTAATAACTTAGAAAATGTTTCTTTTTTGTTACGACTATGAGACTTGTCGGATCCTGGAAGTACCAATCTACTTCAACATGGGCATTGAAAAAACTGCAATTGGAGTTAACTTTCATTGTGGCAAAAGTTAGCCACTGGACAACAAAGTATCCTCAAATCATCTGCTGACAAACAGGACAGACAGGACACAAAACAAAGGACTACTGATTCTTGCCAAAACAAATGTGGTTATGTCTTTATCAAAAGGCATCTTCTGAGGCCAGGACAATATGGCACCATCCCTGAAGTGGCCTTCGCAATCCGGAAAAGGTACAGTGCCCTTTTCTTCGAAGGCAGCTGAACAGGCAATGGCTTCTGATGTACAATGAAACAGCAGCTGGAACAGTTATTCTTGAAGAGTAACTAAGCTCACACCTCTCAATAGTAGAATGGCATTTAATAGAGGGATGTGGAGAAGAACGGGATGCTGAGATGAAGACACACACACACACACATAGCCAAGAAGAATGGACAGCTGAATTCAAAAAACATCAACAATTTCCAGAATTTAAAATCCTGAATCATGACATGACACTAGTGGAATTCAGGTGTTTCTGGTACATGGACTGCTGTCACCCAATGTGAGGTTGAACTGTTAACCTTGTGTACATCCTACTTCACAAATGAGTCTGTCAGATATGCTAAGCCTATAGGCTGAAGATGATGCCCCAACACTGTGGAGAAACCTCGGTGACTGTCCAGGCAGCTTGCTGTTTCTGTCAACTAACATTTTTTTTTGGGGGGGGGGGAAGCTGCTTGCATGCACTTCCTGTTTTTATTTTTTATTGGGTAATATTATTTTCTTATTGGGTCTCTGAGGGAGTTGAAGATTAGTTAGTTATAGTTGAAGATTAGTTAGGATAGAAAGTGAATTAGGTACATTTTGGACTTACCAAAATAGGATAGATAATGGAATTATTTTCTCTGAATTTGTCAAATACAAATGGACTAGACATTGTTTAGGTATTTATTACTTGTATATATTGTATATGTACTTTTGTACATAGTTTTTCTTATGTTAGTTATAAGCTTTTTCCTTTTTATTAAAATAGAAAAGGGGAAATAAGGTGATATATTATTTGTACTAAAATGTTATTTGTATGTTAATAAATAAAGTTGCCCGGGAGTTAGAGCTATTAGCAAGCCATAGGAAAGCCGGGCGGTGGTGGTGCATGCCTTTAATCCCAGCACTTGGTAGGCAGAGCTAGGTAGGTCTCTGTGTGTTCAAGGATACAGCCAGCATTGGATACACATGCCTTTAATTTCAATACCAACCATAGAATAACTGGAGGTCTGTACAGACAGGCAGTGATGAGGCGGTCATGTGGTTGGGTTTACAACCAATGAGAAGGCAGGACCGAAAGTCTTTATAAAGACTTTAACACAGGAAGTAGCTCTCTTTCGGAGAGGTAGGACCACCGCAAGAGGAAGGGTAAGGTTTTAGTTCTGAGCTCTGACCTCTTGGCTTTCTTCTTTGCATTGGTTCTGTGTTTCTTATTTAATAAGACGGTTGGTTACATCTACAGGAAGCCACTATCTGTTTCACAGAAAAAAAATGCAATGCAGATTTTAAAAAAGGTATTTTTTAATATTACCTAAGCAAAAGCATAAACTAAATGTCTTCATCTACCTTGTGCCTCATTTTATCAAAGTTCAAAGGGGAAGTTTATTCTTGAATACTGCTAATGGGGTAACCAAATTATTGAATACAATGGCTAAATAGAAACTTTTAGAGAAGTTTGAATTGTTAAAGATATCATTATGAACTGACATATATATATATTTATAACATATCTGGTGATATTTTATAAATGTATACATTATGTGATGTTCAAAACAGGGAAAACATCTGTCCCTTCAAACATTTTTATCTTTCTCTGTAGAGAAAACATTATCCATTACTTCCTTTATCATAAACATTTTATTCATTCTGTTTTTGTAAGTGTGATTTGAAGGTGCCACAGAGTAGGCTGGATCTCTTGTAAATGGAATTGCAGACAGTTACAATATGTGTATGCAATACAGGGGCAGGGAACTATACTCAGGTTCTCTACAGAAGCAGCAAGTGTTCCTAACGGCTGAACCATCTTTCTAGCCCTCTTTTGGTTTTAAAAGAAGTATGTAGCACATTACCATTCTTAACTTTAGCTACCATTTTGCAACAGAACAATAGGATGTGTATGTTTTCTCTGTAAATTAGTACCCACTGATAAACAATTCCCCACTTTTTTAACCCCTACTTTATTGAGCCTTGTAGAAAATACTATTACATTATTGAGTTCTGGGAGCTATAAATGGAGCTGACTTTTTTATTGATATATAATTTATAGTCCTTTCCAAATATCCCCAATTTTATATTGGCAAAAGTCATAAATGATAAACTGCAAAATCCTATACAACTACATAATGGATTAGGCTGACATTTGGACACATATTGGAAACACTTAAAATAAAAAAAAGACTATATAACAGTGATAATATAACTACAGCAAACAAGCTTGTATTATTAAGGTTAAGAAATTATGCCACATAGTAACAACTGTGAAAGTTCTTGCTAAAACTCACAACCTTGATTCAGAACAAGGCTTTGCCAGCAGGAAATCACAGCAACATTTATAATTCTATACTTATAGCCTAATAAAATACATGGAATATTTTCTCTGTTTCCTTTAGTCCACAGAGCTCTATCTGATGCAACAAGAGAGAGACAACATTACCCAAGGCCACTACCCAGTGCACATTGGTTTTCTCTGAACACACTAGGTTTTAGTCACTAAGCATAAATGCCCATTTGATTTGAAGAAAAGTGTAATCATTCAATATAGAACATTCAGTTTTTCTCCAAGACAAAAGGAAAAACATGTAAAGTATATGCAAGGGTGAAAATATAAAAACAGGGCCAAATGTTCGACAAAAAGAAATATCCTCTTCATGTAACTTACAAACATATTCAAATGTCAGCACAAATTTCAATATTCCATCTTGAGAAAGACCTGAACAATCACACTTCCCTGTTTTAGATTACAAATCAAGAATTCAAAAGAATGGTACATGAAAGATACACTTTAAAATATTTATGCATCCTAAATTTACATTCAATAATTGTGTGCACAGGTATGCATCACTCGTCACCTTAAATTTATAAAACTAATATGTTATCTGAAGATACTTGGTGCTTTCATTTAAGCAAGTATGTGTTTCTTTAGCTTTTAACCAAGTGAGTGGATATAAAGTCTAGTAATTATGAGGCACACATTCTAATTATTATTCCATAATTATTCTTTCTCTAAGTAAATCAGAGCTCTAATTATAGGTAGAAAAACTTACATTCAATATTGTGGAATATTTATGTAAAATAGTGCTCTTAACACTTATCAGCTAAGCTATAACGTCTTGTAGAACTTACACAGCAATTTTCAAGAGTATATTATCCACTTTGGCCTTTCCTTACTTGTTCAATATGTATAATGTCGATGAGAGCACAATTTCAGCTCCAGAGTCTGTGAATCTCTATCAGCAATTAGTGTGATCCTACCATCTGTACTTTTAAGAAAATGTAGGTTCTATTCCATGTGATTACTTTTCTCAGAAAAAAAATATCTTTGGCCTTCTGGACAAGTTGTATACCATCTATGTAGCCACAAAGGACTGTGCTCTGAAGAATTAATGGTGATATTTTTTTCACAAGAGATGATTACACAATTAAGTTTGTAATTAATACTCTCTAAAAAGAAACAGAGGATAAGCAGTCATAACCATTTTTTAAAATTATTTTATTAGGGATTCTCCCATTCTACCTCTTCAAAGTCTTTTTTTTTCAAGTCCAGTTTTGCACATAGCTCCATTATGAAAATAAGAGCTTTGTAAGTGTATCCTAACACTATTACTGAATAGTGTATATCTTAGTACTAAAAGTTTAAAGTGTAATTTTTGACTTCTAGAATATTCTTTGAGAACAAATGAAGTGTCACTCTCTCATTCTCTACATGTGTATAAACATGTACACATGCACGTGCACATGCATGCACTGGTACTATTATGCCAGAATTAATGAATTCAAATATTTTAGGCTGTACTTACATATACTAAATATAAATTTTGGAACAATTGTAATTTTTTCTACCCCAAGTGACAGGAGTGTTACTTAGTCACTTCAAGAGGTTACAAAATACAACTAATGACTATCTTATATTACAAATCAGGTTAATCCTGACGTATAAAGGTACAGCCAGAAATTCTCAGGTTTTCTATTTTTTTGCAGGTATCCAAAATTTAGGCCAACATTAATGTATAAACATTATTGAGCAGGGTTGTAGTTGGATCAGAAAACTCTACAATAATATAGTCTTTTCTACTCCTGTATTACTACTACCATTACCCACATATTCTTCTATTTCATTCTTAGGATCACATCCATAAATTCAAATTTCCTATAAAGTTTACTCATAAAATGCATGAGTTTTATAAATTTGTTGGCTAATGTTTAGCAATTACTTGCCCCTTTGTTTTTCATTGAAAGAAATTTGTTTTACACAAATATTGGGAGAAGACACAGTTAAAATTATATCTAATCAAATAAAAAGCTGTTTAAAGCAAGGGGTGAGCTTATAATTGCTCAGAGCACAGAAGTGTTGCATTTTCTGGCTTTTGTAGATTTACATTCCAACCTATCATGCTGATTTAACAGTTTAGCTTTGGGATGAATATATAAGTACCTGTAAGATGAGGATTTCAACCTTTCTGGGGATCATATTAGAAATGAATTGAGGCGTAGAGTACAATTACAGTATTAAGTCCCAAACCACTGCATTATTGAAAATTGTTAGAAAAGATTGTCAATTTGCTCAGTGGGCTCTGGGCCAAACTTCTATAGTAGACACGAGATCTGTATCATCTATTTTGTTTGAAGGTAAACATGCTGACAGAGACTTTTACCATAGTCAGTTTTCAACACCAGAGACACTGGGTTGCTTGCATACCTTACTTACTAACCTTAGTAAGTTATGAAGCTGTGATGGTGGGTTCTATGATTTGATGTGTATTGTGGCACGTAGGAGAGACATACACCTACAGCTGTCTTCTGTATATGTGTGTTCATGTGCTCTTAAATGCACTAAAACCTTTCCGGGTCAGCAGCCAAGTAATTGTGCAGTATATTCTGGGGATTCCTTATCCCCACACTTGAGGATTGTTTTCAACTGAATAGGCTTCATTACATTTATAACAGAGTTTGTAAAATGTCCTCTGAGTTGAGAGCTTGTTTTGTTCATAGAAACTCATCATCTAAAAACTACGTCCAGTCTTTTAACTGTCCTTCAGTCTCCTTATTTCTGACTCTCTCACATACAACACATTACCAAGACAGAAATTATAGCAATACTAAAATACTCAAACAAGAAAAGGAATTCTAATTTGACTTCTAAACATTTGATGGATAACTTCTACTTACTCGGTGTAATGGGGATTATAAAAACACATATGGTCAATTTGTGCTCTTTAAGTAGATTTAAATTCAATTTTGAGTAAACCAGAAAAGGCATCTTAGATTTTGTAGAATTATTCAAACAAATAGGAAGAGGGGGGTTGATCCTCTCATCCTCCAAAAACAATGTGACTACTCTTTTTTCTAAGAAAGAAACGTGGCATTTAGTTAATAGAAATGGTTCAGCAGATAACTTCGGTCTTAAGAGAACATGCACATTATTTGAGTACTAAGGCACACAATTTAAAATTTTACTACACTGATTTAATATTTTTGTTCCTCAGTTTCAACCTCTATCATGTGAATCCAGCAACAGTACTGACTTTTAGAGTTATCACAAAAAATAAAAATAAATGAGAATTCCAAATAGATGTAAGATATATAGATAACTGAATATTACTATTAGAAATTTAGACAAATGCTTGTCATGTAAACAGTTTTCTCTCTTCCTCTCTCCAACTCTTCCCATTTGTGTGTGTGTGTGTCCATGACTGTAGCATACAAATAAGCACAAAACAAATTCATGATGTAGTATTAAATTGTATTTCTTTTCTTGTTACCTGTAAGTAAGTGTGTATTTGTGATCATTGTGATGAAGAATCTTGGCTCCTTAAAAGCTATTTCAATGGCACATCAATCAAAGTTAATTACAGGATGTTCTTTATTTTATCCATTAATTTGAGCTTTCAAAATCAAGAGCAGATTCCGGCCACAGTGTATCAGAGAATAAAAATTAAACTCAGTTTTAAACTTATATGCAACTCTAGGACTGCAGCATAGTTCAGCGGGGAAGGGTGCTTGCTACGAAGGCTGATGGCCTGTGTTTGATAACTTCCACAGCATGGAATAAAAGAACAACCCCCAACCCTACCCTGCTGCAAGTTGTCCTCTGATAGCCATATGCACACTGTGGGACACACATGACCTTGCACATAGACAGACAGACAGACAAACAAACACACACACAATGAATTTATATTCTCTCTCTCTCTCTCTCTCTCTCTCTCTCTCTCTCTCTCTCTCTCTCTCTCTCTCTGTGTGTGTGTGTGTGTGTATGTGTATGTACAACAGAACAATATGTATGTGTGTATGTGTGTGTGTGTGTGTGTGTGTGTATGTGTATGTACAACAGAACAACCCCTTAAGATATTGTTCTATCTTCTTATATTCTCTTCAGGAATTCCTTACTGCTTCTACTGTTGCCTATGCATTAATTAAGTTGTTTCACTTCCTAAAATCTTCTGACACACAAGTTCCTACTGTGAAATGAAGTTTCCACGCTTTCATCTTTAACAGCTCAATGAAATGAAAAGGACTGGAGTTCTGTGTTTCTAAATGAATTGCAAAGAAAACTCTTGACACACGTTAGTTTGAATGTGAGCTAATTTGAGCCATCACTGTTCCCAATAGGCATATGTGTAGTCTTGGTCAGCAGCGTGGCACTCTTAGGAGGCAATTTAAAAGGAAACCTTTAAGAGATGATGTCCAGTGGGTAGTTTTAAGTCACTGGGTGTATGTCCTTGCAGGAAATTGTGAGACCAGTCTCTTCCTCTTTTTTTCTTTTCACATCCTGGCTGAGAGGTGAGCAGCTTCCTTAACACATGCTAAAGTCATGATGTGCTGACTTGCTTACATGCACAAAAGCCAACCAATTCTGGACAGATAGTTCTGAATCCACTAGGCAAGCCAAACTTTTCTTGTGTTTAGAAAGCTTACCTCAGATATATTAGTATATTAATAAAACATAATAGAGTGTGATATTGAACTATGTATCTTTTTATGAGACTTTTCTGTTCTTAAAGGGATTATAATCTACAAGAGACACTGGTTAAAGAAAATAACCACACAGATAGTACTGATGGCTGGTTTAGAATGCACAGAGGATTGAAGCTTTACCCAGGATTTTAGACAATGCTAACAGAACTTAATCTCTTCTGACTGAACACTGCTCACTTTCATGTGTTTCTTTCATTCTCTGACAGTATATCTTCTCATAGTTATGAGGACCAGTCAGCATCTCCTGGAGCAGTTTCCTTTGGTATTCAACAATACACACAAGGTAAAGGCAATCCAACATCAGAGAAATGTTTACTTCTTAGTTCAAGTGATCCCAGCAGTGGTTCAACTCTGAATCCAACTCACTAGCCCATGCTTGAACCAATTTATTTGAAGAGGCTCTAGAAAGCTGATGGCTGTGGCCCTGTGTTGTTTACCAATGGTGTAGACAGTAACACCCTGCCTGAATCACATGTGTCAGCAGAGAGCACAGCAAGTCCCCAGATGAACTCCAAGGCTATTTCTTAACAAAACAATGAATCCATTGAAGAAGTGGGACTGTTAGTATGTGGAATGATAAGACTACGTCTCATACAGAATCAGATGAAGCCTTTGCCAGCCACATTCTTTCTTTCCTATTTTTGGCTATTTTGCAATTTCATTCAATTTAGTAAAGAAAAAGAAAGTGCCAATGAAGTTTGACATGAAAAAGTTGTTGAGAAAAAGTAAAAAATAAATAAAATTCTCTTCTATCTCTAATGAATTCAAAACCTAATGAATAAAATATATGGGTGTACATATTTAATATATGTATACATCTTCAAATCTATTTGGGATTCAAGAATTTACCACAGTGATCATGAAATTATTGAAGAGCTAATTTCTCCCCCATTCTCTGGATGAATACTACCTTTGTAAAATTCCACAAAATAAGTAATTAGGGGATAAGCGGTGACACATTCAGAGAAAAACTGGTATCACATTGCTACTAAGCTCTCTGAATGTGTTAATGGCATGCTTGGAGTACACTAGTAAAGAACTTCTATACTGTCTGCCATGTGATTAGTGTTCTGCACAGCACATCTGTGAACATCTGCTGAATCCACATGATGCACATTAACTACACCAAGCATTATATTTATGTTCAGGAAACTGGTAAAAATGGGCTAGTGTGTACTTAGAGAAAAGATATTTTGATCCTTTTCATGCAGAGAATCTTTGTGCAATCTCTTTTAAAACCATGTTTGGGAAGAGTGGAGTGTAGCTCAATGTGAAGCCCTATGATCAATTCCAAGTGTCACACAGGAAAAAAGTCTCTAGGAAGAGAAAATAAAAATGTATATTGACTTTATGAAGTGGTCATGAAGAATCAGCAATGTTTTTTCTTTGCCTTTTTTTAAACTGAGTGCTCAGTGACTAATAATTTAGGCTTTTAAGAAAATATATCTTTGTAGCAACTAATTCATTTGCTGAATCCTGTTCATTAACAACAACAAACAGACAAACATCAACAAAAACTCAAACCTGAACTAAACAAAGGAAACATGCCTGGTCCCTAAGAAACCAGAGTATAGTGTTAGAAGAAGCTTGATGAGGGCCCCACACCACTACAAGCTCCTTTTACATCTCAGTTTCTAAGGTTCTTCTATTTTATTTTCAATTTCTACTAAAAGAGCTAGTCATTTTGGTATCATTCTCAGTGTCGTATATCATCAGAAAAGGAAAGAATAACTCACTACCAATGGAAGTAAGATTTTCATTATACTTGAATTAACCATTCCACATATGTATCCCTGAGCCAATTATTGTATGCCTTCTTAGAACAGGTCTGTGTCTTATGCTCATAGCTGAATTAAAATATAAAATGCACTGCATCTCAACACACCAGCTTCAAGTCATTCCAGTTCATATGTTCTACATACACACACATACACACACAAATAAGGAAGAAAGAAAATATTTGTGTTGAAACAAGAGGGAATGTATACTAGGAAACTATAAAGGAAGGATGTTCATGGGGAAAACCAAAGAGAAGAAATCCGGAGACCCCTCTTCCCAGAATCAGTCTCTTGCAAGTGACATTGTTGATATCAGTCCCAAGCTCTGAGGAAGTGGAAAGACTATGTGAGACTTATCTTTGCCTTCAGAAGGCTATAACTAGAAGCAAAAATTAAGGGAGAATTGAACATACAGTAGAGATGATGGAAAATATTTCATAGGCAGTTACCTGCCATCCCTCTGTGCTGAGCCTGATTGAACAGCAGCATATTTAGTAACATCACTAAATTAAAAACTGTGCTCTACCTACTAAAGTTTGTGTAAATCTGGTCACATTGCTCTATACTTTCACTGCTTCCCTTGCTGTAACTTGAAATAATCCACAGGGTTATTTGAAAACTACTTATGAATTAGTATTCTGAAAACACTGGATAGGTTCTTTTCCAGATCACACAAGTCAGAGTGAACCCAGACTCTCAGTTCACCAGAGTAATGAAGGATGCTCTTGCCAGGAATTGAGAGTTGAAATAACAGCAGGCTTTGGGGGAAAAAAAGCAACTTTTGTTTTTATTCTATGTAAGTGTATGTAGCTTGAAAGGACTATTGAGATAGACAGTGACATATTGACAGTGATTGTTTAGGGAAGATTTTTTGCAATAGAAGATCATTAGGTAGTGAATATATATTTATATATAGTGCCAAATGAAGTTTTGTTCAGGAACTCCATGATCAATGTTATGCAATGACTGTCAGACCATAAAACCTGGAATGGTGACAGGTGCCTGTAGTCTCACACTTTGGGAAGTGGAAGCAAAGGATGAGGAAAGTCATGACTGTCCTTAAGTACATGGAGTTAAAGGCCAGCTTCCATACATCAGACCCTGCCTCAAACATTAAAAGAACAAAATGCCTATCATAAAGATATTTTTTTAAAAAAAAATGTTTAAAAGAGACACTGCTGGGTATTGTATTTGACCTGTGTCACCATTCAGCATAATTTAGAGAGTAATACTTGATCATTCCATGTAAAATTTACAGGAATAAATAATATCTTTTGGCAACTGAGCAAAGCACAAATAACATTTACCTTTTATTACCAACAACTAGAGTGGCCAAAGTGTCACTGCTGAGAGAAGAAAGGACTGCAAAAGGAAAATATGGTTATGAATTTCTACAAAGAGGCATTCCATTTTCTCTCTTTCAGATGTGAAAGTAATAATAAAAAGGAAAGTTAATGTGGAAAAATGTTTTGAGAAATTTAAGATGTGGTGAAAAGATGTAATATAGGAAATCACCTCTGACTATAACAACACTGTTAATTTTCATTTTGATTGGTATTTACTTCATTTTCCCACTGCACTGCTATTATTTATACACATTGTTCTATATTCAGATATTTAGCAGCTTGGTAAGTTCTCAGCCACTTACATGGTATGTCCTTTTCCCCATCTTTTCTTCTGCATTTGGCCGTTAAAGGAAATGTGACAGTGGCAGGTCCTCATAATTGCATTTCTTTAAAAAAAAATGGCTGCCCACACAAATACTCAAATTTATGTGATTTATTTTAACCAAATCCTAAATCTTTTGTGCAAGAAAATATGCATTTTATGGCTGACCAATGGAAATATGTGCACTGTAGCTTGATAACAAGATGTAGTTGACATGAACCATGAATCTTATTTTACAGATTAGGTCGCTAAGAAAGATGCAGGGCAGGAGAGATTAAGTGGATTGCCTAAGGTCAAAAGCTAGAGCTGTCTCCTAGTAAAGTTTCATAATTCTGCCTTTTGTTCCTGCAATCATTCAATCCATTGTGAGGTTGGAAGCTGTGGCGTCATATTCTTTATCTCTTATACTACATTAAGGCAGTATGAAATTCTGACAAGTAAAAAGTCCGTTTTAAGTGATAGCTCTCTTTTATGGGCAGGGCAGGAAACCAGAAAACATACTGTCTAGTACATTTCATGATCACACATCCAGGAAACACAACAGCAAATGCAGTTTGATGTCCAGGGTTCTTATGTAATTGTATAAAATTGGGTGCATTTGAGTAATTCAGATGACTAGGCACCTTCATAGTTTGCATGCTCTATCATTAGTGGGTTCCATGCAAATGTTAACATCTCAGTAAAAATGGGTGTACTTAGAGCAAGTCTTATACATTGTTTTGCTGTGTTCCATTGTTCTTTATAGTGTGAATTGTAGCTGATAGATATTTTTAAGTTAATTTCAGAGCAATCAATCTATTTTCCTTATTTGAATACACTGTATCTTGCAGCCAAAGAGCAAGCCCACTTAACCAATGATGATGATTATATCTCTACAGGTTTGTAGCCTTCTGAATTTTACACATCACTTTTACATAATTTATCTTATTTGGCCCCCACAACTTCATGAATTTCTTTCGTGTTTTTCCCATTTTAAAAATAGAGACTCCAGTTCTTGGAGGTTAATTATCTTGCCCAAACGGCTTCCAAACTAGTTATTATTATTTACCATGGAGAGAAAAGGTACTTAATCAAGTCCAAAAGATCATCAACATCAGACCCACCATCATTTTATACTTCACTAACGAAAAAATATCTATTATACACAGGAGATATTATTAATATTATGGAGGCATTCCAATTTCAGTGATGGTAAAAAAAATGTTTTAAAATGTATCTAAGTGATGCAGTATGTGGAGTGATTATGCACATCCCATCAAATATTCCTTTTCTTAGGTACCAGACGCCTCGAACAGTAATCTCTGTGGACCACTTTCACCCTTGCAATTCACTCATAGGAATTCCCCTGAAATCAGGTACCCGCCATCCCCAAACTTTTCTTCTTAATGATCAAGATGCCCAAATAAGCATAGAGAACTTCATTTCAGTGTGTGTGTGTGTGTGTGTGTGTGTGTGTGTACTGGGAGAGAGAGAGATTTCTTCTAAGATTAAAATTCAATGACTCATTTTCTGGCTTACTTCCTCTGTCGTTAATTCAATTTTTAGGGTGTTTTACTTTACTTTCAATGTTTTCAACATTAAATTCATTGTCTAAGTAACAATAGAACAAAATCAAACAATAATCAAGCTCCTTCATAACCTAACTAGTTTACAAATGACACATTGTTTACACATGTTTTCTGTTTGGAACCTAATAGATAATACTTCAAAATGCTCCTCCCAAAGTGTAGCTACAAGATAGTTCTAGAAAGCAGAATGCAAGCATTTATTGAAAAAGGAAGTCACTGTGGGTCTCAGATTTGCCAAAATAAGGCTTTAGGATTTTTTTTTTATAATATAATAGGATCTTTTCTAGGTAAATCAATTTTCCAAGCTTTTCTTCTTAGGTCTCAATTAAATAGGAGTAAGCAAATGTATTATAACTACAAGGTTTGATTTATCACTCCTGTGTATTTATAGCCCTGCGGGTCAGAGAAAAGTCATCCTCTCTCACACATATCCTAGATTTCATTACACTATTTTTTTCTTTTGTCACTTATCACTTTATTTAATTGTTCTTTCTATGTCACTTAAAAAAAAAAAAAACACATTTTATAATGGCTGAATACATGGCTGTCTCAGCCACCTCTGTGTCCCCATCACCTAGAACAATGCCTGACATTTAAAAGGCACTCAAAATTCTAATGCACCTTTCATTAAAACTTCGAGCATGAAAAAGAATTATTGTGATGAATGGATAGCAAAATGGAAAACAACACATTTATCACTCTCATGTCTCTAATGCCTCGTGAAACTGTTCATTTCAACGCTGATAGTCAATGCCAGCATACTGCATGCTACTAGATAGCTTTGGAATACAATATCTAAAATCTCAAATTTTGGAAGATAAGTGAGATTTTTTTTTTCTTCTTTCTGAGAACTCATCCTTGCTAATTATAACCTCGAAAGCCTGACTGGTAATTTTATGTAAGGAATGTGTTCTTCTACATTCAAGACTGTCATAATATCATGATAGCTGTTCAGAATTATCAAGTTTCTTCTACTTTCACATTTTAATACTTTATTTTATATTTATTAAAATTTAAAGTTTAATATAATATACATTTGTATTTTATGAATACACTTTTTCATAGTTGTTAATTTTACCTGTATCATCAGCATTCAACAAATTAGGATTTGCTAAATAGAGTTACACCATATTAATAAGCCTGAATATCTTGGTCCTGATGTTTAATTCATTGCTTTTATTAGTATGTTTCCAAGTAGAAGATTTAATTTATACATATTAAACTCTACCACACAGAGTCTTGCTCAGAAAATCTTTCATTAACTCTGTTCCCTAGTAATGAATTTTTTACCAATTTATCACAGGAAACATCCTCAGACATTTTCACTCCGACAGTCATTTGAGAAATAGTGCCATATACCAAGCCCCTCACCAAACTAAACAAATAAATGAACAAAAAATTGGAAAATAAGACAAATATTCTTAACCTTCCTATCTTTTAAAAAGAATCCATTTGATACACTTAAATATTGTATTTCCTAGTACTATTTAATCATTTAGAGGATTGTAATGTAGCTTTTCCTTTTACCTTGAGTTTTTGCTTGATGTAGCTGCTTTTAGTGAACATTTGATTTTCATAGAGCTGAGGCCCTAGTTTCAGAACCAAGCCTTCTTTTCTAGGATTCTTTAGTAAACCTGGACCTGGCTGTGTATTGAAACCTGCCTCATTCATGTAAGTTTCTTTCCTGAAGTTTCTTCTTTGAAGGAAAGAAAAAGCTAACACTTTCTGTGCATCTGTTTACACTGTTTGGCTTTACCCAAACCCACATGCTATACCATTTGAAAGTTACACTTAGAAGGCAGCAGCTGTTTTATTTCACAGGATGTACCAGGTATAAACAGGCTGCAGAGATGTCTCACACAAGGAAATGCATATGAAAGCAAGCAAGGCCAGGCAGATTGATATTGCTAATGAGTACCATGATATTTTATTAATGAATTGGCCATTGATTAAAACCCTACATTAGAAGTCTCCTTGATTCATTTCCCAAAGTTATGTTTAGCTTGTGTATTGGTGGTGGGGAATACGTAATGAGCCTCCAGCTATGTTCTCAGCAGGGGAGACTCAGCCCCACTTTTGACAGGGAACACTTGTATAACCTTGGGGAGATTTCTTAGGAGATAAAACAAGTCTCCATTGGTTAGTCACTCTGCATATTCATAACCACAAGACATATTCTTACCGTTCAAACAATAGGAAACCGTGAAGTACATCTGTTTTACAAGTATTTATATGTATATGTTATGTCTTTTTGGGGTAACCTTCAAACTTTTCACCCATTCTTTTACACTCTTTTCCCATTTCTCTATTCGTATGCATCTTATATTCTATAGGATCTTATGGGACACATAAAAGAAAGTTAATGACTGTCAAACTGAATTACAAGGGTTATCCTAAAATCACACTATAAACATGAGGCTGAGTCTTAAAATAGTATCAAGAGAGGAGTTCTCATATTTAGGGACTGGCAGACCTGGAATGTATCTTCCTTCAGTGGTGGTAGGGACCGCATAATAACTTAATTCTGTGTACCCTACCCATTTTGCCTCACAAAACAGCAGTAAATACTGATTGAACAAAGTGAATAGGGGGGGGGGGGAACGCAAAAATATGAGCTGAAAAATGATTTGTTTGGATAAATTTGATGGGCCTTAGCCCTGTGCAGTGACCATTATCTGAGTTCAGTGCAGAATTTATTGAGCACACAACATACCAAAATTTGCTCTTTAAGGTATATATAATCATGCCCCTCTCCATGGTGAAATTATGTAAGAACCACTGTTTAGAAAACACGGTAGAAAAGAGATATCACTGAACAGAAGTGATAGCCAGAGTTGCTTCTGGAGAGAAAAACCTGTCACTTTAATTATGAGGGGGATTTGATTGGCAGCCTCCAGAGATGTTTTAAAGTGGGCATATTAACAGGATGTTTGCATTACACAAACCATAAGCCCTATATCATTCCCTTGGCCTATATTATTGAATCAGCTTATAAACATACCTAGTGATCATTAATGGAGTAATTATGGCATGGAAAATGTCCTCCTTATCTAGGATATCAACAACTCAAAAGTCAGGAACAATGCCAAAGTTAAAATATTCTGTAAAAGGAATATAACTGAATTTCTATTTTGAATAGCTAAAAGGAAAACCAGATGTAGCATAGGCTGCATTTTATAATATTTTTACAGTGACAAGAATAATGTCCTTCTGGTCAGAATACTTATAGGAACAGTGATTTCCCTTCTCCTAAATTAGCAGAAACTTAGTGATTAAAATAAGATCACTACCATTCATATTTTAAACTTAAAGCATTACAAGATAACAGGTTTTGTTAAGTTGATTATATTGAAGTCTATATATGACTTTTCACAATCTGTTTTTACGAATATTACTTCACAGTATTCAATTATACTAGTTTATATTTAATTGCTGTTAAATTTAAAATTTAGTTTTGATCACAAAATGTTTTTATTTGGGAAAGTATTTTATAAACATTCTTAAAGGATCATCTTATTTAAGAAATACTGAAATTTTTTTACTCTCTAATAAATTGATTTTCTGTAATTCTATATGATAATTTCCATGAAAATAAAGTCAAAGGAGAAAGAACGTAAGACTCAATCCACTTAGACAATGTATAGTTACAACAGTTATTTTAAGATCAAGTAGAACAATGCAAAGCTCAAATTGGTAGAATTCCATGCATTATTGCCTACTTAGATGTGTTAGAGGGTAACTGTTCTTAGTTAGCACATGTTGATAGAGTGAACAAATATGCAGACTTTTTATGCCTATAGTTTTTTTTTTCCTTTTTCTAGAGATTTTCTAAATTTAAAAGTATGCCATGCCAAGTCCGTTTCTGCTTATTATCAAATGAAGTATACATCTCTTCGTTTCCAGTGATGGCTGGAAATGGTACACTGGTCTAGATTCAACTTGAATCTTACCGCCATAGGTGACAGCTCCAGAAAGAAAAATAACTTCAGCCTCGGCAAGATGGCTCAGCACGTGCTTGCCTCCGAGACAGGCAAGCCTGAATCCAACCCCTGAAACCCACAAGGTTGAAGAGAATCTACTTCTGCAAGCTGTCCTCTGACTACCACATATGCAGTGGATATATGCCCTTACACACACACACACACACACACACGCACGCACGCACACACACACACACACACACACACACACACGTAATAAAAAACTATGAGACAAAGTTTTTTTAAATACTAATAATTTTATTCAAATAATAATGCATTCCTGAAGCACAACATTTTACTCCTATATAGTTGATAAGACAAACCAAGCCAAAAAAAAAAAATCAAGAAAAGGATTGGTTATAGACTTGCACAAACATGTTTTAATATTTGTTACTTTAGGGAAATAATTTAACAGTTTTACTATAATATATAAGCAAATAAAATCCAACAAGATAAGAAAATGCTCAAATAAACCAAGAAGAGACAAAAGTTTATAAAAATACCATTGAGTTGGTTTTTGTTTTTGGTCATTTACTTCTGGGCATGTGGCCTATCCTTAATTGTGGTTTATATACCCAGTGAGACTGCATTGGAAAAACCTACTGTTTCTTTTCAAGCAGCAGTAAATTGGAGATAGCTTCTTGGTTAGGGATGGGGGCTTGTATCTCCATCTGCCTCACCCCTTCGGCTTGGCCCTGTGCTGGCCCTGAACAGGCTGCCACATCCATGGCACGGTCACATTGGCTTTTATCACCATTTATTTCCTGCTTTCCAAAACACAGGAAGAATGAAAATAAAATGCTTCTCTTGAAATTGCAAATGAAATTGTAGCTAGTTTTCTTCTGAAATAAGACTTTAATAAGAATTGAATATTAAACATTATCACTAATCAGGAGAACAAGCCAAGCATGCTTAAGGAAAAACAGCAGCTGATCTTACTGCTGATAAAATTATAGTTGAGAAATGTTTTAATTCTTTTTGTGATAATGAAAGATAGTCTATCAAAGCAGAAGCTGTCAAACACCTAAACGTGGTGCAAGTTGAGATTCATCTGAATTAAAACCTATTTATTTTAGCAATTCAAATTGAGGAGCATACCTTTAGTTAGTGTTTTTATTCTTTTATAGATGAACCTTATCATATTAAATGGCAAGTGCCTGTACCAGAACATAACTACACATACTATGACAAACTCACTGCCCTACTGTTTAAGTGATGAGCTGTATTCTTTTAAACTCAGATATCTCCATGAAGAATCCTGCCTTTTCTGACAAAGACAAAAGGTTAGATCAGATACTGAACATCATGGGCGCATTATCTTGTCAGCTGGCTGGAATACATTAATACAGAAAGGAACTCTCCAGTTAAAATTTTAAGGTTGGTTGAAGGAAAATCTTTAAACCTGCTGTTTATACTACTTTCTCCACGTGGAAAAAATAAGAATAATAAATCTCAGTGACTGTACTGAAGCATTCTGGAAGAAATCCAATTTAATTAGGAAAAAAACACTAACTTGGGGGTTGGAAACTAGGGCTTTGAAACAAGTATAAACCATTATAAACCAAGTTTGTGATTAATAAGCAATGAATTCTCCCCTGACAGACACACACTGCTGGTTATTTATTGAAATTTCTTAGTTTATGGTCTACATGGCATTCTCTTTGCTTGTGAAGAGGGATTGCAAAGCCCTTCCCTTGTTTACATCCCTGTTCATTTTACTCTTAACAAGAAAATAACAATGTAGCTAGGACTCTGTATGCTTGAGCTGCTTTACTGAGCAGTATTGGACAATTGCCTCCATCTTTCCTTTGTATCAATGTTTAGCCAGAAAGAGCCAGAATAATTAATACAGACCGACACTGTGCTGTCATTTGAAAGAAAGAAAAAAATTCAGCATGTAAAAATATGTCAGAGACAGGGGCTATGCTTGCTTATAGCAGATTTTTTTTTAAGATTTCCTAAATGAAAACCCAGGTTAGAATGAAAAGCTAAAATACATCAGGTCTCAGCTGTTGCAGAAGTCTATTATGACGGGACAGCCACAAAGAATTACTCAGACATTAAATGAGTCTACTTACATGATAGAAGGTAGATTTGCTCTTTTAATGTTATTTAGATGGAAGTATTGAATATTAAAATACACAAATAGTTGAGTGTATCCAGCACTAGAGGCAGCTACTTGTCTACTTGTTTCAACATGGACTGCTAAGAACAACTATGTAGTATGATTTAATAATTAATAACAGGTGGTATAACAGTGTGTGTGTGTGTGTGTGTGTGTGTGTGTGTGTGTGTGTGTGTGTGTATACACATGTACTTTGGCATGAGAAGACTGGCTGTAAAGGCCCTGCTGAAAAAAGATGTCAGTTCTACCTCTCAAAGAGTCAGGCAATCGATATACACTGGAAGACTGTGTACATGTGTATAGTGTGGGGAAGAAAATGGGTGAAAAGCTTTACAAACAAGAATAAAGTTCTAGACCTTCTCTTGAGTTTCATTTTAGCATTTTCTTTGGATATGTCATGGGCCTACTTGTTTATAAAGAAGAACGTTTAACTTCCAGTGGATTTTAATTATCAGAGAGCTAAAGGATTTGCTGTCTAAATCACAGCTCTGAAACACCAGGTAAGATTTCAAGGCCTTGATTCTTGAAGGTCAAATGAGAACAGTACCTGATTGCAGAATTCTGCTTTTAGAAAACTGCTGTGAAAACCTTTGAATAACTCCATATTAGTGGAAAATACATGACCAGGATTTGAAACATATTAAAATTCTGTTACACAAACTTCTGTGTAAGGAGCTAGTGTTTTTTAGTTCAGGACTTTAATCTTTGCTTTCTTTTTGGTCTCATTCATTATCAAAGGGTCAATATAAGTAAATCAATAAATTTGATCATATATAAATAAATATTAACATGAGCATAACAGAGACTGATTATTTTATTAAAAACAGATAATGCTTTCTCAAAACTTCTGAAAGCTAGGAAGTCCAAAAGCAAAGCACCAACAGACATGGGGAGAAGTGAGGGTTGGTTTCCTGATTGGCAGATACCACTTTATCATTGTAGGCTTAAACTAGCATCCTTTCATCCTAACTCATTATAATGTGCATAACTCATTATGAATGCATCCACCAAGAACTACTTACCTTATGAAAGGTCACATCCACACACACTATTACAACAGAGTTTATCACTTGAGAATGAGAAATTGGGGGAGATCAGAGATAAGATACCTACCCTTGAGCAGTTGTACTTTATGACCAATTTTCTCCAGCTGTCTTACCTTATGTCTTACCTCATAAGATAGCAAAGATTACAAGATATTGTTTATTGCTGAACGGTCTTCAAGGAGATATATTCCCTCTGATTCATTTAGCTAGTATCAACAGGACAGGAATTTGTCAGTGATTTCTTTTAAAATAAAGGTGCAAATCATTTTTTAATTGAAATAGACTCTTGTATTGGCTTGATTCAGGGAATTACTATGACAGCAGAGATAAACATCCTTAGTATTTGTAGTTTTGAGATGGGGAATCCTATATTGCAACAGTGGGAAGTTTGACTTACAATAGTGTAATTGCATTGATGTCAACAGACAAAGACCTCTGTGTATTTAAGTACGTTGTAGAGATCTCCTATACAGAACCTGAGTTGACCGTGTGAACTGCTCTGCAAAATTGTACTAATAAAGTTAAAAATGACTGTAGTAGCTGTAGAAAGCACATGGAAATATTTGAAGTTCTTTTGACAACTGGCTGCTGCCCTGGGATGACTTCTGGGGTAAGTTGTTGGAGAAGAAACTAAATAGAGCCAACTCAAATAATCCTACCATGCCCCATTCTGAATCAGTCAGCTCTTGACTGACAGACCAAGTGATCAGAGCCACATAAGTAAGACAAGTGTAACATACATGGCTGAAACAGATCAATAGAAACAACCAACCAACTTACAGTCTAGAGGAATGAACATAAAGGTCACTATGTTTGGGCAACTAGTAAGAGCAAGAGTTAACTATAAAATAGTCCTATACAGGTATATTAACTAATCATAATTTCATTCAGCTAAGCCATTCTTATTTTTTCTAGTTCATATTTGATCCTATATCATTTAAATTATTTAGGGAATATGTAATAAATACATATTTCTTTTATTTTAAATACATATTTAATTAATATTTAAATTTAATACATATTTAAATATTTAAATACCTATTTCTTTTTGTTCTAACCTTTGGGGCTGAGGAGATGGCTCTGTGGGTAACTTATTATGCAAGTATGAAGACCTTAAATCAGATTCTTGACACTCATATAAAAACCTGAACATGGCTATTTGTGAGTGTCGTACCAGTATTGCTGGGTGGGGAGCAGGTCAGAGATAAGTAAATCCCTTGGGATCAGTAGCCAACCAATCTAGTTCATTCATGGTCTCCAGGTACAATGAGATAGATGATTAAGAAAATGAAGTAGAGAGCAATGTAGGCACACACCAACCCAAATCTCTTCTCTTCTCTCTCTCTCTCTCTCTCTCTCTCTCTCTCTCTCTCTCTCTCTCTCTCACACACACACACACACACACACACACACACAATTTTGAAAAGTGCATCAACCTCAAACTAAATACCTTACTTTAGCTTCCTAAAATAAATCCCATTGGAGAAATTTCTCTACTGTTCCTAAAACTTCCTCTCTATATAACATTTCATTAGGGGCAATGGAGCAATCACAACTAAAGAAAAAAGACCAACAATTCCACCAACTATGTGAGAAACTCCTAAATGTTTTAGGAGTTTTTCCACTAATGAAAATGAGGAGGGTATGTCTGAGTTATCAAGTTTTTGAATAACTGAGTCTGATATAGTCATCAGATTTACTAGCAGAAGATGTCTGAGAGAAAGCCTGGAGCTTGAGAGAAATATTTGTAAGTTGTTCACAGTGAATGGTCCCAGAACTCTGAATCCAAAAGGGGCTGTTGAGGGCCTCTCTAGGCTTAAAGAAATGAACACAAGGATGAAACATTTGGACACTGACAGCATCCTTCAGGAAAGTGGTTCTTAGCCATGGAAAATATTTTCTTAAGGCCGTAAAGGTTGAAACCTACAAAGTCAACATGCATAAAAATGCACTCTAAGCCGGGCGGTGGGGGCACACGCCTTTAATCCCAGCACTCGGGAGGCAGAGGCAGGCGGATCTCTGTGAGTTCAAGGCCAGCCTGGGCTACCAAGTGAGTTCCAGGAAAGGCGCAAAGCTACACAAGAGAAACCCTGTCTCGAAAAACCAAAAAAAAAAAAAAAAAATGCACTCTATTGAAAAACAGTACCAAGACTGTCAGATCTATCGAGTGACAGAACCCAAACAACAATCTGCCTCTGGTAAAGATGACTGTAGAGAAGAGTGTTTTGGTCTCACATTCTTTTAGGAAATCCAGTTTAAACAGTGTATGTCAACAAGGAAGCACACATTGCTGTTTAGAGCCATGAGAACCCATTGCTCATGCAAACTGACTTCAAATAGGAGACTGCCTCTTGTCCTTTTATATTTGTTCATTGTTACTTAGATTTCTGGTTTATGACCCTTATACTTTGTAAAGACATCTTTTATTCCTTCACTCACATTTTTCCTCAATGCCTAAAGTATAGTCTGAAGCAAATGATGAATATTCTTCTAAGAATGATGATATTAAATAATGACGAAGTGACCTCTAAGATATTTTTTAAGAAAAAAATAAAAAAAGGTGTGCTTCCAATAATGAAAAAAAGGTTATTTCAGTTTTTGTGATGTTTACCCAAGGACTGAGGTAACATAAATTTTGCTATTGAATATTTCTAAAAGTACGTATTCAAAACAAGATGCATATTTCTATGTGTGTATTCATGGGGAGGCATAAGCATGTGATTCTAAGATGTAGAGTGGGAGGGAGCACACCCTATTTCTTCATATATGATTGACATGATCAGCTAATCACTCCATCCTATTGAACATTGAAGGCTGTTCTCAATGCCTAAATACAGTCTTTCTGACATTTACATGTGTAGTCCAGGATACTGCAAGCATTTCACATATTTCCATTCCCTTCTCATACTAAATTATATGGGCAACATAGTTAATATCCCATTTTAAAGAAAATTACTATGGCCTATTCTTTTTGCAATACATCTGGTAAGAATGTGTCAACCAGACACCTAATCTCATTTTCCTAAAACAGTTTTTTTGTTTTTGAGGGAGCTTTCTTAAATAATAGAGACAAAGAAAGGATTATTCATTTTACCCTTTCTTAAATCACAGCTATGACATGATAGAAACACATACTTCCCTAAAATCCAAGATGAAAATGATTGCTACAGCACCTTGTATTTTTATACCTTCATACAAATACATCAGTGTATAGACATATTTTGGATCTTCAGACATAGTATATAGCTATATCTCTTCTGTGACTTTCAACTATTCCTTCCATACTGAATAATTCTCGACTGTGTGCTGACTATGGGTTAACTAATCGTCCCTGAGGCAAATGACTCCGCACCAATGGACAGTTTGTACTGCACACAGCAGGCACTTAAAATGTTTTGTCCTAACACTCTGAATGAAGGTTTCTACAACACATTGATTGGGATAAAAGTTGGTAAGATGACTAAGGAACTCAAACAGATGATCCCTTCTTAGAAGGAAATGCGGTGGTATTTAATTTATGTAATAGTTTCCTGAAAAGCAGTTTGAAAACTCACACCTCTCACAGACCCATCATCTTTGATATTGATTTACATTATCTACTCAGGGCTTTTAGCCTTTATTTTGAATTGATCTTCAGTTGGCTCAATCTTCCTTTAATTGAACTCCTCTGCTACTTCATCTTCTGATTTGCCTTCCCTCAACTCAAGTAGCTGGAGATCTAAAGCAACAACACAGAAAAGAAATTCCACTAATACTATGATGAGTATGTGTGTATATACATCCATGCATGTAGTCTAATATAAAAGAAATGATGACTTCATTTTAGATAGACAATATTACCTTTGTTTATGTAAGGTTTTCAAAGCAGGGGAGCAAGGAACTTCTTTTTTTCAGAGAAGTAGCATTTGGGGAAAATATATTAAATAATAATCACATTACTGTTTATTGGTTTATTTTACATTGTATACTTCATAAATCACCATTACTCTTTAATGATGAATTTGATTTTACTTCAAATTAATTTTGTAACATTCTTTGTTAGTTTTCCTTGTACATGGAGAGCAATTTTATACTTATGAGGAATTAACTTTTAGTTCCTAAAAATAATAAAAGGCATGATTGTGGTGTTAGTTGGACTTTGGTATAAACTCAAAGTGAGCATTCACCATATTTGTGTTTTTGAGCAAATAATTAAGCCTCTTGTTTTTACTCTTAATGAGTAAGATTGGTAGCAACAATAACTCCTGGGTTTTTAAGAAATGAAATATAATGATATGTAAAACCACTGAACCATAATGCCTGACACAGGTAGCTGCCTGTTTATTAAGAAATACTAAAATTTTAAAAGTATCAAATGCATTGATACATTCCCTGGTATTTGTGATTCAGATTTTACTCTCTGAATAGCTATCTTTGGGGGGGGGAGTGAAAAAATAAGTCATTTAGTGGCTAGATATAAAATATAGTTTTTAGAACTAATGGAATTTGGTTCAGTGATAGCAAGAGGAAATAAAACTATGAAATATTGATGATTTCAAAGAGCTGATGGACTCATGGATTTGTCCTTTCAATGCAAGGTCTGCATCTGACACCAGCATCCTTAGGATTTTGATGTGTGTAGCATTTAGACTCAGAAATTATGTGTGGGAAAGCCTTTAAAATATAAACATTCAAACCATCATGAGAAGTTCCTCAAGATAAAAGATAGTATGTGTCAGAGAGTAATTACATAAACAGGTTTGTAAATTGTTGGGGATATTGGCAAGCAATTCTAATCTTCAGAGCAAAGTTCACCATACTGAACTTGTGTCCCTTGAGGTTATCATCTGCTCTGCATGACATGTAACTATTAGGTGTAGCATATACTGTAACTCCACAAAATCTTGTAAATAAATGTTCTTTATCAGTGAAACCTTATTCAGATTAATCATTATATCTAATTAATTACTATACTTCATCTGTTCTATGGTTTATTGTCCTAAGATAAACTCACAAATAGTTGATTTTGGCCAACTTCCTTTACTCCGACCTATAATTAATTTGATAGCTTTATGTGAGGATGTTTTTCAAAGGCCAGGATGGCAGGTGTCCAATACAATAATTTAGATACTCTAAGGGACTCTGAATTTAGAACTGGAAGAGAAAGACTCCACTCGTAGAAATTTGCTGTAGCAGTTCCTCACCAGTCAAATTGCCAATCACATCTCATTAGTTTTTTTCTAATTAAACTGGGTGTATAATTATATAATACATAGGTATAGATCATGTTTTTTGAAGTACTGAAACATTATATTTATTTCCAAGAACCTAAACACATTAACTTATTGAATTTAAGAAACATAAAGCTCTATAGCTGTAATAATTTAAGCTTGCCAACATGAACCCATTTTTAAAAGAATAAAAATAACTATCAAGGAATATTATTATTCCTTAAATATTTTTCTTTTATCAATCAGATCTTAATTTTGAACCAAACATCAAACAAAACAAATAGGCTGAAGAAATAAATGACTATCTTTTGTCTAGTTTTCTTCATTCACTCTCTGGCTATCCTCAAGAGCAAATAGTATAAAGCAAGACAAAATTAAATATGAATTGGTATTGAAGGGTGTGATAAAAGTTTCAAGTCTATAGTCATAACATCTATTTCTACAGTATCCACTCAGGGTGATCCCTTCAGCAGGTGAATGTTCTAACTTGACAATGGTTCATAAAATTAATTTTCATCAATGGAAACCCTGCCATAAGACGAAACTGAGTGGCCTTCAGATAAATGTCAATATTCACTTATTTGTATTGGGAACACTATCAAAGGCAAAAAGAAAAGACCTTTAAATATTTCTGAGTTTAACATTTTAAAAGTCCTTGTTTGGCAGAGCCTTTATACTTATTAATACTGAGAATTTTATAAAGAACTGATGAGATCTTGAGTAGATAGATTGCACTTTGCATTACACTTACTTTAAGAATATGAGAACAATTTTCTAAATGAATAGAGTGACACATGATTTGATGAATAAGGTGGACTTAAAGGGAGTCTTAGCATTGAGACAAGCAAGGAAATTTGCTACAGAAATCTCTGAAAATAAACAGTCATTAAGGAAACCTCCAAATACATTATTCTCCATAGGCAAGTGGAAGTACAACTTGCAACTTGATTTTTTTAAGGAAATGTTTAGGATCTGAAAAGATAGCTCAGTCCAGAAAGTGCTTAACATAAGAGCACAAAAACCTGAACTCTAACTTCTAAACTCATGTGGAGAAGCGAGGCATGGTGACCTTCATGTGTAACCCTAGTGGAGGAAAAGCAGAGACCAGTGGCCAGCTAGGGTTCATTGACAAGCTAGCCTGGCCTACTTGGTGAGTTCCAAGCTAGGAAGAGACTGCCTAAACAGAAAATTAAAACTAAAAATGAAATTTGAGGTAGATAGTCCTGAGAGATGGCACCCAAGGTTGTCCTCAAGTCTTTATTTGTTCCCACATATGTAGTATTGTACACACAACACCACACACACACACACACACACACACACACACACACACACACACACACAAATGTTTAGAAGTGAATGTGTTTGAAGTGGAACTGTGATCTCTATGAACTATGTATGCATCACTTCATATAATGTAAAAAAAAAACACTTTAATTGACCCTAATATTATTTATTCAAACTAGAGATACAGACGTACTTTACTTTCTACTCAAGTTATGATACCCTAAAGTGGACATGAACCTTTTTTTTAATGAGATGAAATTGGAATGTTTTCATGATGAATTTGTCCCATCTGCTTGCTTTAAAACCATTGATGATGAGATTCTTCCTATTTCTTTATTGAGATGAGTCATGTAGCCAAATTGACCTCAAATTCCTATACAGTTGACTAGCTTTGCATTAAGATCTTTGCCCCTCCAACACTCAAATAGTGTAATTACAAGAAGTTGCCCTAAGATGGGTTTTTCTGTTTTTTTTTTTTATATATGGTCATTGGACATGTAAATCTCTAATTTTTAATTAGACTTAGATTTCTAGAAGTGCTGTGATTCTAATACAAATATTTTCTACACACCTGACACCCAAGACCATTATTAAACTTTGTGCTCCTATTGTTTATTTGTTAGAACTCATGAATCATTGGCTATAAACACCACTAAGTAAGTTCATACTAAGTTAACCCATAAGTTTTCAGTTTGTAACATCCCTTCCTGTGTTCTGTCTGAGAACTGCACTCAGGGTCCATCTTATCTAGCAATCATGCCACATTACTTGAGTGTTACAGCTTCTCAGAACATTCTTATTTTTGATAGGCTCAATGGTTCTGAGGAACATTAGTCAGATATTTTATAAAATATCATCAGCTGGAACTTTTCTTCAGTTTTTTTTTTATCAGAATTGATGCATAATTTTAAGGGGAAGTGAGGGAAGCTCTGAGTAGGAGGTGTTTCCAGGAAAGAATAGTCTCTCATTTTTCATGTCATGATCTGCCTGAGTGGTGAGTTTGGTGTAGAAAACCTCACGGTACTGTTGATGCTCACAGTAGTGTAACAGGGTAGAGGTCATCAGCCTGATAAATTAAGGATGCATAACTGCCCATTTCTTACCCTGTCCTTTGTCAGGACTGTATTTCTTTAGTCAGTGTTTCCTAAATATCTATTCATTACACTTGTGAAATAAGAAAGATGCATATGCAGAAGCACAGCTGCCAGCAAAGATTAATTATTCAATATGATAAACTAATAGTAAAATTTTAAAATCCATTGGGTCTTATATTCTGATGATTGCTTCCTTTCCATTTTTTCAATTGGGTATTATGTGTATTGTTAACTAAAAAGTATGCAAGTTTGTAGAATAATATGGTAAATATTGAATCTTAACTATTGTAGGTTTTTTTCTTTTTTCTTTTTCTTTTTTTTTTTTTTTTTTTTTTTTTTTTTTTTTTTTTGGTTTTTTGAGACAGGGTTTCTCTGTGTAGTTTTAGTGCCTGTCCTGGATCTTGCTCTGTAGACCAGGTTGGCCTCAAACTCACAGAGATCTGCCTCGCTCTGCCTCTTGAGTGCTGGAATTAAAGGTGTGCGCCACCACCACCCAGCCATGTTGTAGAGTTTAAAAGAGGCAAGAAGAATTGTGCTGTCTTTCAGTTCTGGTTCTGATTTTTTCAGGCAGAGGAACCCTTTCAAAATACATTAACTTAAACATATGCATTTTCTCAATTTTAAGCATTGTCATTAATTTTTACTTCATACAGTTTAAGTGGAGTACACATATAAATATATAGAATGGCATATGGTAAAGGATTATGTATCAAAGGCAACATCATATGCCACAGCAGGAATTACTAATTATTATAAATGTTCTCTTTGATCAGGCAGTATTTCTCTAAATCATATACTAGTGGTACTTTATCTAACATCTTCACTCAGAGGGTTAAAAAGGAAGAGCAGTGAGAAAAGTGTGATTGACTTTTCCACTTTGCTTATCATTCTATAAGAAAGATGATTTTATATCTATTGTCTTAGACATGTATGAATAACCTTTGCATAGAAGCTTACAGTGCACACAATTATCCCTCTTCTTATATTTGTAAAAATGTATCCTCCATTGGCGTAAGTACATAGGGTCATAGACTAAGCTAAAATACATTTAAATCACGGGAATGCTTTAGAATCTTGAGTAAACAGGCATGAGAGATGGTAAGACTCCCAGTCAAAAATCCAAAGAAAATTTTCACCCTTTACAATATTAACCCGGGAGAATTTCAAAGTAATTATAATTATACAGTATGCTCTAAACCAGAGCTTATGGAGTTATGATTTAATAAGAACTTTGGTATTTTCTATGGCTTTGATGGTGAGTAGCATCATGTGCCCTCTGTGCTTACATGAGGTCTGATGAATTTTAACCTTTTAAGCAATAGATTTGTACACATTTTATAGTAGTAAATGATCAAAGAGGTTATCAAACACATTTATTGTGTGATTTTATTATGTACCTGGTATCTCCTTATATTTGTTTTACTATTTCTAGGCTGCATGTTTTACCTGAAAGCTGGTATAAATTATCAGAGAACTCCAGAAATTTCAAGTAAATAGAACCATCAGCTTGATATTCAAAAGTCAGCTGTATTTAGGTGGGGAGACTTAGGTTTTTTTTAACATGGTTCTCATGTGTCCAGAATATACTTCATTTCCCATTCAGGTAGATGTGAACATGCACAAATCACTAAGAGGAGAGTTTTTTTCTTTGGTTTTATCTTTTCTTTCTTTTTCAGACTTACTATTTTAGCATGGTGAAAATGCTTTGACTGAAAGGAAAATAATTCTGTTTTGAAAGATCTGATGACAACACGTTTTTAAACTGAGAAAGTGTCTAAGATGGGTTTCTTGTCCTTGTGAAGACTCTTGGCAATCAGATTCTGAAGGAATACAGGAAGAGGAAATATAAAGAAATGAAATGTGCAGTGTTGGAGAACTTCACTATGGAGGGTCCTAGGTGTGTCACCCCATGATTTATAAAACTTTCTTCTCTTTTCACTGATTAATACGTATTAATACAACTTTTGTTTGATATTTTTAATAAATTATTGAAGAAATCACAACAAGTACATCAGACCATCAGACAGAAAGCACTAGCTTTCTATAGAAATAGTCTCCAGATGTTCTTCTTGTCACTTTCTAAGTTTATGTCAGCTGTCAGAAAATTCCAGCAATGAAGTTATTATTTCTCTCGTCAACTTACTTCTTTATACTTTATCACTGTAGAACACTAGATGAATGAGCCATTTTAAGCACCTCAAGCTCTAGAATTTTCCAAATGGACCAATGATTTTTTTTTTTAATTTACTTATAATTCAGACTTACGAGGCAAACAGTATTTAGACAGTGTCATTGTATCTACTCGCTATCTGTGTGTGTGTGTGTGTGTGTGTGTGTGTGTGTGTGTGTGTGTGTGGTATTTTGTTAAAATTTACTGAGTGTACACGTGGGCTATAATAATGAGGTTGAAAATATATTTTCATTTGAACATGAAATTTCCACAGCTAACTGTGATCTTGTACCATTTTTACGTACTTCACAGCCTGTGTTCTAATTTTAACTTGGGATTCTGGTGTATATTCATATATAGCAATTCTTAAACCAACCTGTAACTGTAAGCCTATAGGGAATGACTGTGTTTGAACATCTGGACACAACACATGTTTGCAGTTGGAACTGAAACATCATTCACAGGACCTGGATTTTTAAAAAGGAAGATATTGCAATGGTATCCCATAGCTGTCAGATGATGAAGAATGCATTCTGAACATATGATTAGGGATTTATTGTTGCAAACAAGGTCATAAAATGCTATAAATGGTATTCTAAGCCAAAGCAGCTTACTAAGAGGTCTGCCATATGACCTTCCCTCATTTAACAGGAATATTTTGATTATAATCTGAGCAAATTAATGATAAATTGAATTACACAAGAACCTAAGTTTATGACACATTAAGGAAAATGTCAATGGTGATTTACATTCCAATGAAGTAAGCAGTGTTTTGGATAATATCAATCTTCAAACAGACCAAGCCAAGTTGTACTTAGTTCTGTAAACACATATGAAGAATTATGTGCTCTGAATGTAGACACTAATGTAATCTTTTAATCATGACTAGGAATTGACCTTCACTCTATAATTGCCTAATGTTTAGTATGTTTTCTTATAATACTTAAAAGAGAGTATTGATCCCATCTTGTAGAAACTGAATTAACCTCTTTATCCGAACCCTATGGTTTGTATTTAAAATGTATGTATCTGCCAGCAGACACTAATTAATTGGTATCTGTTACCTTCTAAGCAGGACTTTAAAGCATTTACTATTTGCCTGTGCAGATTAAAGAAAAACACAGAGAGCTAATTTAAACAGAACTTTGGTGAAATGTCAGGAGCCCTTTAATCTAAGACACAAAGTTCACATTAGGGAAGACTCTTTAATCTCCACCTTTTCATACACTACAAAACAAACAATCTAACCTTTCTACATGTATGCATAATTAAGTACCATGTTAGCTATATTGTGATTAGGTAACATCCAAACTAATGTGCACACTGATAGGCTTTCAGCAGTTTGCATGGATACTAGGAAGGTAAATGAATGGGTATTGTTTTCAAATGAGGATTGTTGCAATTTTTGACTTCACACATTTGTGTATGAATTATGGTCTGAAACCCCTATGTTCCATCGCTTGAAGTTTAGGTTAAGCTTGTAACAGGTGGTGAATAAAACATCTTTTTAGGAAAATGGTCCTTGGTACTAACTGCCTTCAATGTACTTAATTAAAATAACTCTTTCAAATCTATTTTGATTACCTTTTTAGAAAAAAATATACTTAAAGATAATAATACATTTTATAATTTTTCTTTTGATTTAATTAACTGATTTTTCTGTATCAGCACTCCTTGAAGCAGGTTGCACCTGTTACTGTATTTATAGTGATAGTTATATGTGCACCTAGAAATAATATTATTTGGTAAAAAGAGCAGAGTCTGGATACTTTCCCAATCAAAGCATTTGACTATTTCAGTATCATGTATAATGACTTTAAAATGCTGAGTATAGATAATTTCAAAATAAAGACTTTGCGGATGATAATTTCCTCACTTATTCAGAGTTTTGTGTTTTACTTTTAGTAGCTAAATCAGTACACTTAATACAGTCCAAACAATTCTTATAGCCACACTTGACTCATCCCTACAGGCAGTGTAAGGAGTTGCTACTTTCCAGGTAGTTCCCTCACGAGAAGCATTTCTTTCTGAGGTCCCTCATTATTCTTTTGAGCTTGTTGCTTTTGAATTCCTGACTTGGAATGACGTCTACTCATGCCTCATTATCTTTGTCATAGGAATATGGATTTTAATTTTTACTTTCAGGGAGTAATTTCAGAATAACTGTCCATGATTCCAGTAAGACTCATGTGTTTTCTCCAGAACTAACAAAGTAAAATTGCTATAGCTTTACAAATCAAGAAACAATCCAGTATAGTATTACCACATTAATAAAAAAGAATCTATTTCAACAAGTCATTTATAATCAATCAAGTATATTCATGTGTATGGTAAAGTTGAAATTTCTCTCAAACAACAAAGACATGGAGTCTTTAACTTGTAACTACTGACATTTAACTTTTAACTACTGCCATCGTTTAAACCAACTTAAAATTTCTGCCTCAATAATATTTTTTGAGTAGTACTACTGAAATACAGCATTGACAAAAAGAGTGCAATCATAGATGTAGGCTCTAACTTTACCACTTTGAAGATTCAGACAAGTATCCAATTGGTGATGTGTTAGGTGGCATTGGAGCCAAATTTTTCCAAAGAATTTTGAAACTGGTAAGAATGAGGACATGTTTCAGCACAATGGGCTTTCCTGACTAGGACTGTGAATAGAAAAGTGAAAAAGGGATAGCATTGCTTTGCATTTCTTTTCTTCTAAGTGAAATATTTGGGGACTTCAAGTTCTTGAAAATCACATTAGTTATGCATTAATTATACCCTGGGCATTTTAAAAAAATTTACAAAATTAGAAAAACTCAACGGTTTGGAAATTTAAAAGAAAATTAGCATGATAATGAATATTTACATCAAAAAGTTCTTCATACTACATTGATGTTTGGAAAAAAAAAACATAAAGTTGATGCATTTGTAACCTATCAGAGGAAAATACAACTATACTGTATAACTTTAAACTAATGTTGAAAATTTCAAAGAAAAACACTTGCCAGTTTGTTGAGCATATTTATTTCTTAAAAAGTAAAACTCACATCACTCATGTGAATCAAATAAGTACTAACATTAATAAACTCTCAAAAACATAACATATAAATATGGTTTCCAATAAGAGAACTTCTGGAACTTTTTTAGGCAATATATAAATTTGGTAACTGCATTTTTAAATTTTGTAAATTAGTAAAAAGGCCATTCATTGTTTTAACTGATATTTGGCCAGGGGTATTTCATTCATATCTGAGATATGTAACTCTTCACACCTGTTTCCTGCTAGTAACCAAAGACAGAATACAGAGTTGCCTGCATGTTTACTGAGGGTATTCTGCCTTTTACAGTCTGAAAACTTCTCTGCACCTTCTTGTCATTCATTTTCTTCATATAAATGATTTTACACATTGACATATTTTCCATCAACTTTCTCTTGATTTTTTTTAATGCACCCTAGGCAAGACTCTCAGACGAATTCTTTGCATTCATACAAGCTACCCAACAGTACTACAAAAGTCATTGCAATAATAATTCTTCCCTCCTTTAATTTTCACATCCTTAGTCAATTGAGTATTTTACATACACTCCCTGTGGACTTAAACCTTTTGTAAGTGAAATTGGAAAATGAAATAAGTCATGCACAGGAACAAGATTCACAAGTCTTCCAATGAATTATGCATTTTTTTTGCATGCAAATGCTCCTATTTTCACAATACTCTACTGTACTCTGCCAGGATGTGTTTTAATCTTATGCTACATATTTTATTGTATGCCAAAGTTAAAGCCATTAACTGTCACTGTAATGATTCTAGATTAGGAGCATATGAATATTTCACGGGGGAGAGTTTGGTTAGGAACAACATTTATACAAAGTAGTCATGACAGAAAAACATTAAACATATAAAATTATGAGAGGTATATTATATGTATCTGCATACAAATACATTCATATGAGGAAAGGGTCAAGGAAAATTGGCTTTAATTTACACACTTTTTAACCTTTGATTATATAAAGTAATATAATTATAATTCCAAATTATTGGGGCCCTGAAGGGGACAACAGAATTCAATTCAAGCTACAGGTGATTAGCAATACAGAACACTCTTATCTAAACTGAGCAGACTAAAATTTCACAAACCTGTTGACAATGTTACTGCTATACTTCCTATAGACCTGTAGCACATTCTTAATATGTTTCTGTGATTACAGTTTTCCCAGCAATATCAGTAATACCGACTGACCTTGCTCAAGAGATTACTTTATATAAAATAATAATAATAATAATGACAAGTGAAAATGGATACAGTTACAAAACCAGAAGTCTTTTTATTTAAAAAGTGAGACTCAGTGATATCATTCATGCAGCATATGAAACACAACACCTTGCATTTTCTTTTAGCCTCAGACATTCACTTGTGTGTGCTACCTGTTAATTGTGTATGCATGAACTCTTGATAACACCTCTTCAGCAAAAGACTGTCTGTGAAGATGTTTCCGGATGAGAAATTACCTCTACATCATAATGATTTGATCAAACTCTACAACTTAGGTGTTTTACTATTGGTTCTTGCAAATTTCAAAAGTTAGAGGAGATGATCCCATTACTTATTAAACACATGCACAGTACACTGTTGTAGCCAGGAAAAGACTGTGGCTTATACAAATTATAGTGGACAATGCAGTCTATGTAG
Source organism: Peromyscus leucopus (assembly GCF_004664715.2). Classification (NCBI taxonomy): domain Eukaryota; kingdom Metazoa; phylum Chordata; class Mammalia; order Rodentia; family Cricetidae; genus Peromyscus; species Peromyscus leucopus. The sequence continues at coordinate 14,183,327 of NC_051086.1, forward strand.
AAATACTAGACATTGTGATTTGCATTGCACATCACAGCATGAGTTCAGAGTCCCAGTTGCGGACCTGAAACTCCCAGAAATGCAATCATGTAGATTTCTATTAAGAGAAATTTAATTTTTCTTCCCTCTTTTAATGACAGTTTTTCTTGTGAATTGTTTGTGTGGAGGGAGATTAATATGAAGGGGGAAGCAGTTCCACATAAACCAGGCATTAAGAAGGACTCACCGTTTAAAGTGTGTCAAAGTGTAATGATGTCACGAATAGAGAAATCTTAACTGCATCTTACCTGTGGTAGCAGTGCCTTGGGAAGTGTTGAGTGCCAAGAAGATGCAAGTCTCTAAATGAGAGAACAAGGGGTGTTTGCGCTCTCAGTGTTAGCAGAGCTAGAGTGTTCTGTGCATAAATAGATTGCCTCTTCAAAGTCCTCCTGACCACCGCGGTCACACGCACTAGTTAGAATCTGTGCCCGAAACCCTGCTGCTGCGGCTTCTGCAGCCTTCCGCCTTTGCACCGAGACCTAATATATGAGTGTGCGGAGAGCATCCTCCCCCTCCCTCCTCTTTTATGTTCTCTCTCTCTCTCTCTCTCTCTCTCTCTCTCTCTCTCTCTCTCTCTCTCTCTCTCTCTCTCGTCTCCTTATCATTCGAGTTTCTTCATCAGGCAGTCTGTCAAAGAGGACAGGCTGGCAGGCAACTGTGCAGTTTCCCCCCTGCTGAGGCACATGAATGTGTTGTGAATAAAGACAAAGCCCCACACCATTGCAGCGCATTACTCGCTGGAAAAGCACCGCAGTGACACACTGTTCTGCAACCCAGCAGGCAGGAGCCGGCTAGTGAGAGCAAGGAGAGGGCAAGGTGGATAGCAATCTGCCTGCTCTTTCTTCCTCATAGGAGTGTGCATCATAAAGTTTGGGCTCCTCTAGGGGACCGTGGGACGATGTGTTCCGTGGGTGGAAGTTCTTTTTATTAACTGTGCGGAGAGCTTCAACAAAAGTATTTTAGATAGTTTTCTAGTAACCTTCAACTTAGAGAATCTACCAAGTCTCTAATAGCCAAAGAAATTGGATTTTTTTTTTTTTTTAACTTTAGAAAACAAAGATCAGCTATCTTAGGCCCAAATAAACGTGTCCATGGTAGTGGAAGACGGATTTCTATAGTCTGAGTATTCTCAAGGGACTGCCTGAAGAGAGTATCGGGCAGGGGGGGGGGGGGGGGGAGGAGTTGTCTGTGGAGACGAAAACAAACAAAAAAGCATCACTATCTCATAGGTGCTCAAAATAGAAACTGAGATAAACTGAAGTGAAATTGATGAATGGGTCTGAAAAAGCTTCCACGCAAAAGCACGGACAGAAGGAATAAATGGTTTTGCTGACTTCCCATAGCTCTCCTTTGAGTTTGGTGACTGTGAGTGACCTTAGGCATCCAACTCATGTTTCATTGTGTCTTTTGCAGGTGCTGAGATATAAATACACATAGGCTAATGTGTATTCCGGATTTAGGAAAGATTTAGCACATAGCCTGCAGGAAAATTAGTGGGTTGATTTTGTTGTTGTTGTTGTTTTAAGTTTGTTTGTTTGGTTGGTTTGGTTTGGCTTGGTTTTTAAAAAGTTACACAAAGTTATCAAATTGATGATACAGAGATTTGGAGCACATACCTCTCTTAGTCACAGTTAGAGCGATACTTAAAAACTACAACAGTATATCTCAGACATTAGTTTCTGAAAATAAATTTACCCCAATCTAGGGTTAGACATATCTCTGAATCCTCAACACTAGAAATAAGTGGTTGCTAGAATAAAATATAAAGTTCCCATCGCTCATGAAAATGGTAAATGGAGCTAAATAAGCCAGAGCAGATAGGAGCAAGGAGCAAGGATGAGGATGACTTTTCTTTTCATCATTCTCAGTGTGGTCCCAGATGGTTCTTCGAGCTGTAGTCATCAGGGTTAGGGTTAGAGTTAGGGTTAGGGGTTGGGGATTTAGCTCAGTGGTAGAGCGCTTGCCTAGCAAGTACAAGGCCCTGGGTTCGGTCCTCAGCTCTGAAAAAAAATTGAGGAAATGGGCTGGAGAGATGGCTCAGCCGTTAAAGGCTAGGCTCACAACCAAAAATATAGTCATCAAAACCATATCCAAAATCAAGAGAGAACGAACAGTGAGACTATGCTCCCTCTGAAAAGTTACACCCTGGAAATGGCATCGCCTTCCACAAAAATCGACTATACTCAAAAAGTTTGCTGAAAAATGACCATGTAGATGGATAAATTATATAGGACTCTAAGGAAGAACAAAGCAGTGGAAATGGGAAAAAATAATGCCTTGCCATCGTAAGCATTGCAACCATCACTCCAATTCTATCCCATCAATTAATTTCAATGTAATTTACTGAATCGATCCCATCTTTATCAGGAGAGCTTGCTTATTCTAAGTCACTCATAGTACATATATCATGCATGCTTGCAAGTAACTGGTTAAGAACAGAAGGCCACGGACGTTACTTGGTGGAAGTTATTACCCTCAAACCTGGCCCAGTTGAACTGAAAGGAAATGTAATTAATTATTCAATATGAAGAATTGATTTACAGCCCAATTTTAAAACAAAGATAAAGATTTAGAGAAAAGGGAACTGGGGGAATGGTTCAGTGGGTGAAAGTGACTGCCATGCAAGTGTGAGTGTAGTTAGAATTTTCTTTGGGCTGCCAACCAGCTCCCAAATATCAACATGGAGATCTGTTTTCAATTATGAATGCTCAGACTTAGCTTAGGCTCGCCCCACTAGCTCTTTGAACTTAATTTAACCTGTTTCTATTCATCTACATTTTGCTATGGGGCTCTCCCTCACTATTGGCTGCTCAGCTTTTTGTTAGCCCAATCAGATGCCTTAGGCAGGCAAGGTAAAACAGCAACACCTCTTTTCATAATTGAACAAATGCAACACATCTTTACATAGTTAAACAAATATTCTACAACATAAACAAATAACACATTTTTTTTTCATAGTGAAACAAATATTCCAAAACATGTGAGGACTGGAGTTCAGATCCCTAAACCCTTATAAATGCTGGCCATGTGTGTTGGTCTACAATCCCAGAACAGGGGAGGTGGGAGTAAAGGATTCTCCAGAAGAAGGTGGCTAGCTAGAGTAGCCTTCATTTGCACAAACACACATTTGTACCTGCACACACACACACACACACACACACACACACACACACACACACACACACTCTCACATAATGAACATGTATACATAGAAACACAGTTTTAAAATTTTTATGAAAAAAGACAGAAACTTAGCGATTGAAATAAACTACTGTTGGATTAGTCAACTCTGCAGCCAACCTTAGCCCTGGGACTATAGTTTTATATACACTATATGCTATATCACCGTTCAAATTACTTGAAGAAGTGTTTCTGTTACTCAATAAGAAATTCATTGTTCTAAATATTTAGACATATAATAATTCCTTTTCCACATATCCAGGGTATCTATGAAACTTACAGTGGTATGATATCTACTTTTAAAAAATAAAAAAATTATAAATATGAAGATTAAAGAGTAAATTAAGTTTGTTTCTTGACCTTGAGATTTAAGTGGAACAGAAAATCAACCTTGGTTTGATCTTACCCTTATAATTATAATGATCACATTTTAATAGATATTGTTTTTCTATGCATATGCTTACTCACTGCCAAATCCTGTTTTAAAAATTAAGGTATGAATATACATGATTACCGCAAAAACTTAAAAGAAGTGTATTTTTCATTCTCAGTTCATGAGATGAATTGAAAAATGGAGTTACACACAAGCCAAAACTAGTCAGATTTCTATTGTAGTTTAATACCTTCTCAAAAAGAGTTTAAAATACTTCAGACTTAGGTAGATGATTCTATCAATTTAGCATCCAAAGATTACAAGACGTCATTATGAACAAAACACCCACATTATTTTAGTAAATAAATTAAGAAAAAACAATATTTAACTAACTTAATGGTATCCAAATTATCTTGATAACAAAACTAATGAAGGATATTGAAAAAAAGTCTTGTGTGATAAGGCCCAAAATGTTTAAGATAATATTAGAAAAGGATTTACCAAGACATGAAGAATATAATATAGTATAACCAAGAAAGCTTCACCTTGAGAATTCAAGTTGGAGATAATATAGAACAAAAAAAAAAAGATTGTGATTTTCCACATTAACAAGTTAGTTGTAGTATCATTTTAATAAATGCTTATAAACACTTAAAAAGCTTAAAACTCATATATTAACATAATTTACTTTTAACCTATTTATTCAGATTTGAACCAAAAGGATTTCCAGCCTACAAAGACAAGAAAAAAGAACCAAATATAGCTACAGAAAGAAAAAATAATATAGTAATTTTCTTTTTCAGTAACTCCTACCACAAAATATACTAAGAAGCATATCAGGATAAATGAATGAATTTAGTATCAAATAATACAAAAATATGCTTAAGTTAATTGACTTTAAAATACTACAAGTAATTTCTGTGAGATCAGTGCTGACCTAGTCTACAGAGTGAGTTTCAGGACAGCCAAGGTTACACAGAGAAACCCTCCTATAAAAACAAAACAAACAAACAAAACATGATATAACAAAAGCATATGCACATACAAACAGTGTATTGATATGTATACCTATAATCTATTTATTATTCATTTGAAAATTGGGCAAAACATTAAATAGATCAAAATTAACAAAAATGTGCATTATTTGTGTACTAAAAACTGAAAATTACTAAGTAAGAGAAATCAAGCAAGACCAAATCTATGGAAAATGTTATGGAAACCCTGCTATAAAAACAAAACAAACGAACAAACAAAACATGATATAACAAAAGCATATGCACATACAAACAGTGTATTGATATGTATACCTATAATCTATTATTCATTTGAAAATTGGGCAAAACATTAAATAGATCAAAATTAACAAAAATGTGCATTATTTGTGTACTAAAAACTGAAAATTACTAAGGAAAAGAAATCAAGCAAGACTAAATCTATGGAAACTGTTTGGAAGAACTAAGATGCCAGTTCTTCACAAGTTGACAAAAAAAATCCCTATGGATTTCATCCTTATAACAGAGCTGCATTTTTGTGCCATGTACAAGCATATGCATGTGCACATGAGTGTGTGTATATGACTCATAATGACAAACAATCTTGCAAAGCAAAATCATAGTGAATGGGGATGGAGGAAGGGCTCAGTAGTTAAGAATATAACTGCTCTCGCAGAAGACTTCAGTTTGATTTCCAGCATCTGGAGCAAGCAGCCTCTCAACTGCTCAAAATGCTACCTCCAGAGTACCCAATACTCTCTTATGATCTCTGTATCTAATCTAATACATGTGGCTCTAAACACACAAAGATATATAAACGTAAACAAAGACCAATATTACCTATCTTGAAGACATAAAGTATCAGTTAATACGTTATGGCAGTAAGAAGATTAGATAGATAGATAGATAGATAGATAGATAGATAGATAGATAGATAGATAGATAGAATTAGAATAGAATAATTGAAAATATCCTTGATTGTGGTGATTGGTACAATACGTATTTACAATTTTCTTCGCTACCCTAATAATACAAACCAAACAAGCATGTTTTATTTTAGGTAAACTGTAGCTGAATAAAGGTGGCTTGAAAGGATGAAATGACTGAACCACTGATAATTCAGCAACCTGCAGGAGATCACAAAATAAATAAAAGAATTGCAATGTAAATGCTAATATACAATCGTTCTTGTAGCTACTCATTTATGTTCTCTGTGAAGATGCACAAGCAATTCTTAGTTTCAAGAATCAAAAGTTTTAATTAAAATGATAAGGCAAGAAAAATGAAGAGGAAGGAATGCTGGCCTTGCCATGAACAGAAACCGAAAAGTCCTAAACTTGATACACATTCAGAGATGAGAGTCCTGGTCGTTCTTCTGGCATGGTAGCCTTTTGGATATTTGCCTCTCACTACAGACAACTGGCACTTACACATTATCTGAAAACTTATTTGACTTATAGCCTTCTGATTTTCTGTAAATTGCTTTAGCTATCTTTCCTATTTTATGACATATTCATTTTGCCATAATCTTTTACGAAATTCATTTTTAGCACAGTTTTCACCTAATATGTTCTACTTTTTTAGTTCAAATACCAAGTCCACAAAAGAAACTTGGAGTCTGAAGAGGTAATTCAGTGGTTAAGAGCATGTACTGCTCTTACAGAAGACCTGAGTTTCCTATAACTCCTGTCAGATGGCTCACAACCACCTGTAACTCAAGCTCCAGGGGATCCAAGGCTCTCTTCTAGCCTCTGATTGTTCTGCACTCACCTGCACACACTCACACATAGATACTATAGCACGAATTCTAATTGGTCTTAATAATAAAAACCCAGAGTCAGATATCAAAGTGAAAGCTGAAAGATCAGAGAAGCAGTACAGCCAGTCACTGAGAAACTTCTTACCTCTAAGAATCCTCAGAATGTAAAGGAGTGGAACTCCTGTCTCCACCTGCTTTATATTACTCTCTCTGCCCACCCTTATCATTCCCTGTTTCCTCCTCCCTAGTGCTGGGATTAAAGGTGTGTGCATCCCAAGTACTGGGATCAAAGGCATGAGATCCCAAATTCTGGGATTAAAGGTGTGGTGTTCCACCACTGCCTGGCTTCTATGGTTAACTAGTGGCTAGCTCCTCACTCTGCTCTCCAGGCAAGCTTTATTTGTTAGAGCCCAAACAAAATATCACCACAAAATATACAAAGAAAGCATTAAATATTTTAAAATTAAATCTGAATAATCCAGAAATTTGGAGTAATTTGGAATAGGTTTGTAAATCAGAGGTGAGCTGTAGATGGGATTTCCTTGGATGTAGAATCTAGCCTCACATATATTAGGTGTGATTAAAATATGGCTGCTTGTCCAGAATTATGACTAAAGCAATTCTTTTATTGACTTTTCTAACAGGATATTTTAGTTTCATTGTCCTCAGAACTCAGTGCCAATGTTTGTAAAATGAATGTATGTGTATCTTTATATGTTTGCATATTTTAAATATATACATGTAAAAATATTTCTCTCTCCTGGACAGCACAAGTCATGGTGTCCTTACAATTTTAGTCCAGTTAAAATTTTCATATTCTTTCCTCTCCCTAGTCTCTCATCCTATACAATTGTATAAGAGTATACTTCCTTGCCAGTTTTAATAATTAGTATATATGTATCTATGTATACATACTCAGATATAAAGTGAAATAATTTATTTCTCTGAGATGTTATAGTAAAATAGTATTTCCTATATTTTATTGAGGTTGAAATTCTTTAATGTACAAACAAGAAAGATTGATTTTAATTTTTAAAATACTTAAAGAATGCTCAGTTTATATTTGTCAATCCATCCCAGGCCTCCTACATTCAAAACTCCTCCACAAGTCAAATTAGTGGATGATCACCCATAACTAGATAATTGGCACAGCACAAGAGGCTAATAATTGAACATTAGTCATGCCTACTGAACAGAATGTGCATAGTTCATTCCTTTCAAAATTTTGATTAGTGAATTAATGCTAACATCATAAAGAAAACCCTCATAAATTTGTTTGACTTCTTTAAATATTGGTTGCAGTCTGAATGAGGAAAAAAAACTTATCAATACAATTAAGATATAAACAATTTGATTCCAATAAAACTAACTTCAAATTTGCAATTTTCTTATTGTACAGAAAATAATGGAAGTTTGAAAAGGGCATAAAATTTTCATGAAGTCTAATATTAGTGAGAAAGTATGTACTCCTATATTTAAATGTATCATTACTGCTGTCATTATATGTAGCTAAAAGAGGAGCATTTTGGCAGGTAGCATTATAGTTTAGAGTCCCCAAAGACCACGTCTTGGCCCCAGCTGAAGATGGTGGAACTAATAGGAAATGAGACCTTGTTGGCAGAAGTAAGTAACTGAGGTTTGCCTTCTAATAGTCTCTCTCCCTCTCATTCACCCTAATTTTCTGTCTGTCTGTTTATCTGTCTCTATCTTTCTGCCTCCCAGCTCCATGAGAGAGAGAGAGAGAGAGAGAGAGAGAGAGAGAGAGAGAGAGAGAGAGAGAGAGAGAGAGAGAATGTTCGTGTGCGTGTGCGTGTGCGTGTGTGTGTCTGCATGGATGGATGTGTGTGAGTGTCTCTCTCTCTCCCTTCCTCATCTGCCACATACTTTTTCTATTTTGCTTAGCATCACTTCAGGTCCCAAGGGCTAGTTAAAGAACTATGGATTGCATTCTCTGAAATCAGGTTGGAAGATAAAGCTTTTTTCTTTTAAGGAAGGTAATTTGTCACAACAATGGAAAGCTGATGGACACTTAAGACACAACAGGTAGCTAACACACACAACCAGTGTTTTACTACTTTCCTTGTTAGAGGTAAACTGCTGTCTGTTAACCCCAGAGAAAACCATGACAGACCAAAAGTAGACTCCATCCAAGTCTAGCTTGATATATCACTGAGGATTTTTGAGGTTCTACAGGGCGCTCAGCTTTTTTGGAGTCTCTTCTTACCTGTAATTGCATCTTCTTGTATAACTTCGGAGAGGTATTTTGTAAGTCCTGTAGCTTCCTGGGATTCTTGAGCCTTGTGGATTGTATGAGCCTCCTGACCATTGCAATTTACATGAGTTTCTCTATTCCCTCCAGGGAGGAAATGTTTCTATTTGAAGAAAATTGCTACACACAGACGGAAAAGTTCACATTTTTCTCATGCATTGTCATTTTGAGCAGTAAGGATAAATTTATTACTATAATCTTGGCCTTATGATTCCTGAGTTAAATACTTGAAATACTGCCTTGAAAATTGCAGGAAATGTGTTGCCTATGAGACCATAGATCTTACTTGAAATTGGTTAATGTTACCAAATATTTTTATATTGATGAAGATAAAATCAATTTCCTGTAAGTTCTAAACCTTAGTCTAAGTTTTTTCTTCTAAACACAGTAGGAACTTTAATCTTTATATGAGATTCTTCATATAATGAGTAAAAAAAACCTCATTACTTTATTGCCCCTCCCCCCCAACACACATGTTCAAACAAAATATAGCCAATATTTTTTGTTTTTTCCTGTTGTTTAAATGAAAAAAATATTTTGTATTTCAATCAATAATATACTATATTTACTAGAATTTTTCAAAATTCTTAAAAACATTTTTTTGTGTGCAATAGATAGGTATAGTAGACAACAATACATTTTTTTGTCTCTTTGGGGTGACAAAATCTAGAATTTCTTTTATGTGTTACTCATTCTTAAGCTATTTTTTTTGGTTATCATTAACTGAAATAATTGAGGTAGCATTTAACCTACCCAGTATATACAACAAGGTAGCATTTAACCTACCCAGTTGTATACAACAGCAGACCCACACACACAAAGAGCTTTCAGCGCTATCCTTTGATGATAACTAGAACTATGAAAGAAAGAAATCTCTCCTCTCCGTGCTGTTATAAGACATATTACATCAGATCTACTAGTGACTGCTTTGTCAGGAAACAATGTGATATAGGAGAAAAGAAAAAAAAAAAACTTAGTTAATGGAGGAAGATGAATTCTTGGCAACATCGAGATCCAGTTGAGAATGAAACCAATTCTTGTGTTTTTAAGCCATTTTAGGCAAAAACTTCTTCAGTCATTTGAATGTCTTAGACTGGCAACTTGAGGAGTCTACAACATGAGCTGGCATAAATGTAGCCTGTGAAGTAATCACTGAGCTTCATGGAGCTTCCTGGCATTCAATTATGTTGCCTCACTGTGACCAGACATGTGCCTTCTATTATCCATGTGATAGTATTTTATTATACCTAAATTCACAGCTACGAGCAAACTTTCCTCAAATTTGACCAATTCAATTGGGAATGGAGCTATTTTGTGCAGCTTTAACATCTAAAACTTGTGGAATGAATTGTTTAATCTCTCCATCCACTGTACAATTTAGAATGCTATACAAGATACATTCCCATAAGTAAACATCGCAGGTACCCTGTAGGTAGACACGAGCCTGTTGATTATTGCTTTGTGTAAGGTTGAATAGTTATACAATGACATACCATGTCTGGATGATAAATAGGAGGTTTCAATGGGTCACAACTATCAGAGTTTAAATTTCACAGTTTGACCTATATAAAAGAATTAGTTCAAAGTTCTTTCAATTTCAGCGGAGATTACATAAAAGGTTAAAATGAAGACAGAAGTTAATTTCTATGTGACAGATTTCTTGGGGAAAACAGTGCTACCTATTCTATCTCCATGGGGACTGGAGAAAGTCAATGGTGTGAAAGCAATCAGAAGCTGAAAGACAAAATACATCAGAGTCACTGTATTTAAGGAGTTTGCTGTCTGAGAAATCCATACAATTATAAATGGACTGCTTAGCTAGTGGTAAAACACAAATAAACCGAAACTGATAGTTTGCTACTGGTGTGAAATTGGCTTCTGTCCACATTTTTTTTTCCAGAACAAGGATGGTTTATATATTTTCTTTAGCAAGGTGTGCACCTGGAGAGAGAAAGAATAGGAAAGAAAGGGAGTAAAAACAGGAGGAGGATGAGGGAGTTGAAGAGAAAGAAGAGTGTGGAGAAAGCAGAGAAAGGCTGAAAATCATGCCTTCTAGGACATCAAGTGTAAGATGTGACCAGCAAGCCTGAGGAAGAGGGCAGATGAGACTTCCAAAAAGATGCACTGTCTGGGACACTCAGCTGTGTTTGCATTACAAGACTGTGGAGAACCTGCAAAAGCCCCACAAAGGCTTTGCTCTTCATGCAGCTGGACAAGGAGAGCTGAAATCCATTTTATGACACATCAGACAGTTTAGATTTTCCTGACTTCCTCTTTCTTCTTGACCCTAACACCATCAGAAATACAGGAAGCAAGAAGAGACAGAAAAGAGGGCCGTGTTCTCTTCCTTAGCTCTTCACTGATGATCTGGTGACCTGAAGGAACACTATGTTACTTACTTTGAAATCAATATAGAATTTTTACCTATTAAATTTATATTTAAATTTTAATTGTTGGCAATTAGATAAAAGCAGCTGAAAATGTCTAAGAAGTTTAAAAAAGCTAAGATATGTCCATGTTTTCCTACAGGGAAAAAAATCTTCCCTTTGTAGGAAAGTTTGAAGGGACCATGAGAAATAAAAAGGAAGAAACTTCTGATTGTATTTTATGGATTTGTCTATTATTCTGTATGCTTCACCATGATTAAAATAAAACAACAAGGAAAAAACTCTCATCTTCATCTTGTATATGAAAAAAAAAGGCAAATCCTTAACAAAAATACAGATGTTATTGATGATTTCCCCCTTGACTATTCTGTAGTAAAATGGTAAGGAAGTAAAAGCTAGTACTGACTGATTTCCATAGAATGAGGTAGCTGCCAAATTAGTATCATGGTCTTTTAGAAACATCTAGAAAGTTCTGATTAATTCTGAAGTTATTCTGGTGTATGGTGTCATCTTTCCCAGCCTATTATTTTTAAATAAATTATCATTTTCATCTTATTTTCAAAGCTTAGAGAACTTGGATGCTTTTATTCTTGGATGTGGGGGTGCAAAGGCTTCTTGCCTAACTAGCTCGGAACTCCTGCTGGTAGAGACCAATGACAAATTGCTAAATTTTATATGCCCATAGACATCAATTTAGATACCTTTTAAAAATTAATTTTAAACAATGTGTTTTAATCATAGTCATTCTCCTCTAACTCCTCTTAGATACACTGTCCCTTTCCCTACTGCCACAACTTTGTGTTTGCTCTTTTTTTCTTTCCCCTTTTAAACTTATCAAGTTCAGTTTGTGCTACCCATACACTCTTAGAGAAGTACACTTAAATTTGAGTGTGGTCATTCTACCAGGGGATACACTCTTAAAGGAAATTGACTCTTCCTCTCCCAGTGGCTATCATTGCCAATAGGTCCTCAGCCAGGGGTGGCACTTTATGCCCACATCCCTCTCCTGGCTGTGATTTCTGTCTGGCATCAGCCTGTGCAGGTCTTATATAAGCTGTCACAATCAAGTGTAACTTATATGAAAACCAAAGCAGATATTGTCAAAAAGCTAGAAAAAGATCACAATCCATTTATACCACCATCTATTGGGCAGAATCCCAAAGGACTCTATGTCCTACTATAGAGTTACCTGCCAGCACAATAGTCAGGGAATAAATGGAACTATCACCCTTCTTGTCCTTTAACTGATAAGGATATAATGAAAATGTAGTATATCTGTATGAATGAATGAATGAATATTACTTGGCTCTAATTACTGCTTTATTCACTATAGCAAAGAGTTGGAGCCAACCTCTGCCCATTAACAGATGAATGGATAATGAAAATGCAGAGCGTGTACACACACACACACACACACACAACACACACACACACACACACTACTCAGCTTGAAAGAAAAATGAAGTTAGAAATTTTTCAGGAAAATTGATTGATTTATAATCTATATTAGGTAAGGTCACATAATCTCAGAAAGTAGCAAATCATATTCTCTCTCTCTCAAATGTAAAATATATAAGAACACAAACATGCATGTGGATGCAGTAAAACATGAAGAAAAGAGAACCAAAAAAAGGCTAAATGTAAGAAAAGGGACTGAACGTAAGTAATGGATATGAGTTCATATATAAAACCAAAGGTTCTAATTTTCCTAGTTCTAATTTTGTCATGGATTATTTTAAGAGGTTTGGTTGTGGATAAGTATATAAATTTTAATGTGAACCTTCACAGTTTCCTTCTTAAATACCAACTCTAACTGTATATAAATTCATTAACTTACACAGTCTTGGGGTATAGTTGACTTTTTTTAAATTTACAAAGATTTTTAAAATAATAACCTAAAATAAGCTAATTCTGTGACAACCAAAAGAAGAAGAAGGAAGAGAAAGAAGAGGAGGAGGAAGAGGAGGGGAGGAAGAAGAACAAAAAGAAGAACAAGAACAAGAACAAGAAGAACAAGAACAAGAAGAACAAGAACAAGAAGAACAAGAAGAAGAAGAACAAGAACAAGAAGAACAGGAACAAGAAGAACAAGGAGAAATTTCTGAAATTCCCAGGTAACTGGATGGAGTTGGAAACATTCTGAGTAAGGTAACAGATCAAGAAAGGCATATGTCAGATGTTCCCTCTCATTTGTGGATGTTAGCTTTGAATCTTCAGGTATCCATATATGTATGCTTCATTTATAATTCCCATAGAGTTCAATAAGTTGGTATAGGGCCATGATGGAAGAGTTTTTAAAGGAGGGCTCATAGAACTCAGTAATGTAATGTGTTAAAGGATCAGAAAGGGCTGAATTGGGGATTGAGATGAACTGGCAGTGCTGAGGAGAGAATATGAGGAGGGATAAATAACATGAAATGCCTACTGGAAAAGATAACTTATTATTAAATAACCTTCCTAAATATACACACATGTAAAAATAATTAAACTATAGTTACCCTCAGGTGATAACGCCTTTATGATAAAACACCTGTTGTCAGGAATTGGTTACCTCTTTTGGAATTATTTGCCATGGAGATCCCACAGACCCCTAATCATTATAGACTATTACCAGTACCATTAGTTTCCCCCCAAGAACTTGATGGTATGATCTATTGCTGAAAACACTACAAACTTGGGTCATGGAACCTGAGAAAATTAAGCTACTACAGACCTCAAATCTTCATTCCATGCTAGTTAGTTTTAATAGTGTCAGGAATTGCTTCACACACCACTAAAGAAGAAAAGCAATCACCATCAGTCTTACTTCCTGAACCCTGGTAGCTAAAATGATGACTTGTCTGTTAAGGCATAATCACTAGTGCAATAGTGGCATGGAAGCAGTGACCAATGGCTGAAGTCCTGATCCACAAGAAAAAGGAACATACTTGGCAGCATTATCAAGGCCAACAATATGTAGCCAGATAGGCCATAGGCCTTAGAGGAGAATCTATTACTATTATTCTACTAAATGGCCATAGTATTTAAAAGACACAAAATGACTTTATCATTATATCTAAATGTTAATGCATCCCTTAACTTCACCAGAGACCTTGTATTTATAGCAGATAATGATTAATACACACAGTTTGTCAATGTGCAGAAAACAAAGGGCTGTAACATGATCAATCCTAAATGGTATGTTTATATCACAGATGCCTTCATGCTATGATGTACATTTAGTTGGTGAGGATGATTAGGATGGACACTCAGTTTTCAAGTGCAATGTGCTCTTCTAATAATATTTAAAAATTAATGCCATGATTAATAACTATATTCCTAAAGTCAACTAACAATTAAATGTTTTATTAAGTGCTTTTGTGAAAAGGAGGACAAAGCACCTTGGTCTGATTTTGTTCCTTGACAGTGTGTAGAGCAGTGGTTCTCGACCTGTGGGTGATGACCCCTTTGGGGATCAAATGAGCATTTCACAGGGTAGCCTAAGACCACTGAAAATATCAGATATTTACATTATGATTCATAACAGTAGCAAAATTATAGTTATGAAGTAGCAATGAAATAATTTTATGGTTGGGAGTCACCACAGCATAAGGAATTGTAGCAAAGGATCACAGCAGTAGGAAGGTTGTGAACCACTGTTGTATTGTATCTCAAATTCTATCTTAGGTGGCTTCACTGTTACACATTAGCATCTTTTCAATATACATACTCTAGCTCATTAAGGAAAGCTGTACTAAAAGACTGACAAAGTGGAAAAACAGATGATTTCTTAAAGGATCCAGTTTTAATCATTCTGTATATTTTAAGTTGATTTCATTAACCATTTTTACAACATAATCAACCAAAATGATGAATTAATTGGGTTTGCTTAGTTGTTAAGAGTCTCATGTTAAGAAATAAAAAGAAAATAAGACTCTCACAACAGAATTCTTGAAGTATTACAGACACTCAATAATACATATAGAATAATGAATGAATTATTAATAATTTTATAACAAAGTAGCTTAAAATGTTCTAGATTTGATTCTGCCCATATGTGTGTATTGGTATAAACTATTCTTTTTATCAGTATATATAAATTAATATATACTCATATTCATACACATGAATAAAATACCAACTGAGCATATGAAATTACTAACATTCCAACTATTTTAACAGCTTTATTGAACTTATGTTAGGCATACAGTAAAACACACCATGTCAAGTGTACAACTAATTTTTTACCATAATCTTACCATAACTTTATCACAAATTTAATTTTACCATAAATTTTTAACATGATCATAGTCTAGAGGATAAACACATTTGTGCACTCCCCAAATTCTTCTGCTACTTCTTAATCAGTCCCAGTGACCCAAGTCCTTCATATTCCTAGCCAGCTGATTTGCTGCTTCCTGTCACAATAAATGGGTTTACAATGATATTTTCTTTACATTCATGTATTTATTTGTGTGTGCACACATGTTCATATACCACAGAGTATGTGTAAAATTAATCATTGGTCTCCTTCCTCCTTACCATGGGTTCTGGAGAGCGAACTCAAGTCATCAATGCTGGTGGCCAGTGCCCTTACCTGATGAGTCATCTCCTCTGCCCTTGCTTTAGAGGTGGGTGGTTTGTTAAAGTTAATTTATTTCCTAGAGAGGTAAAAACAAACAAACAAACAAACAAACTCTGTAGTTGATTCTTCTGCTTTGTGGGATATGGAACTGAACTCAAATCCTCAGGGCCATACACAAACATCTCTGCTCCTCAGCCACCTTATCCTACGCAGGTTTACATTATGGAATGGATTGAGAATAAATCACACTGTGCTTAGATTCGGGTTGCTGACAGTCTGTCTATCTTCTTTAAGTCAGAACAATTCTTAGGCACACAGTTGACCAAATGATTTGCTGTTTTTATTCTTCAGTGTTAGGAACTTCAAAGACGTGCCCCAGTGTACTTTCTCGTTCACTTACTGATGAACCCTTACCTTTGACTATTAACAAAGCAAACAAGAGCATCTCTATCTGGTTCTTTGTATCAACTTTGATTATTTTTCTCATGATAAACACTAATGATTGGAATGCTGGATGATAAAACTAGTTTGAATTTTATATTTTAAGAAACTGCCAGCCGGGCGGTGGTGGCGCACGCCTTTAATCCCAGCACTCGGGAGGCAGAGCCAGGCGGATCGCTGTGAGTTCGTAGGCCAGCTTGGGCTACCGAGGAAAGGCGCAAAACTACGCAGAGAAACCCTGTCTCGAAAAAACAACAACAAAAAAGAAACTGCCAAGTTTTTTTTTTTTTTTTCATCCATAAGAAAACTCCTTCCAAATCCTTACCGACAACTCTTGGCATTTCGATTTAGCTCTCTCAAAGGTACTGGTTTGCCCCGTCTTTTTAATTTATTGTTTTCTCATGACTAATGGCGTATTAGCACCAGCTTATCTCTTCAGTCGAATTGTTATTTATACAGCAATTGTGACTTAGGACCCACTCAACTCCTTTGCCCTTGTTTATACTTGTATTGTTTTTCCTATTCAATTTGGCAGTCAAAATACATTCTTCATATATGTCAGATGTTCTTTGAACACATTGTCCACAAATCTGTGGTTAGTCTTTTGATTTTCTGATGAACTTCTTTCAGATATTAAAAGATAATGGCAATTAGTTTTTTTGAAAAATTCATGTATGTGTATATTCTATATGAGCCTATTGCAACCTGCCATGTCATCCTACCCTGTCTCCCTGCACTCACAACATTTAAACAAGTACAGAAAGGCAAAAGTTTAAAAATTAAAAATATCTACTGTTATGGACCAAGCATGTACTAATAGGTCTTTTCCTGAAGAAATTCTTAAATTTGAGGAAATCTGTGCATCTGTTTTTAAGTATCTTAATTCTGGTGTCTAACAAAGCATGACCTAGGTCAGTAACATTTTGTAATATAGATTTTTGGATTATATTTAAGCTCATAATTCACTTAAAGTTGATTTTTATGTATGGTATCAAGTGTGGATCAGCATCACTTGGTGGAAATACTTTGTCCACTGTATTGGCTGGTGCTTTATGCGAAGCAGTTGTTCATTTATGTTTGGGTTTGTTTCTGGATTCTACTTTGTTTTATTGTGTGTTTCTCTTAATATCAAGGCTATGTTGTCTCGATTATTAGAAATTCATGCAAAGTCTTGTATTCTCCTTCAATGTTTTCTGCTATTCTCTCTCTCCTTCTCTATTTCTATCTCTCTCTGACTCTTTGTCATCTCTCTGTCTCTTGCTCGTGTGTATATGTGTGTGTGTGTGTGTGTGTGTGTGTGTGTGTGTGTGAATGCACAAGTCTAGAAGCCAGAGTAAAACATTAGGTGCCCAGCTACAGGATGCTCTGCTTTATTGCATCAAGATGAGGTCTCTCACTGAATTTGGAACTAGGCTGGCACGTAGCCAGCCATAGAGATCCTTGTATCTCTGCCTCTACCAGTACCAAGGTTCCAAACATTCTTGGTCATGCTTGTTTTTTTTTTTTTTTTTTTTTTTTTTTTTTTTTTTTGTGTGTGTGTGTGTGTGTGTGATACTGGGGATTAGAACTCAAGTCTCCATGCTTGCACAGAAAGTACTTTTACCCACTGAGACATCTCCTCAGCCCCCTTGATTTTACAGGAGGTTTGTCAGTCAATGACTTTCTTCTGTGTAAAGTGACTCAGATTTCAGGAAAACACAAAGCAATTCTATTGTTTATTAGTTTGCAAAACTTAGTGCAAAATTAATGTTTCCTGATAATTCATTGGAGAAGTTGGCAGTATCATGATTTTCTTACTGGTGATTACCGATGATGATGATGATGATGATGATGATTGAGCTTAGCTTTACCAGTTTGCTAAGCAAGGATTCTACCACAAAGCTACATCTCCAGACTTCTCTTTCCCTCTTTAGTTTTCTTTAGTTTTTATTTGAAGACAAGGTCTTACAGAGTTGTCAGTGTTGGTCTTGAACTCAAACATGGGCAGGCAGGTCTTGAGCTTGAAATATTCTTGATTTGGTTTCATGAGTAGCTAGAATTAGAGAGAGAACTATGCACTAGGCCCAGCACCTGTAATTTAGTTGGATCAATGTGTGTGTGTGTGTGTGTGTGTGTGTGTGTTTTGTGTGTGTGTGTGTGTGTGTGTGTGTGTGTGTGTGTTTTGCAGGTGTTCACACTGCTGAATAAACACATACGCATGCATATGTATGTACCTGCTTATGGAGGACAGAGGACAATATCAGGTGTGTTTGTCGACTGCTCTCCATGCTATTTTTTGAAACAAGGTCTCTAATAAAACCTGACATTTCCTGATTTAGCCAGACTGCTTGGTAGGCAAGCTCAAGTGATCCTCTTAGCTCCACCTCCTCAGTACTAGGCTTTGAGGCAGAGGAGGCCATGACCAACTTTTTACATTGGTTCTTGGGATCTGAACTTGGGTTTTCATGCTTGGATTGCAAACATAACCAATTGAGTTGTCTCCAAGCCTCCTGAGGGAGTAATTTTAATATTCCTTTAATAGACTTGGGTCTATTCATTTCTTGACTGAGCTTTTATACTTTGTTCTGTTCAAAGAACAAGTCCATTTCATGTCCATTGTCCATTTAAGAGATATAACATTATTCATAATGCTTTCTATTATACACTTAATGCCTATGGAATCTGTCATGATGCCATTGTTCTCTGTGCAGAAACTAACGATGCACACATTCTCTTCTTTCCTAATCCATCCTGCCCCTGGTCATGATGATCTCAGAGAACTTGTTTGAAGTTTAATGATTTCTTTTCTATATTGTCTTTGTTTCTATCTTCTTGTTTTCTACTCTGGCTTTTTACTTCTTTTTCTTCTTTTAATTTTTTAATGTGTTTTCTTTTTCTAGAAGAAAAAGGCAAAATGATTTGAGATCTTTTTTCATATAACTTCCTCTATAAGAACTGCCTTAGTATCACTCCATGACCTCTGATAAGTTGTATTTTATTTTTTTTTTAATTTCAAGCTATCTTTTCACTTCCCTTTGATTTTTCTCCTTGATTCGTGGATCATACATAGTGGAACATATAATTTTCAAATAATCCATGAGTAGAGATCTTTTTGAAATATTAATTTTTAGGTCATTACATTGTGATAAGAATGCCTCTGTATGACTTGGACTTCTTTTTAGCAGCAAGACTTGTTTGTGCTTGTTAAATTTTGTTGAAGAGGAAAAGCATCAGGTGTATACATAACATTCCAGCAGCCTAGGAATCTGGGAGAGGCTGAACTGAAGTTTGATGCTAAACTGGGTTATATTGGGAGGATCTATCAAAAAGAAAGAGAATGTTAAAGAGGAAGGAAAAACTGAGAGAAAAAAATCACAAGAAGTCATGAATATTTCTTGAGAACCAGAGATTTTTTTATAACGTTCAATTGAACAAAATTTTCCTTTTAATTTTTAAAATTATATTTCTCTCTGTGTCTGAATGTATGTGTGAGTCGACTCATGCCATGAATATGTATTCCATAACATGTGTGTAGAAGTCAGAAGATAACTTGTGGGAGTCTGCAATTTGTTTTGCCTTTGACCACATGGATTCTGGGTTTCAGGCTTGGGTATTCAGGCTTGGCAGCATGCAACTTTAGCCTATATTTACTTCACTGGCCTATAAATAGTGTTGACCCTCTTCACACATACTTGTAGACTCATTAGGGCTGTTTAGGTTCTTTCTGCACAATTTTCCCAATGCTACAAGAACTGTACTGGGATGCTGCAGGTTTACTGTAAACTAAGGTTCATTCTTCCTGATCCTCTGTTGAGGTTCTTCATCAGCCTTGGGTAATCTTGCCCATGATACTCAAATCTGTAGTAACTCAATTAATTACTCTTTGTCTTACCAAAATACAGTCTCTATTCAATTCTTTCTTTCTTTCCTTTCTTTCTTTCTTTCTTTCTTTCTTTCTTTCTTTCTTTCTTTCTTTCTTTCTTTCTTTCTTCCTTCCTTCCTTCCTTCCTTCCTTCCTTCCTTCCTTCCTTCCTTTCTTTCTTTCTCTGTCTCTGTCTCTGTCTCTCTCTGTCTCTGTCTCTCTCTCTCTCTCTCTCTCTCTCTCTCTCTCTCTCTATTTTGTAAACTTTAATTTGATTACTGGATTGTTGTCTACATTTCCAAATTTTGGGAGTTCACAAAGGACTATTTGAATTTATTCTTTCTGTTCCATAGCCTGGAAACTTAATCAATGTGATCATTTGAGGTAAAACAGGGCTTCCCTAGTTGTTCACCATATCTCATAGAAAAGTTCAGGGTTTCATAAAAATCAAGAGTTTTAAAGGCTACCATTTTAAATATCCTGTCCATTAAAAAAATTACTTAATCAATAAAGTAGATTCGGTCCCTTTAACCATTTTGACCAGAAGCAAACTTTCTCTTTTCTGCCTGTCAAAGCCTACATATTTTTAGCTCTACCAAAAATATGTCAGATTTTTAAAAAATGCTCAGTTTACCCCATGTTACTGTTATGACTCTGAAACTATTATTAGAAATCACTAATTTGGTCTCTGAATTGATGCCTTTTTCCTGTGTATTCATTTGTTATGCATCTTTGAAAACTGACAGTATATGTTTTATGTTAAAGATGATAATGACATAAACTAGAAAGAAAACTGCCTTTAGATTAAAATAATGTTGAGATGCACCCAAGAATGTTTCTGACAGCTGTCAATTGACAAACGAAATGTGAGGGAAATTGATGACCCTGTTGAAATGATTTTATTTGAGACTGACATTGCTACAAAATTCTTTAAGTTTTACATATTAATACAGAATTGCCAACTTTGTTGTAACCTTGTATAATATCAATCTCTGCAGCATATTGATAATTGCAGATTAAAATCACCAAATTTCAAAAGCATCTTAAAATAATGTAAAAAGGTATCCTTGTACATATCTTAGAAAACATGTTTTTTTTTAATATCATAGTTACCAAATATCAGACACAAACACCCTAGTTTACGCTGGTTTTAAGTGTGTGTACAGTTATCTGCCATGGATGGTGTTAACTGTCATCTTAATGGAATCTAGAAGGGAGTTACTTTGGTTGTGTTCATTGATGTGGGAAGTCTCCTGCTGTGGGTGGCACCATCCCATGGCTGGGATCTTGGACTATACAAATGGATAAAGGGAGCTAAACAATCATGTGCATTCATCACTGTGCATTATGTCTGTGGATGGAATGTGACCAGTCCTTCAAGCATCTGCCTCTATCATTACTCTGCACTGATGAACAGTAACCTGGGACTCTCTCCTGAAATCAAACCCTTTCCCTTGATGTGCATTAATGAAGGTACCTAATCACAGCAACAAGCAAAGAAACTGAGACATTATCCCAAACACACGAAGAAAAGTGTGTATATCGTTTCTTTTGTTGCTATTTGTTTTGTCTGATTTGAGATAAGCTCTCATACTCTGTATCTTAGCCTGCCTCAAACTAAGAGTGATTCTGACAGCCTCTTAGCCTTCTAAAAGTGCTAGGGCCACACCTTTCATAACCTTATGTCTGCTTTATAATGTCACCATATTACTTAAATGAAGCTCCTCCTTCATATGCTTTAGGTCTTCACATGGTACTTAATTTTATTTTTATATTGAATAATAATTTTTCTATCCTCATACTTCATATAACAAGATTCATCAATATCCAAATTACTAAAAAGAGAGAAGAAAGGAAGAAAGGACTGGAAGCAGAAGGAGGCTGGAAGGGAAAGAGGGGCATGAAGCAGGTTTTTGAAGTAGTGGGGCATGGCAATCAGTACCAAGATGGAAAAAACAACTAAGCCCTTCATGTTCTGTAATGCATGTCCAACGTCTGTCTTCTGTGAGACATGTCTACTATTCTATATTCTCTGACATTTTGATATTTTTTTTTCGTTTAGGATAATTAAGTGACTTTATCAAAGTATATTACCTATTTAGTCACTGATAACCAAACCTCTGTAGCCAATTTTTGCATCTCCCAGGTAGATGAAACCCTTTTTAAGATCATATAAAATGAGCTACATGATTATCTCAGATAGAAGCAATTTTGCTTTCTCACCATTCAGCACTAATACTGTGAATGGATTCCATTGAAGCTACGTTTCTTGGTCTAGAATTCTTTAATTCACTTTACAAATTATTCTTTAAAGAAACAGAAAAGAAGAAGTCACTGGTCTACAAAAATTAAAGTAAAGTAACTCACAAAAATATATATTGTCTAGATTTGCCCATTTATATTCTCATTTTTTCTTAGCTACTTGAATTTTATTCTTCATGTCATCTCTTTCACTAAGCACAAATAATATGGTATTTACTTCTGGGAAAATCTCTTTGATCTGGAAAATTTTATGTTTTCTCTTTTTCCTTCTATAAAATAGATATGCTAATACTCACTTCCATATATTCATTTGAGAATATGCAAAGTATCCAATACGCAGTAACATTCAATAAGTGCTACATACTGTATTTCCCCATACCCATCTCTCACAGTTCCTAATGTAACTCTCCCACTTATTTGCCAACACATTACTCCTGGCATGCTGCTCCTGCCTCTGTGTTATTGTTTATGCTAGAATTCCCACTTAGAAAGACCTCTAACAGTTGTAAACCTAATTATAAGCCATATTAGACAATATATTCTTCTGAGGGTTGTGGTGTGTGTGTGTGTGTGTGTGTGTGTGTGTGTGTGTGTGTTGCTGGGGTTCAAGCCTGTGACTCATACATGCCAGGCAAACGCTCTGTCATTGCCAGTCTCAGCCCATTTAACCCTTCCCTTCCAGACTACCTATATTGTTCTCCCTTTTGTCTTTTTTGAATCTCTTTCTAGCATACTCTCAAGTGCTCATATTTTCCTGCACAGGTTCATTGCAGAATACATAAAGAAGTGTTAATGTCTTGTCTCTCCAACAGAATTTTTTTATAAAATTTAAATTTAATTTAGTTATTATTTTAATTGAAAATAATGTTTTTCAGACCATGTATTCTGATCATGCTTTTTATCTCCCCCAACTCCTACCAGATCCTCCCCCACCTCCTCAGTCACCCAACTTCATGCCATTTATCTCTCTCTTGAAATACAAACAATAAACACACACACACACACACACACACACACACACACACACACACCTCCCACAAAAAAACCCACAAATGTACAAGCAAAAAGCCAATAAAACAAACAAACAAAGCACAATGAAGCAAAATTTCTACCAAATAAATACTATTGCGTTCAATTGTCTTATCAAACTACTCCTCTGAATGGGGGCTACAAAGAAATGTTGTTAACATATCCAGTGAGACTCCACTGGAGAAAACTAACCTTTCCTTTTCCAGTCAGAATCAACTGCAAATAGTTTCTTAAGAGTGAGAGCCTGTATCCACTTCTCATGTCAGCCCTGGGACCCAGTCCAGCTGGAAGCTATACAGGCCCTATGCATACTGCTACAGTCTCCCAACAGAACTTCTTAAAGACAGGGAGTCCCTTTTGTTTTCTAACCCTGCTATTCATTGGCTTAAGCATTTTTTAAATATATAGTAGATGTAAGTCAACATTTTGATGAAATTCTTAGATGTTTTACATATATAGTACATATACACATACACACATATACACACATCTATATAAAACTTTCTCCTAATATAGTTCTGGTTTTAGACATATTGTTTCATGTCTATTTTCAACTTTGCTTCCTATGGCAGAAAATTTTAACATATTGTTTCTGCCTATGTTATTAATTCTTTGTGTTACAGTATAATTTGAACACACACACACATAAACACACACACATACATATATGTGTGTCCAAACACATCTATCTGTCTGTCTACCTTTCTATCAATTAGTGCATTTCATTTTTCATGCTTTACTGCCTTCCAAATAAAATCCTCCTTTGAGTCATCTGTGAGTGACAGTGGCAGCTTAGGTTGAAGAGTAGATAGCAAAATAGTGGTAAAAGCAAGAGACAAAACATTATCCAAATTGTGAACAAGATAAATCACCTCCAAGGACGTGCGTGCGAGTGAGTGTGTGCGCGAGCGTGTGTGTGTGTGTGTGTGTGTGTGTGTGTGTGGTGTGTGTGTGTGTGTTTAATAGGGCCATGCACGTACATATTCTTTATTCTCAAGATATCCATAAAATAGCATCTGTGTTTGTTTCATATTTGAGGGGGTACTCCACTGGAAAAATAGAAAAAGATATTAATAAACCAAAGTTTTGTCTTCTTCCCATCACTAAGTGTCAATAAAACAATGGTGCAGATGTTTAGTTGAGCCTTTCAGTCTACTGAGTACAATTTGAATATTTATATTTGCATATGTTTTAAACCTATAGCACTAAGGAAGACAGTGGAATTTCACACTTTTAATGTATAGCAATACTTCTAACAAGGCAGCTTCAATAAACTGTTACTCTAGTGTGGTGATTTTCCAGTCAACTCAAACATAAGCCATACAAACCTCACTTGGTCCTCATCTCTATAACACTTTTCAGATGGAATGAAAAGTATCTCCATGAAACAAACGAAATGTATTGTCAATCAGTGTAGATAAAATATGATTCCCACATATTTTTACATTTGCATCCTAGTTTAAACCAGACTGGGTTTACTATGTTTCAATCCTTGGTGCTCAAGGCACTTTCGAAATGTGAAAATAAATTATAATTTTACATTTTAGATACTGAGATGCAGTCCTAAATCTCCAACTGTTTCAAGATGGTTTGTAACATGCAAAACCGCTGATTCTCCTCAAAATACACTCATTTATTTATTGCCAAAAGTGCCCAAGCCATTCAGTCTCTGTATTGATGAATATTGTTTTTTTTTTTTTCTCTTTCAGTATCTTACCACTTACCTGCTGTTCTTTAATTTCCATAGTGCCTCATGACCTGATTCAGATCCATCACACCATCTATGATATTGAGGCAACATAAATATGATTCTGTGTGCTTAAAACCAAATATGACCCTCACATTTTACAGATAGCTGCAATGCCTCACTTACCTTTGTGTTCCTAGAAAAAAGTTACTTTAGCCATTCCCCAATTAAAACTGAAAATCAATGGCAGTTCTTAAGCACACTTGTCATTATTTGTATTTATTATCACTGCATTTCTAGATAGTTTTAATGTATGTATTGGCCATATACAATATATTTACATGTACATAGATTGAAAACACAGTACACTTTTTTTTTTTGGTTTTTCCAGACAGGGTTTCTCTGTGTATCATTGCGCCTTTCCCGGAATTCACTCTGTAGCCCAGGTTGGCCTCAAACTCACAGAGATCTGCCTGCCTCTGTCTCCTGAGTATTGGGAGTACTGGGATTAAAAGCATGTGCCATCACCGCCTGGCTAAAAACACAGGACTTTCATTGTGGAAACAATTTTAGTTAAATCATGATACTTTTTAAATCTTGCAAAAAGTTCTTTAGCCTAGCCCACTTATGCACTGGTAAAAAATCGTAAAATGTATTTATCTCTGTAGATTAACATATACTAAGTGTGCAGAAAAGACTTCTGAAGAGAAGGGAGAAAAGAAATGATACAATAAAGACATCCCACAGCAAGAGAGAACAGATACAAAGACTTTATAGGGTAGCAGATAAGTTTGTGGTCCAATTTTGTGGAAAGGTAGAATAACAGGATGCCAATCTGGGACTATACCCCATGCACAAGACTCTCAAAAGCTCTGCTAAGTATCTGTGCATTGAGGAAAAACAAGAGATTATGCCACCACAAGGCAAGAGACATAGAACTGGGCAGCCCGAATATGGGGCATGACTTTGATACAATCATCAAAGACATTAATGAGGACATTATCCTCTTGCTAAAAGTGGTAAACTGTGACAGTCATGACAGAATGGGGCAGGTGGGGAGTAAAAGGCAGGAGTTAGTCTGTAATACCAGTGCTTCTTCTCTGCTTCTTGGTGTGTGGAACAAGAGGCAGCTTTGGGAAGAAATCACATCTGATGCTTCCAGACAATTCAGTACTAGAATGCAAGGATTGTGAGCACATAAAAGTTCAGACACAATTTTAAATTGTTAAAAAAAGATGCCATGATTTGAACTGATTCGTGTTAACATCACGGAACAGGTCATTTTGGATACCAGGGTGTGGGGGTGTGCAAGTGCGAATGCAGGTCTGTGTAAAGGGAATATTATAGCTCTGTTTGCCACCATAGACAGAGGCTAACTTCTATTCCATCGATTCCATCCCCTATGCTACATAAATGCAACTTCACCACTCTGAACTAGACCATGCTCCTCAGTCACTGTTTGGTGTAGAGATTCATGTTTCACTTTAAACACATGCATCATAATCAGGTTAGAATGAAGTTCAAAGTTAATGTTGAGAGCTACATATGTTTTCAAAACCTCAACAACACTTCTGCTGCCGCTGTTGCCCCTACTTCCCCAGCTTACCTTCTTCTTCATATCATATTCATATGTATGTATCTATGTACAGTCTATGGCCCCCACATGAGCAAATACATGACCTATTTATTGGTCTGATTTGTCATTTTTTTAATGCAATAATCTCCAGTTGCTCCTATTTCCAAGTGAAGGACATAACTGTGGTACTCCTTGTTATTCTATAAAACTCCACTATGTGCCATAAAACATGGGTACACAGTGGGGTTATATGTGTGTGTGTGTGTGTGTGTGTGTGTGTGTGTGTGTGTGTGTGTGTGTGTGTGTTCTCCTTATGCAGTCCAGGAGGGCCTCCTACTCCAGATCCTTGTTCCAGCCTCTAAGATCCTAGAATAACTGGTATCTAGGGGCACACTCAGCTCTTATTGCATTACATGCATAGAAGAAGAACCAATCATTCTCTGTAGCTCTCAACTATGGGACATAGTTTACAGCCCTACACCTCACTAGACCTTCTCTACTCATTGTGCTCCTTAATACTGGCCTTGCTTCTATTTTTATTATTTTATTATTTATTTATTTATGTATTTATTTTTGGGTTTTCAAGACAGGGTTTTCTGTGTAGCTTTGGTTCTTCTGGAACTCATTGTGTAGACCAGGCTGGCTGGGAATTCACCTAGATCTGCCTGCCTCTGTCTCCCAAATGCTGGGATTAAAAGCTTATGCAACCACCACCTGGCTTGCTTCTGTTTTTTAATATGCTTGAAGACTGCTATGTTAGGGTGAATGCAGATCCTTTGGGTCTACCTGAAGCATGTACCTTCCTAACACATCTCAGAGGCTCAAGAAGGAATTAGAACATCACAAGATAACATTTTATAATTGTGAATTTATACTTTATTTTATGCTGTTAATTCATTAATCTCTATAATCTCTTTTAAGCATTCACATGTATTTCATCATAATACTATTCTTTTAATAATGATACTGTGCTATTTCCATTAAAATAGATAAACTCACTTGTAAGTGATGCGGATGTGCACATGTTGCCTATAGAAGCAGTCCTGTTGTGATTTAAATATTGCTCCACTGTTCACACACTATACTCGAGGACAGTCCCAATCGGTTTCTGCATTGCTGAATATTCTTCCAAGAAGATATTAGCCAGTTAGATCAAGAGGTGTGCACTAGTTCAATATGATTGCCTCCTCTCCAGCTCTGGAAAGCAAGTTCAAATTGATGCCAGTGTATTGCTAATGAAGAACTGATGGGAGGTAGAATTTCAGAGCTGATGAGATCCTTAAGCTGAAAGCCTTTCTCTAGGGAGAGAGTTAATTACCATGGGACGATGTTACATATTAGGGGAATCTTATACAAGCATGATCAACCTTCTCAGCTCACTCTCTTGCTTTTCTGAGATGTGGCCACTTGCCTTTCTGCCTTTGTACCATGATATGTGCTCATCCCATGGTCCTTGCCACACGTTTTTGTCTGATTTTAGATTATAGCCTCTAGGAGAATAAGATAAATAAACTTGTTATTTATAAATAATTCTCAAGTAGCATGTTATAGCTACAGATTATAGAAAATAGTCTAAAGTTAGCTATTTTTGTCTTTGTCTTAATAATCTATCCAAACAATATGACAATATGATAAGAGATAATTCTTTGATTCTCTCCCTGACTTATCTTTTCTATCCTTCCCCACAACCCCCACCCCCAGTATTTAAGGTATTTTGGAATTTCTACTTATCCCTAATCACCACCATTCTTTAATCATGTGGTTATGAGTAAGAAACTTCTCAGCTGAGCATGTTAACACATCTGAAATAACAGCACCCGGGAGACTAACCTAGGAGAAACACCATGAGTTCAAGGTCAGCCTAGACTTCAAATTAAGACTTGAGACTTTGTTTCAGTATCTCAGAAAAGAAAAGGAGGTGCTGTTCTCTTTCTAGAATAATAGAAATATCTTGACTTTGATTGTACTGATTTTACTTAATTGCATTAATATGCTGTTTTAAAGCAAATTGCATTTAACATTGAAGCATTAATTTTTACTTAAAATTTTTAAAACACAGAATGACAGAAGTTTAAAAATTCACTCTTCCCTCAAACATTCAATAATTTCATCATAATAACCTGCCCATCATTTCTCCGTGCATGTTTTATATATAATCAGAATAATACAAGTTATATTTCAAATTCTTAAAATAAAATCTCTTTATGCCTATAAAATAATACATTAGATGTATTAGTTATATCTACTTCCCTAGGAGATGTTTTATTTGAAAAGATTAATTAATTTTGGCAGCTAAATAATAAAATTCATTTAGTTTTCACTCACTAATTTGTAACACTGGATGTTACTATGAAAAAACTGACATTTATTTTATACTCTAAATAATTGGTATTATAAACAAATTAATAATATAAAGTAAAGGATTATATCTGATTCAAAAGAAAAAATAAAAATTTTAAAAATTGTTGTGACTTTCTAATCAATTTTATCTTTTATTTTAAAATTTTCTATTATTATAATTTTACTAAATAACATCAAGAAACCCAATAGAACAATTTTATATTCAAGAAATAAAATTCTTGCCCTAAACAAACATGCTAAGCAGTAGAAAGCCCTAAGAAAGTAATTATATTAACACAAGAAAGCCTCACATACAGAGTGAGAATGATAGGGCATATTTCAAAGAACACACTTGAATACAGAATGGATTGGGGTTGCACTGATTTTTAAATTATACGTTATTTATTTATTTACTCACTTATTTAGTGTGTTGTGTATGTGTGTGTGTGTGTGTATGTGTGTGTGTGTGTGTGTGTGTGTGTGTGTGTGTGTGTGTGTGTGATGCTGGTGGTGGTGGTGGTGAGAGGGGACTGAGGGGACTTTATAGGAGTCATTTCTCTTCTTCCACAGTGTGGGTCCCAAGGATCAAAGAAAGGTCATCTAGCTTGGAGGAAATGGCCTTACTCCATGAGCATCTCAGAACTGACTGTACTCATGGATTTGACATGGTTTTAACACACAGCATATTTTTTTCTTATGGTTTCAGTATCCATCTCTATGATGTAGGAAAGAAAATGCAATGTCAAGGTCATAGTCATCTAAATAATGTGAAATATCTAGCAACACACCTAGCATGTTCGAAATTCTCAGTAAATGGTAACTATTGTTCATTGTCATTATAGAATTAATCCCATGAGAAAAATTAGTGAGACTGTTTAGGAGGCCATTATTATGATAATTCTAGTCAACATTAATGAGAATGATTACCACAGGGGATAGGCATACAGAGATGAAAAGCAGTTATTGAAATGAATTCCAGAGAAGCATATACAGGAGTTAGTTACATAGGAGATGAAAGAGTAAGAGCATTGCTCACTTGAGACTGACCTTGTGTTTGAAAGGATACATCACATTGTGCCAAGCCTAATTTATTGGATGACAATCTGTGGATTTAGACCATCAACACGATTTGAAAATTCCTAAGATTATTCTCATACACTGCTCTAATTGCATGAATGATTTTTGATGTGAATATGCAAGTCCATGTGTGATGGTTTGAATGATAACTGACCCCATAGGCTCACATATTTGAATATTTGGTCCCTGTTGTTGTAACTATTTGGGAAGGATTTGGAGGAGTGTCCTTATTGGAGGAGTTGTGTCACTGGGGGTGGGTTTTGAGGTTTTAAAAACCACTATTTGAAAACCATGCTATTCCTAATTAGCCCTCACTCTTTCCACCTAGTGACCGTGGATTAGATGTAAGCTCTCAGCTGCTGCTCCTGCCCCATTTCTGCCTGCCTACTGCCATGGCCTTCTCAACAGCAAGAAGAGTCTGAAGACTAGAAGAAATTCAAGGGAACTCTCTGTGGAAGACATTTTTAAATTCTGAGAGAAGATAAATATGAAGCACAAATATTATCTCTTCTAAGAAATGATCATAAAAATAAATTGTTGGGGGATTTATTAAGTCAACTCCACGTAGTTAAAATGGAGGTTTATTTTGAGGGGTAACTTACTACAAGCAAAGGGTTAGGTTACAGGGCCCAGGAGAGAGGTGAAGTGCAGTCCAGCGGTATAGTCTGGAGAACTCTGCTCAGTCTACCATCCAACATCCAGGATTACCAGGAACCAACAGGGCTGACACATCTAGATCTCAGGTCTCAATGGCTCCTGTCTCAGCCCTGCCTTAGGGGCAGGTTATAAGTAGGTGTGACAGTTACCTGAAGCCTCAATGGGGATAGTACTTCCAGGTCAAAGCTGGAACAGCTACCCACTACAATAAATAATATAAATATGTCAACGCAAAGATAGAGAATCACATAGAGTAATGCATTATAAACAATATGCTGTCTATAAGACATTCATTCCAAATGCAGTTGACAAAGGCAGATTGATATTGAGTCTCTGGAACTACAGTTCCAAGATACATGAAGTACTTTTCTAACCACTTCAGGAACCAGGTATAAACTTGATACATGCCGGGGAGTGGTGGTGCATGCCTTTAATCCCACCACTCGGGAGGCAGAGCCAGGCAGATCTTTGTGGGTTTGAGGCCAGCCTGGGCTACGATGTGAGTTCCAGGAAAGGCACAAAGCTATACAGAGAAACCCTGCCTCAAAAAACAAAAACAAACAAACAAACAACAACAACAAAAAAAAACCTTGGTACACATACATATATGAAGGCAACACAGTCATAATCATAAAACAAAATTTAAATATCGAAATTTTTAATTAAAAAATAAAAGAATAGCTAGGAATTATATATTAACTATATAAACAATAGCCAAAAATAATTTCTTCCTAGATCTGCAACATTCCATCTTTCTACAATCACAAAGGTCTGATAAGCCAATCAGCCTTGTAAAATTTTTAACATACAGTTACCTTTTTCTGGGAACTTAAAGTCAGAAAATAAAATAGGTTCTTAGAAAAAATAATACTGTGAAAAAATTAAAAACATTGAATTATTTGTATGACACACAGTTTGTCAGATTTTTATTGCCAATACATTTACATACATGTATCTCAAAATATTTTTATTGTTAATATAGTATTTTCAGCATAGACTACTATGGTTATTTTAATTGTCAAAAGTATATTATCTCTACTTTTTTTAAGTTGTAATTATATTCAGAGAATATTCTCATTCCTTAGGATTAATTCTTTAAATGACTTTGTCAGAAACTATACAGACTTTTACTTTAAAGGTACTGTTTTACTGTGTGTGTGTGTGTGTGTGTGTGTGTGTGTGTGTGTGTGTGCATGTGCACGATGCGCGCGTGTATGTATGTGAGTATAGGCAACTGCAGAGGCCAGAAGAGGGAGAGAGATCCTTTCTGCTGAGTGACAAGTGAGTTTGAGACACATAATATGGGCTGTGGGAACCAGACTCCAGTCCTCTATAAAAGCAGTTGGTGCTCTTAACTGCTGAGCCATATCTCTCCTCACTGATACTTTTCTTTTCATGGAAGATGCTGCCTGCTCTTTTGGAAAGGTGACCATTGAGGTAGCTTCTTTTGCTGGTATTTGTTTTGTCTTACAACTCAGATAACACATCATGGAATGGAGCCTGTTTTTTTAGGAAGGCTGCAGTGTGTTTACATCACCATTGTCAATGTCACATTAGGAAAGCAGTTGATTTTAAAGCCTAGTAGCAACAATCCTGTTCTGTTCTGTCTTGGAGGCAGGAGTACAGAGATTGTCACTCACAAAATGCTAAACAGCTAATACATTCTTAATTCTCTTTGCAACCAAAGTAGTGGTATATTTGTTACAGATATTCATGCCCAAGGGAATGATACAGTTTCTTGAGTGAGTTTTGATTTTTACGTAGAAGATGTGTCAGACAGCATTTGGTAAAGAAAAGGGGAAATAAAATGTGGTATTTGCTGGTTTCTGAAAAATGCATGAAAATACTTCAACAGCAGGTAAATAATTCTCTCTTGGACATCATAGGTGTTGACATTTGACATTAAATTTGGACATTGATAATAAGAAAATAATTCTCATTTGTATTTCTTCATCAGGACCATAATAGGGTCTGTGAAATGGCTCCATGGACAAAGGCACTTGTGGCCAAGACTGAGGACCTCAATTCCAATCCCAGTACCCACTTGGTGGAAGAAAAATTGTGCTCTGACTTCCATGTATGGCTGTGCAAACCATCCCCATCCCCATCCCCAGCCCAAATGAAAAGAAAGATCAAAATGTTGTCCTTTAAAATACTGCTTTGGACTTCTATCAGTCTTTCCAAAGTTCAAACAGATCCAGGGCACATGAACTTTATGAAATAGACTCAATAGTATAACTAGTTCATAACTTAGGCATAACCACTGCTGAGAATTTCTTATGGCTCAGATGGCTGATGATGGCCACATCCACATCATTCCTTCCCTGTTTCTTTAAAATGAACATTCCAGTGCATCACTATTTATGAGGCACTCTGATGGACTCCAGTTGCATTGTTGATCTCTTCTCACTTTGTCTAGATTCACATACCAGCAGTGCCTCTATGGCATATATCGTTTCCAACTTCAGCTGCAATTGATCTAACCAACTGTGAGATATCTTTACAGAGAGAAAAGAAAATTGAGTGGCAACATCTTGTCTAAAATATGCTTGCAATTTCATATTTATCAACCAGCTCAAATCCTCATATTGGGGGTGGGGTTCATCTCTTACTCCGTGTTTCTAAGACTCTCCAGGTTTCTGAATCTACTTTAGAGCCTCTTCATGAGTTCCCAAGGCTGCTCGTAACCTCTAGCCTAAGGACAGCTCTACTTCCTTCCTGCATTTTTGAGTGTTTTTTTTCCAGGAAATGTTGCAAAAACCAGAGATCAGGGAGTTTGCTGTGAGATTGTTTCTCCTAGTAACATCACAATCTTAAAGTCTCCCCAACATGACTGCCCAAATGTGAGCTGAACAAGGATGACACCAACAGACATGCCCTACTGAATGGAGAAAACCCCATGAGGCCTCAACCTGACACAAAGAACTAAAGGAATGCTAGGAGTGGGAGAAGTGGTCTTCTCCAGGGACTAGCACACCAATTTATTCCAGAGTCAAATGTTCATCCCTGGAAACATACAGACAAGTACCTTATACAGATT
Source organism: Peromyscus leucopus (assembly GCF_004664715.2). Lineage (NCBI taxonomy): Eukaryota > Metazoa > Chordata > Mammalia > Rodentia > Cricetidae > Peromyscus > Peromyscus leucopus. The sequence continues at coordinate 14,216,840 of NC_051086.1, forward strand.
GAAGAGTTTATATTTAGGAATATATGTGTCTATACATACATTCATGAAATAACAATCAGTGTAAGAAGAGGTCATGAATTTGAAAAACAGTATAGAGGGATATATATAAGGATTTGGATGGAGGAAAGGGAGTAGGTAAAATGTTGTACTTTCATTACAATTTCAAAAATTAAAATAAAATGTTAAGTGAGTAAAAAGACAATATGAACCCCAAAATACTAAAAACAAATCTCAAAAAAAATTAACTGAAATTGAAATAAGACAGACTTAAAAGTGGCAGGCAATGTACCATTTGCAAACATCATCTCAATAGGACAACATATAAAAAAAGCAGACTTGTATAAAATACTATAGACAAATGGAAGATGATCATCGTGGGTCATTGAGATTAAGAGGAAAGAAAAGAACATGGAAAGCAGAAAGGATAAGGCAAAGACAGTAGAAGAGCAGAGAAATCTTTGGTGCTCAATTTATGTCCTTTATTTTTGAGTAATGATTATGCTAAGAGTTTCTGCACACATGTAATATGAAAGATAAATACTCCCACAAAAATCTTATCTCTGCTCATCACTACAAGACTTTCTTTACCAGTCTCTAGTTTGAATCCAACAGTCACTGAATGTGAAGAAAACAAAGAACACATGAAATAGTCATTCTCTCAAGAGAAAAACAATGGGAGGGAGACAAAGAGAAACATTACTCTATGTGAGTAGGTGTTGGGATAGATGACAGTTAGCGTAGTCTCCAGAAAAGAAGAAGTCTGGTCACACCAGCACAGGTTAAGAGTTTGTGCAGCCCAGAATGGAGACCTTTAAATGTTGGTTTTATCACTAAAAAGACTGAGCCTTTCAGGAAGATGTTTTCATGTTCTTATTATTTGTTTTTCATTGCTTTTAATCTGACATTTTCTGTAATGAGATCTATCCCACAAGGACTTTTTCCTGATTAAATGAGGCAACAATGAATAAAGATCATTCCACTTTCTGAATTGAAACACATGCTTATAAACATTGTGTCATATGCTGCCTTTTAATTTTACATACTTTATTTCTTTTAATCGTATGTGCGTAATTGCCTAAGTCAGGCTTCAATTATCATCTTCTGTTGTTCTCCAAAGTTACTTTTCTATAGCAGAAAAGACATCACAAAGCAAGGCAACTTATAAAAGAAACCATAAAGAGAGCAAGACTGTTCTGGTGTGGGCTTTTGAAGCCTCAAACCCATCTTCTAGTGTCAACCATGAGGCAAAGAGAAAGACACTTGGAATCATGTGAATGTTTTGAAATACCTCCTCCAACAAGGTCACACCTCCTAGTTCTTTGCAAACAGCTCCACCCACTGGGGATCAAGTATTTAAACATATGAGCTGTGGGCAGGGGCATTCTTGTTCAAACCACCACAAACTGTGTATCTATGGGTTTAGAACTGTCACCTGAAGCCTGATGCTCTTGTGGACTCTCCCAGGTCTACACTGATGAAGACAATGATTGTCCCTCTTCCACAATCCACGAGTAGCCATGTGCAGTTCTAGTGGAGGCAACCTTAGCTGCTGTGGGATCATGATTTCAAGGTTTGTACCATACCCAGAATATAGCATATCACTGCCCTTCATTTCCTCCCCATCTCAACCACCTTATATAATCATCCATTTATTTCTCTTTGTATCATTTTCATTATAAGTATTTTGCCTGTTTCTTGGTTAGCTAGGATAAAGGTAACCACTTTAATATCCAGTATAAGGATAAAGAACAAACACTAAGAAATTCTTAGTTTCCCAACCTTCCATCTTCACCTTTTTGGGTGAATTTTCATATTATGCCTATCACCTATCTTTAATCCTAGTGCAACTCCACTGCGAGTCTTAATTAACTCTCCCCATAAATTATCTCCTGGAAGGAACACTTTGAGCTCCACGCCTTCAGATGTTGTGTGTTGAAGAGCGTGCTTTTGTTGGGAACTTGAAGGGAACTTCGCCATGTTACATAATTCACAAGGAAAACAGTTTCCATTGTTGATTTTAAAAATGGACTCTGGAAGTGTGTTTTGCTCGCTGCCTGTTGGATTTCCCATTCTGGCTGGTATGTTCAGTTTCTGAGCTGGGCCAGTGCCTTTCTTCTGAACCTTCTGTCAGAGATTAGCGGCTACTAGAAAGCCCTTCATTTGTGCAGTGTCTCCAACACAGAGAAGTCACTGGTACATTTCACCAGCAAGCAGAGTTAGAAAAATATGTTTAACTTTATATTTAAACTTCAACTTACCCTGTGTCAAGGAAACATCACCTGTTAATGAATTAGAAAATATTTTTTTTATATTTCTGGGTAATCAATTTTTTAAAATATTGCATATAAAGAGTAAGAAAAGATGAAAATTCACTGAATCCAACTCAAATTAATTGACAGGACAACATTTAGCCTTCTTCCCTATCTAATATAAAAATTTATGAACTAAAATATATGTATATGAAATTCTGCTAATGGTCATGTTGAAGTGATTTTAGGTACATTTTGTTTTGTAAACATAAAATGACTAGAAAAAAATGGACAAAACCTAATTAGAAAAACATTGACCAAAAAATATATGGTGTCTTACAGAACTAATGAAAGAATCTATGCTGGCAATAGTGCTCAGTGGGTAGAAGCACTTGCCAACAGGCTCTTTGACCACTGAATCCCTCAAGGTGGCAGGAAAGAACTAGCTTGTCAGTGTAATTATGGTTTGATGATACACTGGGTTACAATACTTAATTTCTAAATGTTAAAGCAACTTTGTATTTCTGAGACTATTCCCAATTGGAGGTGGCTTGTGACAGTTTCCAAGGTAATTCAAAAGATGGGCATGCTTGTCAACAAACAATACTGCTGTAATTGTCTTCTAATAAATAAATGTAAATCAACTTCCACACTTCCTCCACACATGTGAAAATTACCCTAATACATATAATAACCCTGAATTTAAAGATGAGATGAGGCTCCTTGAAAAATGTAGAGGAAAATCAACATGAGTCCAAGATTTTTTTTAAAAGAAAGCAACCCCAAATGCATTAATCATAAAAGGAAAATTGATAAAGAGAGATTTAACAAAATCAATACGTTTTCATTTTGAAAGACATTGTTCAAAAACAGAAAGTCAAGAAAAATACAGGGCGAAAGTACAGACAATCCATATGTCTGAAGAACTGGATCCTTTCAGCTTTTAAGAAGACAAATAACAAGAATAATTTAAAAAAAGAAATGGGAAAAGTCTTTGCTCAAACACTTTCCAAAAAAAATACAGAAATGATCAATAAATACATCAAAAAGTCTCAAATTTTTAAAACATCTATGGGATTCAAATTGCATGTAAATGAGCTAGCCCTGCACACCCAAGGGTAGAGTCAAAATCTGAAAACATAACACCAGATGTTGGCAAGGTTACAGAGCACCTGAGCTATTATATAGAGTTGGTGGAAAAGGAAAATGGTACAATAATTTTATAGAGCAATTTTGCAGTTTTTTTCCTTAAAAATAAAGTTGAACAGAGACCACATAACTGAACAATTTTTGAAAGAAACAAGTTAAACATCACAGGCTGAAAGCATATGTCTACTAGGTGAATGGCACAAAGATGTTTTCAACAGCTTTATTCAAAATATCAGGCACTACAAACAACTATAATGTCCATCTACAGGAGGTCAAAATCACACTCTGTGGTGGATCCCCACAGTAGAATACTTCTCAAAATGCAAAGTAATGGTATAGATGAATCTCCCAAACATTGTGCTGAGTTAATGAAGTCAAATAAAGTCTGGGATGCACAGTTCTATTTATATAATTCCATAATAGATAAAACTAATATATATCAGCCAGAAAGTAGATCAAAGGCTGTCTGGGAAAGAGGACAGACATGAAATTGAGATGACTGTCACTATAATCTGTACTGTGACTGTCTACTCAATTCTTTGTGTGGCATAAATGTCCAATAAATATGTGCTGAATAAATGAATAATGGGTATGAATCTTCCTTGTGAAAGATATCCATTGTCACATTTGGAAGATAGAAAAACATCATTTCAGTAATTTTAACATCTTTTTCTTGTCTATGGGGCAATGCATAACCCCCACCCCTGTGTGTGTGTGTGTGTGTGTGTGTGTGTGATGCATGCATGTTCAGTTGCCCACTGAGGCCAGAAGAGAGTAGTTGGAATTACAAGTGGTTGTAAGATATATGAAATGAATACTGGGAACTGAGCTCTGATCATCTGAAAGAGCAGCAGCACTCTCAACCATTGAGTCATCTTTCCAACTCAATGAGCTATTTCTACAGAAGACAGCAGTGTTTAAGCTCCTAGGGAATTAAGTGGTACTAGCAGTCCTTTGTTCATCCTTTCTCCTCAAAGGTTGTCATGAGCATTCTGGGTAATTAAGGAAAAATATAGAATTCATCAGAAGTCAATGGTCACAGAGAAGAAAAAGACCATGATGTGTGCTGAATTTGCTTTGTTTTACATACAAAAACTTGCTATTAATTAAAGAAATTCTCACTTGTAGGAATGTAGTAGAGAAATGATAGTGATCATGGTGTTTTCTAAGTCTAGACTAGTTTGGATCAACTGATCTTCAGTTAACATCTAAGAGATACAGTCTAGAATTCAGAATGTTTTTGCATATTCACTTGCCTTAGTGTACATATCTTTTTTTGCATTGTTATAACAGAACAACACATACTGGGAAATTTATAAAACAAGAAATTTATTTCTCACAGCTTGAGAATCTGGAGATCCTCAGATCAAGTTGTTGGCGTTCATATTATCATTCCATTGTGATATGTCACACCAGGGCAATATAGGAGGACAGGACAGGAAGGTGGGAGAGAGTTACAGGATAGACCTGCTTTTGTAAGAAGACCATTCTCCCTATAACGGATAAGCTCACATGGTGGTAACATTAGTCCATTCACAGGCAGAGTTCTTATGCCCTGATCAACTTTCATGAGGCTTATGCATACCAATACTGCCCCACTGGGAATTAACTTCATAACCCTTTAACTTTGGGGGGTTATTAGCTCACTAAATAATTAAAAACATGAAGTTCTTGGGATGCTGAAGGTCATATAGTCAACAACATATGACTGCTTATACTCTAAAGCAGTGCTTTTCAACCTTCCTAATGTTACAACCCTTTAATACAGTTCCTCATGTTGTAGTGACCTACAACCATAAAATTATTTTTGTTGCTACTTCATAACTGTAATTTTACCACTGTTACAAATTGTAATGTAAATATCTGTTATGCAGAATATCTAATATATGACCCCTGTGAAAGGGTCATTCAATCCCCCAAAAGGGCTCACAGCCCACAGATTGAGAACAACTGTAATCGAAAGAATATTTGGTTCAGATTTTATCTTTAAAGGCAACCACCTACCAGCTAGTTGATTGGAAATTTAAATTAGTAATAACATGTTACATTTATTTTGGCTTATGATTTTCTGGTACTTGAAAAGTGTTATATTTTGAGTAAACCATTTTATAGGTTGTGGGATGTAATGACAGGTGATGTTTACACTCTGATTTTTCTCTCTGGGTGAGAAGGTAGCTCCTTAATCCAAATCCAAATCCCTGAAGTGTAACTGTAGAGATAATTCCAGATGATGGCAGAAGCACACTTGGACTGTGAGGCAACAGACATTAAATTTAGATCTTGATGGTATGAGAGACTCACTCAAGTAGGGCATAGATGGATGTACTGAAACCTTCTATACCTGATCTATTGTTATTGTTGGCTCTGTTCCTCCCAAGGCACCCAGAGTCTGCATATATGCAGCTTCTTCCTAGCTGGCTACATGATTTACCAGTAACACTTCAAATTAGGCCCTTGCTCTGACATGCTAGCTTTTGGTTTTAAAGGAAAGTATGATTTATGTATTCCTCATTTATAATGAGGAATACATAAATTCCTCATTTACAATGTTTTTAGGATGAAGGGTTAGGAGTACTTCTTATTTTTTTATTTTTTGTAGGAGGTCCTGGATGATAAGAATATAACTAGGGAGAGAGTTATATATTCTCACTTTTCATTCCTGAGTTCTGTGTTGAATGGGTAAAGTGAATAGTAGAACACATCTAGTAAAATCTCCCTTTATTTTTGTTGGGTTTCTCAGTTAGGCCATCTGACTTTGACAATAACAACTAAAGATTTCTATCTTCCTATGATCTGATACCATCTTTATCAAGGTGGGTTTCACAATTAGAAAAAAAAAGTTCCAAATAGATGTCTGTCAATCTAGTTTCCATAACCATCTCTGTTGAGCTGTGAGTAGACCTTCTCTTCCTGTCAGTTGCCTTTTGTAACTTGAAGAAAAGAGAAAGTTACTGCCTGACACCAAGGAGAATTTCTTTACATTTCGTTTTCAGTATCCAAGGGGCTCTGGGACTTGAGACTATCAAATTAGTGTCAATTTGAGGCATCTCTGAGAGAGGAAAGGAAAAAGAAAAACACCTGAAGATTACCCAACCTCCTCTTCTGTGTGGTCCATTGCTAACATCCAATCATAGAGGCTGTCAGTCACGGAGAAGGGCATTGTATTTCAATGACTTGGTATCTCTTTAATTATAGAAATAAATAAGTCCAGCTCCCCTAGCTCCCTTCTTAATGGCAGCAGCCCATGAAATGGAAGCTTTGAATTTAAAGTACAGCACAACAGAAGCTGCTGCAGTTTCTCCTGACTTCTCTGATTTTCTGACCACAATATTTCCTTACAGACAGAGGAAATGGACGAGGTCTGCAAGTGCTTTTTCTGAGCTTCTATAGCAGTTAGCAGCATTCCCTTCCCATTCTCAGGCTTTGTGCTGCTGAATGACATTAGGAACCGATGTTCTTTTCTTAAAGACACAAATTGCTCTTCCAATTCTCCCAACAATAAAAACATTTAGAGTTTGAATGATCGTGGAAGCAGCAAGCATGTGACGGTATTCTCTTTGAATGACAGAAACACTTATTCCTTGGGTTGAACATTTCAAAAATTATTTAGTGAGAATTCATAGGGACACAAGTGCAGCATACTTAGATTCAAGGAAACTTTGTGAACTTTTATTTTTCCTAGATTCCTATGAGGTCCTCAGCCTTGTGTTTTGCACTTTAAAATGTTGCTGCTGTTGGAAAACATGAATGTTATTGATAAAGTGAGATTTTTCTATGACTATTTCCTTGCCATTACTAGGCTCCCAATTGTATAAACTATATGGGTAAATCAGATACTCAATTTATTTAGATAAAGAAGTGACTGATAATGCAAACAAGTACAACAACAACAAAAACAGAAACAGTAGTGACTGTCCAGAGAGGCTGATCCAATGGCCCCTGCAAGTTCAGAAGCATGAGAAGCAAACATCTTTGGGTAAAATATTGGAAGAGTTCACCACCAAGTGGCATTTACTCCGTTCATTGAGAAGGTGAGCATAGTTTTTATAGGTTAAAAATGCAGGGCTAGTCATCCTGAGAATGGAGAGTGAGTAAGAGGTGCTTTGAGGAAAAAGCAAGATGGGTATATTTTAGAGAGCCAGAGAAGAGTTTGCCACAGGTTTGAGCATGAAATGCTGGAGAGCTTTGAATACTGGGCTAAGGACTTTGGAGAACTTTTTGTTTCCTTAAGTAAATGGAATTTATGGCTAGTGTGGGCAACAGAGAAGAAATGTAATCACTAGTAGGGTTTTAATACTGGTAATTTTGCTGCTATGCTTTTCAAAAGGGAACAATGTGGACTGGCCTGATAGTTCACTCAGTAGGTTTGTCTGTTTTGTGAGCATAAGAAACTAAGTTTTGAATTGCAGAACCCATATAAAAGATTGGGGAATGGTGGCAAGCATTGTTCTTCCCAGAGTTGGGGAAGGAGAGACAGGCAGACACATAAGAATCACTGGCTGGCCCAGCATAGCCTACTTGGAGAGCTGCAGGTCAGTATTCTGAGGAATTGTACCGAAGGTGCTCCTCTGCCCTCTACGCACACACACATACATATTTAACTGCACGTACCAGAAGATGCCTACATACACCAGAAGATGCCCAATACATGGAACATATATACAATAAAATAAGCAAGCAGAGTATATTTTTAAACTAAATACAGAAAGATATTTATATAGCATCAATGTATTACATTCTAGTATTATAGCATTTTACTATTATATTTTAGTGTATTACATAATGTTCACATTATTGTGTTTTATTATCATATATATGTATATATTCTTCAAGGATGAGGAAGTTTGAGAATCAAAGAAAAAATATTTCCTGATGGATGATATCAATCAATGGTAGAGTGATCACATCATAGAAATAAGGCTGACAGCATAGACAATATTTTAAATCCAATATTAGTACGAGTAATTCCTTATAAAATTTCAAATACATATGAATTTACAATATATTATAATTATATTTAAATTATAAATCACATATATGTGGTTTTCAGTTCCATACTTGGTTAGTTTTTTAATCAGGGCATTCTGTCTGTGAGGTTTCAGAGGACATTTGAGTGGCAAGCATAAGAAAGAAGAGAAATATTTGGAAAATGTACATAAGAAAAATTCTGTTTATATACCTTAATCAGAAAGCTTCCTGATTTTTTTTAAATGTCTGAAAAAATCTAACAGGAATGTTCAAAGCAGCATTTGAGGATTCATGTGTTGGGCCAGAGAACAGAGAAACCAAATGAAGGACAATAGTAATAGAAACTCCCACTGTCCTCCTACACAGCTTAGTAAGTTATTTAAAGCCCATCCTACACAGGAAAGAACCTCTACTTCAGAAGTAGGCAAATCCAGTTCAGCAGTGAACATGCCATTGATTTTACAAGCTCAGACCACTCCATTCAGCACACTATCCTAACACTCAAATCTTAAATCCAATCAATACTAACATTACATAGTAATGCCTCTGACCTTTTTTGTTAGCAGAGATGTTCCATACTAACAATCCCATGCTTTCCTGAGGAATAAGCATTTTTGTTCTTGGAATGATTCATTAATAATTTAGATAATTTATAGCCCTTTATTGCTACTAATATAGTCAAATAGATTTTAAGCTCACCTTTCTCAGTAGATGGCCAAGAAATTAAGAAATATTTATTCATGCTCTGTGCGCCTCATTTTATTATAGCTAGTACTTTTTTTACTTAGCAAAATAAATTACTGCAAATAAGGTAAATATTTTGGATACAAATGTTCCTCTCTGTACAAACATCAGGTATTTGATAGAAACATAGAAGAATATATACTAAGTAGTATTTTATTACTTTATTTTTCAACTAATTTGAGTAGAGTCTAGGGCATGAATGCACATCCCAGAAAAGGCTCCATTCCTTCTAATTATAGACATTTTAGATTTGTGTCTACAGTATGTGTGCTTATATTCTATTAGATGCTGAACTGATAATGTATAAAGCTCCTAGAATCTAGAGGGATTAGGTAGGGACTGTCAATTCAGGCAGAGAATTTTATCTAAATTCTGAAAGAATAAAAAGTCATAAACTGACAAGAAGTTTAATGTTGTCATTGTGCCATGGATATTCTCTGGTTATTTATTATAGAATGATTTTATAGACATTCCACTAAGCTGGCTACAACAAATGGCTCTGCCACCATTTATATGAAGGAAAACAAACAAAAGAGAAACTGTGTATTGATTAATACCTTTTAATATTTTCATGATGTTACTTTATGGAGTTTGACCTATAAAAACAAAGTTTCTCAGAAAAATTGAAGACCTTGTCAAAAAAAAAAGTTTATGCGCAGCTAAATAAGATCACAAAAACCACTTACCCTTGTAAAGTTGTTCCTTGAACGTGGCGTTTAACTACCAAAAACTGGTCAAAGAGCTCAAAGGAGGCAAAATAAAGTAGTAATGCTTCCAATATGCTAACGCTAATAAAAATTACATCATCTATGCGGCAGTGTTGGCGCACGCCTTTAATCCCAGCACTCGGGAGAAGCAGGGATCTCTGTGAGCGAGGCCAGCTGGCTACAAGTGAGCTCAGAAAGGGCAAACTACACAAGAAAGTCTCGAAAAACCAAAAAAAAAAAAAAAAAAAAATTACATCATCTAGTACAATTCTTAGCTTTACTTTAGCTGAAGAGAAGAACATCAAGTATCCACTTGAAAGATAACCTTACTGAAAACCAACAGTCAGAGGTGGGACTTTGGACATTCCAAGGTGTATTACAAATACAGAAATGGGAAATAAGAAGATTGCATTTGAAGAAATATATTCTATGTTCTATTTCCCTTCTTTGAAAGCCCTCTACTCAATGGCACTTACAAGTTTCTGAACCTCTATGGCTATAGAATGAAGTGTTGTATAAAGCAGGGAGATTGACTAATAGAACAATAGAACAGGGGAGTTAAATAGGTTGGGTATGTGGGTGTCAGCATGTTTTAACTAACATTAAAAACCTTTTGAAAATATACCATTGTAGAAGCTTTCTGAAATCTATACATATTTATATGTAAAAAGAGTTTAAATGATGTTATCTTATAATGGGTTGATGATGCCCCTACTAGTCCCAAGGGAATAACAAAATGCCTACTGCCGAGAATAGGTTATCTTTATCAGACTTGTTAGCTACTGGGGCCTTATAGATGCTCAAAATTTACAGACTATTGAATTGATCTTACATACTCTCCAGAAATTGACAGTAAGACCCTACTTCCAAAGACACCACCATATTTGAACCTTAGGATATGGAGAAATCATGCTAGTACTACCCTGGAAGCTTCATCCCTACTGGTTAGCTTTCATAATGTTGGGAGGTGCTATGGCTTATACCAGAGGATAAAAGCAATCATTATTATTATACAGCTATAAACTCTGAAAGCTACAATAATAACCAGCCAGGCAAAGTATGCCTGCTAGTAAAATAGTGGTACAAAATTTTGGGAGTAATCAAAAACTTCATAATTCAGTTTAAGTTTGACTCCATAAGATGGGACCCATACCTGGTGCTGTTACTGGGGCTAAGAATTATTTTTTTCTCCCAAGGCTCAAGGATCAGCTGGAAGTAGTAGATTATGACAACATTCCATATACAGCAGGGCTATTGCCTTTATGAACTCATAGAGGTACGATAGCATTTACAAGACCTCAACAAGCTCAAGCCAGAAAATGTTCATCATAGAGAGAAGTGAGCAAACTATCCTATCCACAGCCAAAGAGCTACTAGCAATGGACAGCTTTTGGGAGTCAGTTTTCTTTAAGGATGTGGCACCTGGTAGGCTGACCACACTCCAATCAATGACCAAACACCTGAAAGTATATGGACACAAAGTGGACTTAATGGGTGAATAAAAAAATGCATACAAATTTGGGTGGGTAGAGAAGGGAGTGTGAATTAGGAAGTAGCTGGAGGAAGGAGAGAAACGTGATTAAATGCATTATATAAAATTCTCAAAGAATTCAGACAATGTTTTTAAAATGAAAATTTAAAAAGGAGTCATAAAATAGAAGAAAAAGGAGAATTGAAGAACCATCTAAAAGCCCTGTACCCTCTATCAATCTGAGAGTCCAATCTCCCAGACTGTGAGACTCACAATCTTTTCTTTTTGTCACGTCTGTTAAACTCATAGTATTAAATACAGAAGATTCACATTAAATAAACATGTTTTATGATCGCATTAGCGCATTTTGAGGTAAACAGAGATGTCTGTTACAAAATACAAAATCGTGGGACTGAGTGGTAAAACAAGAACTATACTCCAGGTTAAACTTAGTATAAATGGCTGAGAAACAAGGAGACCATGTGACCACAGTGCATCTGACTGAGTCTGGAGCAAGATGTAAGAAAAACAATGCCTTCAAGCTCATGTAAACAACAATGTATACTGCACAATGTTCTGTGGTGACAACAAATCCTTGTATGGGAGTGGAGTGTCTCTCCCCAATCTCAAAGCATTAAAATTGTTTCTTTACTGTAGCTCTCACCACCACCACCCCCATCTAAAAGCTTCTTTAGGCAGTAGATGATGAGAATTACAGATTCCCACAACTGGTCAAAATGCAGACAATAGGTGACAACTGAAAGTCCAAGACCAGTTTATAATCTCGAACTAGGCCCATAAACCTATGGCTCAGGAAACAGAAGAAAGGGCATGCACAAAGACTGTTAAGAGCCCAAGGACCAAGATTTCTGCTGGGAGACAATGTCTTCTAGACATGAGAAGGAAGCTGTACTCATGAACACTCAACAATATGTTACCTAAATAAATCCTGCACAGTGATACCACTGACTGGCCTTGCAACATGGCTGGGGAAACTCTCAAAGGGTCACATCTATTGAGGAAGAACTACAGGGAATCATATTCTTAGAAGAAGAATCAGATGGCTTCTGGAAGGTGACTACTGATAGACTATCTCTTCCCTAGTGGTCAAGCCTAAATAAATGTACATCAGAGCAACTCCAAATGGACTCAGGAAATTTTGAGGCAATATTAATTAAAACAGAGATCATGAATGTGAGAGGAAGTAGAGGGAACTCCAGAGGATTGGAGGTGGGGCAGGAATGGCAATGATATAAACACAGTACTAAATATAAAATTCTCAAATATTTATATTTCTAGCCTTAATTTTTTTCCCCTTAAATACCTTGTTAATCAAACTCAGCAGATCAAGTCAGGATGGGACTAAAACCTGAGAAACCTTTTAACAAGGAAATGTCATCTCAAACAGAACATGTTAAATCAGCAAATATCTCAATAAAACCAAGATTAAAGATTTTTTATCAATTCCAGTCATCTGGTAATATGAGGGGGTGGGGGCTGTGAGAACAATGCAGGAATACAGAGCTTCAACATCTCAAGTGTTGAGATCATTGATAACACTCTCTGATCCTCAGTCCCTCAACCATAACATAACCACAGGAGTATTACTTCAATGAGACCTGAAGGAGATCACATGTGGAGAATCTGGAACAGAATAACCACTCAAAAGTTGCCTGGCATTACTTCATTGTTTCAGAAAAACAAAACAAAGCAAACAAAAGATGCAAATTTTCTTTGACTTGTTAATTCTTACCAATCAAAATCTGGTTCTGAACTAAAGACTCATTGCATTTCAAGAGGGCTTTGCATAGCTAAATAATCTAATCTGAAACAAAGCCTAGGAAGAGAGTGGTAGTGGGCAGGAAATTCTACACTTTGCCCTGGGGGTCATTCCTGCAATATACAATATACCCCAGTTCTAGTGGTTCCTGAATGGCGAAAATTGTGACTCTCATTGCCTCATTCCTAGAGGGCAGTAGCTAGCTTGATTAAACTCAGCAGGCATTTACTTCATCAGTGTTTCCTTTAAACATCTCTGCCTTGTTTTAAAGATTAAGATATAGTAGAATGTGTATGTGTGTGTGTGAGAAAGAGAGGAAGAGATACAATATGTATGTATATGCATATATACAAATATTATTTGTGAGAGAAGAGCAATTTATCAAAAAAGTAAACCTTAAGTTATTATGCAATGACTGTGTATGTATTGTGTGTACTTAATAATAGATTTTTCTACTTTACTATGCATCTCTAGACATTATAATTCAATAGTTTAAGCAGAAATAATTCTGTAAATCCTGACCTGTTTTTGAAGTAACTAACCTCCCAGACCCCCCAAAAAATCTTTAAATTTTATTTATAGGACACTGGTGTCATAATCTTTTACAAGCCATAGAGTTCACAAAATTAGTTTTGCTTTGTCTCACTAGTATGTGGTGGAATAAGATGCATAGGCTTTACAGAATGTTACATCTCAGGGGTTTTACAAGAATATGTAAAAACTTTCAGATATAAATGTAGTATTTTAGAGTTTGCTAATACATATAATATATTATATACATATATTAGTAAAGCAATTCTGGCCACAGAGCAAGAGATGAATGGAAAGAATAGCATGTACATCAAGTATGCTGCCACATTCCAGGCAACTATAACCACAGGAACGAAGCTTTGAAATAAGGAGTGGTGCATAAGCAGTTTTTCTGGTTGGCTGTCTATGAGGATGGAGTGTAGGGAATGCATCAATCCAGGACTGACTTTAGGTTTCTGGATTAGATGGCTGGGGAAATGGTAGTGTCACTTCGCACATGATATGATTGGGTGACAAAAGCTGTTGCACAGAGGACACAGTGTTTGCATGTGTACATGTGACAAATAGGAGACTCGGGCACCTAGTGTGGTTAAACTGGTGTGGTACACAAACCTACACTTCAGAATCTCGTCCAAAGGTTAACGTCTGGGAACTACCCATAGAAAATGATTGTTGGAACTGTGGACAAAGATGAAGTCTTCCTATTCCTCCAGTAAAATGACTTTCCTCTCTTCTACATTAATCATGGAAATCACAAACCATTTTGGTTTGAAAATATCACAGACCTACAAGATATGACTGTGTACTTTCTAAAGCCCTTTTGTCGGTCGAGTTAGATTACCTACAGTATTTTTTTTTGAAAAGGTAAATTATGGTAACTAGCACTTGAGTTCTTCATTACTTCTTTGTATCTGAGTCCTAATTGGGGAGAAAGGCTCCCTGCTTCTTCTGCTGTATATTCTGAATGAAACTCTTGCTCAAGTTGGCCATATATCATGCTCTCTTTCAGTTCCTGATGATAATAGAAACATTGCCTTCCAGTATTTTGAATAATCTGAAAAAATGGTCTGTTACACATATTCCCAAGAAACAATTTAAAAATAACTTTATAGAAATTTAATTAGCTTACAATAAAATACACCCTTTAAAATATTTGCAGATTTCTGCATACATAGGTAGAGGCTAGAGGTCAACAGGTTTACCCAACCAAGTAAACACAGAGACTTATATTGCTTACAAACTGTATGGCTGTGACAGGCTTCTTGCTAACTGTTCTTATAGCTTAAATTAATACATTTCCACAAATCTATACCCTGCCACGTGGATCGTGGCTTACTGGCATCTTTTCATGCTGCTTGTCAGGGTAGCAGCTGGCAGTGACTCCTTCTGCCTTCCTGTTCCTTTATTTCTCCTCTCTGTTAATCCTGCCTATACTTCCTGCCTAGCCACGGCCAATCAGGTTTTATTTATTGACCAATCAGAGCAACACATTTGCCATACAGACCACCCCCAGCACAGCCAAGTGCAGACCATCTCAGACACCTGCACTCAGGCCAGTGGTTCTAATCATCCTCTATGTGGACCTGCTGGGTAAAGCCACGAGGAACCCAAGAACGG
The DNA here is from genome assembly GCF_004664715.2 of Peromyscus leucopus. NCBI lineage: Eukaryota > Metazoa > Chordata > Mammalia > Rodentia > Cricetidae > Peromyscus > Peromyscus leucopus. The sequence continues at coordinate 14,232,056 of NC_051086.1, forward strand.
GCTCCCATAGGACATGCAGAACATCCCACAGCAACTGGGATCATACACATTAGAGTAGTCTGACTGGTCTTAAGCTCCTAAGAAGTGAACTTATACAAATGTTGAGCCAAATAAAGACAAGGTTCAAAATGAGAATTTTCAAGGTGGTTTGCATAAATAACTGAGTATCAAGAATGATTTGGGAATGAGAGTGATTTGAAAAGCTCCAAGGTCATTCTGTTCTCCAGAGTTACATCATCATCAACATCATCATCATTATTCTGTGTTTGTCTCTGAAGGATTGCTTCCTTTGTGCAGGTGTCCATGGAGGGCATAGAGAACATTGTATCCCTTGGAGTTACAGATGGTTGTGGGCTGCCTGATTTGGGTGGGGATAACAGAACTCAGGTCCTTGGAGAAGTAATACATGCTCTTAATGCTAAGCTATCTGTCCACCCCTAGAATTAATTTTTAATATAAATTTGGTTTGTATTCAAGGTCTGCAAAGCCGGATATACCCAGGTACACCAAGTGTAAAGGGCATTTTTGATTGTCAACTTGACTACATCTGGAATGAACTACAATCTAGAAATGAATGGCACACCTGTGAGATTTTTGGCTTGGTTAGAAGTGAGTGAACCCACTTCTAATCCAGACCTTTGAGTTAGGAAGACAAACATAAATACACTCCCCTTTAAATTATTTGTAGATTTTTGCATACCTAGATAGAGGCCAGAGGTCCTCAATAGTCATAACCCTCTATTACTTTCTACTTTATTTTTTGAGACAGGCCACAGGCCCTTAAACCAAACTGTGAGACTAGAAGACACATTTTTAATCTCAGCTCTTCTTTATGGAGAAAGCTGTGCAAGGAAGCACATGGAAGAAAGAAATCTTTGCTCTTTGCCTGTTTGCTCTTGCCTTTCTAGCAAGTCTGTTCCTTTACTAGCAGTGGAGCCTATATCTTAGGGATTCTAGCATCTACTGAAGACCACCTGAGACATCCAGTCTCATAGACTGAGCAATATCTAGATCTTGGACTTTTTATTAATAGCCAACCAACCACTGTTCATTGTTGGATTAGCTGGATCACAGCCTGTAAGTCATTTTAATAATTTCCCTTATATATAATATTTTATAAATTCCCTTATATAGTATTTTATACTATACTTTGTATATAATTTATAATATATAATCATACATATTATATATCAGAATATAATATTTATAATACAAAATATAGAGATTTTATTTATAGATAGATAGAGAGGAAGGGAGAGAAAGAGAGAGAGAGAGATCCAGTCTATATGTTCTGTTTTTCTAGAGAACCCTGTCTAGTACAGATTTTGGTACCAGAAATGACTGTAGAGAAACAGAAGTATAATGATTAATCTTTCAAGTATTTGATATAAGCTTTCCAATTCACAAACACCTACAATACTGACCTCCAGTTACTGAAGCCTCTCCTGGGAGCTTAGAGAGCACTAAATGACCACAGTATGAACTATTTTATGCACTTAAGGACATAAATTATTTTGATTATCCTGATTCACCAATTGTGGGTGGCAATGGATTTTGTACCTTTGTATATAAAACTTTGACAGTTTGTAAAAATGAGGAAAATCTGGTCAGTTGCTCTTAGCATGTCTGGATAGATTGACAGATGACAAGAATGAACTCTATGATTAAATTAACCAACTTTTAGCATCTCACAATAAGGTTACAGATAACAATGAACCACAGATATGGCACCATTTCCTGAGTGGGGTGACCAGCCAGTGACCTGACCTGGTGGAGACTTGGCTACATTGGACTACTTGATCTCTGGAAAGAGAGAACTCCCACCAAGGCCCGCAAGTCCCGGAGCCCACTTATAAAATAAACACACCAACTCTTATGTTATTTAAACTGCTCAGCCATTAGCTCAGGCCTACCATTGTCTAGCTCTTACTCTTATACTAAGCCCAATTTTGTTAATCTATATGTCACCACGTGTTCCATGGCTTTACCTGTTGCCTCCTCATGATGCTCCCTGGACAGTAGCTGGTGTCTCTCCCCCTGCCTTCCTGTCCTTTCTTTTTCTCCTCTCTGCTAGTCCCGCCTACACTTCCTGCTTGGCTACTGGCCAACCAGTGTTTTATTTATCAATCATCCACAGCAACCCACTAGCAAAATTTTTGCTTCCTGATCCTGTGACTTTAAGCTCTTCAAGCCTACAAGTTCCAGAGTGGGGAGCACTCCTGCTCAAAGCCAGAACAAGCATTCCTTTAAACTGGAAGCTCAGACTTCCCCTAACTACTTTGCACTTCTAATGAATGCCCCCTAAACCACCAAATTGGCTAAGAAAGGAATAACTATGTTAGGAGAGATGATTGATCCAGATTACCAGGGAAACTGGATTGCTTCTCTACAGGTAAGAAGTCTTATGTCTGGAGTACATGAGACTCTTTATGGCATCTCTTGGTGCTACCACATCTTGTTATTAAAGTCAATGGGAAGCTACAACAACTTGACCCGTGCAAACAATAAAGGGCACAGATCCAACAGGAATGAAGGTACGGGTCACCCCTCAAGGAAAAAGCCAAGAGCTGATAAGCTTATTTCTAAGGGTGGAGGAAATACAAAGTGGATAGTAGGGGAAGGTTGTTATAAATACCAGCTAAGGCTATACAACTAGTTGCAGAAATGAGGAGTATAGTTGACATGAGTGTTTCTACTGTATTTTGATAAAAATATGCTTGTATAGATATTTGTGCTTTCCTTCAATTTCTTTATCACATGTTGTAACATCAACTAAGAAAATATCATTGGTTATTATTTTGGTTTTAGATACTAAAGGAATGTCCCCGAAGGTACATTTTTACCTATTCTAAATTTATAATGCATTTGTGGTTGTACAAGGGATAGTTATATCATGTTAGATATAATCATGGCCTGATAAAATACATAATGTGTTTGCAATTGTATGTGTGAGTTATATTATGTTTAGGAGTTATTATTTTATTTTATCATATTATTATAATTATATATATTATATATAAGAATTATATTGTTTTCACCTGGAAATTAACCATGACATAAGGAGAAATGGCTGTGTGTCAAGTTGACAATGGTTGGAATTGAAAAATATATTCTTGATTGTCAACTGGACTACATCTGGAATGAACTATAATTTAGAAATGGGGGCATACCTGTGAGATTTTTGGCTTTGTTTGAAGTGGGTAAATCCACTTTTAGTCTCAACCTTTCAGGTAGGAAGACATACAACTTTGATCCAGATTTTGAAGTAGGAAGACACACCTTTAATCAGGGCCACATGTTCTACTGAAGCCCTTGTAAAGGACATGGAAGAAGGAAGCTTTTGCTCTTTGCCTGCTTGCTCCTGCCTTGCTAGCAAATCTGTTCCTTCATTGGCTTTAGAGCCTACTTCTTTGGGATTCCAGCATCTACTGAGAACCAGTGGGGACATCTAGTTTCATGGAGTAAGCAATTTCTGGGGTCTTGGATTTTCTGTTCATATCCAATCTTTGTTGGATTCGCTGGATCATAGATTGTAAGTCATTCTAATAAATTCCCTTCATATATATAAGCATGTGTGCACATAGATTCATTCTGTTTTATTTCTATAGAGAATCCTGACTAATACACAAAGGATGGTGTGACCAGAGTATGTTACATTATCAACTTACTGCTCTTATCTTCATCATTTTTTTCCACTTGAGTAAAGGCTCTTCAGATTTTTCAATACATAATTTCCAGATGTCTTCAAATAATGGAACTGTCCATTTCTTCCTGTGCTTTCAGTCATTTTAGGAAGAGTTGATTTTTTGAAGACACTCTAGTTTGGATGAAGTTTCTTTGAAATGATTAGTACTTACAAGAATGGGAACCATTTAGTCCACTGTTTGAAAATAAAGTACCCGACTTTTGGCTTATTCTCTGTCTTCTAGATTGTTCTTTGTTTTGCTTTGCTTTAAGATAGGGTCTTACTTATGTAGCTATGGCTGTCTTGGAATTCACTATGTAGACCATGTATCTATGTAGCTTTGGCTGGTTTCCAACTCACAGAGACCAACCTGCTTCTACCTCCCATGGGCTAGGATTAAAGACTTGTATCATCACACTCGGAAGATCCTATAACTAGTATAGCAACCTACTTCTGGCTCCTTTTCCTAATTTTCTGACACAAGTTTTATAATTACCTTGATTTTTCCATATGCTTCCCTTTTCCTTAACATATTTTTAACAATGATTTATTTAGAAAGGCCATCTTAAAAATTACTAGAAAATTGGAGGCTTCATAACATAGTAAAACAAATATTTACTGGCAGAGAACTTTCAACCATCCCCTACCCTAGGGAAATTTTCTCATTCTCACTTATAATAACATAATACATTAAATTATAGACAAATGCTATTTTTGTTATTATAATCAATAAAACAAAGAAACAATATACATTTTATAATTGAATAGATGGCTGCAATAAATTAACCATTCTCTGTTGTTATGCTATATTCCCTCAACAGTGAGCACAGCCTTTATGATCATTTGCACATGATTTTACTAAGCGAAGCTTATTCAGCTCGTGGTTCTGGAACTATTCATTTCAACTCTCCTTAGTTACCTGATGTAACAATTTATAGGCAATTTAAAAGCTTGTGGAAATTCTGTAGTAAAGTGGCTCTCAACCTTCTTAGTGCTGTAACCCATTAATACAGTTCTTCATGTTCTAGTGACCCCCCCACCATAAAATTATTTTCATTGCTACTTCATAACTGTAAATTTGCTACTATTATGAATTATAATATAAATATCTGGTATACAAGATATCTCATATGTGACCCCTGTGGAAGGGTCATTCAATTTTGCCAAAGAGGTTACAGGTTTAGAAACAAGGCCTTAGTACATGTAGCGTTTATAATTTTTGCTTTGTTTGATAAAATATCTTGGTGTTATGGTGTGCTTTTACTTAAAAAGTTGTTTTCAGTCTCACCAACACGTGTGTGTGTGTGTGTGTGTGTGTGTGTGTGTGTGTGTGTGTGTGTTTATGTGTTGCCATATGTCTTAGGGTTTCTATTGCTGTGACAATAGACAATAGACCATGACAACTCCTATAAAGGAGAACATTTAATTGAGATGACAGCTTACAGTTTCAGAAATTCAGTTCATTATCATTATGGTGGAACATGGCATCATGCAGGTAGTCATGGTGCTGGAGAGATAGCTGAGAGTCTTAGATCTTGCAGGCAAATGGAAGTAGTCTAAGTGTCACACTGAGTGCAGCTTGAGCAAAAGAGACCTTAAAGCCCAACCCCTCAGTGACACATTTCCTCCAAGGCCACATCTACTTCAACAAGGCCACACTTACTTCAGCAAGGCACACTACCAAATAGTGCCACCCTCTTTGGGGGCCATTTTCTTTCAAACCACCACAGTGTTGTGTATGGAGGTCATACAACATCTTTGGGAGTTAGAACCACCTCATGTAGGTCTCAGCAATGGAACTCACATTTTCAGGCTTTCTTTATTTCCTGAGTCATTTTATGATATTTATTTTATCAATATGGTAAGAAATTTTCAAGTGTTTTTATGTGTTTTCAAATATTTTTGCCTGGTGGTGTTTCTTCAATAATAAAATATTCGAAATATAGGATAAAATCACTCAAAGTAAGTAAATAGACAAGTTTGAATCTTAGCTTCAGGGTGATCTACTAGGAATAGGTAAATGAAGAGAAATATGTAGGTATTTAACAGTTCGAATTTTTTGTCTCTACTTTCATAGAGTTCCATGCATGATGTTTGAGATGAATTAATGTACATAATAACAAATGCACAGGGCCATAACAATATTTTTCATTCTTTCCTACAGCATATACATGTTACAAAATATAAATATAAAAAGGAAAAACTGATATCATTGATAGACTATTCCTTCACTGAAAGTGGGACTTGAAATTAATTATATTAAAATATGATGGGGCTGAATAATATCCAAAGGCTATGGGTAGATTTTTAGTTTTCATTCAATCTTTCATTTACTAAGTCATTTTACAATGTATTCATCTAGCAGTAAATAGCAACTGAATTACCACAGAGTATCAGGAATTGAGAGGTCTATTTGGACTGCTCTAAAAATAAAGAAAAATAAAAATATAAAATTAAATTTAAAAATATCATAGAGAAGCTAGCTAACAAGAGGACCCAAAGAGGGACACATGGATCGACCTGGGAAGGGGAAACAGATAAGATATCAATGAGTAAATTGGGGATGAGAGGTGGGCAATAGAGGGTAGGGGATGGGGTATGAGAACATAAGGGAACAGGATGGTGGAGCTGGAACAGGGATAGAGTGGGAGAGCAATGAAAGAGATCCCATGATAGAGGGAGACACCATGGGGATAGGGAGAAACTAGGTGCTAGGGAAGTTCCCAGGAATCCACAAGGATGACCAGCTTAGACTACTAGCAATAGAGAAGGTACGTGAACTGGCCTACCCCAGTAATCAGATTTGTGAATACCCTTTCATCATAGAGCCTTTCTCCAGTAAATGATGGAAGCAGATGCAGCGATCCAAAGTCAAACACCAGGCGGAGATCCGGGAGTCCAGTCGAAGAGAGAGAAGAGGAGGGATTCTATGAGCAAGGGGCATCAAGATCATGATGGGGAAACCTATGGAGACAACCAAACCAAGCTAGTGGGGACTCATGAACTTTAGACCAACTGTGGAGCCTCCATGGAACTGGACTAGACCCTTTGCACAAGCGAGACAATTATGGAGTTTGTTCTGCTTAAGGGGCCCCCTAGCAGTAGGGTCAGGATCCATCTCTGGTACAGGGCAGGCTTTTTGGAGCCCACTACCTATGATGGAATAGCCTCGAGGCAGGGGGAGCAGCTTGGACCAGGCTCTGCTGACTCCGAATGGGAGGCCTTACCTTCTTGCAGGAGGGAATGGGGAGTGGGTTGGTGAGGGGACTCTGGAGGGGCAGGAGGAGGGAAGAGGGGGATCTTTAATTGGTATGTAAAATAAATAAAAAATTTTAATAAAAAATAAAAATATCAGAGCTAAGGAAGATTGGAAATCAACTATTTTTTTTTTTTTTTTTTTTTTGCCATTTAAATGCCTAAAATGCCTGAAACTAAGGCTTTGGGAGGATGGTGAATGCCAGATCCCTGGTCATAAGCAGTGCTCTCCTTATATATGCTCTCATGATGGAGGGCAGATGAGAGCCCCTGACAATCTTTTAAAAGGACACTAATCAAGCTAAGAAAGGCTCTGTGAATAATTATCAAATTGCTTTCTCAAAGCTCCAGGCTGCTTCTGAAGAACATTATATTGGGTGTTAAAACTCAAATTTTTGAATTTTGTGCAAACACAAACATTCAGTTGTTTTTAGTGAAATTTCAGCAGTTTAAATTTTTTTTAAAAAATCCCAGCTTTTTAGAGGAAAGGTCTAGTGATAATTACCACCTTCTAGAAGGTTCATAGGTTTGTTCCAGTGAAAATACCTGAAAAATAACAAAGAAAAATGGATCTCACATTATTAATATACAAACTAATTATAGTTGCTATAAACACATAAGAAAACAGAAAATAATAGAAACACCTGGATGAAGACACTTTATGCTGTCTGATTATAGAAGGCCCTATGAGGGAGTGACATTTGAGTTGATGTGAAGAATGGAGGAGAATCAGAAACAATTGCACATTCCATGTATAGTTAAGTATAAGGAATGCACAATTTATAATGCAGAAAATGCTTGGGTTCTTCAAGATACAGGAAGGAGCTCGGAAGCATCTTTGTGGTATAATGACTAATTGCTTAAGTTTTATGAAAATAAAAATAAAGAGGAGGAAGAAGAAATTGGGAAGAAACCAAAAATTGGAGTTGAAACCAACGGAGTTTGGATTTTGTCCTAAGTACAGTGGAAAAGCTAGGGTGCGATGTGACCTGATTTATGTTTTATAAAGATGATTCTGGCTGCTCTGTTGAGAATAGATTGAAAAGGCCAAATATGCATACCTAGGGATACAACCACACACCCCACATGCTGCCTCCAGAGCGCTGTGAGAAATGGAAAAAGCATGTTCAGCCAAGTTCCTGTCATATGGTGATACAGGAGCTGGTGACCTAATATGAGTCCCCCAAGGATCTTTGATCACCAGATGGTAGAGAGACCACCTTCTCTCTCTATGCAGCCTGCTTGGTCTCTGCACAGCAGCTGCCCAGAGCCCTTAACAGCATGTGGGGCTGTACAAAGGATGGGACCTAGATAGCTCTGCCAGTTTGCCATACTCCAGGGACAATGACTTAAAATGTGACCATTTCCATAAATAAGATACAGCTTCATAGTCAAAGTGTGAGAGAGCCTTTGAAACAGTACTCTTGATGTGAAATATCTGATATTCAGAAACGACTAAGTCAAACTAAGATGAATGTGTGTGTGTGTGTGTGTGTGTGTGTGTGTGTATCCTATATGCGTAGAAATGCTATGCAATTGCTAGTTCGACTCCTTTTTCTCACTTATATTTGTCATGTTCAGTAAGTGCCAAGTTCTTTTCATACAGGGATATCTCCTGTGAAGGACATTACCTCCTTGATTTTGGTCAATCAACTAAAAGCTGAATCAATGGATCAATTGCAGTAATCTTTACCTCCCTGTAGCACTCTTTAATTAGCCCACCAAGGATTTCAGACTTAGAGTTTTGTTGTCACATTAAGCTTTCATACTAACTGCAACCAACTGAACGGCGAACATTGCAGTGAATTTAGAATATAAGAAGCAAGTTATTGGCATGTTGAGTTCATATGGTACAGCTACTGTACCATAATTAGTACAGGGCTTCTCATCCATCCTTATGAAGGATAATAGAAAATATCATGAACAAATTAAGGGGAAAATTGAAAGACAACACAATTATTTAAAAAGAATCTTACTTTCTATTACATAAATTGAGACATGTGTGACTATACTATTAGAGTTGGTCTCATGTTTGTTGTAAAGAGAACCCAAGTGTCCATTCTGTAAAACCTACTCATTTTTTAATGGATGCTCAATAGAGCCAGTAGCCTAGAGATTTGATAGCCATGATTTTGCTATAGTTTTTTTGTGTAGGAGTGGACTTGCTAGTTTTGCTCTATCATTTTATAAAGGAGCCATAGAATATGCCAACCTGTGAATGGAACTCTGTAGAATCTCAGTCTCATTTGTAAGTTGTGTTTACAATCACAGCTGTCTGAGAGTAATGCAGAAATTTGTGCGAATTTGAAAGCCAGGACAATATTTAAAACAACAGGTTTGTAGCTTTGTTTCTAAAACCAAACAAATGAAAATTTTTCAAATCCATCATTTTGAGAGCTCCAATGTGAAAGGATTTCAGCTTGTTTCCTGAAGGATTTTTAGACCTTATTGTTGATTTGCCACAGACCTTTCAAACACAGTCTAGTGAACTCCAGAGGGAGCAGCTGTGAAAGGGATAAAGAGGTCTAGGTCTTTTGTTGTGGATGATCTTTCTTGATCTGAGTGAGCTGTTGGTGTTGGAGTGAGTGATTGCTTATGTTCCCCTCTTCTCCATCTAGCTTTGCTTACGGAAGCTTTTATTGCTATTAATATTTAACGTTGACTGAAGGCCAGCAATGCTCTGGGTGATGGCTATGTCATTGAGGTAGTTTTGTTCTCGGTCCAAATGGAAATTTTCCAATTATATAACCAGGAAATAAGATTTTACTTTTATTTTAAAATAGGGATAAGTAGAGGGAAAAGGAATCATTAAAACATACCACTCTGTGACAAAATTCAGATTAACTCTTACTAGCTTTTTAAAGTTTGTTAATTTTCTAAAGAGAATACCTCATATTTTCTGATTTTGAGATGATTATTACTTGTATAAACTTAAGGTGTTATTTGGAGTTAATAAAAATGTATATTGAATAATCAAAGTTATTTTAAGTTTGATGAACTACTCAAATCTATTCTACATGATGAATTATTCATTACAGTGCAACAACCATTCAGAAATTACTCTTATAGTCTCAAATTTTTGTTATTAAAATTTCCTATTCAAATTTATCAGTGTAACGTATGGAAACCAACACTAAAGCATACAGTACTTCATGCTCAGTTAATGTCACACTGGGCTTTGGGTTTGTTTTAAATCTTCTTCCTAGAGGCAAACTATATCTGGCTGCTCATACTTCAGGGGAAATGAGCATTGTTTCTTCTATTTCCCTGTAGTCTTTGAAGAAGGAATGGTTTACATCCTGGGTTTTTTTTTTCCAATTTGCTTCTCTAATTGATATAGTCATGCTCGAGAATGATCCATTAATAACCATGGCTGTGGTTTTAAGGGAAGTAGTGCTGTGGGAAGCATTAAACAAACCAACAGAACAGAGTGTATTTTATTTATTTATAATTATCCTAAAAGAAAGAGGATGCAGATGTCAGGATAGTGGATATTTCATGAGAGGCCCCTGATGCTCTTGTGGGTTTCCTTGATAGGCTATGCATTTTAGGATTTTCTTGGTAAACATTTAGAAATTCCTCAATATCTTGAATGTAAAATCCAATCTCTTAAATGACTCTTTTCTCAAGTTCTTGTATACTTTTGACAAACATATCTTCTTCCTGCTCAATTGGAGTCTTTAAGGAAATAAGTCTATGCCTTATGCATTTGGGTATTTTTCGACCTATAACAGAACTGAACCAAGGTAAAACAGTTAACTGACTGTGTTTCCACATGGACTTTTGTAGTATCCTTTAGAAGGGCTCTACTTTACAACATTTAATATTGGCATTCCAGTTTAGTTTGGTGAAGAGGTGATAATTAGTGGAATACTCAAGTAAAATAGAAAGCGATCATAAAAACTAGGCATAGAACACTTCCTTGTAAATTACACATGTACATGAAATAAACCTTTTTTACTACTACACTAGTAATCATTGCTCTCATTCAGTACTAACACTTAAAAATATAACAAGTTAATTACGGATTTGTTATAGAAAAGAGCAAAGAGCCAAAGATACAAAGAAAAAGAGTATATATATGTTTGTTACCCCAAGGAAATGTCCATGAAACACTGATTTTGTGTCTGCCCTTCAGTTGTATTTGTTTATCTTTACTGTTAAAGTAAAGCTCCCATGTGAAGTCACAATATCCACACAATCTTGTCAGAGTCTTCCTTACTAAATGCATTTTGCACGTGGTTAAATATCCATTATGTAATATTTTCACATTATTGTGTTTAAGCAACATTTTACCAAACTGATTTTTTACTATTTGACAATTATGTTTTGAGTTGACCTCTAGGCCCTCAATTATAAATAATTTAGTGACAAACATCTTTGCATCTAGATCTTTGTGCATAGCCTTCACTAACCAAACATTTTAATAAGTAAATCAAAACACATGTCATTCACTTGCACTAATAAGTCATAAACCCATTAAAATATGAATCTAAAATAATTAGTGTGTTTTTATGCTTCTAACAGCAGCACATAGTTATACATCTGAAAAAAAATGTTTACCTAAAACACATGCATGCACACACACACAATGCACTGGCAGATATAATTTTGTAAATTAATTCCCCTACCACAACATCTTGGTTGGCAATTTCTATTTTAAATTAATAGCATATGTATTTTATTAACCTACTGCTTGTCTATGGTCAGACACGGTACTAGGATTATGCAGATGAAAATCATAACTTTTCTATGCTTTAACTGTTCATAGTTCTGTGACCATACATTGATTTCTATAGAACTGAAATAAACTTTCAGGAGCCAAGCAGTTGTCCCATCAATTGCAGATCAAAATAAAATGACAATGAAAACATAATCTTGACAAATAATAATGAATTATTTTTGGAAGCACTGTATATACTATGTGTGCTACAATGATTTCAATGGTGCAATAATATCTATATAATCTTTTGTTTGAATGTAACTATTGCAAGATGCTAATATCATCATGAAAGTTAGTAATTAGCACCATATTAATGTATCAACAAAGGCATATTGTGATTTTCTATAAGAACACAATAAAAGATTATTAATAAAATTTTGAAATGCTAAGAGTCATGCAACACAATAAAGAGTGTAATTAAACATCAGTGAGATGTCAAATAACGATAATACTCTAAATATCAACCAACTCATCTATTTGTTAAGCTTTTCCATTCATTTTCTATTCACTTTTAAGTTTAGGTATTTTCTATGGTCAGCAGTCATAGTGCTGCATTCATAGCTGGTGACATAAACATGTGGTACTTGGAATCACGGTTAACTTTTCATTTGTCAAAGTTGAACTTAAAATATAATATATTATAATGGCATATAGACATGCATGGTTATTTATCCATTATTTCATAAGGCTGTGTTAGCACCATCTCTTTAAAACATTCTCAGAACGTTCCTAGCAGTTTACTGTTTTTTAAAGTCCAGTGTAATGACAAGGATTGCTGTAAGTTTATTTTGATGTTTGTTGCCTCAGAATCAGTAATATCTCCACTACCATGCTGATTTCTCCTAATCAGTGTTGCAGAAAGGACAGAAGATTTTCATCTCTTTGAACTAAAGTGAAGATTTACATGGACAGAACAGACCAAAAATGACAGTTTACTGCTCATTGTCAAAAAGAAGAATTTGAACAAGAGAAGAGGCAGGATCAGGGCCTTTCCCTGCTCCATGCTGAATCAGCCAGTTCGGTATCCATGTGTTACTGTGTTGTCTGATAGCTATTTCTATGTTTAAGAGGTGCAAATGCACTGTATTAGTTTCCATATGTAGAATGCTTCTATACAGGCTCAGTGAAGGAAAGGAAGAGCCGGTTTCAAAGTATGTATTTTTAAGGTTAGTTTGACATCTTATTTTAAGTTTTCAATCATGGGTTTATATCAATAAAGTTAAGTCCTTACATCTGGATACTTAGGTGCTTAATGAAGAGTGAGTCTAAGCTATATTGATAGAATAATAGACTAATATGGGTTGTTACAGCTTATATGCTTCAATTCAGCCATGTATCAGAATATGAAGGATGGAAACTCTATGTAGCTAATAAAAGATGGGTGTTTGTTCTGTTCAAAAGCAATCATACAGTTGTTTTTGATATACAGACAATTAAGTCACTGCTTTATATTAAAAGCTAATTTATCCATAAATCTATTTCCCTGAAGAAGAAACTTGAGATCATACCAAATTGAAATTGTCTAGGGAAATATTAAGATGTTAAATCTAGAGCTCAGGTTGTTTTTTTTTTTTTTTTTTTTTTTTTTTTAACTTTCTCTTTAGCTTTTTTTAGCTTTTGTAATGCTCTCAGAATATGCTCTGCTGATCTGATTAAGCGTGCAAGGTAAGTTGTTTTTTTTTAAATATTTAAAATCAGGGGGGTGGCGCACGCCTTCCCGCACCGGAGCAGAGCAGTGGATCTCTGTGTTTGGCGCTGGTACAAGTGAGTAGAAGCGCAGTAACAGAGATAAAAAATCTAGAATAAAAAATGTTCTATATATTTAAAGTTTTTTCTCCCTCCCCACCAAGTGAGCAATATGTTCCTCCTTTTACATATGAGTATCATTAACATAATCATAAGATAGATATTGTAAGTTCACTAGTGTTTGGCCACTGATTAGTAATAAAAATAATATCCTTTTCCAAAACTAATTTTAAAGAAGTTTAAGATGTAGGTCCCACCACAATATCTTACAGAAAAATGAATTGAAGAGAACAAGGATGGCTTAACACTATAACAACACCCTATACTCTGAGCAGTGCGTATAGTAAATACTTTAACAAGAGTAAGCTTAATGGGTTGAAACTTCATATTGGCTCTTTAGGAGTCTTCTGGAAGGAATGTAATATTTAATGGAAGTTAAAAGTGCAATGGCTTTAAGATTTTTGAGGAGACTACCTGATGGCCTAGGTAGAAAGCATAATTTTAAATATTGTATCTTACTGTGCTAGAAAAGTGATTTCACTGAGGAAGGCATTACCAAAGTTGATGTAGTGTTTCAGAAATAATCAGTTACTATGCCAACAGTATGGGAAATAAATTATGAATAGGACAGTCTTGAGTTGAGCATGGCTGGAGACCTACAATGAGGAGAATGTCATGGTTGATCAGATATAGAATCATGAGACCTCTGGTAGAGACTGGGCAGCAGGAAATGATGTCTAGAGACTGTCTAGATTGGTGAGCTTTGCTAAATGGACAAATGTGAAGTGAATTGATGGCGACAACCCCATCAGAAGAGCAAGTGAAAAACCTTTTTGCTTTTAATGAATTGATACTGAGACTTTTGTAGATAACACGGGTTTTAGGAAGTTAAAATATCCTCAAGGTTGTTGATAATAATCCTCTAAGACTATAAGAATAGAATCAATAGCCGGTCAATTATTCAGGATTATACATGAATACTGGTAGATTTTGGTGTTAAATTTTTAGATACTAAAATTTTTAGATAATTAGATACTTGACAAAATTCTGCTACTGCCTTTGGGTTTCCAAAAACCATATGAAAGAGGTGGTGCGAAGCATAGACATGAGTAAGATCTCTGTACAAATTCAGGAGTAAAACTGCTAGCAACATGGGTCCTTACATAGCTTTAATTTGTGTAACAAAGGAAATGTAAATACACAGTAGAGAACACAGGAAGAAAATGAATGGTCCAAGAAGCAGAAGGGAGAGAAAACGATGGACTAATGAAAGCTGAAGTAAGAGACTTTCACCACGAACTTCATTTTATATTAAGAAGACAGCTAAAGAGTGACTTGGAATTTGTATAAAATGACTGTAGTATATCTATAAAGCATATTTATGAACTCAGGAAATAAGAGTAAAAAGTAAAAGATTATGCAAAAGATCTGACACAGGAATCTTAAATATAGATGTTATACATACACATAAATACATACATATACATATTCAATATATCTTTATAATATATTACACCTTATATAATATGCTATATATTATATAATGATTTATAAATATTTTATATTATATTATTAGATTGACAAGTCCTTGACTATGCACTAAACAAGGCAGGCTATATTTCAAAATTTCTTTCTCACTTGCTACATGCTAAATTTAAAATGTGGAGCTACAAATCTCATGAAAAATAAAATTAACCTTTGTTATATTTATTATTGTTATCTTATTCAAAGAAAACATTTCAGAACAAATTTAACAATATATATGATTATTAGCATAATAATGAAAACATAAATTGAGAGAAAACAATCCACTATTCAAATATTCTAGTAATTTCTACTCTTACCAATCATTTCTTTAGGAAAATCTTTAGTGTTTTTTTTTTTTTTTTCTTGAATGGTTCAGTTTTTTTTCTCATTATTCTCTCACAAGGTAATCATAGTTTACAATTATACGCAACAATGTTAGCTAGTTGACTAATGAGTTCTGTTCAAACAAAATGCAAACTCCACGAAGGCAAGATGCTTTGAGTTCTGGCTTTTTTCATTTTTATAATGTGATACCAAATATCATGGCTCACATGGAGCGTTCTAAGCTCTACTTTGTAGACATTTTGATCTTGATAACTTTGTGGTTTAGTAAAGAGCTGTTCTGTGCTTGGAATACCAAAGGCATCTCTGGATTCTGTCCAATAGACTTGTTCGGAGTAGATTTTGGAAACAAACAAAACTGTCTCTAGACAGTTGTCAAATGTCCAATGGAGGGAGTACAAAATTGTCTCTTGTGAAATTGACTGGAAAAGAAAAATTAGTCACTGCTACAGGAGTGGTTGATGAATCATCAACCATTTCAGTGCTAAGCAAAGGTTCAACCAAGAACAACTGCTCTAAAAAAAGAAATAGAGGATGTCTTTATTTGTAAGATTATGTTTCAAGATTCCCATGGAAGCATCTAAACTTTCATAGTACTATGTCCTGTACACAAGCAATGCAATTATAAAACAGTGGGTTCAGTAACCAAGATAGTTACTCAGTACCAATATGTGAGTAGTACACACAGTCAATGTGGGCATTCTGGACAAAAAAAAACTACACGTGCTGCAGTGGATGAAAGTAATATTTATGCTATTCAGATCATGAAAGGACATCATTTAGAATTCATGGATTGTTGATTTTTATAACTCTTTATTTATTATTTTCTGATAACAGTGGATATGTGTAATTGAAATCGTGGAAAGCAATATGTGAATAAATGACATACCACTGGAAAGGAACTGGCCCATTGTTTCTAACTTTCCTATTTTTTATAGCTCTATTATAAATCTTTGCAGTAATATCAAAAGATTCAGAGCTTCTGCTGTCTGATAAAATAGAAGCTCTGACTCTTCAATTCAGCTTTAATTGTTGTTGAGCTTGCCTCTAGAAATCATGGAGCATTAGAATTGCTTAACATTTTCAGTTAAGAGGGTAGTTTCCTGAGTTTAGCTGAAGATGTAAGACACAGACAGACTTTTGCATATTCTGAATTAGAATTTTAGTAATAGAATCAATCTGACCTAGGCAGAACTTACATTCATTATGTATAGGAGTAAACACTCTTGAGGTAAAAAAGAAATGTAAGAGAGAGCATTATTTGTTTGCTAGTCTTTTAAGAGCACATTTAAAATTGCAGCTATACTTGGCTATAGACTATGAGATGTGTAGAACATGGCTTACTTGTAAATTTAACATAGGATAAACAGCTGCTGCTGATGACCATTTGCAGGACTGGGGACATTTAGAGCCTCAACTTTTTCTTCTGTCAATTCTGCTATTCATTCTTTTCAAAGCATATACTATAAGTCATTATATAAAATGTAAGAACACTATGTATTAAAGACTAGTTCTTGTGACTGTACTGCAAAAATATCAAGTATGAAATATCTCTCAATCAACAATCAGAATTCTTTAGAATAAACAAACTTTTATTTTATAACAGTATTACATAAAGCAAAATACCATTTAATACAACTTGAAGCTGCTTTAAATCTAATCTGGCATCATAACTCTACAGAGTCAAAAGCAAATGAAAAACATGTTCAAGAAAGTTAATAAGTCCCTATCAGGTCTCTGGTGTCAGCTTTAAATGGTATAGCTTTCATATAACCAACACAACCCCACCACTGTCCCCTACCCTCTTCTCTCCAGCATCTTTAACCAATGGGAAGATTACTTCTGGGTTCTGGTAACAGTACCCTGTTTATCCTTTCATCTTTCTTGCCTCTTCTCTCTCCATCTACACCAAGGAACTCTGGTCACTCAACAATTCCTTCTTTGGGTTTCCAGCATTCTTCTGTTAAATCCCATCTTTTTAAAAACAGATAATTGTTCCTGTTTTCTTATCCAGATTCAGAGATACATGTGTTATAATTTTTTATCTATCTATCTATCTATCTATCTATCTATCTATCTATCTATATCTTTTGTCTATCTATCACTGCCTATTAAATGGAGAGATTTATATCTACCTATATATAGTATGTTATATAGATAAACACATAGATACATAAAAATAGACAGGCAGATAGATAGATAGATAGATAGATAGATAGATAGATAGATAGATAAATAGATAGATTTTCATAATTACCTGGTGCCCATAGAGGAGCTAGAAGAAGGTGCCAGGTCCACTTGGATCGAAGTCATAGGCAGTTGTCAGTGGCAATATGGGTGCTGGGAATCAAACCAAGGTCCTCTGAAAGAGCAGCCAGTGCAGACAAAAACTTATCTCTCCAGTCCATCTATGGGATTTTAATAGTTCCATTTCCTTTGGAAAAAAACATGTCTTCCAGTAACATTTTTAACTGGTATCCTTTCAATTTGCATAGTTAATAATTACTCAGTGGAGCCATGTCAGTCTTAACCAGAGGATGAAAAGGCAGGGTGACTATATAAAACCAGAATGGAGGTAGAAAAAAGTTGAGGAAAACTGAAATGAACAATGTGAAATTCTTTTAAATATTGAGCTTTGCTGTTTCTTTTCTAATCTGTTGTTTTAGTTATCATTTAATGTGGAAAATATATTGCCAAATAAGACAGATTTCTAACAATAAATACAATAATCATTTGCAAAGGCAAATATAATTGGGGCATATACATGCACTAGAGAATGAAAATTCCATGAAAGATCCATTGGCAATTTGAACATAAGTGTTAAAAAGCTGGCTATGCTTCATCACATGATAGTGATGATAACTGAAAATTCCCCTCAATCAGTGGTCTCCCAGGAATGGAGGAGAGCAATCTGGGATTGCAGCCTGGAGAGCCCCTGTGCTGTGGTCTTGGCAGAATGTTGGCCATTCCATGCTTGTAAGCATGGTAAACATCAAGTAATGGGTATTTGTGTCGCAAGTAGGTGAACTGTAAAAAAATAGGGTAGTCTCCATGAAAAGTATATTATAGAAGGTTGTTCTCTACATCTACTATAAATGCTCACATTTTTGTACTGGACACTGCCTTGTTAAATATCCATCCCTTCTTCTCCTTGCCTCTTAAGCATGAATGAGAAGGTGAAAACATAATCATAATCATGTCACAGAAGTAACATAGCTTTCTACGAAGGCACTTTCTGTTTTGCATTTTCATTCAGTGTCTTGATACTAAGTACTCTGTGTTCCAGTAAATTCCAGAGCTGGATTTCCTGCGCTGGTTCTTTCCTGATAATTTAGAGTCTTGTTCCAACTGCCCTGTGCTAAGGGTTGAACATTCTCACGTGGTGTGTGAATGTACTTGGCACAGGGCCTCAACCTCCCAGCTGCTGACTCTGTCCCCTGTGGTTTGAGCTTGCTTTAATGCCCTGTCCTCTACCTAACCAAGGGCACTGGATCCAGACTTGCTTTTTGATTCCCACATTGTTGCCTGAGCACAAGCCATTTCTTCTGCAAACTTCTCACTGAAAACTCATCTCAGAAGGCAGCTCTCCCAACAGGTCTTCCTTCCTCCACCAAACTGAGTTTTCTGACTTCTCTATATTACCATGTGGACTGGTGCTTGAATATATTAGAATGTTATAGTTTCCCATTTTCTATATCTCCCTCATCTACCAGAATGGAAGCTTCATCAGAAAAAGAATCTTCTCCATTTCTCTTCCCACTGTGCTTCCAGGTCTAACAACAGGTTATGTCACATACAAGGTACTCTCATATCTGCTGAGTGAGAGAACAACTATCTTGTAGAGGAATAACCAAAAATATACCAGTATGAAGCTGTTGACATTTGAAAAGATTATGGCCTCTTTCTATTCCTCATTTCAAACATCAACCCTTATTTGTGGGGGCAAAATACTGTGGAAGCAGTTTGGATAACAGAACAGATACTTTAAAAAAATTGGATTAATTTTTTTCTTCATACTTGTCCGTTCTCTAGAATCTAGAGTTTAGATTCAACATGTAAAACTCTTATTTCTTTTATTTATTTATTTATTTGTTTGTTTGATTGGTTGGTTTTTCGAGACAGGGTTTCTCTATGTAGCTTTGCACCTTTCCTGGAAATCACTCTGTAGCCCAGGCTGGCCTCAAACTCACAGAGATCCACCTGCATCTGCTTCCTGAGTGCTGGGATTAAAGATGTATGTCACCACCACCTGGCTAAACATGTAAAACTCTTATTTCTTTGAGTTTTAAGCAAATTATAATTTTTTGACCTAATGGTCACACTAACTGATGAACAGAGGACTTCCCATATAAATGTCCTCTCTCTGGTCCTGAAACTGTCCATTGTTATGACCAGCATTTTAGATGTTTGTAGAGTCATTTTCTTATGAGGAAAAAAAATGTTTCCAGATAACATATAACCAACAAAAAAGATGAGCTGCTTAGTAAAACAAGGATGGACCACACTGCTCAGAACATTCTCAGGAAATAACCCAGCTTTTCAATATCCAGTGGATTTTTATTTCTTCCCTCCCATAAATATTTAGAGTACCTTTTATAGAATAGACTCTTACTGTATGTTTTAAAATTGAGATATCTTAGCTTCTACTTGAAAACAATTGCTAAAAATTCACTCAGTGAACTGATTTTCATGAGCTGTGATTTGAATTTATGATTTAAAAAAAAAGCATAGCCAGGGTACGTGCAATACACCTTTAATACTAGCACTCAAGATGCAGAAGCAGGCAGATCTCTGTGAAGTTGAGGACAGCCTGTTCTACAGAGCAAGTTCTTGGACAGCTAAGACTATTACACCAAGAAACTCTGTCTGAAAACAAACAAAATCACAAAAAACAAAACTCTGGGTAAGATTTGCCATGTGATAAAAACATTCTTTACACTAATTTAATGAGCAAACATTTGTCCCATTTTTATATTTTATAGTGTTAACTATTTATTTAAATTTGGATACTTTTTCTCAAATAATATTGATACTGAATACTTTAATTACATTGTGTTCTGAAAGCAAATGCTGGCTAATCTCTCAGTTCAGACTCTCGCTATAAACTCACACTGGTAGCTTTCTGCTTAGTGCAATTTCTCTTCTAGAAAAAGAGTTGAAGAGCATATATCTATATATGCTGGCAAAATTTTGTTCAGAATAAATATGATCTCATTGCTAAGTTTACATGTTTACAAGTCAACTTGGTTTTGGAATATTCTTTCTAGAAAAACTGTTTTTGGCCACAGTTGCAGTTTCATTAACAGTCATGAAGATTACGTCAGTTCTCAACTTACTCTAAAAACGCAACAAGTCATTATGTTTCCACGAATGTAAATTGTTCATGTAGATAGCCAAACTTATTGAAATGAGCTTTTCATAGCATTCTGTTTAAGTATCTGTGGGGTTTATAACAAAAATGATCATTCCAATGTTTATGATCTGTGAAAATCTGACCTTTATGGGTCTCAATTATAGAGTGTGAGGGAAACTGAATTCAATAACAGTCTAATTCAATTTATTTATGTGAAATTAACACATTCTTAGTTTAATATATGTTATACTTATTGTAAATGATATCTCAAGACACTCCAAATTTTAATACATTCCTCAATTTACAAATAAGATATTTGAGGCCAAGTAAAGGAAATATCTTACTCAGCTTGAGGAGATGGTTGGTGAGATGTCTATATTTGAAATTCTTCTGTTTTAAGTTTCTACTACTATGTCATAGTTCAGAAATTCTACATTAAGTGTTCCTTGTAAAATGAGAAATACAATTTTCCTGATAAATTTTAATATGACTATAATTCTCCTTAAATTATTTCAAATTAAATAAAGTACCTTAGACGTTATTATAAAAAACATAGAAAAATGCATTTTCTAATTATTATGTGCTACAGATACAGACATATATGAATTATTATTTTCTGTTTGTGATTGCTATGATTCTTCTGGACTTTCAGCCACCTGCATATATCTGGATGCCTGTAATGTGGCAATTAACCAGCAGCTTCTTAATGACCTAATTAAGCCATAATGATTGAAGTACAAGGCATTTCCTGGGAATTGATGGCCAACTGAGAAGAGTTGATGGCCCATGGCATAGCTGAGAGCCATTAACCCTAACCAACCATTAATCCTGTGAAAACACTATATACAAAGGTTATTATTATAAGCTGGAAATGAAAACAATGAAGTATGGTCTATTTACATACGATGCAATTACACTTGCTAAATATAGCATCTTACCAAAGAATAAATATTTGAATTACTCTAAAATAATTATTCAACGCTTAAAGTCTACCTCAACCAAGCAGAGATATTTTAATGAATTAAATAAAAATTACTTGTTACCTTTGGTGGCAAATTATTGTAGACAACTGGACCTAAATTAAGTCAACAAGAAAAATAATTTGCCTCTAATGTTTCAGGTCAAAAAGTGGTTTGGTCTCATAAAAAATGGGAATTGCAACTTCAAAATCAAACCTCTCCTGTCCTTCCCTCTCCCTTCCATCTCCCCTCTCTATTTTTATCTCACCTCCTCTGTAAATTAAATATCTGCTGTCAAAGATTTGTGAGAAAGGATACAAATCCCCCCAGTATGTCTTTGATGACATTTTACATATTTAGTCACTAAATATATTTAATCACTTTCCCAATTCTAGGTACATGTTCTGTGAGGTACTCTCAATCATATTTGGTCAGGCAATTAATATTTAATTTACAGCAGTTCGGTGTGCTTATGTTTGTACAGACTGTTAAAAGGCAGTACATGACAAATACTTGCATGCACATCCACAGAAGAAGTAGTTTATGTCATTTATCTCTCAGGAAATAGAAGGTAAAAATGCAATGAGATACTATTATCCATCAGTATGAAGAGTTTTATTTTTTTCAGTGGATTAACCATACACAAACGGTTGATGTGCAAGAAGACAAAGGGGCACATAAGCTGCTGTGGAGAGATTGAAAGTGCAAACCACTCTGAAACACAGTTCTTTACAGCAGTTAAACATACAGGGGACATATGATCCAGCCCAGAAAAACTAAACATTTCTTCATGTAAAGACTCATATATGAATATTCATAAGATTTTTTATTTGTAGTAATAACAATATGAAAATAATCCAGATGTTTATCAACAGGCAGCAACATGTTCCAATCTCAGCATAATCATTCCCCTTGAACAAAGTCAAACACAGAACTTTCTGTGTGATTCTTTTTTGGAAAATAGCTTAATCCATGGCAAGACAAAGTATATCAATGTTTTCTTGTGTTTGGAGACTGAAAGAAGTACTGTTTTATTTTATTATTGACTTAAAATTTTTATTTACTTATATATTTGATTCACTATGTAGCCTCCTTGCTGTTCAATCTGGCTGGCCTCAATCTCATTCAGATCTGCCTGCCTCTTCCTCCTGAATACTGGGGATAAAGGTGAATGCTACCAAGGCCAATATGGAGGAGATTTTAATGGTGAATAAGGAAAATTTGGAAGGGTACAGGTGATATTTAATTACTTTCATTGTGGATTTTGTTCCATGGTTTCTATCACCTCCCGTATGACCTTATATCCTGTTCCAACTTGCCAAATCATATTTGTCAACTATGTATAATTTTCCAATCATACCTTCATAAAGCTGGTTTAAAAATGGGTGTTTAATGTTATGCACAGAGACAATTCATGGCACGTCCTCAATTGCCTCATTGCAGCCATTTGTGAACAAGATACTTGAGGACATAAAAGGTGAGTTAAACTCATTCCTTGCTTCTAAGTACTTGCTTATAACTTGTAAGACACTTAAAACCTGTCTTTTGATGGGAATAAGATGATTAATTCTTTTAAAAGGAAAGAATACAAGATACATTGTATTGTTGAGAACATAAAAATCACATTGGGAACATGTTTTAAATGATGGAGACAATTTTCAACTGGCACTTTAAGAGGAGACAGCATGTTTGGAGAGACTTGAATATCCAGACTACCAGTGGGTGTTGGCCAGAAAGAGTCTGAAGAGCAGAAAATTAAAAGCAGGAAAAAGGGGAATGATGTAAAGAAATACTAAAATGTCTGATTTGTGAGCAGCATTGTGTGTGAGCTCAGGAGCTGTACTAGAGAAGGTAGAGAAGTAAGTTTGAACTAACTTTCCACAGACTCTTAAATATAACAGGCTTATATTTAATTTAGCATTTCTATTTCCAAGTCAAGAATACAGGAAAATGATGAAACAAACTTTCTAACAGAAAGAAATGGATGAAAAAAAATCGTACTGTTAAATTTGCAAGGCCATGTTGATATATATTGGCTCTAGAATATTATAATGTTTTGGAAGTGCTTTATTATTTTTCCCATATATTAATCTTGTTTTCCTCTGGTGTGTTGTGTGTATGCTTATGCATACATGTGTACACACCTTCATCTGCATACATGTGACACAGTACTTATGTGGGGATCATAGGACAGCTTTAGGCAGGCATTTCTAGTCTGTGTATCTGTCAGACTGAGTTCAGGCCCTTAGGCTGGTCCACAAGCACAAATTAAACATAATCCTAATCATATATGCATCCATATCCAATATCCATAATGAACATATATGCAGAAATCCTCAAGAAATAATAGTAATCACAATTTAGCAAACAAGAAAGACAATTTGCAACCATAAAATGATTAATATCAAGACTGTTAAGGTGATTCTTCACAAGCAAACCAATAAATAAGATACAGCACAAAAGCAGTGTGAAGAAAACATGATTTTCTCAGTAGATGTAGAAAGGGCATTTGATAAAAAGCAATCTCCTTTCAAGATAAAAGGTATCAAAAATTACAGAAAAAAGAAACATATCTAAATATGAGGGTTATATACAACAAGCCACAGCTAACATTATTCTGACAGAGTAAAATGAAATTCTTCTCTCTATGATTAGGAAAAAGCAAGAAAGTTCCTCTTTACCACAGTTATTCAACACAATATCAGAAGTCCTAGCTGAGCAACCAGGCAAGGAAAACAAAGGGTATTCAAATTAAGGAAGATAAAGACAAATCATTACAGAAGACAATGCAATCTTCTGTAGAGAAATCCCTACAGGTTTGACTCAACATCACTGAAATTAATAAACAAATTGAACACATTTACAGGACACAAAGCAAACAATGTAAAATTAACAGCATATCTTTATTCTAATATTAAAGCATTTGAAAAAACAATTAGAAAAGCAATTCTACTTATAAAAGCACAACAATATTTAGAAGAAATTTAACCAAAGAAGTAAAAGTTAAGTACAGTAAAAATAATAATTTCAATG
Source organism: Peromyscus leucopus (assembly GCF_004664715.2). Lineage (NCBI taxonomy): Eukaryota > Metazoa > Chordata > Mammalia > Rodentia > Cricetidae > Peromyscus > Peromyscus leucopus. The sequence continues at coordinate 14,256,679 of NC_051086.1, forward strand.
AATACACTGAGGTAGAAATTAAAGAAGATATACACAGTTGGAAAGATATCTCTGATCATGAATAGGAACAAACAATACTGCTAAAATGTTCACATTAATTTAAAAAACTAAAATTCAGTGCAATATCCATCAAAATATCAAGTATATTCTTCACAAAACTAGATAACAGACTCCTAAAATTATATATAACTCCCTAAAAACCCACTCCTGGTTGGCAGAGTGCTTTTGATCAAAAAGGGCAAAGAAGGAAATATTGACTGACTTTATAATGTACTACAAAGCAATAATAGTGAATACAGTGTGATATTGACAAGAAAATGACACACAGGCTAATGAAAAAAAGGTTGAGTTTCATCAAGAATGTTCAGAACACATGTTGGAAAAAAAGATAGTCTTCAATAAATGCTATGGGAGAAATTGCACATCCACATGCCCAGAAAATGATACCAGATCCCATTATAGAAACAAATACAAATATCAGCCCAAAAAAATATTGAAAACTTAGAAGAAAATGCCTCAGGACACTAGAATGGACAAAGGTCACCAAAACACAAGAAACAAAAGCAAAAACAGAAATTTGGGAGTGCTTCAAATTACAAATCGTCTCAGGTCAAAGGAAATAATTAACACCATGAACAGGCAATCTGTAGACTGTGAAAAAATATATGCACACTGAACATCAATAAGGACTAATGTTCATATTATATAAGGAACCCAACCAATAATTAGGTTTTAAAAAGGGCAATAGGGAATTATGGAAATAACTCAATTTGTAAAATGACTTGCTATACAGGCATGAGAAACTGAGTTTGAGCCCCAGAGCCCACATCAAGAAGCTGAGTATAGTGGTAATGTTTGTAATCTCAGCATTGGAGGAAGCAGTGAGCCCTGGAGGGTCCTGTGAATCACTGGCCAGATAGCCTATCATAAGCTTCAAGCTAGGGAGAGACACTGTTTCAAAGAATAAGGTGGCAAGCTCCTCAAGAATGACACCCATAGTTGACCATTGTGTTCCACATACATATGCACAAGCATGTGCCTGGTCTTACACACTTACACACACACACACACACACACACACACACACACACACACACAAAATGGAAAGCAGTCCTATGCAGGCATTTCTCAAAAGATCACTAGGCATTTCTCAAAAGATCACTTGCAATTGGCTAGCAAGTATGTGAAACATGTTGAGTACCCCTAATCATTATGTGAATGATAATCAAAATCATACTAAGTTATCACCAGACTCTAGTCAGAATGGTTATTATTAAAAAAAAAAAAGGCAAAAGCTGACTACTTTAGACATGAAATAAAGAAAAGAAAATCCTTACACACTGTTGCTATGGAATGCATAATGTTTGAGACATTGTAGAAAACAGTATAGAGGCCGTTCAGAAAATCAAAAGGAGTAGTATAGGATCTAAGCATCATAACACTCATTTTATCCAAAGGGAGTATGCACAAGAGACCTCGGCAGTCATTTATGTGTGGAAATAACCAAGACAACTAGTGATAATGAGGAGGCTTTTTATATGTTTCATATGTAACTCGGTAGAATACTAGTCAGTCCCCCAAAGAATGAAATCATGTCATTTGTGACAGCATGGATAGGACTGAAAGGTATGAAAGATAAGTGACCACAAATGTGGAATAATTTCAGTCAATATATGGGACATACCAATGTTGATCTCATTGCATATTAGAAAGAAATTGTGGCAAAAAGAACCTAGAGATTAGGGAATGTCATCATAATAAAAAGGGTGGAGAATTGTTGGTCACAGTATTATGTGACCATTAGGCAGGAAGAAAAGTTTTAGTGTTCTATTGTACAGTAGGGTGACATGTCGGAGCCACATTAGCTCATAAACATGTGCATTCAAGGCCATATAAGAAATAAAACATATAAAGAACCCAAAATAACAAAGAAATGTCAGAACATCATAAACTAAGAGATAATAGGCTTTACATGCTTTGATAAAACTGTGAATTAAAAAATATGTTAAATATTCATGTTTGTTATGTAATCATATACTCATTATCCCAAAAATGTTCTTACATCATAGCAAAGTTAAACCAAAAATATTTAAATATTTTATGCCTATATACAGTATGTCTCTCTCTATATATATGTATATATATACATATATATACATATATATATAAAATCAGTACAGAGATTTTCATGTTGTTTATTATTTCCCATGGATTTTATTTCATTCAAAGACAACTTTTGGGCTTCTATCATATACCAGCAATTATGCCCACAGTGGCCAAATTTATAACCTCCATTTTCTCCCAGAACAGAAAACAGTCATAATGATAACAATTTTAAAAAGTAATATTTAATTCCCATCTAATCTTATCTGAGGTCTAAGAGAAAAGTGGACTGTGATGGAACTTCCAGAGGATCCTTGAGGGAATAATTAGGAGGAAATAAAAGATCAGGGGCTGTGGAGGGTACATTTAAATATAGTTTAATTTATTTCTTTAAATTGCTGTTCGTTTTGAAGACCTCCTTATAAGCAATATTGCAATGCAATATGTCACAAAATACAAAGGGAAATTTCATCCTTTCTTGTAGTACAAATCTTAAAGGGTCTTATTAATAAAAATAAACCTGGAGCAAGGTATTGGAGTGAATGCTGAATAATCAGAGAAACAGAACCAGCCACAGCCAACCTCCTCACCTGGCCAACTTCTCAGCTGATTCTGTTTCCTCAGACTGGAAGCCTCTGTGTCCTTGTCCAAATTGATCTCAGCTGAACTGCTTCTTGAAAGCCTGAAAGCTTAACCAGCTCTAGTTCGTCATCCTCAAGCCTTAAATACCTTTCTGCATCTTGCCATCACTTCCTGGGATTAAAGGCGTGAATAAACATGCCTGGCTGTTTCTAGTGTGGCCTTGAACTCACTCACGGAGATCCAGGCAGATCTCTGCCTCTGGAATTCTAGGATTAAAGGCATGTGCTACCACTGCCTAATCTCTATTTTTAATATTGTGGCTGTTCTATTCTCTGACCCCAGATAAGTTTATTAGGGTGAACAATATTTTGGGGAACACAATACCACCACACTTTCTGTCTGAAAATGTCACTTGATTTATACAAAATGCCTAGTTCTTCTCATGAAAGTGATACTGTTTCTTGGCAAGGGTAACATCAATCATCAATAAGGGTGTTATACCACAAGCTAACATCAAGGAGGATTACAAAGTGCCTTAAGATTTCCAGTGAGAGCATTGTCCATCCCAATCTATGGTGAATCCATTTAAATTCCTTTCATATATGTATTTTAGAAAGCTTCTACGGCAGTAGGCTTCCATATGGCTTTTCAAAAACTGGCCTTAGTGTTAGTTCTTCTCCATATTCCCTCCTCTATCCTGCCCTCCCAACTCCTTCCCCATTCAATCCTCTTACTCTATTTACTCCCTTATCTTTATAATCATATAGTCTATTTCTGCTTCCTTGGAAGTTCCTCTCTCCCTCTACCCTTCCCAATGCCTCACTTCTGAAGTTATTCAGATTGTAACATATACATTGAAGTCTTGAAAACTAATATCTTACATATAAGAAGAATATGTAATATTTGTCTTTTGGGTGTGGGTTACCTCACTCAGGATGATTATTTCTAGTTCCATCTACTTAGTATACTTCATAATTTCATTTTTCTTAACAGATGACTAATATTCCATCATGTAAATGTACCTTTTATAATGATGAGGACTCTAGCATTTCTATGTAACTATGCCAAATCCTTGTTTCAGAAGTAACTGGGTGCTTGCTCTTCACAAAGCCCTAGGGTCTTATCCCAGATATACCTCCCCCCCCCCCCCGGAGGTGGGTTCCAGCATATCATTCCTAGAAACTTACTCTAAAACTGAGACTCACTAAATGGGATGGTTACTCAGAAGTCTTTATATATGATTCTGATTTTACTGAAAAAAGAAATTCAGATTTCAGAGCATAGTGTCCTATATCATTGTTCAAAATCCATACATGTGAATAGCTCCTTTTTCATTCATAGCATGCATAAGCTCTCCTTTCCACAAATTTCCAAAAATATTCTTAAGAAAGGGGAACATCATATTGTCCTGTGTCTCTCCTTTAGAATATGATTTTTCACTAAATGGGAAAATTTCTCTGTGTATGGCAGTGATGGTGTGTGAGAAGTGCATTCAGCATTCTTCAGGTTCTTGGTTGAACCAATGAACTATTTTATCCTAGGGTTAGCACTCATTCAAGATTTCATGCAAGTGATTTAAATTTGTTACTGTGTTTTCCATTGTCATTATCAAGAAACCTGCCATACTATTCCATTCACCTAAATAAAACTTAGTAAAGGTCATGTTTTTGTTTATCACTAAAACATTTTGGGGGAGAACAAACTATTAGCATTGCAGCCCATAAAAGTAAACCATAAAAGACAAAGTAATTAACCAAATGCAAAGGGAAATTTGCATTAAAAGCCTACTTTATGGGTTGTGACATAATATTATTATTTTATAGATTATATTGTCTATAAAATATAAAATAAAACCTTAATCATATTAATAGTGCTATATGCAATATACATGCATTCCACAATGACAATGGAGAATTGGTCTTATTTCACTATAATATACAAAGGAAGGAAAGTAGCTGCAATTTATTCAACCTATTTGAGCATAGAGAAGGAAATGGAGTTGTGCCTTATATATGTAGAAAATTGAACCAGGTGGCTCTAGAGAAGCCTGGATGACATCATGACTTTCTTCCAGATAAATGCCTAAAGTGTTTACCACATTAATGTGCCACTGGATAAAAATGCTTGTTCAGATTCAGCGGAAAGATCAATACCAAGAGAAAGATGTTTTACAGGCTCTGTATTTTCTTCCCAGACTGTCAGCTCCCATGATAAGAATGAAGGTCAAACAACCCCAAAGAGATTTCTCTCTCAACTTTCAAAACATTAATAAACACTCTGTGTGCATTATTCTTTTGTCCATTTGTCAGACAACTAATCCTGTCTCTGTAATTTCAGAAATTATGCGAATCCTAAAAGCTGGGAGGAGATCAACTCACTGAAACTTTATCTTCAATGGAAATTTAATATGAACCAAACAGCATTGAAAAATGTGTCCTGTTCCATTGTGATGACAGTCAGCATGTTAATGCCACTGTTTGGTTTGAGAGTGTTCTTTTAATTTCATACCTGCATGGTCAAAAGTGTGTAAAGCAAAATGGTCTGTGATGAGCTCACCAAGGGTTTAATGTCTCTACATTGGAAACAGCTATAATAAAAGCATATATATATATATATATATATATATATATATATATATATATATGTGTGTGTGTGTGTGTGTGTGTGTGTGTGTGTGTGTGTGTGTGTGTATAAATACATATACATATACACTTTATACCAATGCAGCTGCATAAGCTTCCCACAGGTAAAATTGTGACTTATTTTGCTTTGGTTTTCTGATATATTAAAAAGAAGGCAAGTTCCAAACAGATAGGGGATCTGCAATGGCATGGCGCCCAGGTGAATGTCCCACTCTGGGAATTCCAGACCATTCATAGTGCCAACTGTCCTACAGAGCCCTCATCTCATTAAAGGTTAATTAGTTTCCTTCCATCCCATAGCTCCATGATGTATTATGTGGGTCATAAAGATGATATGAACATGTACTTGGATGAGATTGTGAACTAACCCATATTCATTACGGAAACATAAATCCACTGCTCTAAGGCTTCTGTTCTGGCAATGGGAAAAAAATAGCTCCAAGAAAAATCAGTCTAAGGACTGGGACAACGTTCACATCCAAAGTTATGAAGTGAACTTGATATAGTTGCAGACCGGGAGCAAATGTCTCAGGGCTGGTAACAATATCACCCCCACTTTCCCTAAAGGACAGGAGATCCACATTTTGTCATATGCTGTAGAAAATGTGATGAAAGGAGCCGTGGTAATAGGAACAAACAAACGGGTTTTTGATATCTCTGTGTTCAGTGTACTTCCACCATGTAATTACTGGCAGCTGAGGGGGTGAGAACAAAGGGCATAGGGGGTTCAAATCACTTCTCTAAAAATTTGCTAGAAGTAACAAACTTCAATTGTTTTGACTAAGAACAATAATAGCCATTTTAACGCACGGGATTCTACACACATCTTTATAAATATGGACAGCTGAGCAGTTTACATTTATCAGACAGTACAAAGAAGCAGTTCTAATACTGTTTTTGAAACTGTTGATTAACTTCTAATATGTGTCATATTAACTTTTAAATATGATTTTTAAATTTGTAGTTAAACAAACAAACTTTTCCATTTTAACCAAAATGAGTGAATGGATGAGTACCAGGCAAAAATTATCTCCATCTTGATATATCCAGATGTCACTGAATATAATACAATTATTTGAAACTGAAGTAATTAGAGAAGCATCCTGAAGGCACTAAGCTATGTTTGGGTAGCTAATCGGTACGTGGTGCTCACTTTTAACGAAGTCCTAAGTGCCTTGAAGTTGTGTTCTAGTCTACTTGAAACAGACTTTCTCCCAATCTATATTTTCATTTCCAGAATTGTAAATTAAATAGAAAACTATTTACAGTATCTTACAATAAAATCCAATATATCTTTTAGTCAAGAGCAAAAACCATACAAAACTACATAGAGACAGTTCAGCCAGTCAATAGATAGTAATAGTACGTAAGCTGATTGAGTACTGGAAAAAAATAAGTGGATTCAGTAACAAATCAGCTAATTACCGTGGATTCAAACACCTAGAGAAAAAAAAATCAGATTCCAATAATTAAACCCAAGTCTATATCCTTCTAAAGCAACATAGAATTCTGCTTCCATCCTTACCACAAAGATGTGTGATAAGACTGTAGTGTATTCGTGTGTATTTTAATAGTACTCCTGTGTTCTGCAATTACATGCAAAAAGAACAATGAACTGAATTATTAGATTATATTAAATTACTTGGAACCAGAAAAGGTCGTGTATGATTTTCAAACTTTCCCCTTCAAATTAAAAGTTAATAACTGGGATTTATGTTTCCAATACCCCCTGATAACAAAGTTAGCAGGCAGAAGTGTTTGCCAAGATATGTCCATTGGGTTTGTAATTAGAAACACAAATGCAGTCATGAGTTATCTTCGGATCCTGTGTGCCACTTTTTCTATGTAGGTGTCCCCGTCCTCCTCTATCATATATGAAATATATGAGCAAAATCTGGTAATCTATAAATTAATTACTCTGTCTGTTTTTCATTCCAAGGTTCACATTCAAGAGCATCACTGTAAGGGCAGGACTTAAACACTTAGGAAACGTAACAGGACTTTCAGTAGGTCCTTCTTTAATAGGAGAATCACCTGGGTGTGTCAGTCCATGGTGTGCTCCTTTCCCCTGAGCTAAAGACATAAAGATTAGGAGAGTAGAAAAATGTGACCTACGCAATTAATTCTCAAGAGCTCTCTACAAAATATTGCTAGTTTTGATTAGCATTGCGAATGTTTTTAAAATAAAATATATGAAGTAGGTGAAAAAAGTGGAGATAAAAGTAAAATATTCCCTAACATAGAGATAGTCAAATCTAACCAGCAATGAAATTCCCAATGATACTTTTTGATGTCAGAATTGTAAAGACCCTTATTCATAAGAATCTAATGTTAAAAAGGAAATTTCCTTAAACCTCATTAAGATATTTTAAATTTGTACTCATATTGTACATAGGGAAATGCAGTTTCTAGACCTGAAGATTATATTCCACGTGAAAATTGCTTCCAAATAGGATATTTATGTTTCTTTCTGATAATTACATAACTGTAAAAGGTGTCTTCCAACTAAAAAAGACAGAAATCATCTGGAAGCTAATTACCAATTATAATTTGGATCATTTAAATGTCTGCCATTTCCTTCTACCTGTCATCAGCCTACTGAGTTTGATGAAAAACTGGCAATGTGTAGATTTTAGAAAGAGAGAGAAAAAAGAGCTCTGTGAGAGTTTTCCATTTGTTTCTTGGAACTATAAAACAGAAAATGAGCTCAGTTATGAACAGGAAAAAGAGAACCCTCAATTGGGCGATTTCCTATTGAATAATAGGTACATTTTATTAGTAGTCGTAAGAATTACTCTTTGTAGTTTAAACTCGTTCACAATTTCTTTCGAAGCATTTTAGTAGCAAAACACAGCTGCGGGTTATAAACTGTGTTAAATTTACTAGACATTTCCAATTGTCCCTGCAATACATGCCGCACCAATGGGGAAAGGGGAGGCTTTCAGAAGACGCTTCCAACACTGATTGTGAGCCCACTTGGGCCTACGGAAAAAGATAAACAGGGTCAGATGCTCTTCAGACAAATCTTCATAAAAGGGTGGCACCTTGTGATTAGAGATACATCAAAGCAGAAGCCAAATGTCTGTAGAATTCAACAAACGAAGACCCAATATATTAAAACTTGACTTCTCAGTACATTTTCTTCTTACAAGGGTGGGTGGGTGGATTCTATACAGCCGAATTTCAAGGATGCAAGAAGAAAATACTATGTTCTTGAAAAAGACATATCCAGTATTATGATTTTTATATGGAAAAGTGAAACATTATTTTCATATTCACAAAAGCAGTTTAAGAAAAATTCTTCAGTTGATACCAGCTTAAGGAAAGAGAGGGATATTAGGTATAAGTATGAGAACTGTAGACTGCACAAGTGAACAATTGAAGAATGGCTGAAATCCAACCTGTGCTTCATCATGCCATGTACCCTGACTCCTTGTGGACCAGTGGGACCATGCCTGCATTAACAGAGGAACCACAATTTTTTCCCAATGGTCAAACTTATAGCCATCAAATCCATTACTGAAAATAAGATGTTATAGGTAGGCTACAAGCCAATTTGCTCTATGAATTATTAGGAAAGAGGATACTTTTTCATAAGATTTCATCAAATGCATCATTCTCAATGATGTCTGGGTCATCAATGCTGTCTTCTAAAGCTGCTGCTATGAAATGGGATATTGACTATAACATAAGACACGTAGCTAGGAACAACTAAAGATTTCCTTTAGAAATCCTTGTCTATTTTTACAAATTACCTGTAATCTGTGCCATGTATGTGCTCACATGCAAACATGCATACCCACAATGCATATTATTTCCTCTCTCTATATTTAGCCTAGATCCTAAACCTTTAGCTATGTTGTTCAGTTGTAGCCTCTTGCCACGATCACTTTATGCTCTGCAAGCTCTAAAGTCAGCACAGTTAAATTCTCATGTCACAATCCAAAATCTGGAAATCCAACCCAGATCCAAATTAGCAGAGCTGAGATTATGAAACAAATTTCAGAAATTTACTCTGAAAAGCACAGGGGCCTATTATTCCTTTTTATCAAAAATAAGCTTCACATGCAGCCATGAATATCATTTGACTGTCGTCTCTTGCAGGGTCGCAGTTTTAATTGTATTAGGTGACACACTAATACATAGAAGCAATACAGGATATAAAAAATGTTTTCCCTCTGGTATATATTAGCATTTTAAAGGGTTCCTTTGAAATTAAGTGTTTTTCCCTTTTATTGAAAATAGATTCTTTCTCATATAATACATCCTGATTGAGGCCTGTCCCCACCTCCCCGTTCCTCCTTATCCATCCCGCTTCCATCTCTCATAGAAAATAATAGACTTCTAAGAAATAACAACCAAACACACAAAATAAAATATAACAAGATGAAACAAATACTGTCATATTGAAATTGTCTTCCCACTTCTACTTCATAGGATTCCCTGAGCTCTGTGAGGAGGGATTTGATGGAGACTTCCAACTAGGACCGCCTCTTCTTACAATATCAGGCTGTTGATCTCTACATCTAGTCCTATCTGCTACCAGAGGGAGCCTCTCTGATAATGACTGAATAAAGAACTGATCTATGAGTACGTCAGAATATCATCTTATTGTATAAAATAATGGATTTCATTATGAAATTTTCATACATATACATCACTGTCCTCTTCCTCCCATAAATAGCCTGTCTTCTCTTTTCATGTCATATATAGACACAAAACATGGATGAAAATCAACATTCCACATCAGAGACAATACAAGTTATTCCATTTCTTCTTTCTGCCATGACCATTGTTCCCTCTTCCACCTTCTCTTTGGATCCTTTCTCTCTCACACAACTTGACCAATTAGAATCTGCTTCTGTGTTAGCTATTAACAAAAAACAACAACAACAAAAAAAAGATTTTATTTTACTTTTAACTATTTGTGTATATGTCCTTGGTAGGTTTCTGAAAATGAATGCAGTGCCAGCAAAGGTCACTTGAACTGGACTTAGAGGCAGTTGTGAGCCAATTGAACTTGAGTTCTCTCCAAGTGTAGCAAACACCCCTAATGGTTGAGCCACCACTCCAACTGTCAAAATAGTTCCCTTTGTGGCATGTCACCATGTGGCATAGGGGCAAAATATCCATTAAAAACAGTGTTCAGTTTCCTCTTCACTGGAAATACAGGCATAAATTTCTCTGTGTACCTGTTTTCCAAAGGGAGGAAAAGAATGTTACTCTCTACTAAGAATGATGTATTTTACTAGGGATCCTTTCATATGCTGTGCATTCAGTATGACTTTGGAGAATTGTCAGTTTAAAATTCACAAAGCAAAAATGAAAAATAAATGCATTTGGAACATTAAATTAATAGAATAATATAATTAAGATACATTACAATATAGAAAAATTAATTCTATACTTTATCAATCATTCAATACCAGGTAAAGTGTTTCACTATAATATGCAGTCACCATAGAATCCAAAGTTTTATCTTTTGAAAATATTTCAATTTGTTACAAATATTTATTTTCGATTAAAAATAACTACAAAATATATAACTGATTTTACTTTGGCACTTAGGAACAAGTACATTTTATTATTGCTGAGAAAATAATTTAAATTTTTTTCTTTGTTCTTATTTCCTGGAATAGATTCTGTAATAACATCTACCTGGCTAGCATTTCACAACTTACATCTTACCAAGTAGTTGGCTTTGTTGTTAAATGTATGATCTACATAGATTGATTGCATGTTTACATAAGAAAACATTGAGATGTGATGCTAGAGGACGTCAACATTTGCCTCTTGGATGATTATTGTCTCCATCATCACACACCACATACACGTTCTTGCTGGCTAGAACCTGTCTCCATATACAGAGGTTGAAAATTTCAGCTTGTTCTCTCCCAATCCTTTTTCAATCTGGTATGTGCTTATTCCATTAACTCAAATAGAGGTAAGAAAATCAACACTACGGAAGTGATTTTATTGTTTTATAAGTAGTCAATAGTTCAGCATTTTGCCAAAGGATTGAATGAGTAATAGATAAGGTGATATCTTTCTATGGTACCCAGCACTGACAGTGATACCTTGCTACCATGGATAAAATATGATGAAAGATACAGAGAAAACTAGATTAGAAAGATGGAAATCACCAGGGATTTTGTTTTCATTACTGAACTAGTGAACCTGTCTCACACTTACCTGGGTCTGACCTTGATACCTTATGTCTACACACTGTGATTAATTAAAATACTAATTCCATTATATATTCTGTAAATTATACTGTAAAGCAACTTTAAATTATATAAACACGACTGAAATATGTTCACAGCATCCTTAAAACCTCTGAAGGTTTCACAGGGTCAAACAACTGGAGTCAATGTGGTGATAATGTTAAAGCCAAATGTAGAAGCCAAGCCTGTGTTTTTACTATAGCCATATAATGTTGAAATAGTTAAAGTTCTCTAGAATTCTCTAGACAGTGTTTAAATGGGTGCTGAAATGAAATAACTGGGTAATCATCTACTCCAAATGCAAATGTGAGGCCCTAGATCAGTTCTTTACATATGTCACAATCAGTATCTCTCTCTATCTATCTATCTATACGTATATACATATATATGTGTGTGTATGTATCTACTATATATACATATATATATATATGAAGTTTATATAAAACCACTAGAATATGAACTTCATACTCAAGCAGTTCTTGCTCTATCATCACCTGGTTGTGAATATGAACGTATAATAAAGGATTCTCAAGCAATAGCTCTCATTTACTTAATCAACAAAATGTGGCAATAGAATCTACCTTGCTAGTGTGCTGTGTGTATTAAAGTAGATAGAAATGTAAATGACATGGTTTAGTGCAATTACCCAATAAATGCAAAATCAGAACCATTAAATAATATCACTGATAAAATTTAATACAACATATAGCACAAGTTACGCTGCAGATACACCTCTATGTCACACGAATCCTATTGGTCTTATAAAAAAAACCCAGAGCCAGATATCGGGGTAAATGATGAAAGATCAGTGGAAACAAGCCACAGCCACTTCTCACCTCGCCAGCTCCTCAGCCATAAAGGGAAGATTCTGTCTCCAGGAATTCTCAGACTGAACACCTCTGAGTCCTCAGCTGAAAAGTCTGAGTTCCTGTCTCCTCCCAACTTATGCCTTTCTCCTCCCTGCTATATCACTTCCTGTCTCAACCCTCCTAGTGCTGGGATTAATGGTGTGCACACTTCCCAAATACTGGGAACAAAGGCATGAGATCCCAAGTGCTGGGATTAAAGGTGTGTGCCTCCACTGATTGGCCTCTATGTTTAATCTAGTGATTGTTTTGCCCTCTGATCTTCAGGTAAATTTTATTTGTTAAAGCACAAACAAAATATCACCATACCTCTAGATTACTTGAAGTTAATCTCCTCTTTATGTGTCTATATAATTTTATATATATTTATATCTTTTTTATAAAAATAATATTTTTCTTTGTTCAAGCATGTTCAATAGTGTAGGATATGATTAGTTCATTGATTGAAGGCTAGAAAAGTTGGGATACAATTTTACTCCCTCTTTTGTGAATAAACTCTGCCTAGGTATTATTTTACCTACATGGCTAGGGAAACATTTGTAACTGGAAAATGACTTTCATTTCACCTTCCTATTCTTAAAGCTAACATCTATAGCAAGCACAGACCAGAAATTTAATATAATTCCAAATATTACCATTGATTGCTTATTGAATCCTTGTTAAAAGATCTATTTAAGGCACTCCAAGATTTATCTGTTTAGCCAACACCCTCTTAAGAATTTGCATAATAATTGAGCTGTACAAATGTTTCTGAAGGGAAATATGTGTAGTCTTACCATAGTATTATGCAAATTTTGTTTTTACAGACATTTAGATTTTCCATAATACCTTATGTCACTTCACAGGCAGTGCATTAAACCATGTCAGGGCTGTCAACAGCATACAAGGGCTGGGCTCCAGATCCTGCAGCTTCAGCCTAAATGTATGGTTGCCTTAGGGGCACACTACCTATTAATTTAACATTCTAAAACTAATTATGTATGTCAGGGTGACCTCTGTCTAATCTACATTCATCAGAGAGTCGGAGCCTTCTGTCTCTATTGTTCCCATAATAAAATAGCTGTTGATAAACTTATATAATTGACTGTGTCGGAAGTGAACTCACCCTACATGGCTACATGCAAATAGTGTATAGTCCCACTAGAATAAAGATAAGCAAAAAAAAAAATCCATCTATCTCAAGTAATTAAGTTTGGAGGTTTCTTAACATCAGGAGGAAATATATTTCCTGATGGCTTAAAAAAATGAATGTAGGGAGTATGAAGGCGTCACAGCTCTAGTAATTACAAAAAGTCTTAGAGAAATGTTGATTGAATGAAGTGCACATTGTATTTCTTTTTGTAAATAACATTTAAGAGAGTTGATGTTCTTTAGGTTAGAGTACCAATAGAACCTAATTTAAGTTATTCATATACATTTGTATACAGTAATCCATAGTCCTACCAGAATTTTGAACATGCATTTTTGTGCAAATATAAAAATATACAGCAATTGATGAACTTCTAAAGAAAAATATCTATGGCACCTTTCCATACACCCTTGTGACACAGTATAAACATCTCTTTAAAGAACTGTTATTTAAAAAAAAAAGGAAAAGAAAGAAAAAAGTCATTATTTGAATTGAATCTATTTGGAAGCAAATAATTCACTTTTTCAAGGAAATTTTCTTGATGAAATAAACACTTTTTCAGAGGTTTTTCAAGATAAATATTTATCAAATAGAGATGCATGATGGATATTGAATCAGATTTTCAGATATGCATATGAAAGGAAAAGGCAATTATGCCTATAAAGAGCTTTTTGTATTAAACAATACCAACATTTTTCCAGAGGAAATAAGCTCTATGCCAATGACATTCTCCCTGATTTTGTAGAACTTCCTTTCTCTCCAGAATTATAAGTCTAGGAAGAAGTAATCAAAACATGAAACATGGTCCTTAGTCTGAAAGACATCTCTGTCGAGCAGGCTCAGAGTAATAATCTGGAAAAGATCCCTACCCCTGAGGTCTCTCTCTATTGATTGGATTTGGTCCTGGTTTTTCATGATTCCATGATTGTGTGATTAGAGTATCTCTAAAAATATATCACTGGTTTCCTTATCTGTTAGCAAAGCCTATACAGAATCATGGAGGATTGTTATAAAAATTAATTTTAGCACAACTGTACATTGTGTGACTCATAAGAACAATTTCAATGTTGGTAAATGGAGAAGTACCAAGAGAGTAATAAAGGGTGTTTTTAGTGAAATGGCTTAATATGTGTCTTAACTTTTAAAATTTACTGGAAAAGAAAAAAGAAAAATCTCGGGGTGGGGGGTACACGTCTTTAATCCAAGTACTCAGGAGGCAGAGCCAGGTGAATTTCTGTGAGTTCCAGGCCAGCCTGGTCTACAGAGCAAGATCCAGGACAGGCACCAAAAGCTACACAGAGGAAACCCTGTTTTGAAAACAAACAAACAAAAAATCACTGATAAAAATCTATATATCAAAGTAAAGGTGATAAAGGCTTAAAATCTATGATACCAGTAATGGATATACACAAGTGATTTAAATGTTAGGAAGCCTTGTTTTTTCTATAAATTCACATAACAATTGTGTCTATTGTCTAGGGCCATAGAGATACTGAAAGAATGTATATTTCAAACTCTTAAAGCAGTGCCCAGTAGTCAACAAAACTCACGATTTTTCTTCATTCTTAAGCACTATTATCACTGGGCAACATAACAGATTAATAATAATAATAAAATGACCTAAAATGGCATCATGGATGGCCCTGGGTGTGCTCAAGCAAAATGTTTAAGTGACTTCCTTAGAACAATAAAAATCTGCCATTAGGCAGACTCACACTAGAGGTAGAAAGAGTAGCATCGGCTCCAGAACTCTCTCCTGACTGTCAGGTGTTTTGCTGCTAGTAGCAACATGACTCAGGTATTTACAAAATGTTCTGACTGACATAAGTCTTTCTGTAAGGTCCCAGGTCACACTGGAATAGGGGCCCCTCCTATTTCAATATTATTTACCAAGTTGTTGTTAGTTATATCTGCAAGAATCCAATTTCTAAAAGGTCCTCTCCTGGGTTCTTAGGAAAAAGAGCAAAGAATACAGGCCATAAATGTTAGAGGAACAAGGTTCAGCCTGCAACAGATAAAGATGAATGAATCCTGGAAAGATAAAAACAGGGAAAAAGCAAAAACTGAGATAAGCTAAGAGGATGCGAGGGTCACATAAGGATATGAAAGAATTTGCAAGCACAAGGGACGGTGGATGTAAATAAGAAGAGTCTGTGCTTTGATGATCTATTTTGCTACAATAAATAGTGACAGATAGGGGTAACTCTGTGACTCATCTGAGTAGACAATAGCTATACTAATGAACCTGAGTTGAGACAGAATCTGGAAATTGGACTTGGCAGAGAGAGACTTTAGATGCAATCTTTAGCTTTAAAAAGTCTAAAACTAAAATGGTATATTCATTGCCTCGGATGTATATATTCAGCACTAGGGCATGATCATAAAATGCAGATGGGAAGGAAATTGTGATCTGGAATTAGAACACAGAAGCCATGTAAGAACTGACTGCATATCAGGATACTAGAATGCTCTCTCCACCTAGAAGAGTGAAGGCTAGAAAGAGCAGTCTGGAAGGGAGGTGGCTAGCACTGCCTTCTTCCCTGGCTTCCTCACTTGTTAAATAAGAGAGCAACATTCCCACAAAAAGAGTGCTGGACGTTGAGCAACTGAAGGAAGCTATTTCATGTAAACCCCTCACACAGGAAGGGTGCCAATAAATGGTAGCTGTGATGAGTATTATCCTCTCTCTCTACTTTTCTTATTATTCTCAAACAGAAAGCAAAATAATTGATAGTAACATACAGCTACTTTTCACAACTTTTCTTGTATACTGTTCTTGTGACTTTTCTACATAGTTTTTCTTGAACATTTCAGATTTCTTTGCCAGTCTTCTCTTTAAATATGTCCATTTTCATTTTATTATTTCATGTCTAGGTAGGCTCTAAATCTATATTACCTTTTTTCCTTTAGATTTAGGATAAAGAGAGATCTGGAAAAAATTAACCTCAATTAACTGTAATTTGTACTTTTGTTACATTGAAGCACATAAAATGTCCAGGACCTGCTCTACAGTATTTGAATTTTAAGCATTCTTAGGTATGCTCTGCTTCATTTGTTCCAATTATTCGCTGAGCTGTAGACTTGCTGTGAGATTATTTCTGGAAATTGCTTGTACATTTTATTTTCTATTTTCACTCCTATTTTCTTTGTTGTTGTTGTTGTTGCTATTGCAAACAATGGTGTGCATTTGTCTTTGGTTCATCAATGTACATATTTCAAGTTTCTCTTATAAGAGTTGATCTTTGTTTCTGAAACTGTGTGTTGACAGTCCCACCATTTTACAGTTGTTCTTTCTTTGCCTATGTTTTAGAGATTATTCTCGATCATATGCTAGGTCTTGTGGTGCTAATAGGAGATCTGGTATAGCTACTGAACTCAGGAGTTAACAGTTCATTGAGAACAGAGTCCAAAGGCAGATAAATCACCCACAGGTGGAACTGATAGCACTTTGTGATAGGTGACAGTGCTCTGGATGCTCACAGAGTTGAATGGAAGCATTCCAGGCACAGAACACTAGTGCCTGAGAACTTTTTAAACTTTTCTTCTTGGCTTTCATTCACTGAAACACATCTTGGAGGCCAGCTTGCTCCTGTCACTAAAACATTTACAATTGTTTCCTGCATCTGAGATCCTTCTTAGAAGACATTTGGTTGGCAGTCCCAAGTTTCATGACCACAAACCACAGTTCTCTTGCGGCTAATCTGTCTTTCTTTATCTGCTATGGTGATGTCCACTATCACCTCCATGACCCTTAGGTTTCTGTCTTTATTATTTCTCTGATATTTTATTTCAGGACAGAGCCCTTCTGGATAGTTAAGTGGGTGATTTAGGGTTATTCCTGCTGTGGTGAAACACCATGAACAAAAGCAACATGGAGAAGAAGGGGTTTATTTGGCTTATATTTCATGAATCACAGTCCATTGAGGGAAGCTAAGGCAAAACTCAAAGCAGGCAGCAACCTGGAGGCAGGAACAAAAGCAGAGGCCATGGAGCGTGCCGCTTTACTGACTTTTTTCTCACAGCATGCTTAGTCTGCTTTCTTATAGAACTCAGGACCACTACTCCAGGGGTGGTACCACCCACAATGGGCTGGGCCCTCCCACATCAGTCACTAATTAAGAAAATACCTTACAGGCTTGCATACTGCCAGACCTTATGGAGGCATTTTCTCAATTAAGGTTCCTCCCCTATTTTTGGATGATTCTAGGCTGTGTCAAGTTGACATGAAAACTAGCCAGGACATAAGTTAATAGAATTAATGTTTTTTCATGAAAAATTCACGTTTCCTTTTAGTGTTAAGAAAAAGTCAACTGTTCTAAATAAGGCATTTAAACCCACCTAATTCTAAAAAAGATATGATATGGAAAGACAGAATTTAGATAAACATAAAAATAAATTAATGCAGTCCATACCATAAAATAATATAAAGCCTAATTGTAGTAATAATAATAATAATCAAAAATGATATCTTTTAGAATATGACTTTGCTCTTTCCCATCAGTCATAAATATGTTCATGTGTTATATAATGTATATCAAAAATAAGTGGCATATATTGATACAATACAGCTGAGTGGATAATAATTTTAATTTCAAAGTATATAGAAAATGCATATAATAAAAATTCTCCCTTCCATTTCATTCTATAGTTAACTAATTTTTCTTTTTATAACAACATGGGAAATATCATCGGTGTAACCTAGGATCCTTTCTGTACACATAATTTTATTTACTTTCTTCTTATGCATGTTAACATTCATGCACATGCAATAGCTTTCTATTAAGGTATTGCTTTATTTTCATAGATTATTAATACTAAATCTCAAATTCACTTCATGTTTACACAGTACTTATTGCATTCAAGGTGCCTTGAAAGACTTATCATGCTGAACTTAATTAACTTTGTGATTGGACATGTAGATTGCATAAACATGTCTACCTATTTTAAAGCTCTGTGTAGCTCTGGGAATAAACAATAGCAGGGATCCCCATGTCTGAAACTACTCCATAATAAAAGGGCTCCCTGAGAAATGGATCATTCTACAGCTAAAACCCAATAAAGATCTTAGAAGACTTGGATACATTTTTTAATGTCCAAAAGTAAGAAATTGTCTACAAAGAAGTTGAATCCGTGCCAGAGAAACACAGAATTAAATTTGAAGTATCTCTAAATAGCCCAGGCTATGACAAGCTGAGTAGCTAAAACAACAACATGGTATTGAACTATAAAGTACAAGATATGCTTGATATGTAAAATATATACAGAACAAATATGAAATAAATATCACTGGTTCCTGTCAAATATAAATAAATGAGAGCATTAATATATAAATGTAGGATGTTGACAAATCCCCCATAGGCAATATAAGATGTACACAATTCTGAAGAATTTAGAATGAGAAAGTAGTGAAGTAAGTAGCTGTATGCTGTAGTAACTTGGCAAACATTAACTTTGCAAGGTGATGATGTTAATGTTATAGGGATAAGTTGTAGTACCAGTACATGTGTGATACATTAAAAACAACTTCACCTCTGCAGCCTTCCTCCCCCACATCTTGTCCAAGGCCAACTATAAGAAAGGAACCTGACACAAGCCACACCATCTCATCCAGCACCCTGTGAAATGATGTGGAAAATCTGAGAAACTAGAAGGCATGAGAAACATAAGGACTAAGATAATGAAACATGAAATGGAATCTTAAAATCCTGGAACCGAAATTTGAAATTTGAGAAAAGGTAACAAACTCTATGTCAAGTGTCGTGTTAACTGATTAACAGTAATTTTAACTCGTGTTTCCTCTTTAATTGTGCATATGTATCCTACTAAAGTTAAGGAACTTTAATTCTGAGAATATCAAACTGAGCTTTTCTATAGACCTAACAGTATGACAAATTCATTTTTTAATTTAAAATGTGCTACAGTAAATAATCTTGTACATAGACCATTTAATGCCTATGTACTCATGGTTAAAGTTATTATGGAATAGTGTTGGGAAAGGGATTTCTGTGAAAGCCTTGATATCAGGGTGTGGGAACATTCCTCAGCTATTAAAGCATTTGCTGCTCTTGCACAGAGCCTGCATTTGGTTCCAGGCAGCCACATGGGTACCTCAAAACCTTGTGTAACTCTAGTTCCAGCAGTTTTGGTGCCCTCTTCTGGCCTCAGTGGAAACTTCACACATGTAGTACACATACATACAGTCATATAAAGCATGTATACATTAGAGAAAAATAACTAAATGTTAAAAATTGATATCATCTCTGATACTTTCATGTTATCTCCTACACATAATTATTCAAGAAATCTCCTTTTATATTCGAATATATTATAGCCAGATATTTACTTCACTCATTGCTAATGTAGTCATGCCTGTGTTTGTTAGCAGCTTCTAGAGGACTCTTTACTTTGCTCCTTGACTACTATGATTTAATCTGCACTAGTAGCCAGAATGCTATTTCTACCATGACAAGATAGGTATAATCACAGCTCTAATAAGAAGCATCAAATGGCTTCATGCTTCCATTGTAGTAAAATTGCTAATCTTTACAAGTGCCATGCATACTCTGTCTTCCACTCTGTTTGAGTAGTTCCCTCTTTGTCTACTATAACCTTCACTTTTATACAACAACCTGCACCCTTACCATTTCAAATATACAACAAAAGCCTCAGTATCAAGAGTTTTGATTCAGAAATACTCCATGTGGTGGTTCTCCTTGAATGTGTGTGGAGCCTGTGACCTCCTCCTAACCCATAGTACCTGACAAAAGTAGTGTGTTACTAATGATAATGAAGGGATTTTGAGAATGTAAGGTCAATAGAGTCTATAAGCAGTAGACTATCTGTCTCTGTTCTGTCTCTGTCTCTCTGTCTCTGTCTCTCTCTGTGTCTCTGTCTCTGTCTCTCTGTCTCTGTCTCTGTCTTTCTCTCCTTTGTTATAAATAATCAAACACCTTGAATTCTACAATAGCTTGTTAAACTTTCATATAATACCAAAACCTTACTGGAAACTTGACTCCAAACTCATGAGGTTCTGAGCAGAAGACCCTAAGTAAAGTCTGAAATCTTTACACACAAGATCTCTAATAATAAATAGGTGTAGTTAATTCCTGGCAGTGGGGGCACACCTTTAATCCCAGCACTTGGGAGGCAGAGGCAGGCAGATCTCTGTGAGTTCAAGGCCAGCCTGGTCTGCAGAGTGAGTACCAGGGCAGCCAGTACTGCTTCATAGAGAAACCCTGTTTCAAAAAACTAAAATAATAATAATAATAATAATAATAATAATAATAATAATAAATAGGTGTAGTTAATGATAAGTTGTTTCATGGCAATTAGAATGGATTCCCTATCTCCTTCCACATAGCAGTAGCATTTTTCTGTCACCACTATGCCATCCCTTGGCTTTATGTTTCTCTTTAGTATTTATTACTATCTGATGCTATGGACTGTGAGCTTTTCTATTGTTTATAGACTCGATAATTTCTTTAAAGTGTAAGTACTACGGAGATAAGAGTCCTTCCCTTTTCATTTGTTGCCATAGATGCAGTTTTAAAAATTTTGCTGTCACATTGTAGACTAATAATTATTTGCTGAGTGAATGGATGGATGGGCACATGGATTATGTTTAAAGTGATTAAAATAGCCAGGATGGCTAACCATGATGCATGTTGATAAATTATTTTAGCCTTTCAGGATTTGTCTGAAAGTATTGTGGGTAGAGAGCAAAGACTTGTACTGACGTGGGGAAAAGAATATCCTAGTGCATTAAGGGTTAGCTGTCATTCAGTAATACAAAGCATCTCTTTATTGTGTGTTCTCATAAAATTTAAGATGTTTTTAGATTTATTTTTCTTATTTATGTGTATGTGTGTTGGCCATATGAGTATATACCATGGGTATGTCAGTTTCCTGGTGCATGGATAAAGGAATCAGATCTCCTGAAGCTGTAGTTATCAGCAGTTGTGAGCCACTCAGTTTAAGTGCGGGGAACTAGACTCAGGTTCGCTGAAAGAACAAGGACACTTAATGACTAAGCTACCTCTCCAGACACTAAAATTTAATATTCCTGTAGATGATTCCGGAGGATTGGACTAAGATTCTATATTGTCCACACTATAATACAAATCTTAACGTTCAGGACCCAAAAATTGTTCTTTTTTTTGGGGGGGGGCGCAGAGGGTTATCACTGTACAGAGAGTTCTGAGGAAGAGAGAACTATACATGTTAAAAAGATTCTCTACTTTGGCCATGATCTGGACCCCAAGCTTTGACACATTAAATGGCATGTAGTATCTACTAATAGCGTGATAGGAGAGATGGTTTAAAACAACAATAAATTTATTATAATGCAAGCCACAGTGTTACAAGCCTTTTCTGAGGATCAAGGCAGTGTAGGAGTAGAGCACAGAGGCAACATTCTTTGATGGTTTGGGCTCCAATTCTGAAGTGACATTGCTGAGATTAAAACCACCACTAGGCAATTACTAGCTGTACAGCTTTGGCAAAGTTATTTAATCTCTTCATGTCTGATTTTTCTCATCTAAAACTTGAGGATTGTTTTTATCTTACAGAGATAAGATAAATCTTAGTGCAAAGATTAAATAAAATAATGCTTATAAAAAGCCATGGTGGTTTCTAAGAATAAATGTTTAGTAGATGCATTTCTTTTGTTTTCCTTGAGAAAAAATGCTTTATAAAACAACGAACTTTACTAATGAAAAGCATTATTATTTAGGACATTTATTGATTTTTATTCCAGTCAAGACTATAATATTAATATAATGCAATCTGTCACACCCTAAGATTAGAAAATATTTTCCCCCAATACTATTTTCCTTAAGTACAAAGAATGCATTTGGAATGAGTTTCAAAGAAGTTTCCATTTCAATTTAATGTGATGCAGCCACATGTTTTCTTGCTGGCAATATCTTATTTCATTTTTAGCTTTCACCTAATTCCATATCCTTTATTTTGTGAATTCATTACTATGCAAATATATATGCACTATATTCAAATGCATGCTTTGAGGATTATGCTACATTATATCACTTCACAATTAAACAGATTGCATTTGGTTTTCTCAAGTTAGAAATGCTTTATGTAAGTTGGTGCAAGTTACTGAGTCAAGTCAATAACCAAGATCTTTCCTTTGAACTAAGAAAACACTAAAATTACATTCCATAGATATTAATGATAAAAGTTTTTTTAAAAAAAATCAAAAATGTGGGGACTGGAGAGATTGATCAGTATTTAAGAGAAATGGCTGCTCTTGCAGAGGGTCTGATTCAGTTCTCAGCACCCACGTAAGTCAGGCTTGCAATTGCCTTTGCTTCTGGCTCCAGGGAAATCCAGTGCTTCTGACCTTCATAGACACCCTTATTCATGAAAGCACAACCACACATATACACATGATCAAAAATAAAATAAATCTTTAAAAATTAAATATAGGCTTTAAATGATGAATACATGGTCTGTATATGAAATTATAATTTTAAATAATCTGAAAATGCATGTCTACCTATATTCACAAACTTTTTTTTATTATCAACTTGGGAGGTAGAGGCAGGAGTATAAAGCCAATCTTATTGACATAGGAAGTTCCAAGTCAGCCAGAGGTGTGTGACACTCTGTCTACAAAGAAAAAAATAAATTACATAGTTTGTGAGATGGCTCAGCAAGCACAGGTGTTTGATTTCAAGCATGATTATTAAGATTTATTCCATGGACTCACATGGCAGGAAGAGGAACCCGAATCCAAAATTGTCCGCTGACCATTACATGCTTGCCTTGGCATAGGCATGTCCAAATCCTCACACATGCATACACACGCACACACACACACACACACACACACACACACACACACACACTCACACTCACACTCACACAAACACAGTCAGTAAAATAATAATCCAGACAAACAAAGGATGTCTGTACTTTGTTCTTTCAGTTTTGAATCATTTAAGTTCTTGATGGAAGTGGATGCAGAGATCCATGGCCAGGCCCCAGGTGGAGCTCCAGGAGTCCATTTGGCAAGAAAGAGGAAGGATTGTATGAGCGAGAATTGTTGAGACCATGATTGGAAAAAGCACAGGGACAAATAGCCAAACTAGTAGAAACACATGAACTATGAAGCAATAGCTGAGGAACCCCCAACTGGATCAAGCCCTCTGGATAAGTGAGACAGTTGATTAGCTTGAACTGTTTGGGAGGACCCCTGGCTTTGGGACCAGGACCTGTCCTTACTGCATGAGCTGGCTGTTTGGAACCTGGGGCCTATGCAGGGACACTTTGCTCAGCCTGGGTGAAGGGAAGAGGGGACTGGATCTTCCTTTACTGAATCAACCAGGCTGAGCTGAATCCCCAGGGGAGTCTTTGCCCTAGAGAAGACAGGAATGGAGGGTGGGCTGGGGGGAGGGGGACAGGAGGAGGGAGGACAGGGGAATCTGTGGCTGATATGTAAAATTAAATTAAATTATAAAATAAAAATAAATAAATAAATAAGTTCTTGTCTCTCTATATCCTGGTGTTATCTGTATGTCTTTTTTTTATTATGTGATAATACCCCAAGTCTGTCAAATAAAAACACACTAAACTGATGACAAATACCAATAAAAGCTGTTCTGACTTTATTTAGTGCTGATTATACATTACAAGAAATGGAGTTAAAACAAATTCTTTGATTCTCTTATCATGAAAAACATCCCTGGACTCAGGTTAAAAAAAAAAAAAACACTATTCACCATTTACCCTGTCATTCTGACACAAAAATAGTAAATTTTTATTTTTAATAAGATCTAAAATATTAAAAGTCAGTACACTGAGAATCCTTAGGCAGTTAAAAGTTGCTTATGGAATGGAAGAGGCTACTTGAAATCAGATTATTTAAAACATGCCCCCTCCTTCGGAGCCCAGAATGAAATAAGAAAGTCTTTGAAATACCTTCAAATGGAATGCTTTGAAGATAACATGCTCAAAATGAGCTAAATCCTCCTCTGGTGAATATTGGCAATTTCATGTGTATGAAAGTTTCCCTACTGTTCTTGGAGACTAAAATCTAAGCCCCCTAGTGGCTGTTGTAAATTTTAGACAGCATGGAGCCATCAAAAAGTATTATCAATGCTTTCCTTATATGTCCTTCAATGCTGTCACATAATACCTACTCTAATGGATCCTTCCTTGCTTCATGACCTGGTCTTGCTTTTATGCCACTACTCATTTTATTAAAACAAGACTACTTGGACACTAATGTTGCAATATCGTGATGCCAATCTGATCATCAACACTGATACTAAGACAGTGTGGACATGCCAGACAAAGGGATGATTAATGTGCCAAGATGGATAGACCAAGATATTACAGATATTTCATCACGTAACTTCGAGTGGTTTGAAAGTTGGGGGCTATTTATTTCTAGAACTTTCTGTTTAATATTTTTGGATCAGTATTAACCTTAGGTAAATAAAGTTGTGAATAAATGAGGGGGCTCTAATATATGAAAAAACTAGATTACTTTTACAAAATGTATGTAAGTAACTCTTATGATCCCATGTCTAGAACCCTTTCCATCAAATATTTGTCTAACTGAATGTGTGAGTGCACTTCAGCCATGTCTATTATATAGTCCTCACTGGAATGAGAATGAGTCTCCTTCGGCAGTTCCATCAGGCTAAGTCTGCACAGAGCTACCAAGCATTACCTATTGGGAGAAATATATGACCCATGTCAACTGGTAGTGGTGAAACATTTTTTCTTACTAATGATAATATTAGTAAGCTTTCTTTTATTTTATTTAATACATACAAAGTTGTTTTCTGGGGCAGAGGTAAAATCCACCTCTCATTAAATATTGTTATTTTTAATTGCTTTTCCATCCATATGCATGCATAAAACTTATAGTACCTTTCAGTTACACTTTGTGACATGATAAACAGTAGGCAAAGTACTTTAATACTAGAGATATTGCTTTTATATCTAATAGAAATCAAAACTCTTTAGACTATTATAAACTCAGTAATTTTATATGCACCAAACTTCATATGTAAATGTTTCATGAATATCTTTTGTGTTAGATTCTTGTCACTGGGGAAAAAATCCTTGGTTGATACATTTTAAAGAAGAAAAACTTTATTTTGGTGCAAAGTTTCAAGGGTTCAGACAATGATCTGTTATTTTGGATCATGATGAGGCAGAAAAACATCATGGCAGAGAAAGGAGAGGCCATAACCAGGCAATGATTATACTATATAGTATACTATACTGTACTATACTATACTATACTACACTGAGAAGAAAAAAGGAAGCCAGGGACAATACCCAGGCCATGACAGTTGTGGCCCACATTTTCTAATCAACTCCTACCTTCCATGATCCCCATCACCTTCCAATTACTCACTCAATCCTGAATCCATCAACGGATTAATCCATCAATTATGTCAGAGCCTTTATGATCCAATTACCTCTCAAAAACACCCCTAGCTGGGCACCAGGCATTCGATAAATGAACCTCTGACCTCCAAGTGAACCAAAAAAACCCCTGATTTAATCCATATAGTAGGCAGCATTCTGTTATGAAATCCTCGACAACTTAATATATAACTAGGGTAGTATGACATTAAATGCTTAGTACTCTAACATTTATTTTTTCTTCTTAGTATACTATTTTATTTTTCTTCAATTGTTATAAGCTATTCTAAGCCTTGATAATAAGGACAATGGAATAAAAAATGCCTTATCTGGCATTTAACTCCTAGTGTATGGCCCATTTTTCCATTTGACTTCTGTTCTGGTGCTGGCAGACCTACATAATGTTAATGTGATAGTGACGGTTTGCACATACAGTAAGTGACATTATCAAGCCATCAATAACATAGCCCCATCCTTTCTAATGTCATACACATTTTTATATAAGAACATTGTTAGTACAATAGGAGAACCATTAGCATATACAATAGTTTTGCCTTATTAACAGCCCTGTTCATGTTAGCAATTTTGATCTAATTTAAGTGATGTCCCCATTATGGTGGCAAATTGTGTTTTCATTAATACAGTGAGAAAGCCATTAATATGAAAATTGCTCATTCAGAATCACATTAGTGAAGTGCTTATCCTATTATCACTAAGCAGATTCTAACCTAGGTGCTAAGCAATCTGAGCTACAGCATCTTCTAGAGAAGAGGTCATCGCATTTCCTTGGTATGCTATGCAGTATTTCCTATGGTTTCTTCACAGGTTTTATTGTGTTACTAACAAATGTACTTAAATTAATATTCTACATATTTTATATGATGATGCACATACCCTTATATATTTGCATTCAGATACTTAACTATCCCAAGCATATTACTCAGTATATTGATAAGTACTGTGAATAAATTATAATTTTTCAGTTGTAAAAGAACCTAAATACAATCTTATGCAAGTAAACACAAAGAATTGTGTTTATTGAGGAATTCATGTGAAGAACTGACTTCGAAACAGAAAAGAAACAGTGGTTAAATAAATATTTTCATAAGTAAAATGCTCGTTGTTTTCTATCTCTAAAACAAAATCCCTTAACTGGGTAGATTTTTTTAAAAAGAGGGTTTTCTAGCCCTTAATGAGGTTCAAGGATGTGTAGCAGAATCCTCTTGTCTTTTCAATATTATCGTAATGAATGACACCACAACAAGAGTAAATATGAAGATGAGCAATCACAATACCAGAAAAGAAACATCAGCATGGCCTTTGGAGATGAGCCTGCTCTTATATACTGTGCTGACAACTAACACAAGATTCTAAGAGAAGTATCTTGGGATATTCCAATTGTAAAGTATAGACTGATTTGGCCAGTCATGTATAAGCAAAAATGATCCTATTACGTTTCAAGTCTTCATTTAAATTTTAATCACCGGTCTTCAATGGCCCAGTTTTGCTTTCCTTGATGGTAAAAGCAGCAACTCTCTAACAGTGAAGCTTCTAGCCACTGGGTTATCAGTTGTGGCAATGAAAGGTAGACTTTCACCTAAGGGTGAGATGTGACAAAGCCAACCAGAGAGAATTGCCTATGCCATAGAAATTGTGTAGTTTTTTTCAACATGTCTTATTATTCCCAATAGAGGTATATGTGGTTGCTAAAAGGAAATCAGCATTTAAGCTTTAATTCTTATTGAAACATAACCTCAAGGTATTTTACTAACTTCTTACTATATCAATTTTCTCATTTACAGAATAAAAACATATATGTGAATGGAATAACTGCAAAGTTATAGTATTGCCTAAAGCCTACAGAGTAAGAACAAGAGTCTGAAACCACTTGAAAATAGCAGTAAACAAATGTGAATATAATAATGCTTGACATGGTTAGAAGTCAGAAACTGGGGAGATAAGTATAAGCCTGTGCGAGGTGAGAGCTATAAAATGGGAAGAAATGATACAGAAATTACAGTAAGGATGAGGGATGATGTGCTCATTAAATGACAAAAAAGAACCAACCATATAAGAATAAGACTTGGAAGCTTATTGCATATCACTGAAGGAAGTAGTCATGTAGACATCTAAAATATCATGATCCCCTATTGTCTCTTAGAGGGTAGGAGATAACAAATGACATCTGCTATAAATAGTACACTATATTTTTTTCAAAAAGGATATCTACTATAAATAAAACACTTGATATTTGTTCAAAAATGACATGGAATGCCGTGTTTTGTATTAAAATATTATGAACTGTAAAGAGTATTAAAACTGATGAAGTAGACAAATCTTACTTGAGAGGAGGAAGTAAATCATGGTATGCAAAGGGAAAGTTGAGGCTTAACTGATCAAGAACATCACTGAGCACCTTCATCACTGCACATAAGCAGTGATATTTACATTTAGCAAGATAAATGTGTGAAGTCTCTATCAAAAGAAAGAAAAAAAGAATTTTGAATTAACCTGAAAGACTGTAACTTACTGAGGCTGTTTCCTCCACTCTACTCAACACTCGATATAGACTCCGGCATTCTCTGAAAATGTTTTAGTAGCATTGTTGAAATAACTAAGATTCCAGTCTCTGATAAACCTAGATATTTGTTAGGCAAAGAACACCTAACGCTAAGTTAGTTTTCATCATCTCCAGATAAAATCCTCATCTATTTTGTCTTAGGCTCAGAATTAATACAAGAATATTGACTTCTACCCCCTCAAAGCATTGTTTCTCGAAATCTACATATTTATTTCCTTCATCATGGCATTTAGATATATTTGAGACATCATTTGAATGTAAATATGCTGTGCTGCAAAGGCACTTTTTTTTGGTGGATCATGTTACATCGTTGAGGATAAGGACGTTTAAGTTCTTCTCACCACAGGCAGTAATCCAGGAACACTACCTTATGTGACTCATAGTGCCCATTTCTAAAATGAGGAAAATAATCCAACCTCTTGAATTAATGATAATACATATTCCATGAGTACTAA
The DNA here is from genome assembly GCF_004664715.2 of Peromyscus leucopus. Taxonomy (NCBI): domain Eukaryota; kingdom Metazoa; phylum Chordata; class Mammalia; order Rodentia; family Cricetidae; genus Peromyscus; species Peromyscus leucopus. Next base: position 14,285,663 of record NC_051086.1, read on the forward strand.
TTGCTCAGCTTTGAAGAGTATAAATTCAATCATGATTAGTTGAATTTAGCTTCTTACAACTTCCTATACCTCAAGTCCTTAAAAGAAAATAATTATAATAGTTTGTTGTTTCTCTATAACTTCTTTTCAGTAAACTTGTCTTATATCCTCCTACAATCCAATGCAATCCCATCTTTGTCTCGAAGAGTTTAGCTATGAAATCTGTGCGTGTTGCCCTTGTTATTGTTGTTTTGAATTAATAACACAACCCTGAAACAATGCAGTTTATGAAATTGAAAAGAAAGTTACCTTTTCCCCCCAATAGAATCTATATGAATTAGGTAAAATATGATTCTCTGAGTTATTTATTTTGAAATTAGACTGGAGTTCTTTCATCAGTTTTTATCATACGTACACACATTGCATGCTATGGAATGAAGCTAATTCAACCAACCTATTAGACACACACTGTGTTTTCCATGCTGGCACTGAGGGGAGGCAAGCTTTCAACTTGGCACTTTGCCTACAATCACCCGGGGTCAAAGTCAATCACTAGGAAAGTTTGGAGAGTTTATTGCTGATCACTGAAGGAAATGGTCCTGTAGCTATCTAGGAGCTTAAGATTCTCTGTTGTCTTTTAGGAGACAGATGTGTCATCTAAATCACAGGAATAATGATGTACATAAACAAAAGACCAGGGGCAGCTGGGTTGAGAAAGGAGTGGATGGGGAGCAGCCTCATATTCACTGTATTCTAGACTACCCGCGGGTCATTCTTTCCTTCTTGTTCTCTGGACTGCCTCCAAAAATATTTTTAATGAGATTTTCATTGAATTTCAAATCAATGTGCCAACCTAAAGAGAGAGCAGGGAACAAAAAAATGAACATAATGGGATTATAAAGTGGAAAGTATAATGGTCATTGGCCGCTAAAATAGATTTTATTATGCTCACTTCTTTAGTTCAGCAGACAGAGGATATGGTATTTGTCCTTATTTTGAAATTAAAGTAAAATATTAACAAAGTGTTGAAGGGCAGGGGACATTGGATTGGGTAATGTCCTGTTGCTGGATAAAGATTATTTTTCCCTATGGGCATCATGTTCCTGCCTGATGCATTTTCTTCTGCCTGTTTTTAGCTCCATTATTATGCCATTGTGACTGTTTCCCATGCAGGATTGAACTTATTATTATTGAGAAAAGGTATTCAAATATCTGCTTCCTTTAAGTATAAGTATCTTTGGGTTTTTAAATAATAATAATAATAATAATAATAATAATAATAATAATAACTCCTCTGGGATTTTTATTCCAACTTCCTGAAATATAGGAATTCAACAACTCTTGTTCCTTTCAGTTCCTTCTGCAGATAATTACCAGCAGAACTAGGTACCAGAAACACACTGTAGCTCGTTAAGATATTAAACTTCAGGCTGAGCTTCTTGACAGTTCTTTGTTTATTTTTGAACAAAGTTTTCTTAAGTTTATTATAACTCATCCACTATTGTCTACTGGAAAACTGAGCATCATTTGTCTATGAAAAAATATTGTTAGTCAGCTGGCTTTTTGAATGGACAAGTTGCCTTTTTCAATGACATTAATAGAGTATCTACTCATTACATAGGCCAAGCTGTAGAACTATGTAAAAACCAAGGAATTTTTAAATAGTTTGCTGGGTAGAGGAAAGCCATGCTTTACTAAAATCTATGGTTGTGTATAGTGTTCTCCGACTGCAGCTCCTATAAGTAGGTGTTTTCATTTACTGGCACAGCTTGTCTGTGTTTGGACGAGTTTCTGAACTTCCCAGTTTCAGTTATATTGTTCATAGGCTTTTCTTTCATAGACACTTTGCTTTTGTCCTATTATATTTATCCCCTGTTACTTTTTCTAGTTCTATACATCATTTCTTTTGATTTCTAGCATTGCCACTAAATCAGACGAAGAACGAAGAAATAAAATAAGTGCAAGGATTTAGTTGGGAAGTAATCTCAAGAGCTGAATGAAACACAGGAAAATAACCAGAGTAGGGTGGGCTACACTGCAGGTTGTTATTTTTGATAATACTGCTGAGGATCTCTGGGAGATGTACAGAACATACCCTCAAGATATCTCCTTTAAAAATTATCTTCAGGATCTTCCCACAATTGGTGAAGGATTACTTCTCGGGGATCACTAACTCCCCAGTGTGTTATGCCTGTCAGTGTTTGACCTGAGAATTACAGATGGCTGATAGGTAGAGAACTGTAGAGAATGGCTGAAAGGAGCCATCACAGCAGCCCAAAACTGTGAAAGCCAAGGACCATGAGAAGGAGCACAGCTGTTGCCTTGCAATTACCAACACTAGGATTCATTTTTTTCACAGTTATGGCTCTTAGTTTGGGGAATAAAGTACCAAGTATTGATCTGCCTTAGGATCAATACTTTTTACTGATTCTTAGAAGAGTACTGCTTTTAATTTTGAATACTGCAGAGCTGGGACATTATATTTCCCACTGAGCTCAACAGTGGGGTATGTCATCATACTACATTATTCAAGAATCCTTAATGGGCACATATGGATTGCTGTGCTCAAAATTCTATAGCCAGCCATCCTCATGGCCTACATGAGAAGGACAGTTTTCTTCTCTCAATTCTTGGAGCCCAACATTGAGTGTCTTCTGAAGCACCCACCCAGTGATTTGGCTGATTGTTTCTTAATTCAGGGAATTAGTCCTCTATCAGTTAAGGTCCTTATATTCTCAGATATAGGAAGATACAACTTGAACAGGTGGTAAAAAAAATCAATAATTTGGGCATGTAGAGATGGTTTAGTAGCTAAGATTCTGGCTGCTCTTACAAAGGACCAGTGTTCAATTCCCAGCACCACCATGGTGACTCATAAGTTCCAGGGAATCCAACATCCTCTTCTGACCTTTGCAGGCCAAGTAGTCATGTGGTGTGGATATGTACAAAAAGACAAAATATTCTCACACATAAAATAAATCTAAAAAAATCCTAAAAATATTTGCTGGTAGATTTTGTAATTTCAGTTGTACCTTTGATTAAGTACTTAATAGCCACCAAAGTGTGTTTTATCAATCTGTGTGCTTCATTTGTCATCTCTGCCCTAACATAAACTATCTCCTTAAAATGCCAGGATTGAAAAGAATTCAGACATTTCACTCACAGCTCTTATTCATCAGGAAAAAGAAAAGCACTGATCACACTGATTGCTAAAATAAAATCCCAGGCCTTGTCTCATAAGTCCATAAGGATAATTGGATTGCACTAAAATCCCTTTGAGTCTCCAAACTAAAAACTGTCACTGGGAAATAGGATGATCTTATTGTCTAGACAAGAGCATATTGTCTAGACTTAAGAGTGAATGATGGGGCTGGAGATGTATAGTTCTTCCACGGGTTCACAGATTGAGAGGAAACAGAGATCAATTTATGGGGAATTTCTCACTGGCCTTTTAGATGAAAATCAGAGACTATTACAAAAGGAAGATAACATAGTTTCCAAGCAGTTTATCTAGAGTCTATTTCTGCGTATGACATGCCTTCCCTTCAACATCGCCACCTTACTGCTGGTTTTTTATATAATCCTGATCTCCTTCCAGACCTTTATCAGCACAGATATATCTGTTCCTCAGGTTATGGCAAACTATGTCCTGATAGAAACACCTATCAGGAAATGAAAATATCTAATGTGAGCTACCCAGTACCACAAGATAGTACCATGTATTGCAATCCTGGGATAAGATCAAAATTCAGAATCCAAACTCTTGTTTCAGCTGAATGTCTGTTGCTCTTACACTGTTGTAAAATTTCTAAAACTCTTAAGTCAGCATCTATCCCTAGGTTCAGTGATGATGCTTTCATCCCAGAAGCCTTTAAAGAATAACTACCCTGCCTTCTCAAAAATCAACATATCCACCATGTAGAAATGATCATCACTAGGAAACCTCCCCCAGAGATTCCTTAGACCATAGCTTGGATCCTAAAGTCCCCAGGGAAAGATCGTGTTAGGGCCATTTTTAACTACACTTGCCAGTATATTTAAAAAGCCTGATGATGTCACAACAATCATATATGGCCTTAAGCTAAGCACAAGAAGCTGCCTCTCAAATGTGAGTTCCTTCTATTCTTGAAGAAATAGCTTCTTGGCTAATGTTTATTGAATATAATTACTCTTTATAATTTGAGCTGAAGTCCTTAATTTTTCCTTTACATATTATTTTATGACAGTTGCTGCACATTCAACCAGGTTCTTAATTTCCTAAAGTACCACTTACCCAGGGCTGTGTGTGAGTTCAGCAAACTTTTCTTAAGGTTCAAATGTGAGGTTCTCTAACTTTAGCATATGTTACAATTTTACATCCAGATCACAGCTGCAGAGTTCCTGATTCAGTGCCTGTGGCGAGGGCCCCTACAAGCTTGCATCTCTAACAAGATCCTATAAAATGCTGAGCCTCTGCTCAGAGAATCCCACTCTGAGAGTCACTTGTGTACAGCAATCAGGCATGTTCAGGGGAGGATGGTGTCACTATGCAAATAGCTTACCATTAAGACTTCCAATTTTTTACAAGGTCTTCTGCCCTTGTCTTCTTCCCTCTTCTGTTCTTTTTCTTTCTTAATTCCTCTCTCTCAACTACTTCTTCCCTCTTTTTGTCTACCTTCCCTTAAGGACAAAAGTAAGTAACTTAAAACTTAATTATACCAAACACTTGGATTTGAATGACAGTTGACTACTTCTAGGCAAGCTACCATAGCCAAGGCTAGATGCTATTTATTTTTCAGAAACTCTTTTTCTTATAAAGACATCCCACTTCATGTCTATGTTCCTGTTTTTGTGACAGCCTGTTAACAGTCTTACTCTGTCGATTATAGCCTTCTGTTTGTGAATCAGCCTTGATGCACACTTGCAGCTAAAGTTTACTCCTCCGTTGTATGTGCCATTTGTTTGTATGACTATAATTATCATGTTGACTGGGTATTTGTATGAATTTTGGTGGTACTTCTAAGATTAATGTTGGTAAATACAACCCATGAGAAGAAAAGATGCAGAACAGTGACATAGCATTTTCTAAGAACCAAGGCTGTCCGAAGTTGAAGGCAAATCACAGAGCAGCTAAAATTACGGCTCTCAAGACAGATTGCTTTGCTTCAAGCCCAGCTGTGTGACTTCCTAGCTACATGAACCCAAGAAATTTACTTAATTGCTCTGAATGTGTAAAGAATACATATGATTATTGTATTTTCCTTCCAGGAGCATTGTGAGATTAAAAAAATATCACAGGCACAAATCTTTTTTACCACTGGCTAGGTCCTCATGAGCTACATATTAAATACTGGCTTCCTTATTAGGAAGAACTTGTGTATTTAAACAAGTATTAATATCTCTTGTTCTGAATAAATTATGTAGTTATATTCAACACAGAAGACTTTTCAGATTGATGAAAAGAGATAATTTTTTACTTAGTTATCCCTAAGAATTTGAAACATCCTGTCGCATATGCAAATAAAGCACTTGGAAAACTGGAAGGCAACCATAAACTCTGTCAATGTATACTTCTTCACCAGAGAATCATGAAGCTGTCAGTACCAAATATGATTCAAGTTGTACTCTCTGTCAAAGTAGAGTTATACTGATTTTAGTATTAGCTGTGAGAAAACCCTAATGTGGCAGTACAGATCAACACGAGAGAATGATGTCTCACCTTTTAAGGTGAACGTGTCTGTAAATAATTTGTACGGAAAGCTAATTTGGCATGTCTTCAAGACCTCAGAGCAGCTGATGCATGTGTTTGTGTGTGGATGTGTAGATCGGTAAGATCCTTCCCGTGATGACATCACTTCCCTACACAGATCAAGAGACAGGCTGTGGCTTGCCACTCTCATTCAGTCGTCAGTCGATTTGTTCATTTCCCATTTTGATCGTTTCTGAAGTTATGAAAGGTGGTTTACCTTTTTTCACAAGCATATTTATCCAAGATGAAATAGCATTTTATATCTATCCCTATCAAATTCAGTAAAAGTAGGGGGAAAAACAGCAGCATCTTTATGTTCCCATAGCTTTAGCTTATGTCTTCCCTGTTTTTCATTTTCCTCAAACTCTCTCCCATCTCTCATAAATTCATGTCTATGATAAATATTCCAAAAATTCTATATTACTATCTAAAAGAAGATACCTCTCATTATTAGTAGCTTTCTTATGAAAGAGAAAAATTGTAAAAGACCTTGTTTTTTATATGAACTTAAAGCAATACAAATTCATGTATTTAAAAAGTTTAATAGAAAAAGATCACTTAATGGCATTTGTATAGTGAGTTTTATATGTAAAATAACCTATCAATTCCATGAAGTAAATGATGCAAAAATCAATGATTTGTTTATTTATTATCTTTAGACCCAAATGTTTTATCTTATGTTTATAGTGATAAAGCCAGTCATTTCTTCTGGTAATGACTAAGTAACAAGTTATTTAGGTGTTGATTTTAATTGCTGTCATTCTAGAGTGTGGTGGGGTTAAAAACAGAAGCCTATTAATGATTGGCAAACATTTGTGATTCCCAAAAATGGAGCTCTTTTTTCAAATGAAAATCTGACAAAATGCTCTTGTCCAGCTTCCTGTTCCATTCACTGCCTGCTTCCTAAGCAACTCTGATGCAGTCCTGCAGACTAGTCCCTGACTGTGCAGCTCCATCAGATGTCCAGGAACCATGCTGCTCTCTTTTCACTCCTCTTAGCTTTCGGCAGATGCAGTAATGCCACTGGTACATCTTTGGGGAATTTTCCTTTCTGCTCTTCACCCTCATTACTCCTGCCATCTGGTCCATTTCTGCTTTGCTTCTATCCAGCAGATGTGTTTCCACCTCCCCTCTCACAGTGACCTGAATGATCTCTGGAAGATCAGCATGCCCATGAGTCTGCACAGGTACAGGGACAGACAATGGGGCAATGCCAAGGTCTTGGCCCACATAAAGGCAAAAACTATTTATGTCTGCTCAAAGCAAGGACACTTAGGTTTATCCTCCACAGACAGTATGTATTTGTTTTCTTTTGAATTCCCAAACTCAACACAAAAAAGAAATCATCTTTGGTTACCAAAGATGTTACAGGACCCAAATTTGTACTTTAAAAAACAAAAAGAAAAACAAAAGGCACCGAAATACTGTAGTTCAAACAGTTGTATCACATTTAATGCCCATGGAATACAAGTGTTTAGTTGTACAAAATTCACAGTTACCTATTATTGGTGATGTTTTACACAAGCATACTTATGGTATAGGAACTGAATAACACACTCATAGAAACACTGAAGTGTAAGATAAATTCCATGCAAAATTATTATTAGTGTTAAGGCTATTTTTCTTTTTTAAGTATTGAATTGAGATGCACATTGTGAACTACAATAGAACTGTAAAGAATGGAGATCTCTTTCTAGTTTCAGAAGAGGAAAATGAAAAAGTGATGAAAGTCGTTGATGAGGACAGTTTGCCCACTGAGATGAAATCTTTCTGTGCATCTATTCAAACCCTAAATTCCATTCAAATATTATTAGAGATATAATGACCTGAAATAAAGATTAAACTTTTAAAAGTATTCCATATTCAAACCTACTGAGAAGCTTAGGATAAGATTAAGCAGTAACTGATAAAAATTTTCCATCACTTATGAAAGTTAGACCTCAGTGTTAAAATCTTCCACCATCAAAACAGTTTTCTGTTAAAAGAAATCCTGCGCCATTATGCTAGCATAATTAATACATGCATGTTGTATCAGAATAAAGGAGTGGATTCTTTGTAAAACAAAAACATGTGAACTTACTTGGAATAACATGATCAAGAATGTTGGCTGGCCTTTAGACATCTGCCACTGACAGAGGATATGTACGTGTGTGTGTGTGTGTGTGTGTGTGTGTGTGTGTGTGTGTGTGTGTGTGTAGAGGTAGCCTCCTAACTCTGCATGCTAATGATTTCTTTGCTGAGATCTGATGAGTGGGAGCTCCACAAACTCTAGAACATGACAAAGCAATGAATAAAAATGCACTTATATGAAATTACCAAAACAAAGAAGACCTGGAGGGTGATAACATTGGAGTCAAATTCTGACCTATGCCTTACCTAACTGAAAGTATGTAGTGGGTATTATATAATAAGTTTATAAAAGATTATAGATGATAATGGCACATCGATTAGAAATCACTACAAGTTTCTAATTTCACAGTTTCATATCTAACCTTTTATCCACACAACTTATTTTTCAAAACATTATAACAACACTAACATGACAAACATCAGTATTAATGCAATATTAAGCACGTCTTACATTATTATACACCTACATCATGAAAAACTATAAAACTTAATTAATAAATTTAAAACAGCATGACCTTCCCCTCCATATAAATACTATCATTGCACAAATTGAGTTATAAGTACATTTCCTTTAGAAAAGGGAAAGAATTCATGAGTTATAGTGCAGGAAGGGTCTGAAATCTCATTGTGCCTAACAAAATTTTATTATCTTTAAAGTATAAGAATTTCAGACAGAAAAGTTCAAGTTATTTATCAGATAAATATATTCAAAGTAAACTTAGATGTTCAAAATACAGATCACTCAACTTTTCTTAATGCCATTTTATTTAAATTAATATACTGTCCTCCAGCATCATACACATTGTGGCAAATAGCAAACATTTGTTCTTTTTAAAAGATCAGTTAGTGTGCCATTAAATATGCGTATGTTTCTGTATGAATAGTCCATTCTTTATTCACTCTTCTAGGAATATCCAGATTCTTCCATATTGCCACCATTTGTGTGTGTGTGTGTGTGTGTGTGTGTGTGTGTGAGAGAGAGAGAGAGAGAGAGAGAGAGAGAGAGAGAGAGAGAGAGAGAGAGAGAGAGAGAGGAGAGTGTAGACCCCCTCTAAGGTGATTTCAGTTCCTTGGGTATATGTCCAGAAGTGGCATTCTTGGGTCACAGAACAGTTCTTATAGTCAATATAATTACCGAGACCAAATGTCATACTGCTTAGACAGCTGTGTCTATGGAAGACTTGTATGTTGCTAGACTCACTAGAAAAAAGAAATTCAATCTTTCCCAGACAAAAGCATCTTCATCTCTCTTGGTTAACAGTATAATTGCAAACAAGATCTCTGTTCAGATATAATCCATATTCTTTTATTATGTGACCAAAAAAGAAAAAGTTTAGAAAACATGAATTTTCCAATACTGAGTTCAAACTAGAGGCAAATAACAAAAATCTGAAAAGACTAGGTAAAAGAAAATCTAGGAATATCAGGCTACTCCCATGTAGAAAACTATATCATAGCCAAATTTAAAGGCAGCAATAGACATGAGTTCCCTCTGCTATTCTCTCAGACTGGCAGTTTCTTTTTATTTTGTTTTGTTTCTTTATATTGGGCATTGGAAGGAAAAGGAAATAATTAAGAAACTTAATGCCATAATTTTAAAATTTATATAACACTGCCAAGCCTTAGAGAACAAACTACTGTTTATTTTCTATGTCTTGGAAAACAACCAACAGACATAAATATGGATGTGTCTTTCTCTTTCCAAAATGTAAGTAGGCAGTGTGGAAGAGGATGCTGGTTTTCTAAGTGGCCGCGTACAACATGAGAAGATAGATATTAAGAAAACAAGTGGAAAACTGTCTAAAATATTTTATAATTTAAGCCAAATGAGTTATTATGTTACAACATATTTAGTAAGCTGGAGAAATGAGAAGCATTAAACAATCAATATTTGTGATGGACATCGACACAAAATTCAAGATAGGTCAAAGTAATTAAGGCAAAGGCTGCCCGCAGTCACCATGATTCTATGCTGAGCAGAAGTGGTGGCCTACTGATGGCCAACTCCCAAGCACAAGTCATTAGACCTTTCAATTCCATCAGTCAAATCTGCCTATCCAGGACTATAGGCCTATTTGACAACACTCGATCCATATTGTATGTTTTCTTTCTTTCTTCGATCTAATAAATACTCCCTAACCAATATGTTTATATCTATTCAAGCCTCACTGATTATTTTGACTCAGTTTACTTTCTACAGCATTGTTATATTGCCCTCCTTGTTTTCTAACCCCAGAGCTGAGACTAAAACCCACATAAAAGGCAAGTAAGTGAGCTACACCCAGCCTGTTTTTTTTTTTTTTTTTTTTTTAAACTTTAAGTTTTCAAGATATAGAACATGGACTTACTTTAAAGAAAGGCCAAATGAGATGCAGTTTCAAATGTAAATATAACCCATGATTTCATTAAGTCTTACTTCTATGTTGTCTGTATGATTTAAATATATGAGTTTGGTCCAATAGACATCCAATGAAGACTGTTAAAGATTTGTAAGTATACAAATACTTAAGAAAAAAACAATGGATTAAGTTAAATATGATTCTTTTAATTTTCTAGGGGAGAGGGAGAGAGAGATTAACACATTATTAACAATATTAATAATAAGCCCAATATTAACACATAACATAATACAAGAAAGTACTTGAATACTAACAAGGATCTATCATTGAACTGATTTTGTGGGCTTTGATGCATCACAGCCTGAACTGGCTTCAATATCTTCGTACAGATGTTTGTCAAGAATGTAGAATCCAAATGATAACTTTCATAGCTGTAAAATTTTTATAATTCATTCTGGTAATATATATTAATGCTTACCCACTGAATGACAAAATTGAAGACAACAATAAGAGGGTGATGAAGGGTTAAAATTTGTTTTGAAAAATAAGTTATGATTATGGTCTCAAGGAGAGATGAATATTTTGGTTGTTGACTTACTCTTACACCTTTATTCCTCTTTGCATTGATTGGGAAAAATTGGCACATGTGTCTCTGTCAGATTTATTGATCATTCTAAAGACAGCTCAACTAAGTTCATGTCGGGGAGTAATCCCATGCAGCATATGACTTTCTTCCAGGACACTGAATACAAGGATTCAGGTTATAATAATGCATCCTGCTTCAGAGAGGATCTTTTCAACAATCACTTTGGCGAAACCTGAGTTCTGTATCCTTAGGTTTGTACTAATGGCCATCATTCACTCATTAACTGTGCTACAGCTTGTTTTGGGCTCCTTTTGACTCTAAATTATTTACCACAAAAATAATTGTTTTGTTATCGGCCAATCACTATCTTTTGAATATTTGTGGTTCCCTATAGTCCTTGAGATGTTTATGGTAAGTAAGAAACTTTCATCAGCCTTTTTTTCTTTTCTTTTTGACAGAATTTACTGTATGTTTTACTGTCTACATTTTTTGTGGGGGTTAACTACTCTCTTAGGAATTTTTTAAATGAAATGTAATATATATATATATATATATATAAAATCTGCCATCTACCCCAGCATCTCTATCTCTCTTTTTCTTAAAGCCGGAAATGGTGGCTTGTACTTGTAATCAGAAAACTTACAACAAGATGGTAATGAGGGTGAGTCTAGCCTGGGTTGCAGAATAGTACCTAGTCAAAGAGGAAATGAAGGAAAGAAGGATGTTAGAGAGGGAGAGAGGGAGGGAGGGAGGAAGGAGTCAAGAAAGCAAGGAAGGGAAGGAAAAGGTTAAAAACACATCTGTTAGGAGCTGGAAAGATGACAGCTCCCAGAACCAGCATGGAGGCTCATAAGCTTCTACAAATCCAGTTCCTGGGGATCTGATGATCTCTTCTGATCTCCACGGGCACCAGGCATGCACGTGGGTCACATACATACATGCAAACAAGATACTCATACATGTAAAATAAAAATACATAACTCTTAAAAGAACATGTTTGCATGCCTTTAATCCCAGCACTTGGGAGGCAGAGGCAGGCAGATCTCTGTGAGTTCGAGGCCAGCCTGGACTACAGAGCGAGATCCAGGAAAGGCATAAAGCTACACAGAGAAACCCTGTCTCAAAATACCCTCCCAAAAAATCAAAATGTAACCATAGTTGATATTTTCCTGGAAAATAGATTCTGTATATTGTCTGATGTAACTTCCCTGTGGAAATTAGAGACAATAGGAGATGGAAGGCATACCTGCCTATAATATTTGGCTTTCCTCTTAATCTTGCTTCATTTAACTAATTAACTATAGAAACTTTCTATAGTCAATTAAGTATATGGGGCATATGGAGAATTGATATATATAGTAAATTTGGCATAAGGAATAAACTAAGGACTCGCTTATCAACTGCCACTATGAACCCAGTGATGCTCATGTTCTAGCTACATGACCCTGCAACTTCAAATGGTTTTTCTGATGATTAAGTAACACAAATATACACAGAACCTCAGAAAGTGCTTGGTATAGCACAACTCTAGATAAATTGTTTTTATTACACTTATTCCTTTAGTGTGGGGAGAGGGGCGTTGCATACCACAATGCAAGTGTGGAAGTTGGAAAACAACATGTAGGAATCAATTCTCCTCTTCCATCAGGTGGGTTCTAGGGAGGGAATTCAGGTCAAGGTTTGGCAGGAGGTGGTTTTGTCTGCTGAGCCAGCCCATGGCATATTATAACTCTTCAACTTTTCATTTAATATACAAGTTTTATCTTGATCATTCTGATTTTCATGTGTATGGTAAATATGTTAAGTCAATGATAAATACAATTCTGTTCCATAAAGCTTAAATTAATCTGTAAGAACTATTGCTTATTTTTGTATGAACCTAATTTGCTCATCTGAAATGTTTTATATAATAAAGCCTGGCAATATGACTTTGCTTGAACAATGAAAGAACACAAACTTTTGCTGTACAGTGCCAATGTAATGTTTTGTGGATTTGTTAACTCATTTCAATTTGTGAGGAAAGCATGAAAAGAACTGAAAATGTTCTCACTTCAACAAACACCCAAGTAAAACACTTAGTACAATCATTCTTTCACATCTCCCCCCATCGCTCTCTCTCTCTCTCTCTCTCTCTCTCTCTCTCTCTCTCTCTCTCTCTCTCTCTCTCTCTCTCTCTCTGTGATATAGTGATCTATTTTACTTTATTTTCCACTTCAGTTTTCATGGCTTTTGTCTATGCTAAAGCATTAAACTTTCAAAAAAAGTAATACAAAATGAAAATTAGACATTTCCTGTAAAAATTCTCATAACTAATAGACATGCACATACTTGTTCTAAAAGATGCTATGAAATCAAGCTTTCCTTGTGCCTTCTTTCATCATCTGACTAAATCTCTGGCTAAGTCCAGCCATCTGCCAGACAGACATTCTCTGACAAGTCTATAAAATTGCCGAAATGTTTGATCAGAGGAAATTCAGCCTCTTATTTAATGCTCTTCTTGGATTATACAAAAATAGAGAATGCCTACAATATAATCTACGGTCATCATCCTTCTTAGAATTCATAGTCTTGAGAGAAATGAGGGCCTTGCTGGAAAAAAAGAACAAAGACCACCTCTGGGTCTTAATGTTTATTTTGTACCATACCCTTTACAACAGAAATTCAGATTATTGATCGGCATTGCCTGATTCCATTTCATCGTATCCCATGAGAGTTGAAATTGCAGACGGAGATAGACTAAAAGTACCAAGTTCATCATGTTTAAAACTGCTTTTTCAGGGTATTGCTTTCTCTCTGCTAGTCAGGGCTGTTCCTCTTCCACTGATAGGTTGTAATTGCAAAATGGATGGGGGGACAGCAAAAACTAAAAACGAAATGGCAGCCCCGGTCTGATGTGGTATAGTCTGTGATGTGTGTCTGAAAGATTTATGTCCTGATTAAAGAAGCTGTGATTGGATTTTCTGATAGAAAATTGTTTTGGTCATTGGCACATGTGCTGCATATTCTTTGAACCAAAGCCTTTTCCGGTTACTGTCTTCAGTAACTTTAAAGAAAGCTTGAGGGGAGAAAAAAATACTGTTAAGAAGAAATGAGATCAAATGTATTCTTTAATATAAGGCAAACATTACGATCTAATGACCAATAATTCATGGTCAAGAAAGATTTTCCTATTCATATTTTTTCACCCATTGACATCTCATTTAGTTGCTCCCACATTCATGTACTGACTAGTAATAAAATATTGTCATTCATGCACCAGGCATGGTTTTAGACACACAAGCTGTATCAGTAAATACTATAAAAGGGGGCCATGCTGAATAGCCTTACAGTAGGTTGCAAAACAGTAAGGAAGGGAAAATATGACTATATGAGAATTTCCGAACAATGCCGGGAACAAACCAACAAAAAACTACAGTTTGAAGGTATGAAGAGTAATGCAAATGATGTGTGTTCTTAAATTAGGTATACATACAAAATATCCTGTTAGAGGAGGCCAAATTTAAATGAGCCAGTCACAGCTGTCTGAAAGAAATTGAAGGGTGTAAGGATAGAGTAGTCAATGCCAGAACAGTCCAAACAAAGCAACTAACTAGAGAGAAAAACAAGAGTTTTGCCCTGGGTGCTATTTTTTTTTGTTTGTTTGTTTTGTTTTTTGTTTTTTGGTTCTTTGGCTTTTCGAGACAGGGTTTCTCTGTGTAGCTTTGCGCCTTTCCTGGAACTCGCTTTGGAGACTAGGCTGGCCTCGAACTCACAGAGATCGGCCTGGGTCTGCCTCCTGAGTGTTAGGATTAAAGATGTGAGCCACCCTGGGTACTCTTAAACTACTTATCTAACACCAAAAGCTCAGCCCTGAAAACACACATAGATGTAGCAGTATACAAATTGAGCAGATTGTGTGTAGGAATATATATTAATAACAATTAATGAAATAACATGTAATAACAATTAATGGAAAAAGAAGCATTGGATTTAAAAGACAGCAAGGAGTATATGGCAAGGTTTGGAAAGGAGAAGGGGATGGGAGAAATTATGTAATTATATCCTAAGCTCAGAAACACAAGAAGAAAATGAGAAGGCAGGGAAACCAATTGTAATGAGTAAAATGTTGAATTACAATGTGTGGGAATGGTTTACGAAATACCTTTAGCCAGGTATGGGCATTGTTCTCATTTGTTTTCAGTTGCTGAGACAAAATACTATGATCAAACACAACTTTGGGTTAAAAAAAATTGGTTTATTTGGCTTATGCTCCCACACTGTCATCTTCTATCACTAAGGGGAGTCAAGGCAGGAACTCAGTCAAGGAACATGAAAGCAGACATTAAAAAAGGGACCACATAGGAATGCTGCTTACTGGCTTGCTTTCCAGGGCTTGCTCAGCTACCTTTCTTAAGCAACCCAGGCACATATGCCTATGGGTAGCACAGCCCATAGTAAGTTGGATCCTTTTACAGTAATCATCCATTAAGATAATGCCAAATAGTTGTAAATAGGCTACTTGGATAGAAGCAGTTCCTTAGCTGAGATTCTCCCTTTCCAAGTATCTGTAGTTTGTGTTAAGTTTATAAAAAAAAAAAAAAAAAAAAAGAAAGAAAGAAAAAGAAAGAAAGAAAGAAAGAAAGAAAGAAAACAACAACAACAAAAAGATGGTACAGTTGTGTACCCCTGTAATCCTAGCACTCAGGAGTCACCTGTAGGAGGATCTCAAATTTAAGGCTATATAGCTAGATGCTATCTAAAAAAAAATATCATATATGGAACTCTCAAAGAATAAAATATCATTTACTCACTACAGAAAACCATTAATGTCTAAGGTGACCCTAACACCAACACAGTCATAACTCCTGTAGACTAACTGAGACTCACTCATGAGGGAACTTGCAGGCCCCAGAATGGACTTTATGTTTTTCTCTCAATGTAATATCCTCTCCCCTTGAGTGACCTCTGTTATTTTATGTGAGAGTAAATGATGAAACTATTTAAAACACATTGACAAACACAACGACCTCATCAGATCAATTCTTTAAATATCAACCTAAAATAAATTACATTTCTGATACCAAATATTTAATTAATGCATTCTGTCTTTCATAATTCACTTCCATATTTTCTTATGGGCCTGCCAACTTATTATTGCCATTTCTACTTCACAAGAAGGTGTTCTCTACTGTCCTCTTGTGACAATCTGATCAGAGATGTAAGCACCAGTGGGATTTCTTAAAGAACCCAGAGTCAGACACCTGAGCCACTCAGAAGAGATAAGCTGATATCTTGAGCAGATTTCCTTTCCTAGATGGAAAATGGGCCATTAATTATTTTTATTTGTGATGCAATTGTTGTATTCAGTTGATGCCAACTTTCAGACTTCTATAAGGCCATCAATCTTGACTTTCAAGTCAGCGTCAAGTTTGCCCTGAGAGTTCTGAGTGCTCCTCACTCCGGACATACACTCTGGGATTTATATGAATTGCATCAGAAGAGTTAAGGATGTCATGTTTTTAAAATAAGCAAATTTTTAATTGCTTGTGCCCATACTTCCTAGCCTCCTGTCTCCTATCTCTCAGATCCCTTCTTAATAGGTTGTTATGTGGGAAGTTATTGATGATAATGCAATGGGACAAAAGGCAGGATGGAAAAAGTGAGAACGCTAGGTAGGCTTGGGATGGGAAACTGGAGATAAGAGAAGGTTAATTGATTTGGGGCCATATGGGGGAAACTTAAGAAGTTAGCATGATTTTGAAGACACTGATAACCTTAGAAGATAATGTGCTATCAAACTGTTCTTCCTTTTCTTCCACTAAGGGCTCTACTATTGTTTTCTGGTCCAGAAGCAAACAATGCACATTTTACATATTCCATTACCTTGGTATTGAATGAAATGTGTGGCAGAAAGGACAATGAAGCCAAATAAAATAAGATTCAATTCCACTGTGTCCATTTATCAGATCCTGTGAGATTAACCCCATTGAAATGCAATTCTCATTAGAAGATTGTGTTTCCCTCAAGGACATTGACTCCCTGGTGCCCTGATCCTAAAGCGGAGTTTTATGAATCTTGATTACCTTGTGGAAAATGAAATGGATCAGAGAATTCCGCTTTGCATCTATTTGTGCGGGGGAGTTAAATTTATTTCCTGCCAACATCAGCAATTCTGATTTTAGAGAATGCAGCTCATTAGAATAAGTTCCCCATATTAGAATAATGTTGCTCCACTCCCCCCTGCCAGCTGCTCTGCATGTTACAATGCTTCCTGAGAGCCACTGGGAAAACTCAGCCCTATTCACCTTCTTTCCCTGATTTGTTGAGGTGAGATAAGTTTTCCAAACAAACGGAGACCTTTCTGAAAGCCAAGTTGTAGAGATCCACCGTCAGGACTAGGGCAAGGGAATTCCCAGGAGAAAGTACTATAGAACTCCCAAATTCAAGCTTCTGGTAGCACAAGGAGAGTTGAAACATAGGGCAGCTGTGAATGGTGCAGTGGCCAATTTCCCACTGACTTTTTGAGGTCTCTTTTCTCTCAGTTTTGAAACTACAGCTAGAAATTATGTTCCTGTGCTCAAGGTATATTCAGTTCTTGATTCTGCCCAACATTTCCTTTCACATATACAGTCTACTCCATCTGTATTCCCAGTATTGCCAATGTTAGTCAAGACATCGTCCGCTAAATGCTTGCAATACTACTTTGTTCTCTGTATTAATTCTTATATTTAATTTCTCATATACAATGTCCTCTCTCACCAACACACACACACACACACACACACACACACACACACACACACACACACACGAGGATTCCCCACCATTAACAATAGTCACTAAAATGACATATCGTAAACTATTCACATTAATACTGACTAATTTTATTGTAGCATTCCACCACTTTAAATCCTTAACATTTCCCTTTAGGACGAAAGGCAGACATCTTCCCTTGGTCTCAAATGCCCTTCCTGCCTCCATTTTGGGCTGTTCATGCCTGCTGCACACCACTGAGACAAAACATGTCTGAGACAATGCACAGGAAGTGCTTATATCATGGTATACTATTAATCACTCAGTATCAGCATTTTTTAATTTCAATTCCATCAGGTACTCTTAGTATAATCAATTTTGTCAACTGTTTCCTAATTCATTTGATGTGTCATGTGAATTGCCATTCCCACACTTTTAATTATGTTGCCTTCATTTTTGCCTATACATTTTATTTTTCTTGGCATCTCCCATAGAACATGGATGATAGTAAAGATGCACAAAGAGCTCAGCCATTTACTGGATTTGAATCCTGTTTTTAGTATTTTATGGTTCTATACAATTTACTATATTCTCCAAACTTTGGTCTCCATATAATTCAAATAGTACAATCCCAATACTCAGTTCTTGGACATATGAAAATCAAATGAAATGATATATGTCAAATATATAGTTCCATGCATGCATATAATAGACATTCACATGACATACCCTAAATGCAAGAGGTCAAGTTCTATAGTCAATATAAATCTTTCCACAAAAAGCTCAGCCCTAGAAGAACACTCCGCAATTTTAAAATGAACCATGGCTACTCACTCGACACAGAATCTTTCCTTTCTTACAGCATCTTTACTATCTTGAGATAATTAGTCTGTACTTCATTTTTAAACTTTGCACTTCAAAATGGCTACCTACTGTTAGACAATACAAAGAGTTATAAATTACCTCTTCTGTTGTAGCTTGTCCACTCTGGTGGTCTTTTCAATTGCTGACTGTTTCATTCACTCATTCCATGAGCATTAATTCTCTTATTGGTTCGACTAATCAAACTACTGTGTTTCACAATTTTTGATCCCATGAATTTGAGTTGTACGGGAAAAGAAAGATGAAAAATTAGAAAAAAAAGTTGACAATTAAAATTAAAGCAAGCACATGTTGGTATCGTTTATACAGCAGTTTTCCTGTCACAAAGATATTTTATATTGATGTACAGAACTCAAGAGTATCAGGTCACATCATATCATAGGTAAGAATCAATGATTCGCCGGGCGGTGGTGGCACATGCCTTTAATCCCAGCACTCGGGAGGCAGAGCCAGGAGGATCTCTGTGAGTTCGAGGCCAGCTGGGCTACCAAGTGAGTTCCAGGAAAGGCGCAAAGCTACACAGAGAAACCCTGTCTCAAAAAACCAAAAAAAAAAAAAAAAAAAAAAAAAAAAAAAAAAATCAATGATTCAATTTAAATGTGCAACTTTTCCTTCTAATTGTGTCATCTTTTTGTGTTATGAATCATTGGAGGCAATGCTCAGTGCTCATGTTCCCTGCCTTTAGTCATCATTTCCATAAAAAATTATGACTTTTTTCAAAGTATGAGTGTGACCCAGAGAGCTTCATCTCACCCTCTAGCTTATGTTCCCTATTAATTACTATTAAAATAACTGTATGTTATGGTCCATAACTGGGAACCCAGGCTGTTGCTGTGCTGATGAAAAAGGAAACAGGACATTTAAGAGGGAATGGTGCATCAGCAATAGCTGTTCAAGTGGTGCATGTAGAATCTGTCAGCCAGGCAAGCAGTCAAAAGTAGCGTTTATCAAGAAGCATTTATCGGGTGATAGGGGAGGGAACTCCCAGGAGAGAGTCATGCTCTATTAATCCATAAGAAGTTTGTTTTTCCATTCTGTGATATTAAAGTAATCAATTTCTTAAATAAAGCCTAAACACCAGTATTGATAATCGCAATGATGGTTTAAGTTTTCTAGGACACAGAGGTATCATATTGATGCTGGAGTAACACAAATGCCAGGTTTGATTGTGTTTGACACATCTACTGGTGGGTTTTGATTGCTAGAAATAATCCCTCAGTGTGAAAAAGATGTTTTCCAGGTGTTGGATTTAGGCTAGTGAATTAGAAGGACACAAAGGACTTTTTTTTTTTTTTTTTTTTTTTTTCAGTTTACCCTCCCTTGGTTGCCATAGATATTTCCTGATCATAGAAACTCAAGAAGTTGAAAGTGGTATCATGAAATAAACAGTCCTTCCAGGACAAACCAAACCAAAACTAGCTACTTTTAAAGGAAGGTATGCAATAATTCCAAACATTTAGCAACTTGAGTGTTAATATTCATAATTAATATCTGTTCATGATAGTTACTTAAAATATTATGCAGGTGTGCATTTAGAAGATCTCTTTGCAACCTGAATTTTTAAAAAGATTTATTTTTATTTATGAGCATGTGTTTCTGTATGTGAGTGTTTGCCACATGGGTTTTTTTACTCTTTATTTATCTATCTATCTATCTATCTATCTATCTATCTATCTATCTAACTAACTATCTATCTATTTATTTTGTGTGTGATCATAGAAGCCAGAGTCTGATATCAGAAACTGGTATTCCCAAGAGGTGGTGTGCAACTCCACCTAGGTACTGAGACCCTAACTTTGCTCTCCGGAAGAACAGGGAGAGCTTCTCAGCTCTGAGCCATCTTTTCAGTACCTCCTTCAACTTGATTTTCTTGCCAAAGAACATTATATAGTCCATTCCTACTTCATGCCCACTCAAGTTAATGAGATCAAACCCCATTGAGCACCAAATTTTTTTTTTTTTTTTTTTTTTTTTTTTTTTTTTTTTTTTTTTTTGGTTTTTCGAGACAGGGTTTCTCTTGTGTAGCTTTGCGCCTTTTCCTGGAACTCACTTGGTATCCCAGGCTGGCCTCGAACTCACAGAGATCCGCCTGCCTCTGCCTCCCAAGTGCTGGGATTAAAGGCGTGCACCACCACCGCCCGGCGCGAGCACCAAATTTTTAATACAGTTGTAGATAAGGTGACTAAGATGGAGGTGATTAATTTAACCAGCCTTTCTTTAACTCACAAGTAGAAACATATCATAGTGTGGTCAAATGTTTCTATGTTTGGTCAGTTCACAGCCTCTGTTCCAGAAGTTTAATTCAGGAAAATAAGGAAATAGAAAGTTTAGCCTTTGGTGTGTCCTCTTACTACTTTCATTTCCTTCAGTTCTATTCTGAGTAAGGATGGTAATAAAAAACATTCTTACCCTGTGTACACTCTTGATTACATGAAACAAATCCCAGGAGCTCAAGAGCAATGTAATAAGTTATTTATTTTAATCATCATTATTTAAAAAAAAAGAAAACCTTATAAAATGTCATGAAAATAGAAATAATATGAGTCTGTATATTTTTATAATCTTCATGTATAAATATTCAGTGAAAGAAAAATCATTTAAATATGAAAACAACAAAAGATTGTTCAAAAACATGACATGCGAGCAGTAGTCTGAGACAGAAAATAAAAAAACAAAATTCTGCTGGTTTTAGAAATCTTTAGTGAACGACCCAACATAAACATAAGCACATCTTTAAGCACATATTTTCTTAATGAAATTCATTTTGTGGAAATGCTCTATAATAGGTGTTATTGGAAGGTCAATTGCATAAAGAAGTGGAACTGGCTAAAATAAGAATGTCCTTGGGGAAGTTGGAGTTCTTAAAAAATAAAACAAAAAACACACTTGCCAGCATCCTTTGCAAGATGGTGTCATAAGAAAGAGAAGAAACAAATTTTACACTTAGAATGTGGTGTGCATAATGCATTTAACACCTTGCTCGGTGAAATTTTACTTGCAAAAGCAATTTACTTCAGTGAAGATACAACTTTTTTTTCTGTAATAGCTTGTCAAATCACTGTAAAATTAGTCAATTAAATGTTGTTTAATGATAAAGAAAAAAGGTGTGGGTGGTTCACCTGTCAGAAAAATTGAACTTGAGTATTGTTGGGAAAGGGGCAAAGAGAGGGGAAATAAAAATAGAGACAGCCACGATAGTTAAGAGACCAAAGACACACACACACACACACACACACACACACACACACACACACACACTGATTTTTAGTTATGCTATGAGATAAACAGGAGAAAGGAAGAGGTAGCCCAAATCCAATTTGGGAAAGATTTTCATGTGCAACAATGTTTGAAGTTTCTATATCAGCCCTCTGGAGAGAATGCTCCTGAATTCATTGAGGATTCTGGAGTCACTGAGTATAGGAAACAGCAAAGGATGGAGTCATGATGGCCTAGAACTATTTATGTTGTGTTTTTAATATGGTAGCTGGAGAGCTGAACTTTGACAGAGTTCAACCAGCCCCTTTATAACATGCCTTATAATAATTCTAAGAAAAGGTTTACATACCAGTGTGAATTGACCGAAGACTGATGTTAATGGCATGCATAGAATGGAGAATATGATAAGTCTAGGTTTGTGAATCTATTTACCTTCCAATTAAAGAAGCATAAAGACAAAGAATGAATGCGACACTTCCTCATGAAATTACCTGCCAATCTAATGAGTTTCAGATAGGATTTCTGAACAGAAGATAGCCAAAGTGTGTCTCGGAAGGTGTTGTTCCAACATCATGGTGGCAGTGTTTTGTTGCTTCAGAATCTGACTGGAAACATATAGACACAAGCTCTGTTTCCCAAACCCCTAACTGGTAAATATGTCAAGGGACCCATGACTAGTGGGATTTCCACTAATAGACTATGAACAGGTACTATGTTGTCTTTTCTGGGCCAAAGTTAATATGAGAAATGAAAAGCATTTATGAAAAACAAACAAACATTGACAGTGATTTTGCTTTATTTTGCTTTACCTTATCTTGAAAAAGACATTTTAAAAACTATAAAATGATTGATTAAAAGCAAAGCAAGAACAGGTCGAATTTTTTCAGAGGTTAGAAAACTGCTGTTCAAATGCCTCCCCTTACTAATGTCTTTGCTAGATAAGCATTTATAACTGTAGTGTCTATTTGCAAAAGTCAAGCTTGAGGAGTCTGTAGATTCATGAAACTAGTTGTAGACTAAAAGGTGACTTGCATATTGATTTACTCACCTGAATCCTAGCAGTAATATACATCACAAATTCAGGTTCTTCATGGCTACATGGAGGCTCCCTAGTTCCCATAACGACAGATCCATAATTTATCAGTCTCTTTTTATCTATGTTTCTTCCATTCCAAAAGAAGAGTGATATCCATGGCTTCTACCCAAGGAGTCACTCTTTGGGCAGCAACCACTGTATTTATCGGATATTGTAACCTTGAACACTTCTCCCAGCTGCAACTACTAACCATGGAAAATATGTTATAACTCTATTTTATCAAAGACATAAATGTAATCACTCTTCAAGCATTCTTTTTCCACCCTATGCTTAACTCTACAGCAATTCGGACTTATCTTTGCCTTACACGCCATGGAACTGAATGCTGCCTCTGGATAAGAACCTGGCCCAAAATGAATTAACCTTCAAAGTATAGAAGAACACTTTATATAGCATGTAAATTCTTTATTCTGAAAAAAAAAGTTAAAGTACTCCAAGGGTATTAGACAAAATTAAAATGCATAATGCATATTAAAATACTCCAGATTTTTATAGCCCTGGTGACTTAGGATGTTAAATGTGCCAAAGGAATTTTTCTCTACTTTTTAAAAAATCTGTCATTAATTGGGGCTGTTTTTGCACAGAACTGTCTTCCTCTGGAGTTGCCACCTGCAGTAACTTATTATAGATTCTTCAGTTCTATTATTCATATGTGTGCCTCTGCAACTAAATACCACCTTCTGTCATCTACTTCATGTGACACATGGTGCTTAGAACTTGCTACCATCAAATGTTACCAAATAAAATAGAGGCCTCATTCATCTAACATTAATTTGGCCAATGCCCACTTTGGTCTGGAAAACTGCAACTTCTAAAATAGTGTGTGCTGACTGTTTAGCAACCCAATAGTTAACAAAATATCAAAAATAGCAAAAGCACCTTAAGCAGATGTGGGGCACAGACATTGCCTATAAATGCAAGACTGATAAGAGGCAAGACCATGTCCTTAGTGGGTCTTATGAGAACAATTCTATTCTAAAGGCATAGAGGTGTCACAGCAGCCTACTTGAATAGTCTTTGTTAACCTCATCGCCTGGTACCCTTTTGGAGTTTCATCAAGCACATACATTTACGAATTCTCAAATCTTTTCAAAGAACTCATTTTTGAAGGCTTAGTTATTTTCAAAGCCACACTATATTTGATGAAACAGGTTAAATCCAGCAAATCCTTTAAAATAGTTGTACTTACCTCTCTTGCACAATCAACTCTAAACAATGCTTTAGAACCCTCAAGTAACCCAGGGTCTTAGAAATAAAGTTTCCTATAAGATTGTATTTTTTTAGTTCTCTATACAAAGAGATCTAATCATAAGCATTTCAGAAAGACCTTGTTATATAATAGTGTCATATAATGAAGTGTCCAACCATAAGTCTTAAAGAAAGCTCTTTTAAAATTGCTTCACAGACCAACAATTAAATACTTATTTGATTATTTAATTAAATTATTTATTTAGTTAATAAATTGCTAAATAAATCAAACAAAGATGTTCTTAAAGCTTTAGCTACTGGAGCATTCCTCTTCCAAAATGCCATTTTTAATTATATATTTTACATAGTCTTTCATAGTACATAAAATATGCTAAAGTAATACCAATCATAATATTGCCTGATACTCTCTTTCTCAAAGATACAAAACATTGAGAAATTCTATCCATGTTATTTTTCTTATATGTTTCAAAGCACTTCTTGATGGAAGAAAGAAGAAAATCAAATTGCAAAGAGGCATGCAGATTAGGAAAAGATTGATGCTTCCTCTGCAAATAATATTCCACACTATGAACCCACTTAAAAGCCAAGCTGTTTTAAATGACTGATTTCAAGCTTTGAAGATGGTAAAGACTTAAGAGGTGTGTTGTACTCATAATGTGCTATTTAGGTAAATAACATTTTTCTGAATATTTTTCTTATCTGAGGCATATTTTTTAAAAATTAACTATAATATTTTGGGGGAAAATATTTACTGAACTGGGACCAACTAGTTGAGTTTTACTTCTCTTGTGTTTATAATGTACCATTCAATATCAGCTCCACTACTTAGCACCAACCAATCTCTTTTGTTCCTGCAGGCTGACAGTTAACACAAAAAGGGGCTAGTATCTAAGCTGTTTGCCTAGGGCTCAAATTCACATACCAAAATACGCTTGAATTCCACAGGGAGAGTACTTGGAGATCCAAACTCTTTGAGGGACTTAAGCTATAAAGACAGTGTTCATTATGATAAGTTAAATCTTCCCAAAAACTCTTCATAATTTGCCAGTTAACTTTGTAAACAAGAAATGGGCCCAGACAATTTAACTAATCATGTAAGATAAGGACTAAAAGTCAACCTCTATATCATTACTCTACAAGTCCATGATTAAAGCAACCAGGTTATTCCCTGCACTCATAACTGATTGCATAGCTTTATGAACATGAAAATGGTGCACCAGGTATCTTACTATCATGGACTATGGAACTCAGAAAGCTTATGGCTCCAATGAATATACATGCAAATCTATGTCTGCATATGTCCTTTTATACATAATTGTGTATATGTTTATATACATATGTACATGGTTTCAGGAGGCTGTGACTTACTATAGTTCCACTTTACAGTGGCACAAAAGCAAAAGGCCTTCAGTAGAAACTCTATTTCCAATTTTAATTTTCATCTTCTGACAGGCTAGCAACATGCTGATACAATAGTCTCTTGTTTTGTCAACAGTCACAGTGATCACAGCTCACAGGTAGTCAAGTGACTATGAAGACAAATGCTGACACTCTAGTGTGTACACTATATACAGATATATTCATATAACTACACCATTGTTGGCTGTTTTTACTCTTTGGGAGGCCCTCCATCCAACTCTCTCAAATAAATCATACAGGAGGTTTATTCTTTTTTTTTTTTTTTTTTTTTTTTGAGTTTTTCCTGTGATCATCACACATGTTTTTTTTTGTTTTTGTTTTTGTTTTTTTTTTAAAGTAAATTTATTTTACAACATCATTTAGTTCAACATAATAGCCACAGATTCCCTGTTCTCCCACTCTCGCCCCCTCCCCTCCCCCATCCCACCCCCCTTCCCACCTCCTCAGATCAAGGTCTCCCGAGGACTGGATCGACCTGGTAGACTCAGTCCAGCCAGGACCAGTCCCCCCTCCCAGACCGAGCCAAGTGTCCCTGCATATGTCCCTGGATTCAAACAGCCAACTCATGCAACAAGCCCAGGACCCGGCACCAACACACGGCTGCCTCCCAAACAGATCAAGCCAAATGACTCTCTCACCCGTTCAGGGGGCCTGATGCAGTTGGGGCCCCTCAGCCTTTGGTTCATAGATCCTGTGCTTCCATTCGTTTGGCTATTTGTCCCTGTGCTTTATCCAACCCTGGCTTCAACAATTCTCGCTCATATAAACCCTCTTCTTTCTCACTAATTAGACTCCCAGTGCTCCACCAGGGGCCCAGCCATGGATGTCTGCATCCAGATTCCTCAGACCTTCCTTGGATGGGGTTTATGGCACAACTAACAGGGTGTCTGGCCATCCCATCACCGGAGTAGGTCAGTTCCTGCCGTCTCTCGTCCATTGCCAGCAGTCTTTTCTGGCGGTATCTTTGTGGATCTCCATGGGCCTCCCTAGCTCTCTGCTTCTTCCCCTTCTCATGTGGTCTTCATTTACTATGGTCTCCTATTCATTGTTCTCCCTCTCTTTTCTTGATCCAGCTAGGATCTCCCACTCTCTTTCCCTCGACCGTCGCTCTTCATTGTTCCCACTCATGACCAGGTTGTTCATGTAGATCTCATCCATTTCTCCATGTCTTTTTTGGGGTCCCGTTTTCCAGGTAGCCTCACTGGTGATGTGAGTAGCAGTTCAGTCTTCCTTGTTCCACATCTAGTATCTTCCTATTAGTGGGTACATACCATATTTGTCTTTCTGAGTCTGGGTTACCTCACTCAGGATGATTTTTTCTAGATCCATCCATTTGTCTGCAAACCGTATGATGTCATTGTTTTTCTCTGCTGAGTAGTATTCCATTGTGTATATGTGCCACAATTTATTTATCCATTCTTCAGTTGAAGGGCATCTAGGTTGTTTCCAGGTTTTGGCTATTACAAACAATGCTGATATGAACATAGCTGAGCAAGTGCTCTTGTGGTATGATTGAGCATTTCTTGGGTATATGCCCAAAAGTGGTATAGCTGGATCTTGGGGGAGATTGATTCCCAATTTTCTAAGAAAGCGCCATATTGATTTCCAAAGTGGTTGTACAAGCTTGCATTCCCACCAGCAGTGGAGGAGAGTTCCTCTAGCTCCACAACCTCTCCAGCATAAAGTGTCTTCAGTGTTTTTGATCTTAGCCATTCTGACAGGCGTAAGGTGGTATCTCAGAGTTGTTTTGATTTGCATTTCCCTGAGCGCAGACACTGAGACAAACAATCAATCAATGGGACCTCCTGAAACTGAGAAGCTTTTGTAGAGCAAAGGATACGGTCAACAAGGCAAAGCGACAGCCTACTGAATGGGAAAAGATCTTCACCAACCCCACAGGTGACAGAGGACTGATATCCAGAATATATAAGGAACTCAAGAAATTAGACATCAAAACGACCAACAGTCCAATTGAGAAATGGGCTTTAGAATTAAACAGAGAATTCTCAACAGAGGAAACCCAAATGGCTGAAAGACATTTAAGGTTTATTCTTAATTATAAATGCCCAGCCTTATCTTGGCTTGCTTTTTTTTTTTTTTTTTGGCAGCTTTTCTTAACTTAAAGTATCCCATCAACCTTTTGCCTCTGGACTTTTTCCTTTTCTTATTTCTGTAACCTTACTTTCACTCTTACGCTGTGGCTGGCTGGGTGATTGTTCCATGATGTCCTCCTCCTTGATCCCTCTTGCTCGTTCTTCTTTCTTCTCCCAGATTTCTCCTCCTATTTATTCTCTCTGCTGCCAGCCCTGCCTGTCCTTTCCCTTACTTGGCTATTGGCCATTAAGCTCCGTATTAGATCATCAGGTGTTTAAACAGGCAAAGAATCACAGCTTCACAGAGTTAAGCAAATGCAACATAAACAAAAGTTACACCCTCAAAATAATATTCTACAACACTACACTACACACACACACACACACACACACACACACACACACACACAAATGTTCCAGTTTTATTTTCTATGTTCCCATGACAAAATATTGACGAAAAGTAACTTGAGGGTGTAATCTCACTCATTTCAGTTGCAGCTTATTGTTGAGGAAATTCAGGGCTGGAACTCAAGACAGAAACCTGGAAGCTAGAATCATGGAAAAAGTCCTCTGTTGTAGAATATTAGTTGAAGAGAGAATAAATAAGAGGAGAACTCTAGGCTGAGAGAGAGAGAGAGAGAGAGAGAGAGAGAGAGAGAGAGAGAGAGAGAGAGAGAGAGAGGAAGAAGGAGGAGGAGGAGGAGCAAGAAAAGGAGAAGAGCATACAACCAGCCATAGAGTAAGAAGGGAAGAAAGACATATAAAATAAATAAAGGTAAAAAAACCCAGAGGCAAAACATAGAAGAAGAGAAATGGGTTAATTTAACTTAGAAAAACTAGCTAGAAATAAGCTAAGCTAAGGCCAGACATTCTTAAGTAAAAATAAGTGTATTTATTTGGGAACTGGGTGGCAGACTCCCAAAGAGTGAAAAAAAAAGCAACTACACTGCACTTCTTACTCCTTACTGGCTTCCTTTCTGGTTTATGTTCAGCTAGCTTCTTGTACAGGATAGTCCACCTGCCTGTGGATGGTACTGCCCACAGTGGGCAGAGCCTTCTTACATCAATTACCTGTCAAGATAATGCCCCACAGATGTTCCCACAGACTAATCTGAACAGAACAG
The DNA here is from genome assembly GCF_004664715.2 of Peromyscus leucopus. NCBI lineage: Eukaryota > Metazoa > Chordata > Mammalia > Rodentia > Cricetidae > Peromyscus > Peromyscus leucopus. The sequence goes on from NC_051086.1 coordinate 14,314,196, forward strand.
TCCTGTGAGTTTCTCTCTGCAAATGAGTCTACATTGTGTCAGGTTGACAACAAAATCTGATCACCATTTTTCTATTTCTCTATATTTAACTTATATCTACTTATCATAATTTATACAGACCAGACATTATCATGGGGAACTACATTAAAGTCGTACCACTCTTTCCATTATTATTTTAAATTATTTAGTATCATTTTATGGAGTCTTAATCAGCATACTCAGGGGATAGCTTACTAACAGATTTTCTTATTTTATTGAAAATAGGGGATTTTTTTCCAACAATACATTTGGATTATAGTTTTCATTTCCTCAACTCCTCCCAGTTTTTATCCCTACCTCTCCCAGTTGGATCTATACACTTTCTGTCTATCATTAGAAATCAAACATGCATCAGAGGAATAACACATATAAAATAAATTAAAAGAAATAACTGGAATAGGATGAAACAAACAAGAAAAAGAGACAAAGAAAAAGCACAATAAACATGGACATTTATGTTCACATGCACTAGATTCTCATCAAAACACAAAACCAGAAGGCAACATATATATGCAAAAGACCTGTAAAGTAAAAAATAAAAATAACTGTCTCATAGTCTCAATTTGTGGTAGATACATTAATTCAGTTAAGATTCACCACAGCACTCAGAGACCATTTGTATTTTATGGATGCTAATCTTTAGTAGCACATATTCAATAAACACATAACAAAAAGAGGACTGTTGTTTTAAAACTGGGGGTCTGGTTAGAAAGTGTGTATTCATAATTATTTCTAGAAAATATCTTTCAGAAGTGGAAAATTATCATTTATTATGCCAGTACCCCAGCAACCCTCATTCCATGCTCTAGAGACTGCTTTCCTCTATCTGTTCCCGGTCTTTCCAGGCAACTTCTTCTTTATTGACTCCTTGATTAAAATCTGTCTTCTTGGTCCACAATCTTATTTTCTTTCAAAGAAAAAAAGTCCTACCACTTTTTGAAGTCTTATATGGAGGAAGCTTTATTCATATCTCCAAACCATTCGATATCTCTGTTGTCTCAAGGAGAATATTCTAATAGAATAATTCAGAGTACATTCTCATTTATTATTTCTGTTTTTTAATGTTTGCTTAAGTTTTATAATCAAAAAACTGTTTGACATGCACAAACACATATAACATAAACTAACATAATATTATGTATTGAGTGCTCTGTTACAAAGTCATTAATAAATTTGTAAAATACATAATTCTAAGAAAAAACACAAAAAGCCTCATGAATATTCAAATTAAGATTTATTTATTTTCTTCCCATGTATATGAATGTTTTGCCTGTATCTGTGTATGATCACCTTTGCAAGAGGTTCCTTGGGAAGCCAGAATAAAACCAGAAGCCCTGGAATTAGAATTACAGACAGTTGTATGCCTCTATGTGAGGTTATCTACAAGAGCAAGAAGTACTTGTACATGCTTTGGTATCTGTTCAGCTCCACAAATGTCTAAGTGATAAATCAAACACACACACCCAAAAACACAGAGAGATGAGAGAGAGAGAGAGAGAGAGAGAGAGAGAGAGAGAGAGAGAGAGAGAACCTCTCTTACTTTTTAAATAATTCTTCCCATATATATTGTTTTTTTTGTAAATTTTTTATTCATTTTACATACCAACCACAGATCCCTCTCTCTCCCCTTCTCTCACCCCCCAGACTTTTCCCCCAACTCAACTCCCATTCCCTCCTCTGACAAAGTAAAGCCTCCCATGGGGAGTGAGAAAAGCCTGGTACATTCAGTTGAGGTAGGACCAAGACCCTCCCCCTTCCTCAAGGCTGTGCAAGGTGTCTCTCCATAGGCAGTAGGCTCCAAAAAGCCAGCTCACGCACCAGGGATGGATCCTGATCCTACTTCCAGGGGGCTCCTTAAGCAGATCAAGCTACACAACTGTCTTGCTTATGTAGAGGACCTAGTCCAGTCTCATGGAGGCTCGAAAAGCTGTTGGTCTAAAGTTCATGAGTTCCCGACTAGCTTGGTTTGGTAGGTTTCCCCATCATGATCTTGATGCCCCTTGCTCATAGAAGCCCTCTTCTCTCTCTGACTGGATTCCTGGAATTTGGCCTGGTGTTTGGCTGTGGATCTCTGTGTCTGCTTCCATCAGTTACTAGATGAAGGCTCTATGATAACAATTAGTGTACTCACCAATCTGATTATTGGGGTAAGCCAATTCAGGCACCCTCACCCTTTCCACTATTGCTAGTAGTCTAAGCTGGGGTCATCCTTGCGGATTTCTGGTAACTTCCCTAGCACCTGGTTTCTCCCTGTCCCCATAATGTCTGCCTCTATCTTGGTAGCTCAATCTCCTTTTCAACTGGCTGTCTACAATGATTTAGTAAAAAGGAAATTTAGCTTTCATTTCTAAAATTCATGTGTTTTCTACAGAAATTACTCAATTGAATGCAATAGAGATTTATAACTCATTTCCCACACCTCACCAAACATGGTAAATTTACTATCTTGGAACACTGCTGTTTGACCTCTGGCCAAGATATGGGAAAATTCTCTCATTTCATGGATAGTCTTTCCAGAAATCTCTCTCTTTATAATGCTTTGAGATTTCTTAAGCATAGCATTGTAATCTAAACCTCTTTAGTGTCAAGGTTTAAAATCTTAATTGTTCACATCTTTCCCAGAAGCATGACACATTAGGTACTTATATAGGTATGGTCTACTCACAATTTTGCCTGATTACAATGCTAATAATTTCTCATTTAAAATTTAAAACATCCAATTAGTTTATAGTGTCAGAGGAGAACTCTACAAAACCTGCTTGGCCAGCAAACTTATCAATTTTAAAACAGAATGATTAAGAACCCAAAAAAGAACTTTTCAAGGTGTTCTAACTTGGGTAGTATAAAATGTATAAGAAGCAATGAGGAGACAGAACCCCACTAACTCAAAGGCTTGGTAATGAAGGAGGAGTTCTTTTTCTGGAAATACGATTCCGTTTGGAAGGTGTCGGCTATGAAAGACTGGCATGTAATTTCAGGAGAATAAATTGGTGGCGGTTCTTCATTTTCAAAGGGCTCTCTATCATCTAATTTTGATTTGTGAGGTCCTATTTCCAATGGCTATTAATGATCCATAAAGGTCATACCTTATGGTGCTTTTGGTGACAAGAGATGATTTTCAAAGGTCTTACCCACGTTAGAACTTTGAGATTTGCTAGCATAAGGGTAAAATGTCATAATTTGGCTATTTAATTGTTAATGGTATGATACCTAAAAAATATGTAAAGATGAGTCGCTTCTATTAGATTATTAAACTAAACCCTAGTTATTTAATTTAGTAATATTCATAGATTCTCAATTCCCATCAAAGTCTGCTGAATGACTTATGGCTTATATAGTTCCATTTAATCACCTCAACAAAGGATGAAATGAGTTTTTCCTTTTTTCTCTTTATTTTACTTTTCACTGAGCTCAGTAAGCAATTGTGACTTATAACACTAAGTGAATCGAAACAAAATACAGACAAACATTAAACTATGACACGACTCTTGACTATATAGCTTGCTGGTGATCATATATTCTCCAAGTTAGCAATGTGTTGCAGTCATATTTAGGTAAGAATTACCTGCACTTGAAAATTCTGAAGACAAATTGCAAGCTTTTCCTCCCAATGTAAAACCTTGTCTCATTAAAATCTCTCCCAGCCCAGGCAATTTATCATGTTCAGGAACTCAGAACTGTCTCTTAAACATGTCTTTGAGGTTGCACTTGAAAAGTAAAGTTCCAAGTTATAAACTCCAACCACTTCTTGGAAGGTAAAATATTAGACAAAAAAATGTTTTCATCTCTTTCAAAGAGGAAGTGTTCTTCTCTTTGTAATCTAAGCTAGAAGATTTGGGGGAATTTTAAGTTGTATATCAGAAGTAAACGAAATGTTTTCTGTAACCCAAGTGATCACAACCAAGATTTTCATCAAGGAAACATTTTTCTGTCATATGGGTATTTTTTTTCTAACGCATATTTTTGATGGTTGTAACAACAACCGATAAAATATTTCTGATGCATTTATATAAAATGGTGTATAAAACTTTTTCCCCTAGAACACTTGCTTATAGAGATAAAGAGAACTTAAAGCCAAAATAATGTGATGTAAAGAAAGTCAGAGTGTGTCGTGCATCACTGCAGCGGACCTCCAGTGTCTAGACACACTTCCCACACAAAAACAAAAACAAATTAAATACCCAAGTAAGGAAAGACATCAGTGCAACTAGGTTTGGCTAGTGTGATGATAGAACAATTGGACTATTACAATTTAGGATCATACTTTAGAACCATTAACTTTGAGGCAGGAGGAGGGGTTTGGACAAGTCTCTACTAAATGTACCTCCCTATGGGAGGTCTTATCTTCTTGTAGGAGGAAAGGGGGGTGGATTCGGAGTAGGAGGCTGGAGGGGCAAGAGGAGGGAAGAGAGAGACCTTTGATTGTTAATGCAAAATGAATTTAAAAATTTCTTAAGAATAAATAAATTAATGAATGAAATAAAAAAGAATAGGCATGTTCAAATTTCACCAATTAATTATGAATTATGAAATAATCCAAACAATCCTTTATATCAGGAGTCTGTAAACTTTTTCTTCAAAGGGTGAGAGTAATTTGTTCTGTGATCAAGCAATATGATGTTTTTCAGAGGTACTCACTGGGAACCACTGCTGCATAAGCATAGCCATAAGCAGTGTGACCCTAAGATTTGCTTTACAAACACAGGTGCAGTGACATGAAATAATGAGTGAATTACAAGTGTATACATTTAAAATATTATAGTAAAAAGGGAAAGATTGTTTTTAACACTCAAAATAAAAATAGAGAAATTATGGAATAAAATTAAAACAACGGCAATGTAGAAAACAGAGGGTGATAGCCACCATCAGATTCTTGAAGAAGGATTAGAAGTTCAACAGCAGATTAATAAGGTGGGATGGCGATCTATCTTATGAGGTCACCATCAATAAAGGCAAGTAAGAGAGGGATGAGGGATTATATAAGCAAAGGGGGAGGGGTCAAGGTCATGATGGGGAAAACTACAGAGAAACTGAACCAAGCTCACAGGAACTCACGAACTTTAGACCAACAGATGTGGAACCTGCAGGGGACCAGACTAGGCCCTCTGCGTATGGGAGACAGTTGTGTAGCTTGGTCTGGTTGAGGGGTTCCTGGCAGTAGGATCAAGATCTAGCCCTAGCGTATGAGCAAACTTTCTAGAACCCATTACCTATGGTTGGAGGCCTTACCTTGACGCAATAGGGAGGGGCTTTGTCCTGCCTCATCTGAATGTGACAGGCTTTGCTGACTCTTCATGGAAGGCCTTACACTTTTGGAGGAGGGGATGGGGGTGGGTTGATATGGGACCTGGGGGAGCAGGAGGAGAGATGAGAGTGGGCATCTGTGGTTGGTATGTAAAATGAATTTAAAAATTTAATTAAAAAGAAATTAAGAGGGAAACACAATCTAGAAAACTCAAGGCTCAATTGTGTCTGGAGATATTGGGTCCTAGATGATTGAAGAATGGTAGAAAAGGTTTTTAGACCTGTGATAATCTCAGATGGCTTAGGACCATTGCTAAATGGAAAAGTTTAAATTCATAAGGAATATATGACAGCATACTAGACCTTCCTCATTTCTCACTTAAGGAGTGAAATTATGAATGAGACTAGTATTCCTCATTCATAACTTCACTTGACAATTTACTTGGACAATTTACTCCTTCTATATATCTCACATACATTCCTAGTGAAACAAAACAAAGCTATTATAGTTCTTTATCTTAGCATATGTTATTTTTAAATTGTATTTGGAATGTATGCACAAATTAGTTTTCTCATACCCAGAACAGTAATAAAGTATTCCAATGTAGCTTCACTTCCATTGTGACAAGACACAGTGGAATATGAAATGTCTTATATGGTAACACTTACTTTTTAGACAGTAAAGCCACAGTGCACATGAAACAAGGCTGTAAGACCACTCTTCTATGATTTGCATGACAAAGGGTGTGTCTGTAACATGATAGCTGTTCTAAAAACATTTACTTAACAGATACTTATTCAAAGATAATAGCCAGCCCCCAATTATGCAGTTTTACTTTATAGAGTTTCAGATATCTACAACCAATAATACATAAGAAATATTAAATGGTAAATTCAAAAAGTAAACAACTTGTGAGTTAGAATTTGCATGTAGGTCAGAGTAGTGTGGTGAAATCTTGTTTCATTCCAGCTAGGTCATGGAAGCAGACTTTGTCCAGAGGATTCACACTGTGCACTCTATCCATCAGTCTTCTCATCTGTCTTGCTACATTTTCATATCCAGTACTAAGGACTCACAGTGATTTTGTTCAGATAATCCTTATTTTACTTAGCACTGACCCCAAAGCCCAAAAACAAGAAAAACTAAAATTCTTGAACATATCAAGCAATCAACAAGTCCTTGCAGCATCTAATTTAATCATGGGAACAAGAGATAAATACAATGCAGGCAGATGGAGAGGGGCAGGGGAGAATATCCACATAATTCTCCTCACCGTGTGTTTTGCAACCATCCTCAGTAATATTATTCTCTTCTATATCTAATTTGCTAATTAAAAGTTATCTATTCATATAAACAACAGTGTATACCTGGTTTGATACTATCTATAATTTCTGGTGTCTAACAGGGTTTTTGAAACAAATGCCCTACAGATAGGGGAAGGGCATAATACAATACTGAATAACCCTTGGACAATGAAAGTGGATATAGGCCATTCATATTTTTGAATCACCTCAAAGTGGACATATATTATTTTTGACAGTCAGCATCCAATAACTTCATAGATAGAGAAGCACCTTCGATTTTCATTCAGAAGCACACTTTCTCAACTCTGAACAGGTATAATTGTTGAAGCAGACATCACAGTTCCAAAATTGAACTTTTATATATCTAACCATCAGAATATGGCCTCTCTGAACACAGTAACTGGGAGAAATAAAATGAAACACAAAGTCAACGTTTTGAAAGCTTATCAGGTAAAGATACTACTGCCTCCATCTTATCCCACCCCATTAGTGATATTCAAACAGAATGTTAGGAGACAGATGGGTTAATAGCCATGTCTAAATGACATCCAGGATGTTCCATTCATTGCACTTGAGAAAGTGTCCCCATATCTAAATTTACTTAAGTTATCAATTTTCATTGGTGTCCTACAAATTCATAAAATATCAATTTAATTTTTAGCATTTACTTTTCTAGTTGTATCAATCCTATTGCTCACACTTTTTTACTGATACATATGTCTCTGAAATGATTTATTCACATTATTGTAACCAGCAAAATAAATTATTTAGTTTACATCTAAATTCTATATAAGGGTGATTATTCATAATTAACTTGCTGGTAATAATTTTATTTGGTTTATACTTGTATTTTCATTCTTCATGAACTGACCTCCGTTAAGAGATAATTTTGCATAATTTTGTTGTATACTAATTTCCAAATACAAATACATTTTATGTCTTAGAATCTGGATGGCTACATATATTAGTCTCCTGTTTCTTTAGCCCAAATTCATATCCTAAGGTTCAGTTTAATTCAAGCAGCATTAAATGTTATAATTTAGAAGGAAATTATAGTTACTTTCTAGCCACACATCTGAATGCTTTTATTCCAATTAGCAGTTGAAAAAAAGAAAGCTAATAAAGAATATGCCATTAGGAAAAAAAAATGAAATAAACATGCATTTGTGTGCTTTTCCTTTGTCCCTAATTATTAATAGATCATAAGTTCAGTAAGGAGAAAAATATATGTTAAAATTTTGAGGAAATATTTTTTCATTACAGAAAGACAATAGAGCTATGTGTTGTTGCACAATGAAATCCTTCTCCAGTGTTCTCTCTTAGTTTTTGTACACTAATGTCTGCTTTCTATACTTCACCTCCTTTCTCTCATATTTTTGGTTGTGAGCCTAGCCTTTAACGGATGAGTCATCTTTCCAGCCCATCTCATTTCTGACATTCCCCTGCCCTAAAGTTCCCATATTTTCACCTGGATAAGAATACAGCATTTATGGCACCACTTGAAAAATCATTGATCTAAGTCATTATAAATCTTCATAAGTTTTCTGTGAACCTCCTCAAAACAATAAAACTATTATTCCCCAGCCACTATTTCTTCCAAAATGATCTCTTCATGAAAATGTACCATAACTCATTGAAAATCTGCAGCATCTCTTATGTAAAAATCAAAAGAAATGATAAATTTGTAGGCATTGCATGACATGATTCCTGAGGAGATACGAATAAACATCTACTCACCCCAAACAGGAAACCAACAACAGACCAAATCACAGATACCATCAAAATCCAACTTCGTGAATCAGGAAGTTTTCCTGGGGTTACTTACTCAAACATGGTTGAGGAGTTACTTACAAGAGCAGGAAAGAGCCAAAAACAGCTGCATCACAAAAGCTCATCTCAGCACAAGTGACAGCTCACTGAAGCCAGAAACCTTGCACTCAGTGAACGTCTTGCAGGCAGTTCAGTGTTCTTTCAGGCAAGTCAGGTGGTCCAAGACAATTTCACGTAGCTTAAATGGTCCTGTCTCCTCCAGGTACCTCAGCCAGCCTGAGTCTCTTCAAGGCAGCTCAGCTTTTTTGAAAGTACCTATTAGCAGTCCTTACTGATTATATACTTTAGGGGAGGGAGGAGCATAGTGAATGTGGTCCGTTTCTGTACCTTCCTGGAGCTTTTGAGTTGTTCACTTCCTGAGTTAAATGAGCCTTCCTGAAGAAGGACTGTTTTACCTCCACTTGGAGCATCTTGTTGATGCTAGGCTCACAACCAAAAATATGAGAGAAAGGAGGTGATGTATAGAGCTTGAGCATCCCTTTAGCATCCTGCCTCTGAACAAGTTGCCCCCTTATGTTGTTGTTTCACCATCCCTTTTACACCTTGTGTCTTAATAGGCTTTCCTCTAAGATGGAAAGTTTTAATTTCAGAAGAAACTGCTACAAAAGAGTAGAGTTCTATGCCTTGAACATTAGAAGTGTATATTATGCATTACTTTCTCTTCTAAATAAATTTATATGTTATATAACTAAAGTAAGTTGGTGATAATAGGTGGCTTTTCACATTGGTTAACTACTTAGAAAGTGTAAGTCACTACTTTAGAATGTTAATCACAGAGTCAGAACAAATACACGTAAGTTTTCCATGGATGCAGCCACATTTGTTTGAAACCACACCACAATTGCTTCAGAGTAACCCGGCCGACTTTCCTTGAATACTTTTCATGCAAATTGTAGACAAAACCATTAGAGAATACAGAGTTTTACAAAAGGATTCTTATTGGAGGCATGTTCTGACTCAGTGCATATTCTAGCTAGGAAAACTTCAACTTTATCCTGATTAAAACACACACACACACACATACACACACACACACACACACACACACACACACACACATATATATATACATATATAGAGCTAACTATATATAATTTAAAAATTAATAATTAACTAAATATATTATATTTATATACAATTATATATGAACATAATTTAGATTTCGCTAAATCATTCACTTCCTAATTAGAACAACATCAACCTTTTCCTGACTAATATATATGTGCCACCTCTTCTGACCTAGATTTCAGACACTGAACTGGAATTACTAATGCAAAGGACAATGCTTTTGTCAGCAAGAGTCCAAATAAACTGCATTGTGTGCAGTCTTGGATCTGTCTGCCTTTCTTTCTTCAGTCTCTTGGCAACTTGGGTCCAGTGCACTCAGACTATGTTATATTGGAACACCTGTACCAATTAATCTCCTCATCAAAGAATAATGGGTTATATGAATTAAATGTTCCTTTGTTATGAAAATATATTTATTTAAAATAACAAGGTAAAATGGCTTATAAGATAGCAATAACTCAGTTTAAACAATATTAAAATGTTTTTATAATAGACGGGTCATAGGATTTCATAACCCCAATTCTTTTTATCTACAAACTTAAAGTATTTCATTTATCCTCAGACTGACTCTCTACCACTTTGTAACCAATCAGGCAGCTCTCGCAATCCCTTTACATTGCTGAAGCACTTGGAAATACAAACATTTTTCTTTTTTCTAAATTTCTATGACAAATTCAATTGGGGCCAAAAAGCAAAGCATTTGTTTCCAGAAGTTCATTAGTTGCCTAAATGAAAATGTAAACTGCATCTTTCCAAAATAGTCTTATGTGCTGAAAGAACAATTTTCTCCCAGAGCAGTATCACGTGGCCTGGCACTAAATTTTGTGCACAGTGAGCATGGCTTCTGAGCAATTTATGGGCATATGCATTACAACAGCTTTCAAGTAAGTTATGAACTCTGTGTGTTACCGAGGCGCTGTCAAACTCTGATTGATTTGGACAGTTTGTAGTTAATTAAGTTCATTTCCAATTCTGTCTCTTCATCCAATTTCAAAGCATTCTATATTGAAAGCCTATTTTCAATTAGTAGGAAGGATGAAACAAAAAGAATTAATTACAAAAGTGACAATCCCCATTTAAGTCTTCATAGTGGAGCAATTATGTATCTTAAAAGTTAAGAAATTGAAGAGTGTGTACTTTTCTAATGCATTATGTCCTTGATATATATCTTACATATTAAAATTTAAAGTAGGCATGAACATATAACAAAAAATACAATGAGTGAAGTGATCTGTAGTTACTGTTTGTTAAATAAGAGAAGACCATTTCACCTAGGTATTCTACTTGGTACTTAATTATCAAGGATCACACTTCCTATTTTTCAAAGCTTGTAGGTATAGGAAATACTTCAGAAAATATCATCATATTTATTTATTGAATCATACAAAACTGAAGAACATGGGTACATTTTTGAGGCCAGTGTATTACAATGGTAATAAACCATCACCCTCTAAAATAACCACATCCTATCATAACTCAAAGTCTTATGAGTTTGAAACACATTTCCAAAATGAGGCAGTTTTGCATTAAAAGACTAAGTGTTAGTGAAGTGCAGAAATCAACCACAAAAGTCTGACTGTTCAGCTTACTACACTACCTCTATTTTGACAAGGATTTCTTATGCCCCTCTCTTTGTCATTGAGTGTTTCACAGAACAAAGATGATTCCATAAAATCTAAAGGAATGAGTCAAGACTCTAGGAAGGCTGTATATGAAATCTTAAGTCATAAACCTGGACATTACTTACTATCAACATTGGAATGGTTATAATTACAGAAAATAAAGTCAGTATGCCAGGTCCTAGATCTTTTATATCTATATTGTTATAAAAAAAATGTTATCATTCATGGGTTATTGGAAATGAGGACATCTGAGATTGTTAGACTTGGCTTTGAATCCATTGCATTGGTCATGACAGTAAGATTTCAAGTTGCAAATATAAAAAAGCAGACAAGATGAGAAGGGCTGTGTGAAAATATTTGGAGGTTATTCATGTTAAGAAGAGATCTATAGCTTTGGATGCTTCTTAGTGGGCTCACTGTACAAAGTCAGCAAATAAATTTTCAGATTAAGTAGACACAAAGAAAGGAAGCTCACGACTAGACCTAAGGAACTGATTCATGATTAGGTGAAAGAAATTAGGAGAAAATGCAAAATCCAGCAAAAGATATAAAAGAATATAAAGCAGAGGAAAACTTTAAGAAAAATCAAGAGTTTAATGAATATTGAAGCATTATTTTCTTTAAAAAAAAAAAAAAGCTACTACGTTAAACTAACTAGTTAAAAGTGTGTAGATGGCAGGGGAATCATGAAATAAATGCCAGGCATAGGAAAAGTAATACATTAAGTACATTAAGTGTGTGGTGAGGATGGGGATTATATTCTCATTGCTGTAACAAAATTCCTGATGACAACAGCAATGTAAGTCAAAGGGTTTGCCTTGGCCCACAGTTTACAAATGTATTCCATATGGTGGGGAAGGGGTGGTGTCTGAAGTCTGAGGTAGAACACCAATTGCAGCTCTATTCATGAAGTAGGAAGAGGAATGCTTGTGTCCATTCTGCTTTCTGATTTTTATTCAGACCAGACATCAGCCCACGGGATAGTGCCACGCATATTCAGGGTAGATATTCTCTCTTTAGTAAAATCTCTCTGAGGAAAAAAAAAACTTCATAGATATGTCTAATGGTTGTGTGTCTGCATTGGATATAAAACCAGTCATGTTAACAATGAACATTAGCCACCACAGAGTTTCAGACTGGTGGCGAGAGTGACTTGCTGAACAAATGATTTGAGAACTCTAGAGACCAGGAGAATCAGTTTTCATTCTTAAACCACAAATATGCAAGTATTACTAAATGAATTTGATATCTAGACTTTTAAAAATGTACTAGCCAGGTATATTGGTGAGAAAGTTCAGAAACTCAGAACTAATAAGAGAAACAACAGTGTGTTTCAGTTATTAATAACTGAATTCTATGTGATGAAATTATAAATTATAATAAAGTTAGACACAACTAGAGAACAGTATTCCTGACATATGCACAGACAAAAATTATATTAATAGATACAAAGAGCTCCAAGAAGTCAACTTCTAAAATAATTATTCACCACTAAAGGAAAATCAATAAATTATGTAGATTATTCCTGACTACTAACTTTTGGGATTGGGAAGATGGCTTAAACAATTAAAACCATTTCTACACAATTCTGAGGACCTGAGGTCATTCCCTAGAACCAATAATGGAGGAGAAGAAAACTAGCTCTACAAAGTCATTCCCTGGCCTCCAGACACCTACTGTGGCACACACACTATGTACATACCCAGTTAATAATAGATAACAATTTAAAAGTACATTACTTTTCTCAGGTAACATATAGTCTTTTCTCCTAATCACATTAGTTTTTAAAAAATTAATTGAAATGATCAATGTGAGTGACAGTGATAAAAAATATGCTGTCATATTTAGGAACTGAGCAATTATTAGGACAATTATTCTGGAACCTAATATGTCACACTTACATGTGATCAATTTACATGACTACAGCTCACCAACCAAGAAATACTAAAATCACTAACATCAAATTTCATGGGAATTTACAAATAAAACATATAGACAATTTAAATATGTTTATAGAAAGGCTCATCACACTGTCAACAACAACAAAACCCTGAAAAAGTCTAGATATCCATTATTATAAAAATCTGTTAAAAAATACTTGTGAAAATTTTGAAGTGTAAAGTAAACCTACTCAAAATATATGAATGATATATTAATTCAAAATCCAAAAAGTACTTACTGTGAATATTGTAATAGTCACATAGTTTATTGGATGAAAGAAAAAATTTAATTTGAAACTTAAATAGTTGAGTTATGGGTTTGCTGATGTATGTTTGTATATTTAGTGTTTCCTAATTTGTCACCAAGGCCATAGGAGTTACATTTTAAACACAAAACAATATGTTAACAATGTGTTGTCAGGCTGGAGAGATGGCTCAGTTGTTAAGAGCAGTGGCTGCTCTTTCAGAGGACCCAGGTTTAATTCCCAGCACCCACATGGCAAATCACAACTGTCTGTAACTCCAATTTCAGGAGATCTGACACTCTCATAGAGACATACATGCAGGCAAAGCACCAATGTACATAAAACAAAAACAATAAGTTTATAAAATTATAAAAATTGAAGCTCAGCAGTCGTGGAGCATGCCTTTTATCCTAGCATTTGGGAGGTAGAGGTAGGCAGTCTCTGAGTTTATGGCCAGCCTGATTTATCAAGTGCAGGACAGCCAGGGCGGTTACACAAGAAACCCTGTCTCAAAATCCTATATGTATGTATGTATGTATGTGTGTATATATATATATGTGTGTGTGTGTGTGTGTGTGTGTGTGTGTTTTAAAATATATATATTAAATATATAAATTTTTTAAAGATTATAAAAAAGAATGCACTGTCATGGATCAAGGTAGAATTAAAATTATGTAGTCAATAAAAGCTTATTTTCACAAACAGACTAACCAGTTTTGTATCACTGTGAATCTTTTTGCCCCCTCGAAACTTTCCCAGCTTCTTTTGGCTTTTAGTATCTCAAGTTGATCAAAAGTACAATGAACAAAATTTCCCCAAATACATTGCCCCAGGTGATAGCAAATGAAGCATCAATCACATATTGAAGAGAAATATACTCTTAGATCTGGGCATTTAATGAGACTATATAAATACCTCAGCATGAATACATAGTAGCTCCTAGCACTATAAAGCTACACAGCCAAGAGGAAGTTTCAATCAGTTCAAGATTGACTTCTCTGTATCCCAAAACCATTTGTTTGAGACAGGGTTTCTCTGTTGGTCTGGCTGTCCTGGAACTCACTTTGCAGACCAGCTGGCTCAAATCAAGATCCATGCTCTGCTCTGAGTGCTGTCAGGCGTTTGGATCACAACTCCCAACCATTTGTCGTGTCCTCACATAGACAACTAAGTGGAGGTATCTGACTACAAGGATGCAAGGATAACATTGAGATTTTGTTTAATAGTCTATGTCTTCTGGGAACAACACTGCCTACTCATGCAGTATCTGATAACAGACACCTCTGTTATCACTCTTCTTTAAAAAATAAAATTACATTTTGTAATTAGCTTACACACTAGTGAGTCTCCCTCAGGCTCTCTCATGAATGCTGTTTTACTTAACCACTTCCTAGCCCCCCCTATCCCGTATCTCCATCTCATCCTTACTTAAGCCTTTAACTCCCATTGTTCCACCTATCACTTTTCCATACAATAAAATGTGTCTAATCAATTTGTGCATAACTTCACTTATTTATTTCTAGAAAGAATTGTGAAGTCTGTTCTTTGCTATTTGCAAGTGTACAATATATAAACTATAGTCATTGTGTTGATTAGTTTTGTCAACTGAATACAAGTTGGAGTTAAGTGGGAAAAGGAATCTCATTTGAGAAAAGACCTCCACTAAACTGCCTGGAGGCAAATCTTTAAGACATTTTTTTTTTTTTTTATCAATGATTGACATGGAAAGACCAAGCCTGCTGGGGTTCAGCAAAACCCTCTACATCCATGAACTAGATGATGTAAGAAAGCAGGCTGAGTGAACCGTGAGGGAAATCCAGCCAATAACACCTTTCCATGTCCTCTGCTTCAGACCCTGCCTCCAGGTTCCAGACTTGAGTTTCTGTACTGACTTCCTCCAACAATGGACTATGATGTAAAAGGAGAAGATGAAATAAACCCTTTCCTCCCTGAATTGCTATTGGTCATGGTGCTTTTTCATAGCAATAGAAACCCTAAGTAGGACAGTACCACAAAGTACAACAGATTGGTTTAACTCATTTTTCCTCAGTGAAATACATTGTGTATTCTTTCATCAACCTCTACAGTTATTCTTTCTTCCTTTAACATCCTAACCCTTAGTAACCACATTATGATTGATGATTCTAGAGAAGATATAAAGATCCAAATTCAGAGACTTCATTCAAATCACAGACTTCCTTTTGAACCTTCTATATTCATATCTTACCAAAAAAATATGAAAAGTAATAGCACTAATTAAAATTTTTTGCATTAAATACTTGAACAACAAGCTGATCATAAAATTAAGATGTGAAAGTATTCATTGAATACTCTATTTATAAAGTAATAATACTCTACTTATGAAGTAATAAATACTCTTTATGAATCTATAAGCATAGCATATACTTTACCAACTATAGATTTTTATCTATACAAATAACATTCTTCAGCTTGTAGTTGGATGCTTCTTTCTCAGTCCCAGTCACCAGTCTTAAATAACCAACACAGGTGGTGGTACACACCTTTAATCTCAGCACTTGGTAGGCAGAGGCAGGTGGATCTCTGTTGAGTTCAAGACCAGCCTGGTCTACAGAGTGAGTTCCAGGATAGCTAGGACTGTTTCACAGAGAAACCCTGTCTCAAAAAACAAACAAACTAACAACACAACACAGAGGTTTAATATTACTTATAAATGCTTGACCAATAGCTCAGGCTTTTTACTAACTCTTATATTTAAATTAACCCACTTCTATTAATCTATATATTGCCATGTGGCTCATGGCTTTACCTGTCCTCTAGTATGTCTTGTTTTCTGGGCAGCTGGCTGGCATCTCTCCCTGACTCTGCCCTCTTTCTTCCCATCATTCTCAGTCTGGCTTTCCTACCTAACTACCTGCCCAGCTACCATCTTGTCAGCTTTTTATTAACCAATGAGAGTAATACATATTCATAGTGTAGAAAAGGATTCTTCCACAGCATGGTTCCCAAATTATAAGTATTTTATTCTAGAAAAAAATCTTAACACTAAACATATATAATATTAAATAAAATGCATCCTAGTGTATGAAATTTTCATACTTGAATTATAATAATGTGAGCTGAAACTCTCTATGTAGACCAGGCTAGCCTCAAACTCATAGAGATCCACCTGCCTCTGCCTCTGCCTCCTAGGTGCTTGGATTAAAGGCAACCAAACCCAGCTCTTTTTTTTCTTACAATTCTCATAAAATTTGACATAAAATATAGTATGCATTGTGTTTAACTTTATTGTGAAAAAATACCCAATTAAAGACTGAAAAATTCAGTCTATGTGCTATGCCTCACAAGGGACTACGTTTGCCACTTTACAAAATATGAGAAATTATTTTGATAAGGAGATGTATTATATCTCTAACAATAACAGCCAACTTAACTGTCTGTTGAGTCTTCCTTTAAAGGGGTGCCCAGGTTTATATATTAAATTTTTTTCCATTGTACAGTTTGGACTTCTCTGTCAAAAATTAGGTGTTCATACATGTGCCAGGGTCATGGGAATGAGAGCTTTGGGGAGCAGGAGGTTCAAGCTAGAATGGAAACAGAATGGGAAAACAAGGAAAGAGATACCATGAAAGAGAAGGCACTAAGGGAATAGAGAGAAACAGAGTGCTAGGGAGGTTCCCAGGAATCCACAATGATGATTCCACCATAGACTACTGGCAATGAATGGTCCAGAGGGTGCCTGAGCTGACCTACTCTGGTGATCAGATGGCGGAACACCCTAACTGTCATCATAGAACCCTCCTCCCGTGACTGATGGAAGCAGATGCAGAGATCCCCGGCTGGATCCCAGGTGGAACTCCAGGAGTCCAAATGATGAGAGAGAGGAGGGATTCTATGAGCAAGAAATATCGAGACCATGATTAGAAAAAGTACAGAGACAACTAGTTAAAGTAGGGAAAACACATGAACTGTCAACCAATAGCTGAGGAGCCTCCATGGTACTGGACTAGGTCTTCTGCATAAGCAAGACAGCTGTTTAGCTTGAACTGTTTAGGGAGCCCCCAGGCAGTGGGATCAGGACCTGTCCTTGGTGCATGAGCTGGTTTTTTGGAGCCTAGTGCCTATGGTGAGACACTTTGCACAGCCTTGGTGCAGGGAGGAGGGGCTTGGACCTATCTCAACTGAATGTACCAGGTTCTGCTGACTCTCCATGGGAGATCTTGCCTTGGAGGAGGTGGGAATGAGGGTGGGTTCAGGGGAAGGCTGGGGGGTAGGAGGAGGGAGGACAGGGGAATCTGTGGTTGGTATGTACAATGAATAGAAAATCTCTTAATTTAAAAAAAATAATAAAAATAAAAAGAACTACACCTGGCTCAGTGTTTGTGTCCTATCTAACTGCCAGAGCTCCTCATGCTACCTGAATATATATGAAACATTTGTTGGAAAAGGAAACAATGACATGATCTTTCCTTTTATATAGCTCATAATTTAGTTGGAAAAAAACAGATAATTAACCACCAATGAAGCATGATTAATGCTTGCTAGCATCTTGCAAATTTGTCTAGTCTTTTCTACTCCCATGGATACCATGCAGTATCTATCCCTGCCACCTATAGTCTAAATAGTTAACCTCTGGACAAGTACAGACCCCTAAGCTAGTCTCTCTTCCTGTCAACGAGGGAGTGGTTTTTTCTGATACCTGTGTATTCAGGCTCCACCTATCAGATCCTTCAAAGACTCTTCCATGTATTTGGGGTACATTTCTAATTTATTGAAATGGTCCATGCTGCTCATTTATATCTGTGTCCCTCCTAGCCATAATTTTGTAGAACTTTCTCTTTCCCTTGCCTTGTGTTGTACACTACAACTATTTCTAACCCCTCCAGGGCTCAGAATTGGATCTACTCTAAAGGCTCTGACTTCCTGAATCTCTCCTCTGTGGTCTTCTACCTACCCCGTGCTTGAGCTTGAGAATTTTCTACTTGTTCAGGTATATGAATATGTAACTCTTCTCCAGGAAAGCTGCAGACCCTCATGTCTGTTTACTTCTCCTTCTCTATCCCAGTATGTGTTCATGTCATACATTTCCGTGTTATAATTACTTTTGTGGAATAGTAATATTACTAAATACAAAGATTGTTCTTATTCATTTCTAGACCTAGTACCTAGTTATTACATGGAAGATTTTTAATATCGTGAATGAATGAGTTGCCTAATAGTAGGTATCATTCAAATGCGGGGAGAGGGGGGGAGCAGAATAAGATGAGCTAGAATAATCAAAGGAGAATTTGGGAACAAGGTAAAACTTAATGAGGAAAATTTTGACAAGTAGAAGAAAAGCATGTCACATTATGAAACAAACTCACAGCAATGACTAACCCTGGCATAGGTGAGATAATAAGCAGGGTTTTATAATAAGAACTACATGTGTGTATCATTGCTGGTAGGAAATGCAGCTAGCGAGGCATGGGAAAGGCAGATGATGAAGACCCTTTAAAATCGGCAGAGAAGCAAATTAGTTCACCGTGAGGATTATTTATATTTTGCCTACACGGAATTTACAGCTATTGGAATTTGTGGATTCTTGAGATTGAACAAATCTGGAAAATAATTGGCTATTGTCTTATGAATCGTTGCCCCTTCCTCATGCACTCTTTTGCATGCTCATTAAACTCTAATTAAACACAGGCTCGTACTTCTGTGCTTCTCACTTGCATGTTTTTATTATATTGTCTCTCTGTTTATGAAATTATTAGTTACTTCTTCAGGTCTTCTTGTAGTTTGTTAAATGCATTTCCTCCAGTATTATTTATCTTTATTTATTCATTTTTATCCACAGCTATTAATTATACATAAAAATGGGCTTCTTTATGACATTTTCATGCATGCATATAATGTATTTTCACCCCATTACCCTCTCATTTGCTTCTCTCCCTTTCCTGTTGATTCCTTTCTCCTTCCCAGTTATTTCCCTTCCTGTTTTCCTTTTTTCCTTATTTGCCTGTCTCATTTTGGTTGCTGGCCCAGTGTCTTTTATCAGTTTCTTACAGGCTCATGAGTGAGGGATCATTTACAATCATGCAATCTCTCTACCCACATGTCTCAGATATTTTTCTGTTGCTGTGATAAATACCCTGACGAATCAACTCACAGAGAGAGGGGTTCACTTCGGTCCACAGTTCAAAATAAAGTCCATCATGGTGAACAAGTCCAGGCAGCCAGAGCTTAAAGCATTTGGTCACATTGCAACTGAGGTCAGGGAGCAGAAAACAATGAAGGCTAGCCTTCATTCAGCTCAGTCCATTTTAGATACTTCAAGGTCGCCACCTTGGAAATGGTTTCCTACATAGCTAAAATGGGTCATTATCCTTTATCAATTAACCTGGTCAAGATAATCCCTTATAGGCATATCTAGAGGCTAAGTAGTCTCTCGCAGGTCTGCCTGAATGCATTTCTCTAGAGCGATTCTTGATCCTGCTGAGTTGGCATTCTGTCTCAGTCAGGGTTTCAGTTACTATGATAAAACCTGTGACAAAAATCAGCTCAGGAAGGAAAGAATTTCCTTCAGCTTACAGTTTCACAGCTCAGTTCACCATTGAGGGAAGTCAGGGCAGAAAATTAAATAGGTCAGGCACCTGGAGTCAAGAACTGATGCAGAGACCAGGAAGGAGGGCTGCATGCTGTTTAGCTCCTTCCTGCTTACTCAGTTTGTTTTGTTATGCACTGTAGGACACTACCTGCACACGAATGGCATCACCCACGAAGGGCTGGGCTCTCCCTTATTAATCACCAATCATGGAAATGCCCTACGGAATGCCTACAAGCCAAACCTATGAAGGTATTTATTTTTCTATTAAGATTCTCCAGTTAGTAGTGCTTTGAATCTCTTGTCACAAACTGTTTCTGGGGGATAAAAAAAACGACAAGCTTGCCCGGTACCTTTCTAGACCCCATACTCCACAGCCTTTCTCTTTACTTTGCGGCGTTTATCTGGATCTTTCTGACTGTACTAACTATAACTATGAGCTTAGCAGTTTGTTTTGAGTCATGGCAGTCAGTCCTTCTAGCAAATCAATGACCCTGGAAGTAGTCTTCAGGGCACCTACTTTACAATTCCACATTTTCTCTTCTTTCTGAGACCCAAGAACTTTCAAAGTACTTCCGAAATCTGAGATTCTTTTTTTTAAACACAATTTCTTTATTGATTCTTTGAGAATTTCACATCATGTACCCCAATTCTGCTCTCCTTCTAGTTCCCCCATATCCTTCTCTCACCCCTGCAGCATCTCCCAAAGGATGATTTTAAAATATCAAACCAAAACAAAACATAGCAAACAAACAAACAAACAAACTCAAGAATAAAACAAAACAAAAAAACACTCAAAAGAACCTCTTGGCTTCTCCAACACTGTTTCATTCATCCTGGTAGCATTGAGAGAGCTGGGTCACATAGTATACCCTTTTGTACAATTGGTTTTACTAGCAAATGTTCATTGCAATGAGTCACTGGTCCGGTTCAAGGCCTCTGGTTTCTGGCACACCATAGTCAATGGATCCTCATCAAAACTCCTCTGGGATATCTGACAGCTACCCTAGACACAGAGATCCTGGCAGTATCACTCCAGGACCAGTCCCTTCATGAACTCCAACAGGCCCTAGATTGGGGAGATGTTAAGGTGGGCTATCCAAAGGCCCAACTATTGGCCTGGGTGGTAGCTGAGCTGGTCAGTCTGGGCCACTGGGGCCACAAACATCAGGTGAAGGGGCAGAGCCAGCTCCCCTATGTCCATGCCATCAGGGTCATTCTCCCTCACTGTGGTGAGGGGTGGGGCCATCTCTCCTGAGTGTAGGGGCAGTTCTCCTATGAGGGTAGGGGTCAGCTCTCTTGCTGCAGTGTCCAGGAAGTGGCAGAGCCGGATTTCCCAGGGCCATGGAAGAGTGGGGCTGTCTCATGGCCCTCTGATTTCACCACACATCGTTCCTATACCACTTTAAGGTGACACAGGCCACAGATGTCAACACAGACCCCACAAGGCCTTTAGCAGCAGCTCGGCTGCTAAACATCCTGGCTCCAAATGGAAGCTCTGGCCACTCAGATCAGGATGGCTCTAGCAGAACCATGGCCTCTGGACATCATCAAGGCCAGAAGATGCAGCCCCAACCCCGGAGTTCCATGTGAACTTTGGTGGCAACACTGGCCTCGGACTTTAACACAGACCCCAGCCGCTGTAAGACCGCGGACCCTAGACACTGTCCTTCGCAGCAGCCGGGTCTACTACAAGTTACCATTGCCCCAGATGGCAGTGCAGACCACTCAGACCTGCACGACTCCAGCAGCAGCGTGACCCTTGGACACTAACATGGCCCCATACCTCTGGCTTGAACATGGCCTTCGATGGTAACAGGAGCCTCAGACATCAATATAGACCCTGGCTACAGTAGGGCCATGAACCCAGAAATGACCTTCAGCTGCAACTCTGGACCAGATGTCACCATGGCATTGGGTTGCAGCACAGGCCACTCAGATCTGCATAGCCCCAGCTCCATCATGGCCCTCAGATACCAACATGGACTGAGGTGGCTAACCTAACCCTGGGCATCACAAGGCCCTTGGTGGCAAAAGAAGCCATGGATGTTAACTCAGACCCTGTCCGCTATAGGGCCATGAACTCAGACATGGCCTTTGGCAGCAGACTCATCCAGGATGACATCTTAGCCCCAGATGGCAGCACTGGACACACAGATCTGTATGGTCCCCGCCTGCAGCATAGGCCCTCGACTCCATCAGGGCCGAAGTTGAGGCCCAGAGTCCAGGCCTCCGCATGGGCCCTTGTGGCAACACGGGCCATGGATTTCAACACAGACCACAGCCATGGTAAGACCACGGACCCAGACATGGACCTCGGCAGCAGCCCAGGTCTGGATGTCACCGTGGCCCCAGGTGGCAGTGCAGGCCACCCAGATCAGCATGGCCCCAGTGGCAGCACGGCACTCAGACACCAAAACAGCCCCAGATGCAGCCTGAAATCTGAGGTTCTTTATTTGCATGGAGCCCAGGGTAGGAAGCTGGTAATCTGAGAATCCTGTATCAACTTAACATTTAATCTCAAAGCATATCTTCCAGTGTTAATGCCCACATACAAAGTTTGATTCTTCTTTATCTAATCACAACCTCCCTGCCATGCATCTATCCATAATTTGTTCTATTTTGGTTCTGATTAGGAACATTTTTATTTGTGGAAGTAAACTTAGATGTAGAAATTTCAGTACTTCTAACAAGCTCCTTTGGAACATGCTATTCATCCTTAGAGTTGGAAAAACAAAATTATTGATTATAGCAAGTCTCTTTTTCTCAGTTATCTATCCCTCAAAGACATTAGTTGAATTGTTTATTTAGAAGTCTTCTGTTTCTTTCTATCTTTTGTCATAGTAAAACTATTACATGCCATTGTTTTCATAGCATATACAGTGTGTACACAGACAAACCTCAAAAGAATGCAGAAACATTCTCTAGATAAAGGTTTGTGACTCATTTAATACTATTTGTACATGGAAAATTAAGGAATTGCATAAATATACTAAAGATTTTGTATTTTATACAAATTAGCTAGTCTTCATTTCAGCAAAAATCAGTATTTTTTCAATTAAACACTGATATTAAACTGACTTGATATAGCCGTTGTGTAATAAACGTTACTTAT
This sequence comes from Peromyscus leucopus, assembly GCF_004664715.2. NCBI lineage: Eukaryota > Metazoa > Chordata > Mammalia > Rodentia > Cricetidae > Peromyscus > Peromyscus leucopus. The sequence goes on from NC_051086.1 coordinate 14,337,169, forward strand.
TTTTTTTTTTGAAAATCACTGTAATTGGGAAGTTTGTAAAAGCTCAAATTCATGAACAATTTACATTTCAGATTTCAATTTTTAAGAGAATTTTAGTTGTACATCACCTCCAGAGCAGCCTAATATTTTTAATGCTCAAGAAAAATATGAAAATAAAATAGGTTAAAATGATTATATAATTATGAAGCATGCTTTAAAATTGCTTCAATATGTCCTATTTCAAAAATTGTACTCATCTTTAAAATGACACGAAAATCAGTGCTCAAAATAAGTAATGAATCAACTATTTCAATAAAAGTGTCAGGCAAATCACTACTTATAAAATTATGTTTAATAGTACCTTAAACTAATGAAATAAAAGAGTTCCATTGAGTAGTAATAATTTTCCCATCTATGTAAATTATGTTTGTATAAGTAATAAAGCAATACTCTGGGCCTCTGTGGAGTAACCCCTCTGAACAATTTTATTTGGCTAAACGTCCTTTTGTGGAAGATGATTTGAATTCAAAAAGTTACTGTAAGTGAATTTGCCTAAATGTATGGTTCTAAATTAGTGAACACAAATTACTGTGCCATGATTTTTCATTACGTTGGTTGATATAGGATTGCATTTAAATATATTATAATCGAGAAATGATTTGAACACGACATGTTCAGCCATTTTGATCAGTTATTATCCCTACCTCTATATTTAGCCCCTTTTCTGAGATGACAGATTCAGTAATTCAGGAACTCACTATAAGCAGAGGAACTTACAAATAGTTCACTGTCATTTCAGAAGGCTATGGGATAAATACCACAGTCTCCGCCAAGACTGACTTGAACTCATGGAGAAACAGGGAAGAAATGACAGTCCATGTTGGTTCAATAGCGATCATGGATTTCAGGATGGTACATATACATAAGAATCACATGTTGGAAAGAAAAGACTAGAAGATTTCAGAGAGATCTCTGAGAGAGGGAAACACTATTTTGCAAAGATATGTAAAAATCTAGAATTCTTCAGATAAAATTATCCTACTGAAAAGCAGACAGAAGAAAAAGAAAGCATATACATTCACTTTCTTAAAAATCTAACATGAGCATATTTCATTTTACTTTCAAACTTCAGAATTAATATCTATTTCAATTCTAAGGAAGCTTCATTCAATTTACTGTATTTGCTTCTTTTAATTTTTGAGATTATAATATAATCACATCACTTCCTCCCTCCAAACCATCTCGTATAGCCCATACCTTGGTCTTTTTCAAATACATGTCTTCGTTTTTCATTACGGCAGTTACATGCACCTATGTATATGTTTATAAATATCTTTCCTAAATAGAGCCTGCTCGGTCTGTATAATGTTACTTGTGTGTATGTTTTCAGGGCTGACCATTTGGTATTGGATAAATAGTGCTGTGCTCTTCCCTGGGGAAAACTGTTTCTCCCACTCTCAGCATCCCTTAGCTTCCTGTAGTGCTTTGAGTAGGTTGAGGCCTTGTGGGCTCTCCTTTAGCTACTTTTCCATTTCTATCGTCATTTTCCTTCTTCAACTAATGTTTAGGCAGTCATTTTTTGTGCACTTTTATAGGTTTTATATTTGTTTGTTTCTTTTTTTAACATCAGACTTAAAAAAAAATTTCTTACTATGTTGACATACAAAAACTGTTCAATACTCTTATCTGGTAATCTGGAATTCAAAGCTACCAGAAATGGAAGTCAAATTTGGCTTCTAACAATATAAGTCTGTTAACTTCAATGGACACAACATTACTCAAGAGTAGAGTTAATGTGTATGAAGGAAACATCCTAGTAGGAAATTAAGGTGAGAGAACTTTTAAAAGTCCCACAGATGCTAGGTTTGGTAGTATATGTCTATAATCCTAGCACTGGGGTAAGAGGCTAGAGAAGTTGAGGCCAGCCTGGGGTACCTTGGATCACAAAACAAAAACACAGGAGCTACTGAGATAGCTCAGCAGTTAAGAGCACCTATTGCTCTTATGGAGGACTGGAGTTTGGGTCCCAGAGCTCCCACTGGGAGGCTTACAAATGTCAGTAACAGGTAACTCCAGTTCAAGAAAATCCAGCATCTTTTTGCGTCCTATGGTACAGAAACTCTTGTACACATACACACAGAGAGACATATACATAATTAAAAATAACAAAATAAATAAAGGACTTTTTTAAGTCCTGAAGAAAGCAGTGTCTGCATAAAAATTTCAAATAAAACCTTACCAACCACCAATGTATCACCACCTAGGCAAAATCTATGAGGTATTAAAAGAGAGAATTACTAGTGTACTTCAGTACATCATTGCCTTTTGTCTTTTCTACAACAGTTTTTCTTCTTGTTTGGTCTGTTTTGTTGTTGTTGTTTGTAAATGTATTTAGTATAAAGAAGCAAGAGAGGTGCTCACAGGCAGCAAGGTCACACTCTGGGAGCAAGATGCCCCAAGTAATTTTGTTCTAAATGTGTGTATATGTAAGCATGTCTGTGTGTATATATGTATGCTAAATGCATATAGCTGCTAATGGAGACAAGAAAAGGCTGTCAGATCCCCTAGATCTGGAGTTACAAGGGGTTGTGAGCCACATAACACAGATGCAGGGAACCAAATTCAACCTCTGGTAGAATAGCAAGCGCTCTTAAATGCTGAGCCATCTCTCCTGCCTCCCCCACCCCAAGTAACCTTAAGATAAACTCCAAGTATGAAAAAAAATAAATTGGAAGCAGATAGTCTTCCTAAAGCAGTGGTTTCTCAACCTGTGGATCACGACCCTTTGGAATTGAACTACTCTTTCATAAAGGTTCCCTAAGATCACTAGAAAATGCAGATATTTACATTATGATTCATAACAAAACTACAGTTGTGAACTAGCAATGACATAATTTTATGGTTGGGTGTTACTACAATATAAGGAACTATAATAAAGGGTTGTAGCATTAGGAAGGTTAAGAACCACTACCTTAAAAGCCTACAAACATGTAATGGCATGGAATCCTTAGCTAAGGGCTAAATGAGAATAGTGAGATTTTGTTACATCAACACACACACACACATACTTATATATGTGATTATTTGTCTTGATTATATCTCATATATGTGTCATAGATAGATAGATTGATAGGTAGGTAGATAGAAAGAAAGAAAGAAAGAAAGAAAGAAAGAAAGAAAGAAAGAAAGAAAGAAAGAAAGAAAGAAAGAAAACTGGTAGATAGATATGGATATAGATATAGCTATGGGTATAGAATATAGATATGGATATAAATATAGATGTAGCTATAGATGGATAGAAAATATGTATTTTAAGAAATGGCAACTTTTGTTTACAATGTTTTGTAAACATGAGTGACTAGCTAAATAAGAGCAAATTGATTAGCAGTATAACTGAAACAGAGGCAAGAAAAGGGAAGTCTGATTATGAGCATTGATTATCAAATTGTCTGAATTGATAATCACCATAGAACCAAACCTCTGGACATGTTTCTGAGGGAGTTTCTAGATCAGGTTCACTGGCATTAGAACAACCCTCCCAAATGTGGGAAATGTCATTCCACTCACTGGAGTTAATTAGGAGGAAGGGAGCTAGACAATTGTGTTCATCTTTCTGCTCCCAGAATGAGGATGTGGGGTAACAATACATTTAAGACTCCCACCAGCATACCTTCCCACTGTACTCTTGAAGCATGAGACAAAATAAATCTTTCTTCTTTTAACTTGCTTTTGTAAGCCTTGATTACACCAATAAGAAAAGTAACTGGTTCCAGGCAGTGGTGGCACATGCCTTTAATCTGAGCATTGGGAGGCAGAGGCAAGCAGATCGCTGTGAATTCGAGGCCAGCCTGGACTACAGAGTGAGTTCTAGGAAAGGCACAAAGCTACACAGAGAAACCCTGTCTTGAAAAACAAAACAAAACAAACAAACAAACAAACAAATAAATAAATAAATGGAAAAGAAAAGTAACTGGTAAGAAAAATTACCAAGAAGTATGTCTCACGCTGTAATAAACTTGACCATGTGGTTCTTAGGCCTTTGGTAATGGCTTGCAGAGGAATGTGGAAGAATATGGGACTTTTATTTAAAAGTCCTAGAATCTGGAAATACAATTTAATGAGCCAGTTCATTGGGATTTGGAAGATCAGAATGCCAAGAAATACATAGAAATTGAGAGCCCAACTCATGGTGATTCAGAGTAAACAAAGACTGTTGGGAAATGGGTTAGATCTGCTCATAACATTCTATCAATGAATCTGGCTGCCTTCTGCCCTTACATGAGCATTTGACTCAGTAAATACTCAAAACTAGAGGACTAATTTATTTGGCAGAGAAAATTTCAAGACATGCTGTGGTGTGGCATGGCTCTTGCTTGCTGGTTTCAACCAGATTTACAGTGAAAGAAAATAAAACATAGAGCATAAAAATATTTGTGGTTTGATAATAATGAGATTCTGAGAAGAGCAGCTTCAATATGATTGATAAGGGAAATTAGAGAGTAGTTGTAACTATAAAGAAATTAGTGCCATTAAAGAGCAATCTGTACTGAGATTATGGGAAAAGGATCCTGATGGTAAGAGCCAACCAACCTACTGTAGGCCTCATATTTTGAAAAAAAAAAAAAAAAAAAAAAAATGACTTTGTTTGAAAGGAGAGAGCTTAGCCGGGCGGTGGTGGTGCACGCCTTTAATCCCAGCACTCGGGAGCCAGAGCCAGGCAAATCTCTGTGAGTTCGAGGCCAGCCTGGGTCTACCAAGTGAGTTCCAGGAAAGGCACAAAGCTACACAGAGAAACCCTGTCTCGAAAAACCAAAAAAAAAAAAAAAAAAAAAAAAAAAAAAAAAAAAAAAAAAAGAAGGAGAGAGCTTAATCAGATGTTGCCACTAAAAAGGATTCTTTCTTAAAATCAACCACTCAGTACATAAAAGACAATAAAACTGTGGTCTAATCAGGGAAGACTCAATAGTGATTTGGGAGCAAAACTGGAAAGCATGGTCCAGTTGTACTAGTTTGGTGAAGTGTTGAAGGGATTGTGCAGTCTTGGACCATAATTCTCGAGAGCTGTGGTAGTACTGTATTTCCTGACAGATGGCCTTGCGAAGCCACTGTGTAAGGTTGAAACCTAAGTTAGAGTGGAGACACCAAGATGCTGGAGGTACCAGGACCATAGGACTTTCGTCTTGGAAAACTGTGGGCGTGGAGTGTGGCTGGTAACAAAAGAGGCTCTGTATGTCTCAAAATAGAGGAGCTTAAGGGGTGGAGTTACCTAAGCTCTTTGAAATACGGATGGAATGACAGGAGTTGGTATTTGCTGTGCTGGGTTTTCATTGTGCTTGGTGTGATCATTCTTTGGCATGCTTTCAGTCTTCTTTCGGAAAATGGGAATGTTTAAACTACCATTCTATGGTAGATTAAAGTGTAGAAATTGGATTTCATTTTTTTGTTGTGGTTGCTATTTATTTATTTATTTATTTATTTATTTATTTATTTATTTATATTATAGGGCCACCATAAAGAGATAGCATTGAGTCTCAGAGGAAATTTCAGACTTCTGAACAGTGTTGTTAGGACTGTTACAGGGAACTTTAGAGATCAATTAAAGATGTTTTTCATTAGATGATAAAAGTAAATCTCTGGCGATCTGAGTGGAATATTATGATCTAAAATGATATGTTTGGGTGTCAAGTTTCCAAAGAGTGGAGTTTTGATAGTTTGCTTTTATTGTCAAATGGATGTTCTTGGGAATCTCTATAGAAGCAAACCTTTGGACATATATGTGAGGAGGTTTCTAGATTAGGTTAATTGATGTATGTACCCTAACGCATCCTAGATGTGAGCATCACCATTTCTTTGGCCAAGGGTCTGTACTTAATTGAGAGAAAAAAAAAGGGACATGAATAGAAATAGCATCTCTCTTGATTCTAATTGCAATATTAGCATGCCTCACATCCCTCTCACCATGCCTTCCCACCATGATGGACTGGACCCTTCAACTGTGAGCCAAAATAACTTTTTCCACCTTCAAGTTGATTCTTGTCATGTTTGATACCGGTAAAATATCAACAAAGGACAAAATGAAGAACAAATGGAAGGAAGAGTGGGTGGGACAGGAATTAAGGAAGAAGGATGGAGGAATACTATGGACACCATTAGAAAAAACTCTCTCAAGAACAATGAGCTAAATGGAAAAGTCTATTTGCTACAAAGTCTACCCCTATGGATGCAGGAGATCTGGTGTGGGAAAATACATTTATACCTTGTGTGTGGCTAAGGATCACCAAAAGTACCAATGCTCTGCTTTAAAGGAGCTTGCAGCCTAATGGAGGAAAAATGATAAGGAATGAAAGTGTGATGCATTTTTTCCTAACTCAGTGGACAGGCTATGACAAAAAATAATTGGAGGGTGGGAAACAATGATGTAAATCAAGCCACATATGAAGACATGTTGTGAACAAGACCTCAGTGATGTGAGCAAGGTGTCACTATGTTCCTAGACAGGTAGGGTGATCCCAGGAAAGGGAATAGTCCATGCAGAAATTGAGGCAGTTTTGTTCTACATGTGTGAAAGGAAGAGCAAAGAGCCTCGTGTGGCAATAGACTGAGTCAGGAGAGAAAATGAGGGGGGCGGGTGTGGAAGCAGGCATCACACTACACAGAGGTTAGAGAGAACTCAGGATATTGCTCTGAGGTGGGAAGACATGAGAGTGTTTGGAACAAAAGAATGACATGTTGTGACATGCTTTAAAGGCATCCCTGTGCTGTCTTCAGGTACCTGGATGGCAGAGTGACAAGGGTGAGAGCCGAACAGCGAGGAGGCAGTTTTAGAGGTATTTTGCTCTGTGGGATCACTGCTGATGTAACTTGCCAGATAACAAAGGGAATTAGTTATATTTCATTTGCCAAAGTGACTGCAGGCAGATCATTGTCATGTCAGCTTTTTGAGGTGTTATTGCAAAAGCATTTTAAAAATAAGGCAAATATTCAGGGCTAAATCTCGCCTAAATAAAACTCCACAATCAAATAAATGTTTTGGCCAATTACTTTTCCACCCATTCTAATGTAAACATCTATAGCTAATATTTTATTTGCATTAAATGTTATGAATCAATTATATTTTTTATATTTAAGATCTTAGCATGAAATTTTTTCTATTGTGAATTTTTTCCTTCTACTTTCATTTTTTTCTTTTTTCTAATTTTTATTCTCTACTACCAGATAATCAGTGCTAACAAGATTCATGACTATATCCACATTAATATTATTATAATTTTGGTGTTCAACTTTTGGAAAATAATCTAGTCTCTAAAAATATTAGTTTGTTTCTATAAAAAAACATTATGATTCTCTGTAAGCCTCAAGTTATACTTATAAGATATCTGAAATTTTATTGGTATGGTAATTAAGGCCCTCGAGATTCCTCTTGGTTGACCACTAGCACCAGATTGTGACTCCTTTGCTGAAGACACCACAAAAAAATGTATACATGATGCAAAGAAATCAAGCAGAAACTGAGCTGAACAGTACCACCCTCTGACTAGCTTTCCTAGTCTTGGATGTTGCTATATAAGCTGCTGGAAGACAAAAAGCATCAGTCTGAATTCTATGACCTATGAGATCCACCTGCCAGGCAAGATGTGCATACTTGTGTAGTAGCAGCAGTATTGCTATAGGGGTAACTAACTGATCTCTGATTGGATTTGAGACCCACTTCACAGGAGGAGAATCCATGCCTCGTATGAAAACCTGAAAACAGACAAATAAGCGAACATGGCCGTGAAGATTGTTGGCCCTAGAGGGAAACTGAATAGTATTGTTTTGCTAAATTGACTTAGTGTCAAGCTGTCTTCTAAATGTTTGTTCTTATTTCTGTAGACAAGTCTTAATCAAAGGAACCTCTCTTTCTAGAGAATACATGTGAATGCAGAAACTGATTCATACTTTACAAAGTTCTACATATAAGAGACGGATGAGTGCTCAGCCCTAAACAAGACATGAACACCACACCCTTTAAGGCTTAGGGGACATTTCTGAAGAGGGGTCAAAGGATATAAAAGCTGGAGAACAGAACTGTGAAAAGTTATCTTCTGGGCATGACACAGCCATGGCAGTCATGAACTCACAGTAGCTGCAGATACCTCCCCTGGATCTGAGTAAGAATGAGCCTGTCAGCAGTCAGCCAAAGGTGGAGAAGGGACTCAAGAGGTCCTCAACCCAACTGCTGAACTATTTGCTACTGATAGATTCAGAGAGGGTGGGAATCATTGCCTTCAATTGTATGTCCACCGATTATATCCCCAGGCTCCAATGGACACTTTCCATCCAATGATCATATAGATAGCCCGGTTAAACTAAATGGTTCACAAGACCAAGTCAAAAGTCATGAACTTGAGGAAAGGACTTGTAGGGGTGAGGAAGGGTTGATAGGGATGGGAAGAGGAAAAGAGGGTGTAGAGGAAAGAGTAACCAGAGTACATTTAGACATGCGTAAAAATGTCCAAATTCATTTAATGAAAGAAGAAAAAAGATCTTAAACTACTTCATAATCAAAAGGAAAAATATACAGTTTAATCTCATTAATAATCCACCTTTTTAAATACCAGATTTATTTTGTTGTTGTTGCTTGTTTTGAGCTCATGTGCTGTCTCTTTTCTTCCTCCAAATTCTTCCTACAGCTTTCTTTCAAAGGAAAATCATATGCATGTAAATACATTTGTTATTTAAAATGTATTCCAAGAATGGTTTTACGGAAGCGTATGACTAGAATGGCATTTGCATTACTAAGTAATAAGTACTTACTCCAAGTACTGTGTGTGCATGGCCATCTGGTTTAATAACACATTCAGGATTGAGACAGCTCCCCGGGGCTCCATAACTCACTGAGATGGCTGAGAGGATGGCACTAAATCAGCAGACCCAGAATTTGGAGACACACAACTGCAGGATGCTCACTGGCCCTGAAAACAACATCTGCCCTTTGGAAAGCATGGACATGCCCTGTTAAAAATCTTCTCATCCAAAATATTTGACTTAGCCCTTTCTCCCAATAATCAATAATTGGGGAGAAGGCTAGACTCCATAGATTCAATGCTTTGACTATTTTATTTTCCTGTTCTCTGACTAAGTCCTTTTGACAGAGCAATAAATGTTTTGGCAGGAATAAACATTCTTTTACAGATTTCCAAGGAAAAAATAGTGGAAGGAACTAGTTTTTTCTGTGGGACTTGGGTAGCAGAGGTATCAATTATTATTGGAAACAGCATGATGCAGTTGAATAAGCCCCTTCCAAAACCACTCTCTTTCTCTGAAATACTTCAGAAATACAATCTGTAGGCTTGATATTCTTGAACGCTTTATCAGCAACTTAAAAGACACCCTGATTGATGAAGCTTCAAATTAAGTTTATAAATGTATATGTATATAAAATGTATGAGTATATAAAATTATGACATGTGTACACACCTATATGGTCTTCTTGGAACTCTCAAGGACAAATATTTTGTGTTTAAAGAGATTCATTCTTGATAGCTATGATTAATATTCTACAGAAAAAAAACCTCATATTTGGAAAGGTATATATCCACAAAATACTGTTCATTCTATTATCCTGTTAGTGAAACTTAGTTACTTTTATTCCATTTCTTCTGAAGGAAAAAAAAATCAATGCTCAAATACACAATGTCAGTCAGCCTCCCTCTGAGATCTTTTATGGTGACTTTACTTCCTGCCTCAAGTACATGATTAAGTGAGTGGCCTCTGTCCTTAGTGTATACAACACTCTAAAAGCCTTGCATTCAGTCCTTTAATCAGCACTGCTTAGAGGCACAACTATTCTGTGCTCTCTAGATAGGTTATCAGCAATACCTTTCAAAAGAATTTCTATTTCAGAAAGCAAATTTCAAAAGAATTATCATGAACAGGCGATCTAGCTGAGAGAAATTCTTACCTGGTAGGACCTGAATAAATTAATTCCCTAATCATAAAAAACACTAATTTTCCGATTCATATTCATATTACATATTCAGCCAGAAACAATCAATTTATTGTTAAATCAATTGTCTCCATAAATCTTCCCAAGAATTAAAACTAAAAACTGAGCTTATTTAGTTGTTTTGTATTGCAAACTAACTGGGCCCATCACTCTTGATTTTTCAATATCAAACAACATTTTAAAAAGAATTCTAAGTAGACATCTAAAAGAGCATCATGCCACATTTGTTAGAAAGAAAACTTTAGCCTATTAGATTGTGTATAGTATTGTATTTGTACTAATTTTTAAAGTATATTTATAAATAATTATTACTATGTATAGCAAAAACTTCCATACTTACAAATATGTTGAGATTATTTTTAGTCCCTTTATAATAGGAATGACAATTTCTTTTTCTAACAATAACTAACTAAAGAATATTTGTATTTTTTTCCTGTTTGTTTCTGAGGCATGGAGACTGAACCTAAGGAATTTACCACTTAATTATACTATCAACCCCTTCTCTTAATTTTCCTTTTGGAGACAAGGCATCACTAAGTTGCCTGGGCTAGTTTTGAACTCACATGTATCCCAGGCAGGCCTTGGACTACAAATCCCTCTGCCTTAGCCTCCCGAACAGCTAGGATCACAAACCGACCCCATCAGGACCTGAGTACAGAAATGTTTTAGAAGCATATTTTTGTTGGTTTTGGAAGCCAGGGTCGTAAGCTGTATTTATTATTAAGTGTTTTATGTTTAATAGAATAAGCCATCCCACAGAAAAACAAATACTGAATGTTTGTTCTCATTGGTGATACAGAGTTGAGTTGCCTTTTTTAAGGCAACTTTTTTGTTTTGTTTACTATCTATTTATTTTTAATTTTTTACACAATATATTTTGTTTACATTCTTTCCCCTTCCCAACTTCTCTGAATTCCACACCTTACCCACCCCACTTCATATTCTTTCCCTCTCTTAAAAAATGAAAACCAAAACCACAAAAAGCACACACACATACACACACTCAGGTATACACACACGCATACACACACACTCAAGTGTACACATACACATGTACTTACACTCACTCACTTGGGTATACTCATACACATAGAAACATTCACTCAGGTATACATACATACATACATGCATACATACACACACAACTAACTCACTCACTTGGGTATACACACACACATGCATACACTCACTCACTTTGGTATAAACACAAGCATATGGACACTCACTCAGTATACACACACATATGCACATACTCACTTGGATGTGCCCAACCAGGAAGGCTTACATGGTGTTCTTGACATATGAAATTGTTCCCTTACACTGACATGCCTTTTCATCTGATAAAATTAATTTAGATAAACACTCTCAGATGATTGCTTGTTCATATTTATAGCCAGTTAAGCAAACCTGTATCCTCCAGGGTTCAACTTATAAAAGCTTAGCTGCTTGCCCATTGTACTGTTAGAAGGTGAAGAACCTTTAAGAGGTTGGAACTAATAAGAGGCTTTAGGTCTTTGTGGGGGGACTTTCAGGCCCCTAGTGGATAATAGAACCCATAGCTCAGATTTCTCTATTTGTATGCCAGACATGGGGTTGACAGGTCTCTGTCTTTACTCCTGTCCCCAGGCAATGGGTTCAGACTCTAAGCTACTAAGCCAAAAACTGAGCCAAAAATCACCGTTTCTTCTTTCAAACTGATTTATCTAAAGTACTTGCTACAATATCTAAAGTACTTGCTACAATATCATTAAGTTAATTAACATCTAGTAAATCTTTTAGATATAAACTTATTAATGTTCTTTTACTGTTAAAAAATACTGTCAACTGAAAAGATATAACACTCTCACATACAATTCATATGTCAAATGCTGACCCCTAATGTGCTATTATCTGGAGGGAAAGCCTCTGAGAGATGGTTAGATCATGAAAGAAGAACCCTCCAAAATGACCTCAGGGCCCCCATGAAGATGCAAGAGAGTGCCCTCTACCCTCCTCCACATAATGAGATCTGGAAAGTATCAAACACAGGCTCATCACACTGTAGCTCTGCCTGAAACACAATCTTGAACTTCTCAGCCTTTAGAACTATGAAGAATAAACTTTTGTCTTTTGTAAGTTATCCAGTCTTGTGTATATATACATATATAATTTTTTATTAAATTTATTTATTTATTTTACATCCCAACCAAAGTTTCCCCTCCAACCTCTCCTCTCATCTCTCCTCCCACCCCTACCTCCCCACTGTCCTCCCTCTAAATCCACTCCTCCATTTCTATTCAGAAAAGGACCACTGGCCTCCCATGGATATCAACAAAATGTGGCACATTAAGTTGCAGTAGAACTATGTACCTCCTTGGCCTTCAACATGGCTCTTCTTACTAAACTTCTGACATCCCAGCCACATTCATTAACATCCTTTAATAATTAAATCTAACATTCTTTGTACATTCCAGATCATTCTAAATGAAAAAGATGGTAATATAATTATTTACAGTCTTGATATTTATTTCTTCCAAAAAATCTTAGTAATTCATCTAAAAAATCTAAATGAGTGTTTGAAAATGTGTTGGTAGACTAAAATTATAGATTGTGCTAGTTCAATTTGAAATTACAAGTATTTGTTCAGATTTGTAAACTTGTAATTTTCATCAATACTTCTTCCTCTCAATGTAGGGAAAGGTGTGTGAGCAGAGTACAGCTAGTCTATCTCTGGAAAGAACAGTTCGGAAAGGTTGAGTTCCAAAAAGTACCATACTAGTTTCTATTTATATATGTCATTTTATTTATTCATTGAAAATGTCATACATGCATTCAATGTATCTTTATTCTATTCACACCTCAAACCCTACTCCCATCTCCCCTCAGGAACCCTCCCTCTCAAGTCCCTCATTTATTTTTTTTATTAACCATAGAGTTAATTAACTCACAGAGTCCAATTAGTGATATCTAAATGTGCACATATGGGTGGAGCCATCCACTAGAGCAAGGAGAAATTTCCAGTGGCCACTTTCCTAAAAGAAGTGCCCTTCCCCACCTATCCCAGTATAGTAGCTATCAACATCCCCTAGGTTCTTGGATAAGGGCAGACCTTATGTGCCCCTCCATCTTCTATGTTGGAATTTTTATGTAACTTGATCTTGTGTAGGTAACTACTGATGCTCTGTGTTTATGACATGGCAACCAAAGCCATGTCAACCAAAGGACAGCATTTCACCAAGAGTAGAGGTATCAGTATTGTTTATTTATATTCATCTGTGTATATAGGTATATAGGTATATAGGTATATAGATACATGGAAAATGAAATACCTGTCACATATAACTATATAATTTATATTAAACTATATTTACTATATACTATATTTACTATATACTAAATGATTGTGTTATATATGTATGAGTATATTATATGTTAGCTATAGCCGCATATTTATATAAACATACATTGTTTACACATTGGGCCAGCTTCAAACATACTAACACAATGTGTTGTACCAATTATCACATGATATCTAGTTCCAAATTTTATAAAATAAGCAGAATATTAGCTTCAACAAAACTTTCTCATAGTTGACAGTAAGTGGTTTCCCTAAGGGTTTCCTAGAGCCTCCAATGTAGCTCATCCTATCCTACATCAAATAAAGAATTATCACACACTTGAGTTATCAGTTTGTCACCAATGTTTATATTCAAGGTTAATTTTAGAGTTATAATATTTAAGAACAAGAAAATCATACTTTTGCTGATACTTTTGCTGATCTCACTTTATTATAATAAAATCTTTCCAGTTAGTTTTATTTTAACTATCAAACAAGAGCAAAATCCCTAGTTGGGAGGAGTATCACATACACTATATATAGGCATGTGCCATATATATATGTGTGTGTGTGTGTGTGTGTGTGTGTGTGTGTGTACACATATCACATATATGTGTATATATATGCACACACGTATGTGTATGTATATATATATGTGTGTATGTATACATGTATGTGTATATATATATACATAGATCACACACTGAAAACAGAACTCCAAAAGTAAATTTCCATATTGTAGTTCCTTCCTTATTAAGACACTTGTGGTCCCCAGAAACAAACCTGTTTCCTGGGGGCTGCTTCCATGGAGATTTATCTGCAAAGAATCTCCCTCAGATACTACTGAAAAGGGTACCGGCAGTTTTTAATTGAGTCTGTGGAGAATGTTTCTAAGGCAAAAATATTTAAATAGTTATTAATGCCAGTGAGTATAAGCAGAAATGAATGCTGTTATTGTTTAATTTCAAGCTATTCATTATCTCAGTTAACAACAAATCATTTCAGGAAATTCTTTTAAGGTTTGACTTCCTAAGAGAGCTTTGTTAATCCTTGTCTTCTCAGAATTCGTTGAAAGCATCATCACTCTATGGTGCTTTTTCTTATGGTCCTGTGGCCAACCTCCAGTTTCTTTATGATGACAATCTTAGGATGGTGTCCAGGCTTCTTTTCCTTTTCTTTCAATCTGAGACACAGAATGAAGTAATGCTGAGGGCTCACGTGTTTGTACCAAGGTCTATTCATTCAACTCCAACTCTTTTCCTTTTCAGATGGATGAGTTAGAGAATCACTTAACTTTTCTGTTTATTTTGCATAAAGTTTGCCCCCTCTGCCTTTCAGTGACATTTCACACTGATTATAAAGCAATTTTAATTGCTCTTTCTGCTCATGTTCACACAAGCCAAGTCTTACTGTGTAGTCACATCTCTGTACCAAGCAGAGGAGATTTCTGCCTTCCCTTGTTTAAACATGTTCTGTGTAAGCTTTTGTCCTTGAAAACTTCCTTAAGTGGGACTTTTCCTTACTTTTTCCTTACTTTTGGTCAGTTCCCTGTGACCTATGGGAACTCCAACCAGCATGTATCTCATGTACCTGGCTGACTTCACAGAGCGCTTGCTTGTGTTATTGCTCTGTTATTTAATCTGTTACCACTGCATGCAGCACTTCGCAATTACAAATCACCATACTCAGGCTAGCACAATTTCAGTGGCTCTCTTGTAACCTCAGAAGATACAACACCTGCTCCAAAGAAGAAATGGAAGGCTGAGCTCTGTGGGGCATGTTATTCACTTAACTTGGCAGACATCACTACTTACCCACTGCTCTCTGGTTCCTGTATCTTCCTGTTCAGGAAGCAGGGTTGTGTTATCACCCTCCTGACATTAAATGGCAACAAATGATATAATTGCTCCAATAATTGTGAACAAAAGTTGAATGTGTGACTTTCAGATAAAACATTAACTTCTGGTAATTTACTCTTTCTCACCTCCCTTGACACCCAGGTCTTGGAAGCATGCCTTAAGATACTGGCTTGGTGCTGTACATGTTGTATAAAGGATAAATGTACTTGAAAGTTTGCCCAAAGTAATTGAGTTTATATGATATATGAATAATCTATAGAAATTAATCTATGGATATTTAAGTCATGGAGATTATTTGTTATTGTAGAATTCTCTAAAATATCCTAAATGATACATGAATAGATTGGAAGAAACCAAAATGGCATCCAATTCTATTTTATCATTCATGTTTGAATATCTCTCTAGATAGCATATGGTGTGCATTTTTTAAGTCTGTATTTGCTGCCTATTTGGTTGAATAAAGATACATTTAGCATTTACTATAGGCATAAAACTGGGCAAATTGAGGATAAAAATAACAAATGGACTAATAATGGTCTCTAATTTGATGAAACTGAAATACTTGTGGAAAAGACACACATATTAATAGTAAGATCCATGAAAGAACCAAGAGTCTAACTCAAGTAAGATGTGGTCTGATGTTCTTTCCTGAGATGACTTTAACTTTTGGCTCTAAAGGATTTAAAGACCGAAGATCCACAGATGACTGGAGATTTAATTCAATAATTAAGAGAAGTGGTTGTTTGCTGTGGATATCGTTCTATATAAATAAAACATTGATGGCCAGTGACCAGACAGGAAGTATAGGCGGGACAAGGAGACAGGAGAATTGGGGAAACAGGAAGAAGGGGGGAGAGACACTGCAGCCACCACCAGGACAAGCAGCATGTAAAGATGCCGGTAAGCCACAAGCAACGTGGCAAGGTATAGAATTAAAGAAATAGGTTAATTTAAGATATAAGAACAGTTAGCAAGAAGCCTGCCATGGCCATACAGTTTATAAGTGATATAAGCGTCTGAGTGATTATTTTATACGTGGACTGTGGGACTGCGGGGCTTGGTGGAACCTGGAGAGAAGTTCTCCAGCAACAAATGGTGCCAAACGGCTTGAGTTTCCACCTTAAACCTGAGAATATTTAATAACCAATTCTAAACAGAGCCAAAACCAGGTTCCTGCTTCAAGTCTCATACAGGCAGCTAGACACCAGAAAACGCAGGTTTGAACTACTAGCGGGTTCTTGGCGTTTGCGTTTGACCGGCAGTATGGCCATAATGAGGTGTCTCCCAGTGGCATATTATGCTATTAGTCTTTACTAGTATTAAAAAAAAAAAAAAAAAAAAAAAAAAAAGGTTTCTGGGCTACACGCTGCTTTGATAAAAGCTTAGACCCACTATTTCTGAGACTTTATGACTCACAGAACTGGTGGAAACACCATGTTGGTAAGCTGAAATGGGTGGAGCCAGCAGCCACAGCCCCGTTTCAGTCTTAGAATACTTCAGTTTAAAGCAATAGATTCACAATAAGACTGATTCAGATAAAATCGCTTACAATGTGTGTAAAATATACGTAGGCTTAAAAGAGACAAAAAAAAGATAAATTAATATAAAAAAGCCACATAAAGATGAATATTACACAGACAATCTGGATTATGTTGTCTTTGGGATTTTTAACTACAAAAAAAAAATTTGATCAAAAAAGATGTTGAATTAAACCAATATGTATATTTTAAAGGCACCTTGACTTCAAAATTTGGATTTAAGGATATGTTGCTTTGGAAAAGAGGTTCTGCTTTTGTTTCCACAGAAAGCCAGAGGCTGTGGATTTGTTCCAGATTAAGATACATCAGGTTTCACCAGCCAAGACTCCCTAAAAGGTCTCTGATGACACCATGGCCCAGATAATCTAACATCCAGAGCGGTTTCAAGGCAACTGGTTCACACAATACAGCCTCAAGGACTACCCCATAGGCCTAAAATTTTCTTTGCGTCCCCATAAGATACAGCGCCTCCCACCAGAAGGAAGTAGTAAGAGATGCTACACCCAAATTCCCAAATATACCAAGCTGGCTTTAGAGGTGGAATTGGCTCACTCCCCCTCTAAACCCAGACATATTGCTTAAAAAAAAAATGATTAAGAGATTCTTGTGTCCCAAATCAGAAGAGCCCTGTGGTGTGGGACAGAGAAAAACCAATATTTTTATTTAAAACAGGTTGATTATAAATGTGATCTCTTTCTAAAAAAGAAAAGGGGATATGATATAGATATATAGGAGGATATAGAGATGATAAGATAAAAGGGTAGATTAATGAACCTACTTTTACAGAACAACTTGTTTAAAATGTTTTACATTGGTATAGATTTTAGTTTGTGTTTAAAATGTTTTACATTGGTATAGATTTTAGTTTATATTTAAAATGTTTTACATTGGTATAAATTTTAGTTTATTGATAGAAACTTGAAGTTAATTTTGTTATACTGTATATATATATATATATATATATATATATATATATATATATTTCTATTCTTGTTTGCGGTATTATGTTTATGTAACTCATTTAAAATTGTAATGGATAATTAAAAATAGATTAATAATTAGTCATCTATGATAATCATATTTGTAGCCATGTTAGTTAAGTCTTCTAGGTATACATAGATATATTTTAGATAGATAGGTAATCTTCAAACACTTCATAGACCTAGAGAATATGGCATTTAAATAACTTAAAATTCTGTTGACATGAGACACAATTGCTCCTGGCTGCACCAATTTGATCCCGAAAGAATGTTGGGCTTCTAAGACATTTCCATTTGGAAGTTTGTCTTTTTGGCACAAAATGGCCTACTGGGCAAAGAACCGCCCTTGCCTTGACGGCAGACAGTACAAATGCAATGCTGTCCTTTCTGGACAAGTGGGACACAAGGAAAGCAACCACCATATTCTGCCAAGACAGGGTAAGATGGTCTTTCAAAATTCATGCTTCTGAAAATGGTCTGTCAGATACTCTAGACCTGTAGCCAATTTAAATGCACCAACAATGCTGAGAAACATTAGGTGACTGTCCAGGCTGCCAGCTGTCTTGGTCTACTCTTGCAAGATTGCCGAAAGTTGCTTACATCCATCTACCATTTCTCAGGTACCATTATTCCTTCTCAGGTCTTTGATGTGGTTAAAGACTAGATAGTTGTAATTTCCTCAGTTATGATAAAAGATAAGTTAGATATAAAACCTTCAACTCACAAATATAAGATAGATAGGACATCTTCTTTAATATTGTAACTGTAATTCTTACTCGATAATTGTTTTGTTATATGTAATTTTACCATGTTAAAGTTAAAACCTTCCTTTTTAAAAAAAGAAGAAAAGGGGAAGTGCTGTGCATATCGTTCTATATAAATAAAACACTGATGGCCAGTGACCAGACAGGAAGTATAGGCAGGACAAGGAGAGAGGAGAATTGGGGAAACAGGAAGAAGGGGGAGAGACACTGCAGCCACCACCAGGACAAGCAGCATGTAAAGATGCCGGTAAGCCACCAGCCACGTGGCAAGGTATAGATTTAAAGAAATAGGTTAATTTAAGATATATGAACAGTTAGCAAGAAGCCTGCCACGGACATAAGGTTTATAAGTAATATAAGCGTCTGTGGTGATTATTTTATACATGGATTGTGGGACTGCGGGGCTTGGTGGAACCTGGAGAGAAGCCCTCCAGCAACAGTTGTTTCTCCAGAGAACCAGCATGGTGGCTCAAAACCATCTATGACTCTAGCCCCAGAGGAACTGACACTTCTTTCTGGTGTCAAAGACACTGAAGACTCATTGTGCTAAGACATACATTCAGAAAAAATACCCACACACATAAAAAAATAGTGAAAGGTCACAAAGCAGTTTTTGTTTTGTTTAAAAAAAAAAAAGACTAGCCATGAGAAACACTGAGAGCCTAGACATGATGCCCCAAGAGCAGAAAGCAGTGCATTGCTGACCAAAGAAATGGAAAGAGTATGGTGACTATAATAACGAAGTGTCATGTT
This sequence comes from Peromyscus leucopus, assembly GCF_004664715.2. NCBI lineage: Eukaryota > Metazoa > Chordata > Mammalia > Rodentia > Cricetidae > Peromyscus > Peromyscus leucopus. The sequence goes on from NC_051086.1 coordinate 14,356,346, forward strand.
GCCAGGCAACTGTCCTTTTAGTAGAGGGTGGAATGGATATCCAGCTTTCTCAAACCATTTCTGTACAGAAAGAACATTTGATACTGTTCATAGTGAAGTTTCTCTCAACTCAGTCATTTCTTGGAATTATTTTTGGAGTAGTGTAGCAAATTCAGAAAACAAGTGAGGAACCTAAAATACAAAGCCTGTTTATATGTAAGTTTGTTGAAAACATTAACCAGGAACAATAGAATGTTTTTTTCTTTGGGAAAAAGAAGAGTTGGGTGCATGCTTTGACAGTCTCAAAGTAATCTTAAATCTCATCTGCCAGAAATGGAATATTGTAATTTCAAACCAGATGATTTAAATCCCCCTTTTAACATTTGTCTCAAATGGTTTACACCATTGGTGCTATAGCTGTTGAAGGGGGCAAGTTTAGCATTTTTCTGCACCAATACACTAGACTGAATGCCATTAATTAGCCTTCTACAATGACCTTGGAGAACAACTGGAAATAATAGTATGGCTTTCCTGATAGTTGCCCAAATTGCTTGTAAATTTTTATAGGCGCTTTGCTATTTTAGCATTTGCTTCACTCTATCAGCTTCTAGCATCAAGATTTGTCACTGAGGATTAGATAAATGGTGCTCTTGTTGATTTATTTTATGAAGAGAAGAGAGGAATCTTGGGAAAGAAGGTGAAAATATTATAAGGTTTTTTTCTTTTGTCTTTGCAGTTGCCCTTTGTCATATTGAGTCTGAGGGACTTGGTTGCAGTGTGTGTGTGTGTGTGTGTGTGTGTGTGTGTGTGTGTGTGTGTGTGTGTCCATGCTTGTAATAGTGTGATAGTGTGTATTTGCATTCATCACTTATGAGACTTCCTTGGTTTGCCATGCAAGTTACTACAGTAGCCAAAATGGACATCTATTGTTAAAAATGCTGTTGTTAAATTCCAAATATTTGTTTTATATTGAAAGCTATAGAAAATGTTTATTCATTTATTTGTTTTCCTTAAAAATGTACCACTTGTTTACACACTTTAGGTATTGGTGGCTGATAGTCTCTTGTCCAGGTGATGTTGCAGAGTGCATCTCCCTTTTAAACTGTGAAGATAATATAAGGTAGCCCCCAAAGGATTTTGAGACACCTAGGTAAAGAAAAATGCATAAACTTTCATATTTGTCTCTTATCTCTTTATGTACATGTGCTTTTGCAAGAGTTTGCTGATTGACAAAAGAAGGAAAAGAAAACATTTGGCCTTAGCTTATGCTTATGTCTAAGGTTTCTAATGTTTCAACTCATTCATAATTGCCTTTATGCCTCTGAATGTATCAACTTTTTTATTAATTACATTTATTCTTTGCCAATTTCATACATGTACATAATGCATTATCATTACTCTTCTCCCCCTTTATCTCCATCACTCTCTCCCTCTTTCCTTTAAACCCCTTACCCATAGCCATAACTTTGTGTTTTGTTTCATGATCCACTGAATTTAAACAGGGCCCTCTGTGTGGCCATGGGTTTGAAACTCTCCACTGGAACTTAGTAGACTCAATTGCTGTTGTTTTTCTTTAAACTTTTAATTAATGCATTAAAATAAAAACATGAATATTATTGAGTTACTGTGATATATGTGCATACATATGTATATATATGTACATATGTATATATAAGAAATATATGTATACATGTATATATGTATACATATCACAGTAACTCAATTTTATATATTTTTATATATATATATATATATATATATATATATATATGCATAGTGTTTAGATCTGGTTATATATTTATTTCCTCAAAGGTATCATTTTTATACAGCAAAATCTTCCAGAGGGTTTTCTACTAGCTTTTTAACCGGCATAGTACATTCTGACTTGCTATAGTTGCCCTCTGTACAGTAATCTACAAGGACTTATTGCTTCTATCTGGCTGCAGTTTTGTCAACTATGTTTAGCAAATGATCCAACCAATGCACAGGGAACAACATGTAACATTTCAGTGAGTTTATACAACCCTTGGATGACAGTGGAATGAAAAGCGCTCAAGTCCATTTCCTCCCCATAGTGGCAGGTTCTCATGTTTTGATCTTCTGAGGCTGAGAGAGACTAGCACATATCCTCGAGTGGGCTGCTCTACTACCTACTATTATTTGCTCATCTTTGGAGTTAGAGTTCTTAAGCTAATTCAAAATCTGGATAAGAAAGCATGAAGGCAGGCAGAATTTTCAGATATGTGGTGAAATTGAACCAATTTGCCTTAAAGTATCTGAGTGATAACCCACACTAATTCTGTCAATAAAAAGATCTTAATGTAATTACATGGAACAGACTTTGAGATGTTGTAGCAGGGTCTGAGCTTTCAAAAGGGATATTGAGTCTTTCTCTTTTAATTATGTTGTTAATCCATTAATCATTAGTTATAGATAGTCACAAGTTGATTTCTATGATTTTATTTGCTTACTATTATCATCTTTTGGGGGTCGTTGTTTTGCTCTTTTAGCTGTTCTTGGCCTACATTGGGGAATTTTTGTAATATCTTTAATTCCTTTTTTATATTGGTTCTATAGCCTTATTTCTTAGAGGCTTTGTTGTGGGGACAATGTTGTATGTTTCACTTGAAATCTCATCTCATTAATTGTCCTTGCCTCCAACTCATGCTTAGAAAAAAATCAAACTCAGTGGGACACACACACACACACACACACACACACACACACACACACACACAAAACAAAAAAAAAAACATGAAAGTGGGAATGGATTTTCTGGGAAGAAAGGTTTCCACAAGAAATGGGGAAGAGAAGTGAGAATGGAGGGCAAAGTCAACTAAAATTTATTGCTATAGTAGATGAAAAAAAATGTCAAACAATGAAAAACTTCTCATCTATGTATATAAATTTTAAACTCATGTAAAATGTTTCAATTGCATTGTTAATTTCCTTTATGTACACTCTAAACAACAATGTGCTTCTCTTCCCCTTTAATCCATTATGTGATTTAAAATAGAAAAATGAACAAAAATAAAATTTGGGAATTTCCCATAGATTTATACTTCTAATGTCCTTTCTTCAAGGTGACTATTTTAAAGCTTCCATCTCTAGTCATTTCTCTTCACATTATGACATGGTCCATGCGATCCAAGCATGACTCTCTGCCTGCCTTCATTAATATATATATACATACATACATTGCATAGACTTACTGTGTACATGCTTCTGCTTGCAGGTGTCACAGCCATAGAGTATATGTGCCATCAGGATACAATCTGCAGGAGCGGTTCCCTATTTCTGCCATTTAAGACCTGGCAACTGAACCCAGTCACGTGGCAGCAAGCACCTTTACCCACTCGGCCATCTCACCCTAGGACCTTGTTCATTTTGCAGAACTATCTTGTATGTGTTTTACATATAATTTACAAGTGTTGTAGCTATATTTTGTTATTTCACATGGAATCTACTATGAGTTTATTTCTCATAAAAAAACAAGTTATGATTTTAACTGAGATCACATTGAGCTTAATTGAAGAATTTTACTTTCCTATACCTAAAGTGGGTTATAATTTGCTTCATAAGTTCCTTCAATGTAGTTTATTAAATGGATATTTATTTGTCTTATCTTTTTATCAATAGAGTAATTTTCTCCTCCTTTCTAAACCTCGTTACAGTTGGCCTATGGAAGTGCATATCTTTTCTGTGTATCTATGATGAAACTTTAGTCAACCCCATTATCAAAGCCAGCAGTGCATTCATAAATTCTCTTGAACTTGGCTTGTGAACTATCATATAATATACAGTATGTGCTCCTGTACCTTCCAGTTCTTCTCATATCTTTTCCTATTCTGAATTGTTTTGCAGAGATGCTTTTGCCTCATCACTAATATTAAATGAAATTTGCTTTCAATACTTTGTAATTAAAAGATCTTATTGCTTCGTAATTAAACTATTTCATGAATAACAACACCTTATCATTTTTCCTTTTAGTCTCAATTCAAGACCAAACAGAGAAAAAAATAAAATTGCTTTAAGAAATACTGACAGCATGTTCTATACCACATCAATGAAATAATATTACCTTCATGCTATTAAAAATCAGTTCAGGGCCTGTAGAGATGTCTCAGTGATTAAGAGCACTTGTTATCCTTACAGAGGATTTGGATTTGGTTCCCAGTACCTACATGTTAGCCCACAATACCTGAAACCCCAGTTTAAACCCATCTGGTGCCACCTTCTATGGTTATCAGTCAGGTACATGGTGCACATGAATACATACAGGTACTCCTGCATGTACATAAAAATAAACAAAACACCTTAAAAATCTGTGAAATATATTATAAAACTGGAAAGAAAAGGTGATTTTTAATTGAAAAGAGCAGATTTAATAACAGTTAAGTTGTTCTTCAGTACAATAGTTATCACTGAATGAAAGGAACCCGTACTCTATGTGTAGGGACTGTATGTATCTATTTATAATATCAGTTTGTACAGCTTAAATAATCAATGTTTGATCTTTATGTTCAGAAAAATTACTGTTTGTATAAATGTGCTTCAGTGCAACTCAAACCTCACCTCAGCTGGAGCCTTCATGACCTTATGATCCTTGTAGAAATTATTCAAGCACACAAATTTAATTCCTGAGAACTTCACAAGAGTCCTGATAATTTCTAGTGTTAAAGCATAGTTTAATTCCTTCATCTGCACTGAATGTAGTAGTTTGCAACCATGTCACAATTAGTACAAATCTTAGATTTTCTGTCTTATCAGACAGGAGAATTCCCCGCGCCAGTAATTTCCTAAGTTGGCTTGTTGGGTTCAGGTCACATCAATTTCCACACTGAATTCCACTAGCTCACAGAGGAATCAGATATTGTTTTGTTATTTTTCCTTCTATTCTGTTGTATTTCATTTACAAGTCTCTTCTTTGTCTCTACATTTGACATGATATGTAAAAATAACAAAATTATTTTCTTTTTCTCTCATATGAAAAATGCATCACTTTGTAAAAACAATGTGTACCTCTTTTTGAACTAACAAAGAGTATTTATTAACTTCTTACATTTTCATTCTCCATCATTTCTCTACTACTGATTTGGGTTGGTGATAGTTTCATTACTCCACTTTTGAAAGCTGTTTAGTAATGCCGGAATTAAAACTTCTTAACTTTCATGGAACTTTATCATGTCTAGAAGAAAGCTAGTCATTAAAAATAATACTGTAAATCATATTTTCAGAGCATTAACCTCGAGAAGAACATGGCAGAAAATCAATTGTGCATGAGGCTTGATGCCTTTTCATGTATCGATTTACATGTCATTTGTCTGCAATTATTGTTTAAATACAATTCACTCTGCTAATAGGATACAATTATCACTATTGCATGCACAGTTTGGACTTCCACATAAATGGTTCATAGCACAGCTCAATCTTATTGTTACTTTCACTTGTAATAGTGAAGAGTATTTTAACACAAATGGAACACAGCCTCTACTTGAGTACTGTAGTAATCAGTATTCAATGATGCAATTTTCCAAAGATCCTCTTACTAACAGTCAGAAGACTGGACCAGCCTTTCCTGTGACAAGAGAGAAGACATGATGTGGATGACCTCAAGACGGGATCATGGTAACAAAAGTACTAAGTGTGAATTTCTATATTTTTTTAAATCACTATGTCACCATTTTAAGAGACTACAAATATAAAGGAATCTCACAGCAAACTAAAGATCGTTAACCCTGTGATATGGTCCCTAAATGACCCTGTGGAGTGGACAGGGATGTGTATTCATTGGCTTCTTTCACTATCTTCCAACTGGAAGCAGTAATCAGATGCAATTATTAGAAGCCCTGACTTCATCATTCCTACCCAAGGGTGAAATGGCCTAGAGTCAGTGCTTCCAATTATGTTAGGTGGCCCAGAAAGAGACAAGCTGATTTATAGATAGCTGTGCCTGGTTCTGTCCCAAAGGCTTCCGAGGAGACTCCTGGAAGAGAGGCTGAGTCTCCCTACCGAATGCCTCTCAGCTCTGCCACAAGCCACACAATTAAATGAAAGGCTGAGTCTCAGAGACTCTTCTCCTCTTTTACATTTACAGCCCATTCTTAAATCACTCTGACATTAATATGAACATTCCATAGGCACGTCTACATGCCCTCATTAAAAGATAAAAATTAGAAATGAAGGAATAGAGTAATCACTACACACACGTCCCAAGAACTATGCACAGAAATAACAGGCTCAGTGCCAACTTTAAACCGTTCACTCTGAAAAACTCAAAATGCAAGTTCCTTTTAGGAAATCTATATCAAAAGCGTGTTCAGTCACATACAACATCTCCCATGCTGCTATGATCAATTGAAATCATTCTTCCTATTTGGGGCTTTTCAAATAGCTTGCTACAAAATTCTTCTCTTTGACAATCTTGTGAGGAAGTCAATACAGAAAAGAATAAAGTGGAACAAACAAGTCGCTCTGCTTATTGCTGGGTAGAAAGTTGTATCATGCATGTTCCCAGCCCCGTGCCAATTCACAACATGCACACATACACACACACGCACACAAACACACACACACACACACACACACACACACACACACCTACACATATGCCCATGAATACTGATTTTTAAACAATCCCTTGTCATTTTGGATACAGTACAATATAAAACCCACACCAAAAGGTCCATTCACTTTTTTTTTCAAGGATATTAATTTATTCTCACAGGAAAAAAATAGAAGCAGAAAGTGAACATTTCTTTCAATACAGTATGGTAAAGCCCAAATCTTTTTTGAAACCAACTAAATACCTCTGCAACTTAGAGAGAGAGAGAGAGAGAGAGAGAGAGAGAGAGAGAGAGAGAGAGAGAGAGAGAGAGAGTCTGACTCAATGTTTACATGTTTTTAAAAGACCCACTCTAGATTTCTGGTTTTAAAATAGTAAAAGGCTGCATGAGAGTCAATCTTTTTCAGAGAAAGTTTCAATGGCAAGCAAAGAGAGATAATTTATAGAGAGAAACACAGATTTATAAAGCCTGGCTTGTGCAGAAAGAATACAAAAGCCTCACATTCTGCTGCAGCGATATGATTTGTTTTCCAAAGCTAGAATCTTATAACAGTGTAGAACACCTTCTCTCACATATACCCCATCCGCTTCATATCCCTTCTTTAAATGTTTATTTGGTAAAGGTGTCAGTACACCACAGCAAGGGATACCGTGCAGGGTGTTGGACGCTTAGTGAGTGTAATATAGTGAGGTTATGCCCTAAGCCTTCTTTACCATCCTGTGGGGCCAGGATACACCACATTTCTTGAAAGCTATATGCCTGTATAATTGACCCATTGAAGAGCAAACTCTTAGAAAATAAGGAAGCAATTATAAATCTAGGAAACACCCAAAGAAAGTAATATTAAAAGGCAGTATCCAACTTTGCTTCAGAGATAAGCTAATTCTCCCTTTGTGTGCATATATGCTTTAAACATTGCAGGAAGTACAAATATAATAAACATTAACGATAAAAATTCACTGAGTTAAAAAATGGCTATTTATCATTGGGGAGGATGTAAAGGTCATGGGTCGTTGTAGTGACCACTTTGAAATTCAGTTCTAGCATATACTCAGCCAGGCCAGTGTGTAAAATGCCCCCAAGGCCTAAAGGGGCTTCATTTTTATGAATGTGAAGTACTTTAAGAACTATCCATTGCCAGGTGGCAGTGGCATAATCCCAGCACTGGAGAGGCAAAGCCAGGGAGATCTCTGTGAGTTTGAGGCCAGCCTGGTCTACAGAGCAAGATCCAGGATAGGCACCAAAACTACACAGAGAAGCCCTGTCTTTAAAAAAAAAAAACAAAAAACAAAAACAAAAACAAAAAACCTATTGATGGCAATGTGTTTACTAAAGTGTCTGTCAGTCTAAAGGAATAATAGACACCTGTGAAGTCTGAATGGAGAAGGATGGCTAAACTAAGTTGTCTAAATGAGAACATAGGCGAAGCCAGTAAAAACAGGGGAATAATCCTACAGGAAGTAACTAATATTACTCACATGGAACCAGAAATTGATTAGGACAGACAGTAAGAGATGAGATACCCTGTGGAAGAGGGGGAAGAAGGATTGTAGGAGCCAGAGCAGTTGATGACACCACATAAAAATGGCCCACAGAATCAACTAAGCATATTTTATCAGTTCTCACAGAGACTGAAATGACAATCACAGAACCTGCGCAGGTCTCCACTAGGTCCTCTGCAAATATGTTATGGTTGCATAGCTTGATGTTCTTGTGGGACTCCTAACAGTGGGAATTAGCGGGGCGGTGTCTGTGACTCTTTTGCTTGTCCTTGGGACCCTTTTCCTCCTACTGGGTTACCTCATTCAGCCATTTGTGCCTAGTCTTATTGTAACTTATACTGTGTTGGGTTGATATCCCTGGGAGTCCTGCTCTTTTCTGAAGGGTAACAGAGGAGGAATTTATTTGACGGGGAGGGGAGGTGGGGGGAGGGCCTGGGAGGAGTAGAGGGAGGGGAAATTGCAATCAGGATGTAATATATGATAGAATGAATTAAAAAGAAAAGACTTTTAAAAAAAAGAGATGAGGTTGACCAGTTTTTGAGAAGATATTAAATAAATATGAAAAACAGTGGAGAAGCAAGCTCTCAGATTCCTGCTTTTGCTGCCTTGTCTGTCGCTTGCTGCCATGCTTCTTCACAATGATGGACTCTTATCCCTCTGGAACTGTATGCCAAAATGAGCTTTCCCCTTTCTAAGCGCTTTGAGTTGTATTTTATGACAGAGAACTAAACATAGATCATATATCAATTATAATCATAAAAGTATATGAAATAAAACTTTCTCTAATGATTCATGAAATAGGAAGAAGGGGTAAAAAAAAAGTAAGATAAAATAATCAGCCAGTGCTAAAAGGAACAAAACCAGGTCCTAACTGGATGGAAATAGGGTGGCCAATGGAAAAAGACAGCAGGTTTCAGAATCTGTTGCGTAGTTTTCTAAAGATGTTTTGATTACAGTAAAAGGATAGCTTATTTTAGTGAAGGTGGTGGTGGGAATATTACTTAGCAATTTATAGAAGGAATCTAAATGTAAGGTAATATTGACTGGACTTAGGAGGCAGAAATAGTCTGAGGCTTTGTGATTAGGTAAAGGTGATATTTAGGTATAAGCGATTGAGTGATGTGGACAGTAATTCTATTTCCAGAGCCCAAATCGTGAAAGATATGGGCTCAATTTGGAGATGGTTGGAGGTGTTTTTGTGGTATTCAAAAGGAAAGACTAATGGTTGAAGATATTGATCTGATATTGAGAGATGAGATCTGGCCTAGGCATCAAGACTTGTAATTAGTGAAAGCCATGGAAACAACATTTAATAATTCACTGGGATGGGGATACATGTGGCTAAAAAAGAAGAAACAGAAAGGGTATTAAAACAAAACACTGAAAAACCAACCTTTCAACTAAGGAAGAAGAAGAAGAAACTGTAAAGGGAAACAGGAAAAAATAACTCCTGAGGGGAAGCCAAGAGGGCCTGCAAGAGGCAAAAGCCTATTCATCGGTGACAAGTGCTGGAGACCACTTTACCCCCAATGGGGAACAGAGACCAAGGGAAGCTGTTGCTAGTTGTGCCTCCTGAAAAGATTATAAAGGCAACTGAGATGATAGTGAGAAAAGCAGAGCCTGTGTGTATACATTAGTTATTCCCAAAGACTAAAGCATCATTAATATTCTGTAGATCAGAAGAAAAGTACCTCCAAACTAAAAACAACAGTGCTATTTTAGGGAAATTAAATTATTTCATAATAGCATCATACCAAGGTAACATTTCCCTCCCACCCCCCTGCTTGCTTTATATAAATTCATTTATAAGTTGGTGGTGATAGAAGACATGAATAGTTGCAGTCAAATGTTTCTCCTAGGTGTATTTATATACTTGTTCACCTATTGCCAAATGTAAAATGCAATGTTACTTTTGAACTATCAGTTGTAAGATTATAAAGGGACAGGTGTTTGGAAGAATGTCTCAGCAGTGCCTGACTGGTAGAGAGGAGGGGGATTCAAGGGGAATGATTCTTGTCTGGCCAAAGCATTGGCTCCATTCTGAGTGCAGAGCAGAGAGGTCAGGAGAGAGGCGCTTGCGTTTTTGTCTTTGGCAGTTTCATTATGTTGTCAATTATTATAGTGCAGTGTTCTAATAGAAGTTTCATCATGCATTCAAATTGGAGGGAGGAATCATTTAGCCGCCACAATAAATTGAGCTCAGCAGGCTTCATTTCACGAACTTCTGCAGTGTCAAGTGGTCAGCCCTTCAGTTTTAATTTCTAGATATAGGAGATGCAAATTGCATGATCTTTTCTCCTTTGATAGTCAAAGCAAATGTGTGCAATTACATTTGAACATAGCCTTAACTGGGAGGTAAATAACATTATCAACTTAGGATGCGGTAGGATGAACCACAAAGGAAAGATTAATTGTCTTGTAAAGGTATTGTATTATTTTAATTGTTTGCATCACTCAAGCTCTTCTAATTACAAAAGTAAATACCAGCCAGGGCAGGTTTTGCTCTTTCACAATGGAAAACCACTAAACATTTGCATGAATTATACCTTTTCAAATATTTAAATTTGATAAGGCCAACAGCTAGCTTATACCTGGTTTTTTTTTTTCTGAAGTTGCATTTCCCAGACATCAAATGCGTTTCTTTTTATGAAAAGTGAAAAATAATCTATTAAATCATACAAATATTTCAACATTCTGCTGCTACCAGCTAGTCTTTCAATTGACATCCCTATAGCCTGCTATTGTTTAATGGTTTCCAAAACCTAAAAGGCTTTTTCTCTATCAAATGTATTTCTTGTGTCCTTGTAGCCCGGTGATTTATTTGAAAACTCAGTGGAGATTACTTACAATTCCCTGGTTTTCTCCCTTCATGCAGCAGCTGTCATTTCTTGTACAGAACATTTCCCATTCCATCTTCCTGATTAGTGATCTGTCTCTGGAAAAATTTAGTTCTACTAAACAATCAGCATCAGGTCCTGCCTCCTGGAACTCTATCCTACTTGCAGAAGAAAAAAAAAGCCAAGAATCAAACCCTCTCATGCCCTGATATCTCACCAAGAGATATATGCTAGATGAATACACAAAACAGTGCTTTCTTGGGGGCTGAGAAAATGGCTCAATAGTAAAGTTTTTCAGAAATAAACACAAAGACCTGAGATTTGGTCCAGATTATCCACAAAAAAAAAAAAGAAAGAAAGAAAAAAAATTAGTGCAGAGGCACACACCCTTTCATCAACACTGGGTAAAGGTAAAGACAGATGAACCCTGAGGTCTTTTTGTGTAGCTGGTATAACCAAAAAGGTAAGCTCTGGGTTTGTTGAAAGACACGATCCCAAATAAAAAAAGATGGAGATTGATAAAGAGAGACAACTAATAAAGTTTACACATGCCTGTATGCCTATACAAACGTATATACACATGCATGCATGAGGGAGAGAGAGAGAAAGACAGAGACAGAGAAGGAGGAGATGGAGAGCTTCCTACTATGCATATTTTTCTTGATAAGGGACTTAGCACATATTGAGTAGTGGTAATTATTCCTTCCCTTGGATGCATTTCCTCTATACTGGTTTCTGGCCTCCATTTTGAAGGAATATAGTCTACAGTCTGAAGAGTGAGGACTTTGGGACAATGGGGATCTGCACTTGAGTCAATGGTTAAACTAATTCTGCAGTCTTGGGTAGGTGGGTTTGCCTCTCTAAACTTCTTGTCATAAGATAGAAAACATAACCAACTTACTAGAGAAATATAAGACACTAGCAGATGCCATGTATGGTATGTACTTAGCTCAGTGCAAGGCACAAAAGAATCCGATAGCCATTGGCACTATTATATGATATTACTATAATCCAAAAACAATCTGTTGAAATAGTTTGAAAGCTACTTCTGAGGCCAGACCCAAAGTGAAAAATTCTTGTCAGTTAAAATGGTCATGTGAAGTGGCCCACATCCTGAATGCTTCTCTGATTCCTAATTCTGATGTGTGCCTCTCTCATTTCAACATCTTTGAAGTGGGTTATTTTCAGAGGCCTGATGGACTGTAATATACTGTTTCCTTAGCTGGTTTACCAAGTCACTGATCTATAGCCTTCCACTTAGAGATGTTCTGCTTTTGACAGGAAGGCTTGAGGGAGACAATGATCCTAACTGCCAGGAGGATGTTCTGTGAGGGCACAGTGGAAGAATAGTGTGTGCCTCTGTGCACAGCACACAGAGCAGATTTAGAGTGTGTGAAACTGCATTTATACATGCAGTTAATGGACCCTTGGGCCTGAGCACAATGTACTGTGAAAGGGAAGCAGAGTTAATTCATCTTGAGCGAGAGTTGTGGAACCAATTTTTTTTCAGTCTCATTAACATTAGCATGACATCTTTCACAGTGAAGGTGGTGTGTGGGATCACAGCTGACATGTAAGACTTTATGACTTAAGACTTTTCTCCAGTCATTTGCCTGAAATTGACACGTAAAACTGTAGACCACATTTGTCCCACTGTAGTCAAGAATTTCTTCTCTGAATTTCTCCCTTCAATCACTTATTTTCTCTAATGCCAACATCTCTGACTAACCAAAGCCACTCAATATCACATCAAAGTCTTCCTGCTAGTTCTTCCTTATGTATGAGTTTTTAAAAAATGATAATTTGAGAGCCTGAGAGATGCTTCAGTTCAAAAGGTACTTGCCTTACGAACATGAGATTCTGAATTAAATATGACAGGATTCACATTTTTAAAAAACCTAGTGTGATGGTAAAGGATCCCTGGGCCTTATCCACTAGCTACTCCAGGCAAATCAGAGAGCTCCAAGCTCAGTGAGAGTTTCTGTCTCAAAAAAAAAAAAACTAAGGTGGAAAGAGATTCAAGAAAAGAAGATACTTGGTATTAACCTCTGGCTCATACACACACAGAGAGAGAGAGAGAGAGAGAGAGAGAGAGAGAGAGAGAGAGAGAGAGAGAGAGAGAGAGAGAGAGAAAGAGAGAGAGATCATAATTTGACTCGCTTAGAAAGTAGGTATTGTTTTCTTGAGATGTTTGTTGTTGATGCCCTTTTGCCCAGATTTACTTTAATGTTGATGCTCTCAATATAATCATTTTGACCCTGAGCAAATCACTTAACTTCTCTACGTACCTAATATCCATTAGTAAAATGGGAAGGACAACAACATATACATTGTAGGAATGATAAGAGACTAGACCAGATTCCTACATGAATCCTTTAGTCCTGGCTGCTTAGCCACTGTGAGACTATGGCTGGGCCAATCCTGAGATGTCTCCAATACCAAATATGCTTGAAACATTATATTAACACAAAGGGAGACAAAAACATCAAACTTTCCCCAATCTTTAGTTTCTCCTCCTGAGCCCAAATCACAGATTAGATTATGCTAGGCAAGTCAGAAAACTCATTGCATGATTTGAAGATGTATACTAGCCTCAAACAGAGTGGTGGGTGTGGTGGTATTGTGTTCCCCAAAATAGTGTGCATGCTAATAAACTTATCTGGGGGTCACAGAACAGAACAGCCACAATATTAAACATAGAGGATAGGCAGTGGTAGCACACGCCTTTAATCCTAGCATTCCAGAGGCAGAGATCGATCTGGATCTCTGTGTGTTCAAGGATACAGCCAAGATGATGACTCATGCCTTTAATCCCAGAAAGTGAGCCTTTAATCCCAGGGAGTGATGGCAGAAAGCAGGAAGGTATATAAGGCGTGAAGACCAGAAACTAGAAGCTTTTAGCTGGTTAAGCTTTTAGGCTTTTGAGCAGCAGTTCAGCTGAGACCCATTGTGGATGAGGACTCAGAGACTTCCAGTCTGAGGAAACAAGATCAGCTGAGGAAATGGCGAGGTGAGGTGGCTATGGCTTCTTCTGCTTCTCTGATCTTCCAGCGCTCACCCCAATACCTGGCTCCAGGTTTGTTTTTATTAATAAGAATCTTTAAGATTCCTGCTACAGGTGGGGGAAAGTGAAATAGACCAGCACCAGAGATGATCTTCTGGTCTTTAGGCTCAAGTTAATACCATTATAAGCAAATCATATGCTCCATATATGCTTTGTTTCTTAAACTCTCAAATTCTTTTCTGCAACTTTCTTAATAGCAGAAAAACAGATGCGGGTGCCACAAATCATGTTATAAATCATCTGGTTGTGTTTTCTTCATTATAGTGTTATCGTTATATGGTGGTATCCTATTTTCAGGCCAATCAAGAATGCAATATGCTTACCCTAGGTATGGAATGAGTGCCTAGATCTTAATCAAACTCTTACTGTGTTCTTGACTACACTTTTTCTTACAGTTGAAAGAATGCAAATTGCCCCAAAATACAAGGTTTCTTCATATTTGGCATCTCCTCTTTTGAGGACTGGGAGGCTGGAACATCTGCAGACTCTATCAGTGAATGTGTATGCCATGCTCCTCTGTCAAGGCTCATTCATCTCATCAATACTTCTCACTCAGCACTTACCATAATGCTTGATACCCTGTAAGCTTATAAGAAAACACTGTAATTATCTTACTATTCTTTTCCAGATGCTATCCCAGGTCATCCAACTATAGAGGAAACAGTTATTGTTCAGAGAAGTTAGCTTCTTTCTGAAAAACGGGCTTTTGTTCATGTTTTCATCAACAGTGACTTTTTCTTGAGAACTCTTTTCATTTTGATTCTCCTGCGGGTACAATGAGAAGCAGATCCCAATTCCTCGCTAATGGTGTTGGTTGGCATTTTTCAATGAAATGAGCATTAGTGGAAGCCCACAGGAAGGTAAAAACTCATTTGCAAAACCAAGGAAACGATATTTAATACAAACTCTCAAACTACTAGCAGGACTATGAGAAACACATTCCAAAACAACTAGTAATATTTCTTTCCATTTCTCACCATTTATTTCCAAACAGGAATAGATATGGCAGGAAATGAATATTCATGTATAATATTGCCAATTGCTTATATACAAAATGTTTTCAAAGATTCACAAAGGGGCATTTCCAATCTAAATTAATGGAATTTCATCTAGAAAAATAAGTACAACTCATTTTAAGAATCTGAAATCTCTTACATAGGGAGCACTATATCTTTCTTCCTTATTTCTTCAATCCCATTGTCTTACACAATGCCTGATCCAGAATCCAGAGGCAATAAATACTTAATGAAAGAATAAATTCATCTTGCTACCAACTTGCCACATGGGAAAAACAAGTGGGTAGCAACAAGGTTTAAAAGCAGCAGAAAATTGATTTGCCAGATTTTTTTTAAAAGGGCTATTCTGAACACAGTGGGAAAATATACGGTTAAATGTAACATGAAAATAAATCCATCCCATTTTGTCTATAAATCCCTATTTGTTGTTTGTTTATACTGATAATAACTATTTTCTAAGTTAGAGATACTCATTAACGAAGAGAATAAGCTGAAATATTGACTTAATAATATTTCAATAAGTATGGGAGTTACTCTGCCTTCATTCTTTAAGTTAATGAAATCTCATTCACAACCATCCACTAACCCTTCATTCAAATGTCACTTTCCTGATTGCTTTTGTTATGTGCCGTTGAGTCATAGAGATTTCATGGTTGATTCATGCAGTAGCAAGGTGATAAATCATATCCAGCAAATAATGTCAGAGAAATTACAGATGATGGAAGGCAGTTCAGAAGACTGCCTGTGGGGAAACCAGGTACTTGTTTCTACTTTGTACCACTTCAGACCAACTTTGTGCCAACCATGCTTGACAATGGGATCTGTCAAAAAGGTAAGAAGTTAGTGTTAGCTCATTGCTCTTCCGACACATGGGGAGGACTTATTTAAAGTAGACAGCATAGCTTTCTTAATGTTCTAGGAAATTCAAACAACTTGAGAGATTTATAAAGAAAACAAAAGCAAAATGGAGGTAAAACATTGTTGGCATTTTTAGAGATACTTCATATATTTTCCTTAGATAAATGGAGGGAAAAGGAAGGGAATGAAGTAAAAGCAACACTTTTCAAATAAAACCAAATATCAGATACAAATACATAAAGTGCCTTTACATGTGTAACTAAGACTATTAAAAACGAGTGTATGGTGCATACCTATAATCTCAGCACTTGGGCGTGCGAGGCAAGAAGATCATGACTTTGAGGCCTAAATTACATAGGGAGATGCTGTATTAAAAATCATCATTAACTTCATGTATATCTCATGAGCAGCTGCTACATATATTTCATGTAGCTCATATTTCATTGCTCAGCTTGTGATGATGATGATGACCTCTTCATGCAGTGTCCAAAATTATATGAATAAAAATCATAAAATCACTATTCAAAAAATGGTGTCTTCTGAGATGCAAAGTTTGTCATAATTATATAGAATTGCAAATTTTCATTCATCATTTTATAAAACAATAAGGCAAATATATTGAAACACAAAGAATATCAAAAAACAAGGCAATTTCAAGGAGCATATAGAAGTATATCTTCACGTCTTTACAACACCATTATTCTTGTCGAATTTCAAAGAAGTAAACTTCTTTGTTCTTCAAAAAGACTCAGTATCTTAGATAATTATTAATGTTTTTTATTGAAAATAAATGTGTTTTTGTTTCTAACAAAGTTTTGAACATTTTAAATGTGTAAAGTACTATTCCATTCACCCAGAAATTACATACACTGCAGAATAACACCTCTGAAAACAAGGTGTAAGCAAAGTAAAATTAGCTCAAAATACAGTCTTTATCACTTCACCTCCATCAAACTCACAACCTTCACTGTGGGGGGCAAAGAAGCAAGGGTGAGCTGTTTACAACTAAAATTATCTCATTAAAGTCACTCCGAGTTCTAAGAGCAATATAGTATTTCAGGGGGGTCCTTAGAGGAACACAGACACACACATTTCCCCATTCTCTTAAGAATTGTGCCAAGAAAGAAAAGCTGAGAAGGCATCTTCTTCAAAATTCTGAAGGGAAACTAGCCTCTAAGTAGACACTTTTGGTGCACTATGCATTAAAGTATTTTAATAGCATCCATTTATCATTTTAATGGCAAGCATTTACTAAAAGGGTGTATGACCAGGTGCAAAGAAGAAAGCACATAATGTATCCTGGGGCTTAAATTTTCCAAAGAAAATGTGAAGTCATGTCAGAAATGGGAAATGCTGTCCTTTTTCCATCATTTGCTTAAAGCATGTGGTTTTAAAATCCCTAGTCTACTGGAGAAAGAACTTTTGATGAGAAGTCTACTAGTGATCTTTTGTAGGAAGAGACAACTAAGCATAAGATCCAATCACATTGGGTTATTCAAGGTCACATTGGAAAATCCTAGACTGTCAACTATGACAACACATTAAATACAGCAAGGATAATGATAAACATCAAGAATTGTCAGTTTACTTACCACTCGTATGTACATCATTTTCCATAAAATTTCAGGTGTTATTCCCATTTGACAAAGGTAATTGCAGAACATTGACTTAGGTTCTTACTGAGATGTCATATAAATTATATTTAAATTAGATGACTTAAAAATCAAAATATTTTTATATCACACAGAGATAATCCCATTGATAAATGTCAGTAAAATTTTTCAAAGCCTTCCTTCCTTCCTAACACAGTGTGTTGATTCTATACTGTGGACCCATGAGTTCGTAAAGCATAACTAGTTCTGGATTCATAGTGTCTCCTTCTTCTATTATTTACACACATGTCCTATCAAAATAAACTATTTTTTGTGGGTTTAGTATAAAGGGATATTTTCTGCCTTCATTTAATGGCAGCCATTTTCCTCATCCTCTGTTTTACATTATAGTGACAGTTCAATGCACATTAATACTCAGTAGTTGTATATTTAAAGTATCCTCTCTATATCACACACACACACACACACACACACACACACACACACACCACACCACACCACACACACACACGATAGACTATACACTGTATCACTTCATTCATATGTAAATAGCTCGGTGGACATTACTTGAGTTTGAGTTAACTAATACTGAATTTGGTGATTATATATCAACATTAAACAAGAAATCATATTTAACTTCACAGTTGTGAAGACTTTCAGAGATGTAATTTCAAGATTCCTTATCATCATAAAACAATGTGCAGGACGGTTTTATGGGTTCTCATTTACTAATCTCAATGTTTAAAATAGAATGTGTGACAACAAAGATAGTCTAGAAAATGAATGACAGACTGATTTTTCACAAGTAGGCTTTAAATAGCTGGACTTGTAATACAGATCTTTGTTGAACATAATACTTCCACCAAGATACTGAGAAAAAGCACTGGAAACACTGACAACTCACCATGGGTTATGATTATTCATGTTTGGTATTGGTTTTCCTTTCTGTTATGCTTTTTACCCTGATTCTGTACATTATAAGTCAGTATCTGAACTGCTACCCTTATTTTTGCTTCTAAGAACCGCACATGTGCAAGAGAGTTAAACATCGTATAGTAGTTTATCATTTGTCTTGGCTTCACATTTAATGGACACAAGGCAAGTGTGGTGGTGGATTGATGGATTCTACTAGAGTCTGGACATTGTTCTTCATCTTTAGGGCTTGTGCTCTTTCTTTGAGAGAGGCCTCTACAGTGTCTTCTTGATGTTTCTCTATCTGTGGATTACCTATCCAACAGTACCTTGGAATATGACTGGAATTAGATTAACAAGTTCTTATAAATGAGTTGATGTGTGACAATACTTCATATTATGTGGGAATGCATTCACTTTTCTCAAGGAGAGTCTGAAGAGTAATTAATAGCTTGGATATTTGGAGAAATATATCTCTAATTATATAGGGAATACATGATTCTGGCATTAGCAAAGTGAACACAGAAGAGTGATCCATAGCCAGTCAAATTTTGTGGGTCTTACTTATGTACTCATAAGTAATGCTAAAGTTCTTTCTCCTTCATCTTCTATCATATTCCAGTCTCTGTGACTGGTACCAGGTAGCCAGAAACAACAGAAGCAGCTTTCCCTATTTCTATCTCATGCTGTCGGATCAGGGTCTGTGTCATCACCAGGAATGAGAAGCAGTTATTAAGGTGCCACAGTAGAGAACCTTTTCATTCTTCTTAGCAGGCTAGAATAATAGGAAGCACACATTGCTTGCCCTGGTCTAACCTGTGGTACTCTTTGTCACTTCTTTCTGCTTCAAGCTCTTTCCCTCTCATGAAACGCCAGTACCAGAAGGGAAAGATGCAGTATAAAAGAGCAGGACAGGTGGTATTTTATCCTTCAGTTTCACCATATGGTGCTGAGAATGGAAATTTTATAGGAGGTATGGAGTAGAGAGTATTGAAGATACCAGCATCATAGGGGTAAGTCTGCTTGCTTCAGTGGACTTCACACAGAAGATAAAAAGAGCCATGTTTTCTCTTAAGTATCACTACTTCAGGTGAACAATTCACACATACATAGGCAACTTCTGATTCCTAGGTGTAAAAAAAGGCATCAAGATTTATGTATTGGAAGAGCTAAAAAGTCCAGGAATTAAGAGCCACACAAAAAAATATTCCTTCCACATTCTACTTACACACTCAGGAACAGATGTGTACCTCTCCGCAGTGGGTGTTTTTAAACACAAATAAGAAAGCTGCCAGACAAGGACACAGACCCAAACTAAAAAGTCATTTCCCAGCAAGTGACACAGCGATATCTACTCTGACTTTGACTTTAGCTCCACAGCTGTGATGAAACTCACATTATGGCTTGGGGAAAGAAATTGTTCCCGGGTGAGAAGTAAATTATGTGGCTTGGCACAAAAATGTTGAAAAGGCAAATTCCACCTGCTTTTCTCGAGGCAAGAGATTTTTTTGTTCAATATCTCCATGTTACCAAGTCAAGTAGTTACCCACATGTCCAATTTATATTCTACTCTGGATATCATTTAAATTTTGCATTCTGCACACATATAGGCATTCTTAAATATGGAAATGCACAGGGAATCTATGGACTGATACACATGTTTTCCAATTCAGAGAGATGCCGTGACTTGGTGATTGATCTATTCATCCACAGATTCATCCATTAATTTGTGATTTTATTCCATAAACGAGCCCCAAGTGCCTCTACTGTGTCAGGAACTATTTTAAGCTTGAAGACTAAAGTAGTGACAGACAGGAGAAGTGTTGTGATTCACACAAGAGGACAATGAACAAGTAAACAATAAAGGAATTGGACATGTGTGTTCTTGTTCACTTCACCTCCGACTGCGTACAATATTTGAGTCAACATTGTTCTAAGATCCTTGAATAATGAAAGAGAGTAGGGAAATGACATGATGGCCTCTGCCCTGAAGAAACATAGAATTTTATGGCATGGCGAGCATTCAAGTCATTTACTATACTATAAGGCATAATGTTTAAATTCCACAATAAAGACACAATACTGGTATTGGCAGAGCACTAAGAAAAGCATTCAAGAACACATTCTTAAAAACATATGATGATGATGATGATGATGATGATGATGATGGTGGTGGTGGTGGTGGTGATGGTGATGATGGTGATGATAGCAGCTAATATTCCACAAAGGATTGACTTCATGAAAGGCATGTCGGTGGATATGTTGAAGTTTTATACACGTGAATTTGTTTAATTATTGTAGCTTAGAAGATAATAATCCAAACCCCACTACACTTAGAGTAAGATAAAGGTGTGGAAACGATAAGTAAGTTACCCTAGGTGATATGTACAACGTATTAGTGAGCCAGGATTTATATGAATCCAGGACAGTGGTCACAGATTACACATTTTTCCACACTATTCAGTGTATCTTCTGAGAGTAAGATATATGTAATCAGGTAAGGATAATAATGCAGTGCGGACAGACAGTATCCAAAGCACAGTCTTGAGAACTTCAAGAATGCTGGAGAAGAAGGAATTGGATAGATAGTCTGAAATAATAGAAATACAGTAAGACTTGAACCTAGCCAAAAAACAAACAGAAACATATTGTGAGAATCGTTAGCACCACACTATCAAGTTTTTCTTTTCTTTTCTTTAACTTTAGTTTAGCAACAAAGAGTCATTAAAGTGTTCAAAGACAGGAACACAGTACTACAACTGAGAATTTTGTATATTGCATACAACTGTATCATGAGTCTTTTACTAGGGGAGATGCTATATATGATATATCATATCTTGTCTTCATATGAAGTGAAAATATGGTTGGAGCCTTTGAAGATGAGAAAATGCAGTCTTACAAGTTAAGAAGTGAGGATATAGCTAGGATTTTACTCCAAGCATTTTGGATTTACTGCATGATTTCTTCTGATTTTTCTAAAACTACACTTACAGTATTATGGGGGGCAAGGAATGAGAAGGCTAATTAGGAAGTTGAGAGTCTATGTGCATGGAAGGCAGTGATGTACTTATTGATCTATGTTATATTATTCTATAGATTTTAAAAAAGACTGTTTACAAACCAGTGTATTTATTTACACTATTTCTGCAGTTAAGTTATGGTTTGATTTTTGAAGTGTCAAAAATGGTGTCCAGTCCAATGGTGTCCAGACGAGTACTCTAAAGGCCTGTGAATCCTGTAATCTTGTTTACTGATCATTTTATTTCCATGCTTACAGTTTACCAGGCTGTGTGTTAGGGGACCCTGAGGCTGCTGAGCTTGCATAAAGTCCAATGTGAAAGAGAGATACAAATAACGAAGAAAACAGAAGTGTTACAGTCCTTCATAATACAGTCATTTAACCCAGTTAAAAGTTAGACTTAACAACGCACCATGACAAGATGCCAAGGAGAGCATAAACCATTACAATAGACTCATAAGAAAGAACAGGTGCCTTAAGCAGCATCTCGTGAGAAGTGACAAGTCTCCCCAAAGTGTGAGATCTGACAGGTTTCAGAGTTGTGCACACTCTGGTGTTGGCTTGGATAATTTCCCTTATGCCCTCAGTTATGTTTCTAAGGAAACTAACAAGTCCCTTGGAACCTCCAAATATCAAAGAAATCTTAGTAGACAATGACAGTGAACATCATAGGGTGACAAAAGAATGCCAGGCCCATGTGAACCATGGCAAGGATACATTCAAGAAGTGTCTGTCCTTGTGTTTCCCCTTCTTGTTAACTAGGAATCCTCATAATCCTCATCAGAGTGTCTGCACCAAATCCCAACACCACCTGCTACAAATGATTCCGGAAAATATTGTAAAGTGTTTTCAATATCCAGACTTGACTGTTAAGTGTATAAGGCCAAGTCACAGTAACATCTTGAAAACAAATGTTGGTTGGGCTTAGAAGTCTATGTTTTCATAAGTGACATATGAGAGACAACACATTGGCACATGCAGTGTATTCAAGAGTCTCAATGCAATATAATAGCAGTAAACCAATAAGTTCTTCCAGAGCAACCAAAATTCACACATTTTTGTAGGAAATGGCATGCTAAACTTAAAAATAGCATTGAGTCATCTGCAGCCATCTTCTTCAAAGTGAGCTAGGCAATTGACATTGCAACCACAGGCCCATTGTTATAAACATGGTCACTTTTATACCAAGAGGGAGAAGTATTTCCATGACAACATAGGCTTCCTCCCCCTCAAAATACTTAATCTGCTTTTTCTGATTTGGCTGAGATGAAACTTTTTTTTATTTTATAATTTAATTTTACTATCAGCCATGGATTCCCTTGTTCTCCCCCCTCCTACTCTCCTCCTCTTCCCCCCAGCCCACCCCCTATTCCCATCTCCCCCAGGGCAAAGACTCCCCTGAGGATTGAGTTCAACCTGGTAGGTTTAGTCCAGGCAGGTCCAGTCCCCTCCTCCCAGGCTGAGCCAAGTGTCCCTGTATAAGCCCCAGGTTTCAAACAGCCAACTCATGCACTGAGTACAGGACCAGGTCCCACTGCTGGATGCCTCCCAAACAGATCAAGCTAATCAACTGTCTCACTTATCCAGAGGGCCTGATCCAATTGGGGGCTCCTCAGCTATTGGTTCATAGTTGATGTGTTTCCATTCGTTTGGTTATTTGTCCCTGTGCTTTATCCAACCTTGGTCTCAACAATTCTCGCTCATACAAACCCTCCTCTTTCTCGCCAACTGGACTCCTAGAGCTCCGCCTGGGGCCTGGCCATGGATCTCTGCATCCGGTTCCCTCAGTCACTGGATGGGGTTTTGAGCACAACAATTAGGGTGTTCGGCCATCCTATCACCAGAGTAGGTCAGTTCGGGCTGTCTCTCAACCATTGCCAGTAGTCTATTGTGGGGGTATCTTTGTGGATTTCTGTGGGCCTCTCTAGCACTTTGCTTCTTCTTATTCTCATGTGGTCTTCATTTATCATGGTCTTTTATTCCTTGTTCTCCCTCTCTGTTCTTGATCCAGCTGGTATCTCCCGCTCCCCTATGTTCTCTTTCTCTCGACCCTTGCCCTTCATTACCCCCACTCATGTCCAGGTTGTTCATGTAGATCTCATCCATTTCTCTGTCATTGGGCAATCCCTGTGTCTTTCTTGGGGTCCTGTTTTCTAGGTAGCCTCCCTGGAGTTGTGAGTAGCAGTCTAGTTATATTTGTTTTACATCTAGTATCCTCCTATGAGTGAGTACATACCATGTTTGTCTTTCTGAGTCTGGGTTACCTCACTCAGGATGATTTTTTCTAGATCTATCCATTTGCCTACAAACCTCATGATGTCAATGTTTTTCTCTGCTGAGTAGTATTCCATTGTGTATGTACCACATTTTATTTATCCATTCTTCAGTTGAAGGGCATCTAGGTTGTTTCCAGGTTCTGGCTATTACAAACAATGCTGATATGAACATAGTTGAGCAAGTGCCCTTGTGGTATGATTGAGCATTCCTTGGCTATATGCCCAAGAATGGTATAGCTGGATCTTGGGGGAGATTGATTCCCAGTTTTCTAAGAAAGTGCCATATTGATTTACAAAGTGGTTATACAAGCTTGCATTCCCACCAGCAGTGGAGGAGAGTTCCCCTAACTCCACATCCTCTCCAGCATAAGGTGTATTCAGTGTTTTTGATCTTAGCCATTCTGACAGGTGTAAGGTGGTATCTCAGAGTCATTTTGATTTGCATTTCCCTGATGATTAGGGATGTTGAGCAATCCCTTAAATGTCTTTTAGCCATTTGAGTTTCCTCTGTTGAGAATTCTCTGTTTAGTTCTATAGCCCATTTCTTAATTGGACTGTTGAGCATTTTGATGTCTAATTTGTTGAGTTCTTTATATATTCTAGATATCAGTGCTCTGTCAGATGTGGAGTTGGTGAAGACCTTTTCCCATTCTGTAGGCTGTCACTAAACTTAATGTCATCAACTGTCTTATTTTAAAAGTTTCATGCTGAGGTCTACAATGGGATAAAGCCATGAAAAAACTCCCATTCACCTTGGCTTGAAGAATGTTTTCTAGTTTTTGAGTCTTCTGGTTTTTTTTTCCCCATTGAGGTATTTTGGACATTTTGATGGGCTCTGTCAGGTGACCTCTGATTATCCCCATTGCTGATTTTCTTTCATGCTTCTGAGATAACTTAGGTAACTGTACTGCTTGAATTGCACATACATTTCAAATCTATTTATGTTAACTCCTCTGGAAGTTGATGAAAGCTGTAAACTGAGGCTATGTTCAATAGTAGAGTAATAATAATATTAACAATTTTATTAGAAAATAACAATGCTATCAAAATGTATTAAATATTATGTCAATATAAATAATTTTATTAATAAAGTCAGTAAACATGGTGTCAACTACTAATATCTATTGTGTGTCAGAGAGTCTGTACCCTAATAAATATTATATGTGTATGAACACCATCCTATTTATTTTGCATAGTGAACCTATATACTAGAAACACTGTTGTTTCTACTTATTAGATGAGCAAAATGAGTATTAATTTAACTAGCCTGCTGGAGGCCAATCCCAGTACAACAAATACATCAAACACTCTGTGTGTGTGTGTGTGTGTGTGTGTGTGTGTGTGTGTGTGTGTGTGGCATTGTGCATTATGTGTATGATACATTGTAGCACATTTAAAGAATGTATTGAAGTAATTGCTTTTGTTATATAAGTTACATAAAGTATATAAACCATATAAAATATATATAAAGTGCAAGTGGTTTAAAAAGTGTGATATTTATTTATTGTGACCTTTAGTGAAGAAGAGGGGAGCAAGAAGATACACTTCATTTTTTTCTTTTGTGGTGATGGGGATTGAACCCAGAACCTCATGTATGCCAAGCAGGGAAATCTGGCACTAAACTAGATCATATTTTATAGCCCAGATTAAAAATTCTGCTATGTGCTATTTAATCTAATAACTACTCATAGTCTTGAGATGTATAAGAGGAAAAACATAGATAATCTCAAGTTTCTGGTAGAGCACACTGCCCTCAAAATGTCTCTGGCCATTTGTAAATGCAATCTTCCTCAATGCACAACTCATATAAAAGTATATAGCAATGCATATAATACAAATTATGCTCTTATACATGTACATGCATATGTGAATATGGAGACATGTTCATAGATGAAGTCTTGGTACCATGGAGATTTGTCTGGCTACAACAAGGAATACAAACCCTATTGAAATAGTTCAATCA
Source organism: Peromyscus leucopus (assembly GCF_004664715.2). Classification (NCBI taxonomy): domain Eukaryota; kingdom Metazoa; phylum Chordata; class Mammalia; order Rodentia; family Cricetidae; genus Peromyscus; species Peromyscus leucopus. The sequence goes on from NC_051086.1 coordinate 14,381,951, forward strand.
ACACAGACCAATCATTTAGTATGTAATTCCCAGTGACCTCCACTCCTAAGCATTGCCTTTTCTTGTACATAGTTTCTCCTGGCCTATAAATTTACAGCATACCTGTTTCAGTAGATATTTGCTTTTGTTTATGCTTCATTTGTATTACATATACAACCTGCCAGCTAGCTCAGGAAAGTTGAGATAAAAAGAAATGGTTTAAACTGGAGAACTGATAAGGTCTCAGATTGTGGTATTAAGTGTGCTCGGGAAGCCTGACTGTACCACTTACTACCTATACAACCTTGTAGGAATTCTTTAGCCTCTGTGAGTCTTAGTCTTCTTATCTACAAAATGGGAATGCTATTGCATTTCTCATGAGATTGTCATAAAGGTTTATGAAACAGTATCTCTCTAGTATTTGGTGTAATGTGCTGAGCATAGATGGTGTGCAGAATACTGTAGAAAGGATGAACTAGAGGAGAAAATCCATGTACATTCTATGACCTATAAGTTTTTTTATGTTTTACCCATTAACCTTCTAGGTTCATCTTGTACCGTACATTACTAAGTCCCTTATTATCACTATGCCCTAAATCCTGTGACCATCTTTCTGTTTCTTTAAATTCATCCTGGCCTCCAAGCTATTGTGTTAACTTTTCTTCTGGAAAAAAAAAAATCCCTTCTGCCAAGCATTATGTGGTTAATTCCTTCCCATCGTTGAGGTAATTTAGCTCACCTCACTGGGGAGGCCAGTTCATGATCAGCCTCTTGCCCAGAGGAGCTCTGTTCCTCCCAGTAATTCTTTATCATGTTATTATATTTATAATCTTCATAGCAATTCTTGCTACTCAAAATTATCTTTATTATGGATTTACTTGCCTTTTAATTATACAGTTTCCCCACAAGATTGTGAGCTGCATAAAAGCAGATAAGAGATATGACCTTCTCTGTCTTGTTCCAGGCCTGTGTTTCTGTGTATCTAATGAGGGCAAAGCAGGAAAGGGGGGACGCTTGGAGAGAAACAGCACATGAACTTGTGCTTCTGAATGGGGGGAGTGGGACTCTGACATTTACCTGCTTTCCCCATTGGAAGGAAGCCACAGGAATGAGCAGGGTGACTGCCCTCTGCTTGCCCCAGGCCTCACACTAGAGACAAATTTACCCCATGCTGCAGTGAAGTCATAAGTCACCTTTATCTTCTCCTTGATGTTTCTCATTCTTTCCCTAGGGCCTCGTGAATGTATCACCTAGGGATTATCTCTCTTCCTTTTGCTCCAGGTCTTCTGGGTTTAACTCCAGGTGTCTGTCTACGAGCTTCTTGACTGAGAAAACTGGCCTTCTTCCAGGAAATGTTTCAAAAATCTCAAAATATAAATTTATTGGACACGTAAATCATTCTTGCAAAAAAACAAACCAATTCTAAAAATGGTCTGGGCTCACATAAAAATAAGTGATAAATCCACTGGACTCACTTTACTTTCCTGTCCTTTATACTGAAGATCTTTGGCAAGGGAAATTCATCAGTGTATAAGTGAATTTATGTATTTGTGTATGAAGCATCTAATTAGCACTTACAGTGAAGTGTGGAGACTGTTCTCTATAACAGTCTCTGGCTGAGGCTGAGATCCAAGGTCTGTCCTCTGAAATACGTGGACAGCTGTTATGTGATTTAAAAAAAATAATAATATAACAAAAAGGAAGTAAGTTGTTACCTTGGAACTGTGAAGTGGAACTTGACTGTATCTCCAGAACAGATGTTCCAGGTCTGGGACATTTTGCAGAGAGTCATTAGAGACTTCATATCTGAAGACTCCTGGGGTTCTGTCTGACTGTTTTGTTTAATTAATAGATTTCTTTGCAACCCTAGAAGCAGAAAACCAGGGGATGAATGCCGGCGCACAGTGCCAACCACTTCGACACTGCAGAACTAACAGCAATGGTTCCCCAGGTGGCCTCAGACTGGTCACCGATTCTCCACAGGCCTCACTCTCCCTAGCCAATTAGAGAATCCTTCCTTGTTTCACGGAGTTGTCTTAGGACCCAAATTCTGACTTTTACCAAAGTTCTTTACTTTCTGACAATTTCATTTTTTAAAAACTCTAATTACTCTCTTTTTCTTTATATCATCACAAATTCTGTCAATAATTATTAGATTGGAGCTTTAGAATGGTATTTTCATGGTGGCTAACAGTTATGAAACAGTTCTCATCATTTATATCCCATCACTCAAAACTAACTTTGCATTTCCTGATATCTTAAGTTTAAAGAAAAAAAAAAAAAAAGATTCCGAGAAAGAACCAACCCCATATTCTTGTGCTTACAGGTTATTCTTTCTCTTCTACATAAGAGGGGAGAGCGTGAATCAAAAATACTCAGTAGTGTTCCTTATCCATCAGTTAAAGAGGTACCTTTCCTTCTGTCCTGCTGATTTATAAGGTGATCGATCGAAAGCAACATCCCCAAGCTCAGGGCCTCCCTTTGCAGAACACCATCTTCAGCAATTAGAAGGATATTGTTTTCATATTGATGGAGAAGCCAAAATGTTCCACTGAGTGGTGGTTGTCTGTTTCCTACCTGGTGAAATATGATTTCTTGATGTACTTGGGAGAAGGAAAACACTTCCCTCTGTGGGCCCCACCCCACTGGAAAATGTTTCCTTTCTCCTAGCTTCCTCAGAGGAAGAGACTTCCTGCTCATTTAGTTTAGTTCCTCTGTGACCTCAAGTCATTTCACCTATAGAAGACAGATGACTTCAACCCTCAGTCTTGAGCTTGAATTGCAATACAAACCAAATTAGATAAAATAAATCAATAATACCCTTGCAGGCCAAATTCACTTAAGTAACATTTACAGTACAATTGCTCACTTTGCCCATATACTTTAATCCATTAACACTCAACATTTGGCACCTGAATAAATATGTTACCCCAGCTGAATATAAATGGCTTAGAATTCCATCATTATTTTGTACTGAGTGAAAGGTTAGTAAATTTTCATTTCTTTAATAAAAAGTGATTTTAAAAATGAAGGAAAAAGCTGACAAATCACAAATCCTAAGTTATGTGACTGGTTATTTCAATTCCCATATAGATCACTGATAACTTAGGAAATACTGCCATAATTATATGTACCATTGTGCTCATTCCTCTTGTGATAAGGAACCTCCAAACATATAGCCTCAAACATGAACATTTGGATTCTTACCTGGAAAGCACATTGCAGCTAGGAAACAATAGACATACACGAATAGATGCATTACTCAAATAGTGAGAAACTTTGGTTTTTTGCTCAGAAAATTAACCAGACATCAACATATGACTGTGCTTAACATAACTTAGCAGATCATGAGCTTGCCAGTTTGCTGTAACTTTGTATAAATTACAACTGAATCATTCTCTCTGATGACTGAATTAAGATAGCAATAGGGCATGTACAATGTTACACAGAACAATGCTACGTGAGAAAGAGTTCACTCAGTCATTGATGTGAATTTGGAAAAGATTGCCAAACAATGTCTTTCAACAATTATCAAAGCCTGAATAATGTCCAACGGGAACTTAACCTAGAAGTATAGGGACCAGAATATGGGGATGAATTGTGTACTCTAATAAGATTTGCCTGAAGATCAGAGAACAGAACAAGTCACTAGATTAAACATGGAGGACAGGCAGTGGTGGCACACACTTTTAATCCCAGTACTGGGAGGCACACATGCCTTTAATACCAAAACTTGGGAGTCACACGCCTTTAATCCCAGGAAGTGATGACTGGGTGGAGAAAGGTTTACAAGATATAAGAAGACAGGAACTAAAAGCCTTTTCCCCTGAGGAAGCTTATTCAGCTAGAAACCTATCAGCTGGGGTTTTTCAGACTGAGGAGTTGGTGAGGTAAAAGGTGGTAGCTGTGGCTTGTTCCTTTGCCTCTCTTATCTTTCAGCATTTACCCCAATATCTGGATCCAGGTTTTTTTTTTTTTATTAAAAGACCTATTAGCTGTGGATCTCTGCATCCCCCATCTCCTACCCTCCACTGCCCCCCCCACAGTTTATTCTTGGAGATCTCATCTATTTCCCCTCCCCAGAGCGATCCATTTGTCCCTCTTAGGGTCCTCCTTGTTAACTAGCTTCTCTGGAGCTGTGGGTTGTAGTCTGGTTATCCTTTGCTAGGCCCTCTGCATAAGCAAGACAGCTGAGTTGCTTGATCTGCTCAAGGGGCCCCCTGGCAGTAGGATCAGGATCCATCCCTGGTGCATGAGTTGGCTTTTGGCATGGAGCCTATAACCTATGGTGGGACACCTCAAACAGCTTGAGACAGGGGTAGGGGCTTGGACCTGCCTCTACTGAATGTACCAGGCTCTGCTGACTCCCCAATGGAGGCTTTACCTTCTTGTGGGAGGGAATGGGGGATGGGTTGGGAGGAGATACTGGAGGCACAGGAGGAGGGAACCAATCTGTGGTTGGTATGTAAAATGAATAAAATCATTTAATTTAAAAAAAGACCTATTAGAAATTTGAGCAACACCAGAACAAAAAGCATTCATGGTGCTTTTGCCAGTAAGGCTAATGCAGAACTAGAGAGAGTATTATCAACAATGTTCACACTGGGTGTACATGGGATTCTGAGCTACCTTATAGTTCTGGCTTTTTCCTCTTAGTTACCCAATGCCATGGATGACTGGTCATTGTTGAGAATTTTAGTGCATAGCACAAGGGCAAAGTTCATTTTTCATATGTACAATCTGATTCAGGTATTAGCCTTGCTGCTTACATTCTAAGTGACCATGAAGAGTGATTTAACACATTTAGTTTTATCTGTTAAAAGAGCACAAAACAAAGACCAAAAACTTCTTTTCAAAGTGTGTGCTTGTGTGCACGTGCATGTGTGTGTGCATGTGTTCACACACACGCAAACGCACATGCCATATTATATTACATGGAGGACATCACAAGAGACATGAGCACAATGGTCCATATAATTATAGCAGTGTCTCCAAAGTTATCAAAGAGTTATCTGAGGATTGTAATAAGCAGTCACATAACTTAGCCTTTGTGATATGGCAGTTTTGTCTTCATTTTTAAAATCACTTTTTATTAAAAAGTCCTTGGCTCCTACCTTGCTTGAGACAGGCTCTCTTGCTGTTCACTAATACATACATCAGGCCAACTGGCCTATAAGTGTTCAGAGATTCTATCACCTCCACCTCCAAATGAGTATGAAAACTCATTTAATGGCATGCCCAGAGAACATAATCTAAGTATTTCATCTGTTGCTCAAAAAAAAAAAAAATGTTTGTTTCCATACCTAGAAGACAAATCCACTGTGATTTTCTTAAAAGAGTGGGTTTTAAATACATCATCTTCCGAAGAGTTTTTTTTTTTAGCATAATTCTTTATTGAGTTTTGGGAATTTCACATCATGCCCCAATCCACTCCTTCATTACCCCTGCAGTATCCCCCCAAAGAAACTACCCACCAAAAAGTCAATTAAAAACAAAACAAAATGACACACCACACACACAAAGAGAGAGAGAGAAAGAGAGAGAGAGAAACCCACCTCATTCCTGTCTTTCCAATGCCTCTTCATTCATTCATCCTAGTGGCATTGGGTGCTGCAGAGTGTCAGGTAGTATACCTTTTTATCCAACCAGCCCCACCTCAAAATGTTCATTGCAATGAGTCATTGGTCTGGCTCAAGTCCTCTGGCACACCATCATCACTGGGCCCTCACCGAAACTCTTCTTGGACATTCTGCTGTTGCTCTGAAGTCATAAAGATCTTATGATTATAATTCCACATGACCAGCACCTTCATGAACTCCAGCAGGTCATAGATATGATAGATGTTATGGTGGAACAATCAAAGGCCCAAGATATGGATGGGTCTGGTGGTAGCCAAGCTGCTCAGTCCAGGGCACTGGACCTACCCCTCTCAGGCAAGGTGTGAAGCTAGCTCTCCTAGGCTCATGCCAGAGGGGCCAGCTCTCTTATGCCTCTGGTGTTGATAGGGCCATCTCCTCCAAGTGTGGCATTTGAGTCTACCTAATATTCATATGCAAAGGCTTTAAAACCTCACCTGGACTAATATTCTGGACTACTTCCTTCTGAGTCTAGATATCATGCATGTTCATGGGCCAAAGTTCATAATCTAGCATATATTGGATGATATGGTGATTATACCATAGTGGAACCTTAGAAAACACTTATTCTGTTTAACTGGGCTCTAAATTTCTTTGATATTTGAGAGTGAATCATTGGTTGAGTAAAGCAAGTTCATATTTCAGAGGCAATTCCGAGGATTTACCAAGTTATATCTATAAATAAATAAAACATTACTCACAAAGAAAGATAAATGAAAAACAGTTCTGATATAGTCTAAATAATGTAAGAAACAATTTACAAAATGAATACTTTCTTAGACAAAGCAGAATGTTTTTAATTGGTTAAAAATACTGCAAAATGTTGACAATAACAGTTCATATCTGAATAGTCAAACCTAATTGTTTGTGAATGGGGATGTAATTGAGTCTTCAGTGTAAGAGCTTTAACAAAACCAAGCAATATAGCCTAAGTTTCTGTGACATTAAAAACAAATAATTTGTACAGTTATTACATTTGAAGAAATGCCACCCACCAGCCCATTACATAGACAAATTGGAAAATGTTTTGTTTTGTTTCTGCTTTGGATTCCCCAAAAGATAAACCCAATTTCTTTGAAGAAATTCTTGTTTTATCTCCTTAGAAACAAGCTTTCAAAGCCCCAAAGTACGTATTAAAATGATGCCACACACATAATTACTGTGTGATTTCTATTAACTGTATTAATCAACTGTCAATGGCATCTACAACGTTGTCATTGCCCCTAGAGTTGAAAACAATGTCCAGCAAACATTTTCAAAATGAAAACTTTTTGGCATAAGTATAAATGGGTGTGAAATTCTGCTACATTGGGAACAGGGATTCACAGTAACTGAGCTAGAGTAAATAAAAACACACAATTAAAAAAGTAAAATAAGTGACTTCAAAGGGCTTTAAAGTGAGTCTCAGCTCCTGCCATTCTTTAGTATCACTGCTCACATAACATCTGTGTGAGAAAGAATTAAGCAAAGAAGCAAGTCATGGATCACACACTCCAGTGTAATCAAACCTGGCAGTCTGAGCAAGAATAAAATGTCAACCCTAACTGGGCGCCTTATTGAATTTGCCAAATTTATGATCCGAAAGATAGCCATATCTATGTGGTCACGCCTGGGGCCTAAGGGAAATCCTTCAAAGAATAGAGGATAGCCAGTAAAAACAAAAGTAAAAGCAAGATATTCTAGTTTTTTCCATATATACAAAGAATCATTTGACCATGATGACTAACTTCTCCTGGTGTTCCTGGGACTACCTTTTTGTGGCCCTGAGAGTCTTAGGTCACAGCCATGGACAAATGGATACTTTAATCACTCCATCATTTAATCTGGGCTTCTCTTTCATGCTGACTTCCTCACCTGCCTCTGGATGAAACTTGGAACAATGGTTCTTTGCCTTTACTGTGCATCGGAATCACCTAGAAAGCTGTGGCAACACAGAAGCCTTGGCTGCATCCTGGAAATTCTGATCCCGTGGGTAGAAATGGGGTTAATTTGCATTAGTCCACAGCTGATACCAGGACTGCTGGTTCAAGTACAACTCTGTGACATGACTGCAAACCTCAGGTATACTTCCCATTTTCTAGTTTCATATTCTGATACATGTATATATACATATATACACACACATATATATATAGATATGCTCTGTTTGTATAATCTTTTAACTATAGAGATAATTAATCTTCACATTGTTAATTATAATATAACTAATAAAAGTTGTCAAAGAAATGTGTTTTTTGTATAAACCAGTTGTTTGCATAAACCCAGACTACTACTTTAAAAAGAATTACTTCATTTGAGGAATTATTAAAAACAAGAAAACAAGATGGAGAAATAAACTAGGGTCATACTGATATTTTTATTGCACCTATTAAACAAGAATAACACCAACACTTTATGGAAAAAGTATCATTGGTTATATTTATATGGTACTGTGTAACATAAGGGCATTTTCAAACTAGTATATATTATGATTTGAATATAGTTCTCCCATAACCCATCTCCTCTCTTCATTAGTTCCTCCTAGACAGTTCTACGTCTACTTTAATGTCATATATGCATTCATGATTTCACATTCTTGGAACTCCACAAAACAAAACGTGACATGTGGATTTCTGAAGCTGGCTCAATTCACCTAATGTAAATATCTCTAGTTACATACATCTTCCTGAAAACAACATAATTTCATTATTTTTAAAGCTGAAAAATTCCCATTGTGTACGTGTATATACTGTATTTTCTTCCCATTCTTCTGCCGTTAGATAGCTAGTTTGATATATAACTTAGCTATAGTGAATAGTGTTTGTTACAATAAACATTAATATGCAAGTATCTCTCTTTGTAGAGGACCTGTAAGAATTTTATAAGGAGACCTTAAATAAATTTTATTAGTAGATCCTCCAATTTTCTGACTCAAACTGGGTCAATTCTGACATTCAGTGTCCAGAGCTAGTAAGGGTTTGGCCCACAAGATTTTCTGTATCTTGTAAGTTCCAGGAGCCAAATATGTATCTCAATTTTGGTCATAAATTCAAATTTCCCCCAATGCCTTCAGGTCCTGTAACTGCCATAATGGTTCACAGAATGCACAAAACATTAACTGGATTTTCCTGATTTATTTAGGAGAATATACCTGGGGGCACAAAGAGCTTAAGTAGACAAACAGAATAAAACAAAATTTGGGAAAGTCATGAGAAGAGCATCTGTGACATCCCTAAGTGGCTACTCTCCTGCCTCAGTTCTGAAGCTCCTCTAAGGCCTGTCATCTAGTGACTTTCATAGAAGCTTCATCACAAGTTTCATAATTCACTATTTGTGGGGTGGGCAGGGAATTCATAGTTTTAATCACTTAGTTTTACAGGGATTGGTAAAAAAAAAAAACACTGTGTCAAGATATATTTTTATTTTTATCTCTCCAACTATAAGATACAAATAAAGGGGGAAAATAATGATGGTAGATTTAGTTTTGAAACTCTCAGACCTGTCTTTAACACTTTCTATAAATATCATTTGGACCAAGGACCACATATGTCCACAATAATGAAAGGTTTCATGTTCCACCTCCCCAGGTTACTGTGGTATGAAAGTCACTGAATACATTTACTGAGACTTTGCAACAGCAGGTGCTGAAGCTGAAAGGAATTCCCTGGATAAATCTATCTATCCCGACTACCATACTCTGTAAGCATTTCAGTTCTGAGAGTGTGGGATGCACTGTTTGTCTTGAGATAATCTTTACAAACTCAACATCTTTTCTTCTAAGTGCTAACATTCAGAAAGAGCCTCTAACCCATTCCTTTACTCTATCTCATATAACAAATTCCAAAAACAGCACATGGACACTGCTCAGTCTTTGCAAGCTACACATGGGAATAAATTCCAATGTTTTCTATCAAGTTGAAGATAACTATCCAGTGCCTGGTCAAAGGAATGTGGCGATATCTTCATGCTTGACTTCTTGATTGTTGCTTTAATATGCATTAAAGTAGCATTGAATTGCCAAAGTCTTCTCCAGATTGCTTACTGCAGTAACACCAAGATTTGCAACAATGACATATTATTTATTGAGTGTTCCCTATGATACTGACCCCATGCAGTGCAATTTACTTTCATCATTACTGTTAATCTTCACCGGGGCCAAGACTAAGGTGAGGTGAGTGGAGCTTTGCCCTTGGCTCCAGATTGGAGAGAGAGCAAAAACTTAGTAATCAAGATAAATGATACAGGCCAGATATAGCTCAGTGGTAGAATATATGTGCTTAGCATGAGCCAAGGATCTAGGTTTAATCCTTAATATCACAACAAAAAATTATAAATAAATGGCATATATGATTTTAAATAAATATTATATTTGCTACATTAAACAAAATATAATTTTTAAAAAGACCTACTGATTTTAAAAATTGTTTTAAATTTTATTGAAAATAGATTCACTGTCTGCTTTTAGATCTTCATCTGCTTCTACCATCAGCAGATGAAGAATGTATTTTTAATAAAATTTAAAAAAAATAGGTACTTAAAAAATATTTTGTTCAACCCGCACAAAAGACTGCTGGCAATGGTCGAGAGACAGCTGGGATAGACCTACTCTGGTGATGGGATGGCCAAACACCCTAATAGTTGGGCCAGAAACCCCATCCAAGGACTGAGGAATCTGGATGCTGACATCCATGGCTAGGCCCCGGGTGGAGCGCTGGGAGTCTAATTAGTGAGAAAGAGGAGGGTTTATATGAGCGAGAATTATTGAAACCAAGGTTGGATAAAGCACAGGGACAAATAACCAAACGAATGGAAACACAAGAACTATGAACCAAAGGCTGAGGGGCCCCCAACTGGATCAGGCCCTCTGAATAGGTGAGACAGTTGATTGGCTTGATCTGTTGGGGAGGCATCTAGGCAGTGGTACCAGGTCCTGGGCTCATTGCATGAGTTAGCTGTTTGAAACCTGGGACTTATGCAGGGATGCTTGGCTCAATCTGGGAGGAGGGGTCTGGATCTGCCTGGACTGAGTCTATCAGGTCGATTCCAGTCCTCGGGGAGACCTTGATCTGGAGGAGGTGGAAATGGGGGGTGGGCTGGGGGAAGGAGAGGGGGGCAGGAAGGGAGAGAACAAGGGAATCTGTGGCTATTATGTAGAACTGAATAGTATTGTAAAATTATATATATATATATATTGTTCAATGTAGCTAGGTGAAGAGACCCACAGCTAAATATTAGGCCCCAATGAGAAAGCCCTGGTCGGAGACTTCCACCAGGTCCCTCCCCTCAGGTTCCCCCTTGAGGAACCTCATGAAAGAGGTGAGGAGAAACTGTGAGAGCCAGAGGGGTCATGGACACCAGAAGAAGATGACCTGCAGAATCAACTAAGCAAGGCTCACACGGGCTCACCAAGACGGAAGCGACAAGCAGGGGATCTGCATGAGTCTGCACCAGGTCCTCTGTGTTTATGTTATGGCTGTTATCTTGGTGTGTTTATAGGACTCCTAACAGTGGGAGTAGGGGTGTCTCACTCTTCTGTCTGCTTTGGGGACTCTTTCTCCTACTGGGTTGCCTCACCCAGCCTTGATGTGAGAGTTTGTGCATGGTCTTATTGTATCTCCTTGTACCATGTTAAGTTGATGTTCCTAGGAGGCCTGCTCTTTTCTTTGGGTGGGGGCTGGCGGTTCTGGGATAGAGGGGAAGTAGAGCGGTATAGCAGAAATCTTAAAAGTTCTTATTAGTAGAAACAAACCTGGAGCCAGGTATTGGGGTGAACGCTGGAAGATCAGAGAAGCAGAACAAGCCACAGCTTCCTCACCTCGCCAATTCCTCAGCTGATCCTGTTTCCTCAGACTGGAAGCCTCTGAGTCCTTATCCAAATAGATCTTAGCTGAACTGCTGCTCAAAAGCCTAAAAGCTTAACCCCTAATTCCGGGTTTTCATGCCTAATATTACCTTTCTGCTTTCTGCCATCACTTCCTGGGATTAAAGGCTCACTTCTTGGGATTAAAGGCATGAGTTACCATGCCTGGCCATTTCCTTGAACTCATAGAGATCCATGCCTCTAGAAGTCTAGAATTAAAGGTGTGAGTGCCACCATTTTATAGCCTCTGTATCTAGTGGTTGTTCTGTTCTCTGACCCCAGATAAGTTTATTAGGGTGCACAATATTTTGGGGAACACAATACCACCACAGCGGGGACCTGGGAGAAGTGGAGAGAGGGGAAGCTGTGGTTGGATGTAGTGTATGAGAGAAGAATCTATTTTTCTTTTTAAATTTATATTCTCCCATACAATACATTCCAATCACAGCTTCCCCTCCCTCCACTCCTCTCAGCTCCAGCTCCCTTACCACCTCCTTTCTCCTCCAGATCTGCTTCTCCTCTGTTTCCCCTCGGAATAGAGCAGGCCTCCCAGGAATATCAACCCAACATGGCCTAACAAGTAATGGTAAGATTAGGCACATACCCTCATATCAAGGCTGGACAAGGTAACCCAGGAGGAGAAAAGGGTCCCAAAAGCAGGCAGGAGAGTCAGAGACAGCCCTACCCCCACTGTTAGGAGTCCCACAAACACACCAAGCTAAGAGCCATAACATATACACAGAAGACCTGGTGCTGACCCATGCAGGCCCCAAGCTTGCCGCTTCAGTCTCTGTGAGCCCATGTGAGCCTTGCTTAGTGGAATTGGTGGACCTGATTCTCCTGGTATCATCTATCCCCTCTGACTCCTGCACTCTTTCCTCCCCCCACCCCAAATTAAGATAAAGTATTGTGCCCTAGACCTCACGATCTAACTGCCTCTCTCTTCTGAATGCCAAATGCTGGGATGACAGGTAAATGGTATTTTATCTGACTTTGATTTCCCCTTGTGGTCCAGCACATTGTAGAACAGCAAGGTTCCTAATTTCTCACAAGAACCCTGCAAGGTACATGAAAGTACTATTCCTGCATTATAAACAGAAACCCACAAACATTAAATAGCTTGTCCAAAGTCATACAATTGCTGAACAATAGACCACAAATACCTGACTTTACAGCTCTTCAGTTATGATGGTCCAGTGGCTCCCATTATATTTTATGGCATCAAAAGGATGTAGTTTAGACAGCCAAGAGAAGGCATTTGGGGAAGGATTAGGAAGGTCCCAAATGCGTAACTTCTAATTATATTCTTCCAGTGGAGCCAGAGTTATGTTTCCCAGCAATGGCTTATGACAATGTGTACAATGTCTCTACCCCTAGGAACTCACCAGACTTTTATATTCCATCAGTCTTTTTTTTTTTTGGAATTCAATCATATACACATGTTGACTGCCTGTGGGTCTGTGTTGTGGAATATTATTTTAACTGGGCAAAGATGTGTTACATTTGTTTATGCTGCAAAATATTTAACTGTGTAAAGGTGTGTTACTTTTGTTTATGCTGCATTTGTTTAACGATATAAGGATGTGTATGTGTGTGTGTTTAACTATGTAAAGATATGTTGTATTTGCTTCACCTTGCCTGCCTAAGGCACTTGATTGGTCTAATAACGAGCCGAGGGCCAATAACTAGGCAGAGAAAGGATAGGCGGGGCTGGCAGGCAGAGAGAACAAATAGGAGGAGAAATCCAGGCTCAGGAGAGGATAGAACAAGGGGGACACCAGCCATCCAGGCATGAGAAGTAGTGAAAGTAAGATGTATAGAAGGAAAGAACAGTAAAAAGCCCCAAGGCAAATGGTAGATAAGGAGAAACAGGTTAATTTAAGCCTAGCCAGAAAGGAGCCTAAGCTAGGCCGAACATTCATCACCGAGAAGTTTCTGCATCATGGTTTGGGTGCTTGGTTGATGGCCCAAAAGAAAAAGCCTGGTAGAGGTCTGACTTTTAGATTTGAAACTCACTATGAAAAGAACAGATATGACTTGGCCCAAAGTGAGACTTTGTTAGATTGTCGCTCATGACTCAAGGACACAGAAAACAAAGGAACTCTCAGCAGATAGCACAATCTAGTGGCCTGGAAACCACCTTGCCAGAAGCTGAGGGCCATGGCAGGAATTCTCTTTGTTTAAGGTTAATTCTTCCCAGGACAATGTGTCAGCACTGAGGAAGGAGAGAAGCAGGAGTGTAAATAAGAAAATGGATCTCTTTCAGTCAGTCCAGAAAATATAAACTGCAAATCATAGTAAAGCATAATGACCTTCATGGACTAGAGAAACAGCTCAGAGGTTAAGAGCACTGGCTGTTCTTCCAGAGGACCAAGGTTCGAATCTGAGTATCTACATGGTGGCTAACAACCATCTGTAACTTGAATCCAAGGGATTACCACTCCCTGTCCACACACATGTAAAATAAAAATAAAATCTAAGAATATCTTAAATGACCCTCATTCAATAATACAGATTGAACTTCTGTTATCTGGAATGCTTGGAGTCAGAATTATTTCCTATTTGGCATTTTGGAATATTTGCAAATACCTAATGAGATGTCTTGGGGATAAGAGCAAAGTTAGATACGAAATGTATACTTCACATATACTAGATTCACAACTTTATGTATCTGTTCTTGTTTTGCCTGTTTATTTGGGTTCTGAGGAAGTAGCTCACACTGCACCCCACTCATGATGTAGCCCAGACTGCCTGTCCTTAAACACACAGCAATGCTCTCACCTCACCCTCTCAAATGCTGAGATTACACGTACGAGCCACCACACTGGTCTAATTTTTAATGGTTTTGTGCATAGTGTAAAATTCTGTGCTGTGAGATTTTCCTCTTGTTTCATGTCATTGCTCAAGATATCTTTCATTTTGGAACCCTTCAGAGTTCAGGTTCTTGAGTTAATGATGTCCAACCCCACACTGAAGTCAGCCACATCACATACATTTCTAGTAGAATGGAGGCTCATGAGAGTGTGCTCCAACCTGACAAATGACACCTGCTCAGGCTCAAGGTGTTCAGTAGGAAATGGCACCTGCTCTTCTTCACGTGCTCCCTACCTCGTTCCCCACACATCCTTGCTACTTTGAGGAAAGAAAATGCCTCCTGTAGAAATAATCAATACTGAAGTCACAGCAAGGACTTGCACACATTCGTATACTATTTACTCTGCAAATAGTATCCATCAGAGACCAGAGCTGTTCCATGGATCCTTAATATCATCTATAAAAAATACGTTGTATCTTTTCTTAGCCTAAAAATTAGAAGGAAATGGCTAAGGGGTGGGAAGCAAGGTGATGCTGGTGTCTGATATGGTTTTAGGTGTTACGTAAACAAGTGATTTCTATTTTAATAGTGGCATCTATTGAATGTCAGTAGAAATTTTATTAAAAGTACATTTGAGAATACAAAAGAAAATATTTAATATATTTTTAAAAGCCAACAGTTTGGGGGAAAACATCATCAGTTAAAACGTGAATTAGAAGCTGTACTTTGATATGGCAAACATCCAAAAGGAAAGAAAATAACTGAACGTTAGGAAAGCGTGAACCAAAGAGATGCAGATTTTATTACATTTCACCAAACACAAGAATATTAATTCCATCGTCATCAGGTTCTAAAGTGGAAATCTAGCCATATGTTCAATTTTAGGTTTTATCTACTTAATAATTGCCAA
This sequence comes from Peromyscus leucopus, assembly GCF_004664715.2. Classification (NCBI taxonomy): domain Eukaryota; kingdom Metazoa; phylum Chordata; class Mammalia; order Rodentia; family Cricetidae; genus Peromyscus; species Peromyscus leucopus. The sequence goes on from NC_051086.1 coordinate 14,397,130, forward strand.
ATTGAAGGATTTTCTGAAATTTCCTTCTCTTGCTAAAGATCAGTTTTGAAAAGAAAATTCTTTCTAAAGAATGAGAATAATTTCAGAGGGAACATAGAAAAGATGATCACTATGAAATCATTATTCCTGGATTGTTCAGCTTGATAACCATCACCATGAAAATCTGGTACCATCTTTTCTCTAGAAAGCCAGTAAAGGTGGAGAGAGGCAGTCAGAGTGGAGCAGATAGTAGCCAGGTCCCCAGGGTCCCTTCTCATTTATGGAAGACCTTTAGGAAAGGTTTCTCTTTCTGGTACCTCACCTTCAGCATTTGGCCAGGATGGGCTGGTGACCTTCTCAGCACTTGGCAAGAAGAAAGAGTTCCTGTCTGCAGACACCCTGAATCTCTTGAAATGCAAAGAGCAAGGGGATGAGCGAACAGCAGGGTTGCTGGCAGGTGTCTGTGTGATCACACAGACCAAGAGCAGGTGGCTAGCTGAGCAGCTGAATGCAAGGGACTACTTTTGTACATAGAACACCCCCACGCCTTCATTGTGACACATCACAACTAAAATGGATGAGCAAATGGTTAAGTGAAGGAGCTTCCCCTGGAATCTCATGGACTAAGAGAAAACTGACTAGATTTAAAACAAAATAAAAAGGTGGAAAAGATAAGGACTAGTTACAAGAATGCAGGATGGACACACTGGTTCCTCTGTCTGCTACTTTGTAGCTAATATTGAGAACTAGTTTACTCTGGCAGTTTCCTTGGTAGTAAAGAGAGTAAATAAATAGAGCAAGCTCTTGTTTTATTGGAGAAAATGAAATCAGATAATTCAGTGAAGCATGCAGTACCTGGGACATAATTCTGCCTCTGCTATTAGTACTGTTTGTTTAATTTGACCTCTCAGGTTGCATTTTATGTATCCAGAGTGTAGTTCAGTAGTAGAAAGCTTACCCAGCATTCCATCCCCCAGCAACACACACACACACACACACACACACACACACAAACCCACAACTTGCATATCCTCATTTATAAAATGGTAATGACTTCTTTTTGTCATTTTATTTTGCTAATATGAAACTCAAATGAGATAATGGAACTGAAATACGTGCAACCCGTCAGTTGGAAACCTATCAAAAATCCTTTACAGACTTAAATAAAATTGACCTGAACGCTCTCAATTACAAATTTGTGCATTTCCAAATGTACACATACATGCTTTCTACAAAATATCCATCTTGTTTTTGCTTTTCTATTGGCCTCTATAACTGCATTTTTGTGGGCATAGCATTCCCTGGAATCTGTATATCAAAATTCTGTCACTATTCTATGCTTCCAAAACTTCCTACCACTTTGAAAATATGCACATTTAGTGGATTTACTGAATACCATGGAGCAGAGTGCCTCATTCCCTGCTCCTGTGCTAAGTTCCACACTGGACCCCACACCCTGTCACTACTCCTAAGAGCCCCATCTGGTGCTACCTGACCTGTCTGTCATTCAGACCTGACAGGGCAAGGAAGTGATCCTGCCTTCTTCAGTACAACCTCATTTCTAATGGTACTGTCGCTGTGTCCCCTCTAAAAACATCTCTCTAAGTAACCTAAAATATACCCCATTGTAAAGCATCATAATATGCTAATTAAAGAAAAGCTGGAATTTTATTTTACAGTCAGTTTTATGTAGTGATTGATGCTCATCCTAAATCTATTAGCTTCTAAGAACTGCAACGATAGCTAAAGCGTGTTTCCTCCTCCAAAGAGCCAGTAGTCCTGTATGCACGGAGTTAGGGTGGTGAACAGCTGCAGGATAAGCAGGTCAATACAGAAAGGGATCTATGGAAGGCAACAGTCAGTGCATCCTTCAAGTGTGGCAGCTGAAAAGGCACAGCCACACAGTCTATCTCCAGGATGGAGATAGAAAACTGAGAGAACTTAAGCAAAGATGAAGAGAAGCTCAGAGAAAACAACAAGTATCTGTCTCTCCGACAGAACTACAAAGCATTTCAAACCCAGATATGTTGGGAGGAAAAGGAAACTGCCTTATAGACAGAGCCCTGCCTGGGAGGCCCTGAGTTTGAATCTCTGAACCAATGTGTATTTTTTTTTAATTAAAAAGAAAAATATAAAAATCATGCTTTAAGGCTTTAAATGAGAAAAATGAAAAACTCTAACTCAGAATTATTAACTTAGACTGGATATGGGCCCCCAAATGGCATGCTTATTCTTATAATATACATCACAGTAGATTACAGTATGAGGACTAGGTATGGAATTGTAATAACTACAGTAGAATATTAATTATATAAGCCTTATGATATTTTGAAATGTGCAAAAGTAATTCAAATTGCTTCTACAAGAACTTTATAACATTAGTTTTTAATAAGCATATGTATATCTGTATATACATATATATGTATATATAAAGTTATATACATTTGTGTTTGTACATATATATTCAGCAGTCGATGGTAAAATGTAAAACCAAATAGACATCTATTCATTTTTACACCATGTCTTTTTAGAGCAAATTTCCCTGTCCTTTTAAATTATCCATCAAATGAATACATACTTCTACATATAGGACTAATCTTTCTCAGCTAAAAGAGGCTAATTATGTTGAGAAAAAGACAATGGCAAGAAATGGAAAAGCCCAGATTTAGAAAGAACCAAGAGCGTTAAACCACCAGGACTCAGAGAAGACCCAAGTCCCAGTAAGTACACAGCTGTTCCTTCTTCAAGATCTAAAAACACATATTTCTTAAGTATTTCAAACATAACTAATAAGATCCTACCTTGAGAAGATGTAGGCATGTTGATGTTTGTGTTCGTCGGACTCTGCTGTGACAGATATCTAAAAGAAGGTGTGATGGAGGAAAGATTTGTTTAGGCTTCTGGTGACAGGGACTTCAGTGTATGGTAGCTTGGTCCACTTTCTTTAGACTGAGGAAAACACCGTAGCAGCTGGAGGTTTGGGACAACATTTTAGCCATTAACCTCTTGGTAGACAAGAAGGGAGACACAGCAGGGCCTGGGATAAGGGATTTAAAAATTAAGTTGAGGGCATAAGTGATGGTTCAGCAGATAAAGCACTTGGCCCTGATCCTGACCACATAAGTAGTTCTATAGTGAAGCCCCACATGGTGGAATGAGAAAACCAAAAGTTATAATCCAATCTCTACATACGTGCTTACATGCATACACACAAATAAAAAAAAAATTCATTAAAAAAAACTCACAAAGAAATTCACAAGAGTGGCTTTGTAGAAAATACTCCATTGAAAAGTATTATTGAAAAGCTCAATGTTTGATGTCTTTGGATTAATGTTGCAGATAGAAAACTTGAAATCTGTTACTCACAAGAATAAGCAACTTGTGGCCATGTGCAAGTAGAACTCTTTTTGCTTCTCGATAGGTATATCTTTACCTCTTCACAACATGAACTTGTGCAAAGTAAAGTCTTTGTCTTAATATAAGGAATGAGCTATTTATGCTCCTGATTATGAACATTATCTATCTGCATGCCAGAGTTTAACCACAGCCCATTTTCATTCTTAAGTAGGGAAGGCAACTAGCATTTACTGAATGAACTTGGCCAAATGTGAAAGCTGGCTTTTACATGTGCTAGTGAAATTCTAACCTGCATACATGTACAGATTTGACAGGATTCTTTATCAAGTAATGCCTCGTGAGCCCCATAGTGGTCTTAACCCTCAAACAATATCTGCTAAAGTCCATGAGTTTAAGTCAGGTATGCTGTCAAATGGCCTGTGGTGTTTTAAACACCTATCCATGCCAACAAAAAAATGACTCCCGAACAGTGGCTAATAACAAGATGTTGAGCAACCCTGAAAAACAGACATAATCAAGATACAAACTCCATGAAGTGTCCTTCACTCAAAGCTACCTCAGCTTCACTTCAGCATATCTTCATCCTAACACAAACTCCTCCCTGCCTCTCAAACCAAAGTTTAGTTTCAGCAGAGTGGGGTAAGAGTGGGGCTTACCTTTAAAGGCTTTCAGGGAATCTCAGGAATTACAAAAACTTGTTGATTTTTGCTGAAAATTGAATCAAAGGATCCTGTGATTATGTTTTGCAGATTTTACAATAGAAGTATGTATATGGCTTAGAAATATATGTGTGTGTGTGTGTGTGTGTGTGTGTGTGTGTGTGTGTATTTGAGGAAATCACAAATACTTTCAAATGATTTTCAGTCAGTGACTTTTCATCACTGTTCTTATTGATTTCTGGAAGGCAGAGGAGTAGCCATGTATGGGAGTGGAGTATTAGAATGTCAGTGGTAATAATGGATGTAATGAGTGATGTCATCTTTGTGCTGCTGAAGGAGCTCTTTCTCACAGGCTAGGGGCTGCTCTTTCTGCTAAAGCTTTAAAATTCCCATCATTAGCAAGATGTTATATTGCTCATTTTATTTATTAGGATATGAATGTTAAAGGAGGTAATTTTAGGCAGGTCAAGTTCACATTGATTTTTAATAAATGATGAAAGAATTCAAATCTCTCACAAAAATTCAGGGAGAAAAATTATTCAGTAAAAATAGCCATAGTCTTTACACACAGGAAACTTTTATTTTGAATACTTAATTCATAAGCAAAAAAAGGACACACATCCTGTAGCGACAAAGTTGTTATTCTTAAAAACATCTTCAGCTGAACTGTTTTTCTTGGGGTGGTGAGCATGTAACTGCATTGGATTATCAAGGTATGTTATTTTTGGTTGATTCTTTTTATTTTTTTAAGTCACGTGCTTACCTTGTTTCCCACCAGAAACCAACGTAATTTTGTGTGTCAGAAAAACAAACATTAGACAAAATAAAAATCTTTCAGCTTTCCCTAGCAGATCAAATAAAACAAAGTTTCAGAAATCATTTAAAGAAGAAATCATTCACTCCAGAGAAATTCTCTTTTGAGAATGCCTGAACCATGTAACGAAGATCCAGTTTTCTTCAATCATACAACACTCCTTCACTATTGTTAGTAGACCCAGAAAAACCTCTTTCCAGGCTCATGAAACAAAACAAAACAACAAAAACCCTTTGACCTTAGCAAGTGAGTAAGAGTGGCAGGTAGTCACCCTGAAAAAAAAAAATGCTGCTTTGTGGAAGCTAGAAAGAGAAGGGGGTTAAAAGAAGAAGCATTCTAGGACCAATGAACAGAATGAGGCTACTTAGTCCTCATGGGAGGTTAAACTGCAGCCCATACCCACTTGCTTATCGTCCCAATCACAAATTGAAAGCCTGAAGAGATACAGACTCTGAGGGAGGCAGTAAATCGTGAAAAGTACTGCTTCATGAATCAGAGCGGGCCCTGTCTCTGTTCCATCCCCTGCCATCACATCACGCACTGAAAGCTAATTTCATCATTAACAATTTTGGACCTAAAGTTTTTTTATTTGTAGGAAATGAATATTAATAGTTCTTTGCAAGCATTTGGTTTTTGTTTTGTTTTGTTTTGTTTTACCTTTGTGCACATGTGTACCTGCTTGGGTGAGTTTGTGTGCACCACATGAATGTAGGAACCTCAGGAAGCTAGAGAATGAGAGCAACATATATCCGGGAACTGGACTGACAGGTGATTGTGAGCCACCACCATATAGATGCTGGGAGTGGAACCCAGGTGCTCTGCAAGAGCAGCCAGTGCTCCTAATCACCGATTCATCTCCACATCTTAGTTCTTACTTTGAATTATGAAATGAAATTATAAATCTACGCATAAATACACAAGATGATGTGGAACATTACAGCAATAATACTGGACATTTTTAATATTAGTTAGCCACCTCATTAATTCAAGTAAGAGTACTGAAAAAAATTTCAAATGCTTGAAGCCTGAACATTTCCACAAATGATACAACCACTAAATAGGTCATGAGAAAATGTGACATATTTTCCAATGGCCTTTCAAAACCTAAGCAAATACAATTAACCCAGCAGCAGCATGCACACTAGGTAGAGAAGGCCCAGATCCTTTCAGTTTTCATGTAGATATGCCACATCAAAGCCTTAATGTTCCAATCATTAAATCAGCCATTATTCCTATTAAAAAGTTGCCAGGCGGTGGTGGCGCATGCCTTTAGTCCCAGCACTCGGGAGGCAGAGCCAGGCGCATCTCTGTGAGTTCGAGGCCAGCCTGGTCTCCAAAGCGAGTTCCAGGAATGGTGCAAAACTGCACAGAGAAACCCTGTCTCGAAAAACCAAAAAAAAAAAAAAAAAAAAAAAGTTATTCCTACCTTTTTCCTTTTTTCTGTTTTTATTTTTATGAATTGTCGTTGCCATCAAAGTTGGGAGAAAGAAGGAAAGAAACGAAGAGAGAGAGAGAGAGAGAGAGAGAGAGAGAGAGAGAGAGAGAGAGAGAGAGAGAGAGACCTATTCATGTCCCCAAATGAGAGAGAGAGAGACCTATTCATGTCCCCAAATGAGAGAGAGAGAGAGAGAGAGAGAGAGAGAGAGAGACCTATTCATGTCCCCAAATGATACTTGAAGGCTGCTACCAAGAAAATAGTTTATATCCGCTCAAGGGCCGTGGCTACTTTGCCACTGATTCTGCAGCCATGAACTAAAGAGGAAAACGTATTTAGGAAATAGTGTTCTGATGGATTACAATAAAACATAGATCATAAAACTGAGATTTAACTTGGAAAAGAGCAAAGGAAGAAATGAGAATTAACTCTGACACTCAGAGAGTGAAATTGAAAAAGAAAGGCAGTGGAAGTTAGAGGAGGAAATATGAAACCACAGAACGAAGAAATGTTCCTCTGAACATTAGCATGGTGGTAACTGAACTCCTAAGTGCTCTATCGATGAGTGGAGCTATCATTAATCTTTTGTGACAAGACACTTTGGAGTAACCAGATTGTGATGGTCCCAGGCCCTGAATATCCTGTATTATCCTCGGGATTGAAGATGACTGCTATATACAGTAATTGCTGTATCGTCTTTCTCCATTGTAGTAAATTTTAACAGAAATGGCTTTCAAAAGCTGTCTTAATAAAAGTGATTTAGGAAAAAAAAAAACCACCTAACTCTAGTTATTTCTTTTTCACCGTGTTCACTTAGATGTATGTGGTCTTGAACTTCTCTTCAGGAGGGTAGTTATTGTGTCATTTAAAGCTCAGGTAAGAATTGAGAGCCTACACTTGGCCCAGGGTTTCTAGCACAATACCCCAGAGTTGTATAATTAGCACAAGTTCCACATATTTTTACCAACCTCAATTTATGACATTTAACCTCTTTGTGAGAGAGATTTTTCAGAGAGAGTTTAAGATCAAAAGTAGACAAATCTCAACCTAAACTTTTATCTTGAGTAAAAAAAAAAAAAAAAAAACTGTGAAGCAAATGGGAAGGCTTTCCTAGCAGATGAAAGGGAGAGAGAAGGGCTTGCTATTTGCTGGACAGTGATTATGAAACAAGAAACAGAAAATGGGGAAAATAAGTAGACATATACCAGCATCCCCCTCCCACTGTCCTGTTCAATAGAAAAGGATTACATTGTTGAGCTGGGTGGTCAGACTCTGAAGTCAAAACCTGTTTCAACCCTGCTTGTCAAATAGTGCTGATGCTTTATCAATGAGCATGGTTTTTAATCTAGTTTTCTCATTAGTTGTATGTAGGTAGAGAATAATAATAATAATGCCTATTTTACTTAGGGTAGTTTTGAAAGCTAAATAACTCAGACAAAAATGTTTTGCCAGTAACGTCAGCCGAACAGTGCTTGCTGAGGTTTGAACTTATTGAGGGTTGAATGGTGGCACCAAAAGATGTGCATGAGTGTGTGTGTGTGTGTGTGTGTGTGTGTGTGTGTGTGTGTGTGTCTGTGTCTGTGTGTGTCTGTGTCTGTGTCTGTGTGGGTCCTGACTTTATCCCATCCAGGAATAGCAAACCTTTGTAGCTGTGGTTATGGATGCCACTAGGATACCTTCCTGGACAATCCAGGTAAGTCTGAAGTCTAACAGAATCGTCCTTATAAAAGACAGAAGTGGCAAAGAAGAAAGTAGAAGGAAAAATGGTGTCAGAAATTGCAATGATATGTCATAAGCCAAAGGATGATGGAAGCCACCACAAGTTAGGACACAGCAAGGAGAACTTCTCCCCTAGAGTTTAAGAGAGGCTATGGGTCTATCAGCCTCTGAAGGTTAGTTTTCTGGCCTCTAGATGCACTACACAATATACTTCAGTTACCGTACAACTCACAATTTCTTTTCATTGACAACCCTGAAAAATTAATACAGAGCTTTCTAAAGAGCCTATTGGAATACAATTTAAAATACTTACAATACATCAACTTTAAATAAATAACACAATGTTTGGGACTATATTCTGTTGTTAGTTTAAGTATGATGAAATGTGTATGACAAAGAGTACCATTTCCACAATGAGGCAAATTCTCTGCCTTATTGCCTTGAAATAGGATCTCTTACATTACCAGAAGCTCACTGTTTAGGCTAGGTTGAGTGGATAGCATAATTTCAGAAAATCTCTACATCATCCCTGCAATTCAGGGGTTCCATACCGGGCTTATTTATTCCATTGCTTGGGATTCAAACTCGGGTTCTCATGTTTACAGAGTGAATACTCTTAGCCATCTCACCAACCCATATTTTAACCAAATGTGAACACACAACTATGCCAGTATTTCACAATGTTGTATAAAGACCACCTCCCTATTTTTTGAGAATTTCACCATCCAAGCAAAACCTCCATACCCATGACGCAGTGACTCTACCTTTACTGTCATTTTGGCCTCTGCTAATCTGTAACTATTTTCTGTAACAAGGGGTTTGGCTCTGCCCACTCTACCGGCTGCTACTTTTACCACAACCAACCATATTTGCCACTGATGATTCTAGAGGGAGGTGACCTCACAAAGTGGAATTTCCAAACTGTAAGCTTTGAAACATCTGCTAATATGTGTGCAATAGGACTTATCAGGCTACTATGGAGGGCCTTTCAGTTCTGTGGTCCACAGAAGTCAGCAAGCCTCTGAGGGCAACCACACAAGAAGAGCATTCCCTCTCCAGCTCAGATGTTATATCTCCACTTTATCAGTAGGTTTAACTCTTCTTTTCTCCTATGGGTACCTGGGAAATCCAATTCTCCAGAAATTTTATCTGGAACCTACATACTCTGCTTTACTGAGACTGGCAACATTTTTACTCTAATTTTCTCCTGGGATGTTTAAAAAAGAGTCCTGTATTTCTGCCATTATTCCACTTATGAATTTGTTTTATTCCATCTGAAGTATGCCTTCATAGAAAGACATCACATGGTGTTTGTTCAGTTGTTATTGATGGTATTTCTACAATCAGTGCTAATCGATGGAGTGGACAAGCTCTTCTAGGCATGATAGAGAAGATAAGTATTGACACTTGGCTTGGCTTATTCCATAGTCTGATTTGCTGTCATACTGCTGCTTATGAGTTTGCAAGTACAGACCATAGACCTTTGTAGTCCCTGGATATTTTACAGGTAATCATGCATAATTGAGCTTAGTGAGTAAATTATTTTCTACACACGAGCAGGAGGACCTGATTTTTAAACCCCAGAACCCATATAAAGCCAGACAAAGTAGTATTTGTAATTTCAGTGCTTCTATGGCCAGGGAGGGACAAGGCAGACAAGAGAATCTCCACTATAATTTGCCAGCAAACTTTCCTGCCCATTTGGATGTCACTTATATGGAACAAGAAATTTAACTTAGAGTATAGTAATAATCTTACCTGAGTTTAGGACCTAGCTCTGATATTAATAGCATAGGCAACTTCAGTAAGATACATAATTATGCAGCATTTAATTTTCCTTATTGTTAATAAAACATCATGTATGAGTTTTTTTATAGTTTTGAGAATTAAGTGACACAAATTATTTGGAATATTAGCAGTTCCTTGCACATGAGCAATTAATAAATTGTACCTGAAATGATCATACCAATAGGACAGAAATCCAATATAAGTTATTAGGTAGTCTTCAGTTTCATATTTTCATTTCTTTAAACATTGTATTCAATTATCTTGAGGGGAATTTTTATAAATATGCTTTTAATTTTATATTATGGAGATGAAATTTGGGATTTGAGATTAGATCAAAACTAAATGGCTCTCAACAATGTGGTGAGTTGTATTGAATGTGTGCCATCTCCAGGATGCTGAGTTCTGTGATTCATTTGAAAAAATTCACAGCATATTGGTATATAAACATATAAACCACTAAAAAAGAAGTCAAGTCCAAGTTATAACAGGTGGGCTTGCAGGGCTGTGTGAAAAGTGCTAAGGAGCCACTGCAAAGGCAAAGAAAATGAGGCTTAAGGAAGCTCTGTAACTATATGGCAAATGGGAGTTAATGTTGATGGTCTAAGAGAAGGCATTTCATGGTTAAAGATTAGTATGATTGTTTTGTGTGCAAGAACTAGACACCCATAGAAGGGTGGTAAGAGCTGACACTGACAGTGTCATCCTGAAGCAAACGGCATCTATCTCTCTCCCAGAGACAGTCAAAAATATAGACAACATTTAAACTATTGGAAATTGTATGATATCACTCTGTACCCCATGGTCTTGAACTCACAGTACCCATGCTTTGGCTTTCTGGATACTGGGGTTACATATGTATCCTAATAAACTCAGATTGTAAGTAAAATGTTTAGTTACATTTCATGCCTAACTTCTTTTCCACAAACATGGACTGCGCACATCTTTTGTTCAGGTGCTTTCTAAGATGGTTTGCATGATGAAAGGCAGAACTCTGCCTTCAAGGTTTCCATAGTCAAGTGATGGGGCAGGTGGGTAAGCATTCAATCACACCTACAATGTGTAGGTGGTGTTACTGAGATAAGTAGAGGGTCCTTGGGCAGGGTTACTAAAAGAGCTTTTGAAGTGTTCTCTCATCTAAGCTTTGAAAGATAAGCACAGTGAAATGTTTCTTTTTTTTAAAGTGTGGTTGAAAGACTGAACTAGACAGTGAAAGCATCATCTGAGACATACCAAACAGAGGCAATAGAGAGAGGCCTGATCTCAAGGCACAAAATCAAGTTCAAGACAACTAAAGTGACTTACAAGAGAAAGTGAGAAATGGCAAGAGTCTACGCTAACCTAAATAAAAGAGTGGATCAGTAATTAAAGAATCTGCCACACCATGGTAAGGAGGTTGAATTCCACATCCTGGGGACATTGCATAATTTTAAAAGATCTGTACAGAGAAATAATATAACTTTATTTCCTTATTTGTACTTTGGAAAGATATGGGTTACAAGTAGTGAAGTCTTGAAAGATAAAACTGGACATGTTGGAACTGAGCTGGAAGGCAGCTATCATTCTGATAAAAGATAAAACTATCTTTCATAAGATAGTGGTGATATGTATAGTTTAGAGAGGTAATATACAAAGTGGAGAGCTGAAAGGTGTTAAAAAGCAAATTTTTAGGTAGAGCAGCCCAGTGGATCACTATATTTTCATTCTGATAGGAATTTCAGAAGAGAGAGTTATATTTTGGAAGAAAATGCTGTGCTCATTTTTAACATGCTAAAATATTCCTGTGGAGTATTTACATATTCCTAGATACCTAGGAAGAAATTAATATTAAACACGGACAGGAAATATAAATTTCAGATTCCTAGCAAAGGGTAGTCACAGAAGTCTTTGGGATACTGGCACTTTTCCAAGCTACAAAGAATGGAATAAAATAAAAACTGAGAAAAAGCTAGAACCTGGAAAACATCAGCATTGTTTATGGAACTGACAGGTGTAGGAGCATTAGAAAAGCCCTGGCAGGATCAGGCAGACAGGTAGAAAGAAAGCCAAAAGAACACAAATTTATTCACAAGGGAAAGAACAGCAGGAAGAAAGAGAAATCAATGTGATCATGAGTTACAGATAATCAAAAATAATAACTAAAAAAATCACTTTAGATAGATAACTATAGTCATATATGACCTACAGTCAAGAAAGTATCAAGAACAAAGACCAACAACATCAGTGCTCAAAATGATCATATGTAGAATCCAGAGATGACGCACCATGGGGAAAAATTTAAACATATTCAGGGGTTAGAGATGACAAGCCTGGGAAATGAAGGATAGAAGATGATGTAGAGTTAGGAGGAAGAGATGTGGCCCATTTAGTTATGGAATTGTTGAACTGATGAACTGCTAAGATTTCTAAGTAAAGTGCTAGGTGAAAAGAAGAACATTAACTGGGAAGAGAATTAAGATAAAGAAAGATGTGATGGAGATTCAGCACTTATCTCTGTGAGTACAAAGCATGTTTAGAATGAAAACAGACACAAGAACAGGGATGGATGCTGGAAGCCTTGTCCTACCAAGTGAAAGGAGGAATTCCTAGACATGTAGAGACAAAAGAACTGAGAGAACAGTGCTGATAGTAAAAGCAGGGAGAACAAGAAAATATGTAATGGCAAGTACTATAGAGATTCTTAGTCATGCATGTGGATTGCCCCTCCTGGACAGAGACAAGGAACTCTGGTCCATCACCTAGTGAAGGCGTAAAGCTACACAAGCCCATTAAATGTTATTGTTTGGAGAACATGTCACTGTATCATAAAGAAGATGTAGTAAATGCCATTTTGAATGGATACAAGTGTCTCTGGCAGAATATTAATGCTTTACTTTTGGATAGTCACTGATTATCTAATGTCATATCAAATCATCGAAGTACTGGAAAAGCCAATTCATAGAAAAAATGTATAGATATACTATGAAAGGGTGTTTAGGGTTTCTATTGCTGTGGCATCACGACAATAGGTAACTTGAGGACGAAAGGGTTTATTTCACTTATACTTCCACACCACTGTCCATCATTCAAAGGAAGTCAAGACAAGAATTCCAGCAGGGTAAAATTCTAGAGGCAGGAACTTATGCAGAGGCTATATAAGAGTGCTGAATACTGGCTTGCTCTCCTAGACTTTCTCAATCTGCTTTCTTATAGAACCTGGAACTACTTGCTTAGAGGTAGCACCACACACAATAGCCTGGACCCTCCTACATCCATCACAAATTAAGAAATGCACCATTAGCTTGCTCATAGGTCAATCTGGTGAAGGCATTTTATCATTTGAGATTTCCTCTTCTCAAATAACTCTAACTTGTGTTAAGTTGAAATAAAACTAGCCAGCACAAAGTGTAAAGGTGAGAAATCCTTTCCTTTGATAGTTTGAAAGGAACACCACAGGAAGTATGTGAACTATTTCTTGAGCAGTCTCCACAGACTACTCTCTTCAGTTTGTTGAAGATACATTATTAAGAGGGTGTTGAGGTCCTGCACCTCTTTAGACAATCATGTGTATTATAAACACCAACTGATCTAGAAAAACTAAATACTCCAATGAGAGTTAGCAACACTTTTGATATAATATCACCATATCTTATTGGGAGGAAGATGAAAGAGGTTGAGAAACTGCAAATGAGAGGGAGTAGATGCTGTAAACCACAGGGAAGAATCAGGCTAAGCTCAGAAATTTCTGAAAATCATAGGCATTTGAACCTGCACTAGCAAGCTACACTACAAGAATGTAAATGCCTGAGATGACATAGTGATTAATTGCATTAATAGATAAATGTATTACATATATGTATGTATATGTACATATATATATGAGTGGAGAGAGAGAGAGAGAGAGAGAGAGAGAGAGAGAGAGAGAGAGAGAGAGAGAGAGAGAGAGTTTTGTTCTCCTGGGTATAATAGCTTTTCTTCTATGTTGCTAATTTGAGTATTTTCATGTATACCCCTCTGAATAATGATGGCAAAAGAAATACTGTGCACTAAGACCTAAGCAGATGACAATCTGCAAATTATCTCGATGTACAGGAACTTCAGTAAGAATGGGGTTTGTTGTGGTGACTGTGTGAGCCTCCTGCAGCTTTGACAAAGTGCCTCATATAAACAACGGGGAAGGAGGACTCATTTCTTTGGATTCACGGTTTTAGAGGCTTTAGTCTTTGTCTCCAGTGCTTTTGTGTCTTTGATGTGACAGAGAGTAATGCTACATAGAAACGGCTCACTACATGGCTGACAGGAAGTAGAGAAAGTGACAACAGGGACCTGGAACAAAATGCAGCCTTCTAGGACATACTCCCAGAGACCTGCCTCCTTCAGCCAGTTCCTACTTCTTAAAGTTCCAAAAACCTTCCAAAATAGTGCTCCCAGTGGGAGATGAAGTCTTCAGTACATAAGTTGGGGGAGGGCGGGGCAGTTTCATATGTCACAACTTGAAGTTTGTATGATTACCTATACTACTGCCACCCATCTAACCTGCTGCTAGATGGAGCAACCCTAAATTGCTCTCTAACCAGAAAATACAAAAATTTAGAATTTAGATAGCTAGAAATTACTTGACTTTCAGATAAAAAACCTCTTAACCTATAATAAATCCATAAATGATATTCATAAGCAGCAAAACAATAATAAAACATTTTGTCCTTTAAAGCTGATGTTCATGACCAGCAGCTAGCTGAGTGGCCAGAAAAGTTACACTGTGGCTCCATACCATAGTAAAATATGCGTTAAGGAATGAAAATACCTGGAAAGTAAACTACAGGCACTCTTCTTTGACCACATTCTGACCTAATAGAGTAGCTGAGACTTCATATTTATTAACATACATATCATCATTTTCATACACCACTTTATCTTTCTAGGAGAGTGTGTAGAGTGCAGCAAAAGCCGTATTTTACAAGCCAGTTTTAAATGTCTTTTAATGATGGTTCACAGTGCTCGAATACAGATTTCTCATCAATGTTGCCATCCTGCAGGCATGCATTAAAACTGCAAATCATGTCTTGAGTAGTGCTACTGTCAGACTCCAAATTACTATACACATAACTCAGAGACCAGGGATGAGGATCTCCTTTAGATACAACAGGTCTGCTCGGGTTTCTGCAAACTGGAAGGAATGGAAGTTATGCCAGAGACATAAATGAACATCTTTGTGAGACATTTTAGAGTCTCCATCTCATAAGAAGAAAAGCAGGCAGACACTCCTTCAGCTCAGAGAAACACCCACCCTCCTGAAAAAAAAAAAAACAACCATGAATTGAACATCTGTCTAGGTTTCCAGAATTTGCAAATCATTTGATTATTTAAGTCTTTTTCCCCCTCCAGTAAGTGTTAATCAGCATTCCTGCTGGTGGTCCTTAGGGTTGTTACCATGGAACTCATAAATGATTTTAAAGATGTAACTGAGATAAAGGGGACACCTGTGGATGAGTTCTCTCCATTATCATTAGCATAAACCCTCACAGGCCAATTCCTGCGACATCATGATAAACTGCCGGAAATAGAAATGCTTGATACAAAACATGGTGGGAAGCTTAAATTGTTCTGGGTCTTTAGCATATTTTCACATTGGTATTAAGAATGTTAGAAATAATTTAATCATTGCCTGATTATAGCGATGTTAGGGGGAATGAAATTCTTGCCTTATTACATATGGACTCATTCAGAGCCTCATTATTTATTTGGCAAGCATTAAGCATCAAATCAATTTAGTCAGATACTTGAAAATGGGAACTTTAAGATGAAAGTTAAAATGAAGATTAAGAGGTAAAATTAAAACTATTTATTTCTAGGAGGCACAGACTAATTTTCTTTGCAAGAAATTCATCCCAAGACTGTTTTGAGTGAGATGAGGTGCAAACTGTAGAATCCATCCTGAAAAGGGGAAGTTGAAATGAATGTAGAATTGGCAAAGCATCTCCTACTTCGATTTGACTAGGTCAAATGACAGGGGAAGGAGGGAGAGATAACTTTGATTTGTAGCTATGGAATGTGCTCTGCTTTTTTGTAACTAGTTATTACCAGGATGGCTTCCATTTTCAGCTCGATAGACATGGGAAGAAGGGAAGTACATGTTAATCACTTGGGAATTTGTAGTTTCATTTTGCATGTGAAGATGTGCAGGCATTAAGAGGATGTAGTTTTAAATGTATTGAGTGGTGTTGGTTTTGGACTTTAGAACAGTGAGTACATCAATGGCTACATATTTCCATATTGTGATGAATATGGGAAAGTCTTCCTCCCATGCTTAACTTAACCTGTAGATAATGCAATAGTAAGCAGCTATCTGGATGTTTCTTTTAGGAAATATTTTAATGCATTGATCTGGACCATAATTACTGGATTGGATCACAGGAGATGATCAAGCCCATTGAACAATGGAATATAATTACTAATAAAGTATAAAGAGGCCTTAAGGAAAATGTACTTCTGAGCAGAGCCAAATTTGCTGTTAGGGAATATTTGGATTTGTTGACCTGGCTTTCTTACCATAAATGTGTGTGTGTGTGTGTGTGTGTGTGTGTGTGTGTGTGTGTGTGTGTGTAACCCTGAGAATCAATAACAATGAGAGAAGAAATTTCTAGTCTTCCTTGACAAGATGAGAGCATACACATGAGACAAAATGCTGCAAGCAGATCTTCTGTGTTTCCATTGACCAAAGCATTAACCATGGGAAACAATAGCTGTCTACATTACTGAAAAGAAAAAAAACACTTTAATTAAGAAACAGAAGCAATATTCATTTGGATCAAGGATATAGCCCAAAAAAGAAGGAAGGAAGGAGGGAAGGAAGGAAGGAAGGAAGGAAGGAAGGAAGGAAGGAAGGAAGGAAGGAAGGAAGGAAGGAAGGAAAGAAGGAAGGAAGGAAAGAAGGAAGGAAGGAAGGATGGATTAGGCCCAGCATTGAGAGCCTAACATAAAGTACTATATGCATTCAGTTAAAACCTGCCAGCTGAGGAAGATCAGGCTTAATAGACAAAGAAGAGATTAGGTAGAGTACATCACTGCTGTAGGCCGTATTTGGTGGGGTGATTAGCCTGGACTAAAGCCAACTGTCTGACTCTAAAGCATAAGCTTTTGAAGAAATAAATGCATTTTGTTTAGCCACTAGGTACCATCAGGTACAAACAACCATCTCCCCCTGAGCATCACCCAACTGCACAAATGGGCTTTCTTTGTGTTTCTCTCTCTAGCTAGAGAGGCTGATTGAGAAGACCCCAGGTCAAACAACTGCTGTGAAATGACCCTCAATTCAATAAACAGTCATTTAATCTGCTGAAGTAGTAAAAGTGACCTTAGTCTCAGTCTGGAGTGGATCAATTTATCCCCATTGGAATTTTCTTTTAGTGTTTAGATTTTCCTAGTCAGCATATCAGAGAATCAAACAGAGGGTAAAATGAGAAAACCCTTTTAAAACCATCTCTTATTTCCCTGGTGTTTGCTTGAAGATCTTTTGTGAAACAGATAATATTAATGTACAGGGAAATTAGTAAGCCCCTTAACTGTTGACTTTCAAGTAATATCATCAGTGCTATTTTCAGTAAAAGATCTGTCGATGTCACAGTTGATCCATCATGCCTGGGATGTGCTAGTCTCTGAATCTTATGACAATGTGCTGTTTATATCCTGGCTGTAGCATACTGCTGTCAGAAGTATAATCAAACATGCACACAGTCAGTGCATTTGAAATGTTCTTTGTAGGAATCCACTAATGCTCTCCACATCTTTGTGAATGATCCTTTTGTTCTCACTAAGTTCCCAGTTCCTTTATAGATTTTGGAACTTTATGGTATTTCACGGACTCACAGTTGTTTACATGATGAAGATTGAGATAAGTTTGTGACTCTGATAAAGATTTGCTGAGCTATTTGGCAATGTTTTGAAAGTTGGGAAAAAGATATGGATTCCTAATGCCACTGGACCTTCATGAGAAACAAAGGGAACCAGTGTGGTGGATATATTAGAGGGAGAAAACAGTCGATTTAATCCTTCCGAATATCACACTGAGGGGGATGTCTAAAGGCAATAATACTATAAATCACAGGGGCACAAACAAGTGTCAAGCACTGAGCAAAGGGCACCAGTATAGAGTTTTCAAAACCTTGCCAGTGACAAACACAGATCCATACATTGGTTTGGATTATAGAAATTTGAGATGTTAGGAATGTTTGCATGCTTACACATTCCCTAATGTGTATAAAGAACTAATAAGGGGTGTGTGAATTTCAAGTGCCAAAGGATAAGGGACATAATGAGACCAAAGATGGAATAATTTTTGGTATCTACTTAAAGGAGGCATGCTCATTTTAAAAGATCATAGAAAAAGGGGTACAGAGACAAAAAAAAGAGACAAGTTTGTAAAACATGAGGGCAAGATGACCCACTGGTAAAATGTTGTGATGTAACTCCTTCAGAGAACACTCAATCTCCCAAAGCATACAGAAAGTTTTTATTCAGCAGTTCACAGGCTACCTGGAGAGCTTGCTCAAATCATGTAGCCATGAGTCTTGTTGTTCTTGGTGTTTTGTGCACACACACAAAAAAAAAATATCCTAGTGACACACTTCAATTAGCAATAAGTGAAGTTACAGAAGCCAATAAACAAGGTTAGTACATTTAAGGAACTTCCCCAGAACTGTAGACTGTAATAGATTAGGTCTTTGCTCTCTTTTCGGCAAGTGTTGGGGTCTATATGCTAGGCTTTTAGGTCAGGATGATTCCGTGGTGCCTCTAACATGGCATCAGTTGTACTGAATCCAGGGGCCTGATAGCCTGCTACAGAAGAATTAAAGAACAAAGAAAATGTACTGTGCAGACTCTATCCATTAGCAAGTTTTTACAGTAAATGGGAATGCCTCAAATTTACACTTTAAAAATGCTATCTTATATAAATCAATTTTCTCTTTTTGGGGGGGCAAGTTATTAATAAATAAAAGTAAAAAGGGCTCACATAGGTACAGCTTTTATGCGCTTCTTTGCTAGAGGTGGGGGAGAACCTATTGATGAGCAAAGGGGTTGAATTTTCTTCCAGTAAGTTCTGTGAGCCTTACTGTCTCAGCCTATCTAATCAGTTGTTAGGTGTCACAACAGGCTACAGTCATAAAGCAAGTTGTGTGCACATATATGTACACACATATGCATGTATAATATATCGTTGATTTCATACTGTCAGTCCTTACACTTCTGGGTTCCCATACTGTTGGAGTAGAAACATAAAAAGAACAAAATCCTGGTGACGGTTTATATCAAAACACTGTATCCATCTATAGAATCATTTTACAACACGATGTCAACACCAGCCTCCAGTGCCATGTCATTTCCATATGTATGTAGACTCACTGATGAATAAATGCAAGCCCTTTGCACCTCCCTGGTTATATACATTTCTAAAGAGGAACATCTTACTGACTGAATCTGATCAATGTAAAGCATAATATACTTTCTTGATCCGATCATGTCTATACTCCCCCAGTAACCATCTCAATTGTCTACTGTCCTTCACAGTAAACCTCTTCAAACTTGGATTTCATTTTTGTTTTTGCATTCTTAGTTTGTCCACCTTAAAGTTATGAAATAAAACCGTTGGATAATGGAGTTGGAGAGATAGCTCAAGAATGAGTTCACGATGATGGGTTCAGTTCCCAGCACCTAAATCCAGCAGCTCACATAACTACCGCCTGTAACTCCAGCTCCTGAAGATTGGATGTTTTCCTCTAGCCTCTATTGGCACCTGCAGACATGTAACAAACACACACACACACACACACACACACACACACACACATAAAATTTAAAAATTATAAAAACTACATGTACACAAAGCAAAAAGGACACCAAACTTCTTTTTTTTTTATTTTGTAATTCTTTTTTTCCTTTTATTTATTTATTTATTTATTTATTTATTTATTTATTTACTTATTATCAGCCACGGATTCCCTTGTTCTCCCTCCTCCCCTTCCCCCCAGCCCACCTCCCATACCCACCTCCTGCAGGGCAAAGCCTTCCTCGAGGACTGAGATCGACCTGGTAGACTCAGTCCAGGCAGGTCCAGTCCCCTCCTCCCAGATTGAGCCAAGCATCCCTGCATAAGTCCCAGGTTTCAAACAGCCAACTCATGCAATGAGCACAGGACCCAGTCCCACTGCTGGATGCCTCCCAAACAGATCAAGCCAATCAACTGTCTCACCTATTCAGAGGGCCTGATCCAGTTGGGGGCCCCTCAGCCATTGGTTCATAGTTAATGTGTTTCCATTCGTTTGGCTATTTGTCCCTGTGCTTTATCCAACCTTGGTTTCAACAATTCTCGCTCATACAAACCCTCCTCTTTCTCGATAATTAGACTCCTGGAGCTCCACCCGGGGCCTATCCATGGATCTCTGCATCCAGAGCCCTCAGTCATTGGATGGGGTTTCTGGAAAGACTATTAGGGTGTTTGGCCATCCCATCACCAGAGTAGGTCAGTTCGGGCTGTCTCTCAACCATTGCCAGCAGTCTATTGTGGGGGTATCTTTGTGGATTTCTGTGGGCCTCTCTAGCACTTTGTTTCTTCCTTTTCTCATGTGGTCTTCATTTACTATGGTCTCCTATTCCTTGTTCTCCCTCTCTGTTCTTGATCCAGATGGGATCTCCCGCTCCCCCAAGCTCTCTTTCCCTCGACCCTCACCCTTCATTACCTCCACTCATGTCCAGGCTGTTCATGTAGATCTCATCCATTTCTCTGTCATTGGGCGATCCCCGTGTCTTTCTTGGGGTACTGTTTTCCAGGTAGCCTCCCTGGTGATGTGAGTAGCAGCCCAGTCATCCTTGTTCCACATTTAGTATCCTCCTATGAGTTAGTACATACCATATTTGTCTTTCTGAGTCTGGGTTACCTCACTCAGGATGATTTTTTCTAGATCCATCCATTTGTCTGCAAACCTCATGATGTCATTGTTTTTCTCTGCTGAGTAGTATTCCATTGTGTATATGTGCCACATTTTATTTATCCATTCTTCAGTTGAAGGGCATCTAGGTTGTTTCCAGGTTTCCAAACTTCTAATGTAAAAGCTAAAACAATTGTAAAGTAAACATGTAAAAAATCCATAAATATATTCTGTGTTAGGAAATAAAATATGCCCTATAACACATAACTTCTATATTCCCCTTGCTTCTTGTATGGTATTGTTGTCTTGATTTAGTGTTCTTTGTGGCTTTATTTTTCAAAATGCAGTCTATTCAGTTATGCTTCCTTAAACAACATATTTTGATTTTCCTTAGTTTCCAGTGTTAAATGTATTAGCCAATGTTCAAAATAATGCTTATTTCATTTTTGTATGTTACTCAACAGTGATGAAAGTAAGTATAGTTATTTTATTTCTTGCCAATTTAACTTTTAATATATCAGAATTTGTATGGTTTTGGTGACTATAAATAGATTTTTAGTTTATTTATCAACCTTGAACAGTGCAGACAAGAGTGTCCAGTTGTTTTCCAAAGTTCCAATTTCCTCTCATACACATGCTATCTGTGCATCTGTGTAATTCCACCTATTAACCATGCTTATCCTTGTCCAATTTTCTTTTTTAAACCCATCTAGGAGACATGTGGCAATCTTGCATGAAGACATTAATTCATCTCTCACTGGCTGAAAAGGTTGAACAATCTTTATGTTTTAATGCTTATTTCAATTTCTATCTTGTAGAAATTGAGTTGTATTGCTAATATCCGGGATTTCTTTACGTATAAGAGAGATGAACTATTTTTCCATTAAATATATTTTATATTTGTTCTTCTAACATTTATGCTTGTAATTAGGCCTTTATATTAGCAGAAATTATTCTAGGGTAGTTAGCTGGTACCTCATTTTTTCTTTGTGGCTATAGCCTTCCTTGCTAACTTAAAATTTTCCCTTTCCTGGAAGTCAAGAAGTTATTTTGTTATCATCTAACCATTTATTCTTTGAATGTTCACTATTATTTATAATTCAACTGGAATTATAGGGATTGGGATAGTACCCTGTTGGCAGGCAAGTTTTCATATGAACATGAGTGGTTTTTCTGAGCTTCAAATTCTATTCTATTAATACATGCATTTATTGTTAATCATTATTAATTATCATAGGGATATGTTAAAGAGTAGTGTATTGTAACACAAAATTTTCCTGGTTTCCCCTTTTTCACAGTGGGTTATTTTTTGTTGTTGCTGTTGTTTATTGCTTGTGCTAGTTTGAATATAATTGGCCCCCACAATCTCATAGGGAGTGGCACTACTAGGAAATGTGGCCTTGTTGGAGTGGGTGTGGTCTTGTTGGAGGAAATATGTCACTGTGGAGGTGGGCTTTGAGGTCTCCTATATGATCAAGATACCACCCATTATCTCAGATGATCATTTCCTGTAGCCTGCAAGATGCAGAACTCTCAGATACTACTCCAGCATTGAGTCTGCCTGCATGCCATCATGTCCCACCAAGATGATAATGGGCTGAACCTCTGAACTATAAGTGAGACATCCCAATTAAATATTTTCCCTTGTACAAGTTGCCATGGTCACAATGTCTTTTCACAGCAATAGAAACCTTAACTAAGACAGACATGCTCATGCCATTTTTATTTATTCATTTTTAATGCCGTCTCTCATACAGTGCATCCTGACTGTAACCTCTCCTCTCTCCACTCCCAGTCCCTCCTCACCTCTTCTCTCCTCCCAGATCCACTTCCCTTCAGAAAAGAACAGTCCTCCCAGGGATATGAACTGAACACAGCATAACATGGTGCAATAAGAATAGGCACAAACACTCATATAAGGAAGTACTATTACTTAAAAAATAAATTAAAAATTCAGTAATTTCTCAATCTGTTATTGCAATATCTCTAATTATGTAAATAGAAAGGCATAGAGGTGTGTATATATTTTCGTATTTTTGTGTACATGCATAATTTGTATATGTATTATGCATATATTTTACATCTTAATATATTTGTTTCATGTGTGGGAGCATTTATACTTTCTGTATATAATGCATACATTTGGTTTACATATTGCAGTATTGTATATATGTTTTGAACACATATGTTCATTCATGTGTGTGGATGCACAATTAAAAACTCTTGAACATCATTTCAGGCAATTATTATTATATGCCTTTGGCACATATTACACTAAATAACCAATATATTTTCTTATATATAATTTATATAAATTATATATATGCCACTTGAATCCAAATTAAATCTATATAATATATTTGGTTAATTTATTTGAAATAATATTACTACTATAATCAAGTAAAGATTTTAATTTAGAATGAACCATTTTAACAGGAAGTTGTATGTTGTAGAATTCTCTGACTACAAATCCTGTTTCTTCTACTGTTAAGATCTTATATTACTATGCTGCATTTCTCAGAAATAATGAGAAAATTTTGATAGGCTGTAATTTTATGTGCATACTTTATTCATATCTCCTAATTGCTTCCTTTCCTAGGATTTCTTTGTAGATACCATAACATCAGTAGCTGTATTATTACTACTATCACCATCTCACTATTTTTTTTAAAGATTTATTTTATTACTTTATACTTAGGTATGTGTGTGCATGTGTGGGTATGGGTATGTGCTCCTGAGAGTAGGTGCTCAAAGAATTCAGAAAAAAGCATTGGTTCCTTGGAGCTGGAGTTATAGGTAGTCCAAGATGGGTGCTGGGAACTAAACTTCAGTCCCCACAAGTGCATTGTACATTCCTAGCTTCTGAGCTCTTTCTCTAACCCCTACTACTCCAATATTTAATCACCATATTTCTTTAGGGCTCTTTAGATAGACGGTTTCTTAGATATTCCATGATCCTAATGTTCTTTCCTGAGTCTTAGTCAAATGTTTTGAATAGCATCTCTTCAATGTGATTTTTCTGAGGCTTTCTCAAGATTCAAAAGGAATATAGCTTTTTAGGTGGGATAAAGCATCATTTTCTTGCATCACAACCATGATACTCTCTACAGACATGACTTGTCTCTACTGATAACCTTGACTGCCTGGCTAAGGTAGTATGTGTCAAGTTACTACAGAGTTACTTGTGTCCTCCTTTCCACATATATTCTTCTGAAAGAAAGAACTGTGTACATCTCACATTTAAAAAATAGAAATTTATGGTCTGTGGTGGTATTGTGTTCCCCAAAATATTGTGTACTCTAATAAATTTATCTGGGGTCAGAGAACAGACAGCCACTAGATACAAAGGCTAGAAAATGGTGGCACTCACACCTTTAATCCCAGAAAGCCAGCCTTTAATCCCAGGGAGTGGTGGTAAAAAGCAGAAAGGTATATAAGGCGTGAGGACCAGAAACTAGAAGGTTTTGGCTGGTTAAGATTTTGGCTGGTTAAGCATTCAGGCTTTTGAGCAGTAATTCAGCTGAGACCCATTCCAGATGAGGACTCAGAGGCCTCCAGTCTGAGGAGACAAGACCAGCTGAGGATCCGGCGAGGTGAGATAGCTGTGGCTTGTTCTGTCTCTCTGATCTACCAGCATGGACCCCAATAACTGGCCTCGGGTTTGATTTTATTAATAAGAACTTTTAAGATTCCTGCTACATCTGAGATGCATGATTAAGTGGGCTACCTCGTAGTCCTGGTTCTGTGCCTGAGTGGTAGCTCTCTCGCCTGCCACATGTAGCAAGGGGCAAAAGGAGGGAGAGCTTTTTTTCCTCACCATACCACCACATGGCAGATGGGGGGAGGTGGTTAGTCCTCCTGGGCCAGCTGACCTTTGCCCCCACCAACAGGGTCAGTTCTATTGTGCTGCGTGGCAAGGTACAGGGCCTGCTCTCCTGAGTGCAGTTCCCAGTGGGGGGGGGGAGGGGCAGTGTGTAGCTGACACTATTGTAATGTTTGAGATACAACTAACATGCAGCATATATTTTTGTTGTCGAGTGAATAAGAAATTTTGTCTTGTCAAGGTATTGCTGCCTTACTGTAGTGATCCATAATGTCTCTAAATCAGCAGCTCCAATTATTCTTGTGCATTTTTTATTTCATGTTCTTTTTCTAAATTTGCTACATTTATTTTATGTTTATTAATACATGCATGTGTGTATGTATGTGCACCTTATGTGTGCAGTGTCTGCAGATGCCGGAGGAAGGTGTCAGATCCCCCTGAAAATGAAATCAAAGATAGTTGTGAGCTTCCATGCCTGTCCTGGTGCACAGGTGGTAAACCTTGGTCCACTGTGACAGCAGTAAATGATTGTAACTGCTGAGTTATCTCTCCACCATTTTATCTCATATTTTACTAATATGCACTTTAAACATCTATGCATTTATTAAAATAAACATACTGATATAATTATCTATTAAATGTAAGTGCTTACAACAGTTCGGAGCACAGATGATAATCACAGATCCATTTATACATTTCAGAATAATGGGACTTTTGCCGTCTATGTAAGTACTTCCTGTATTCTCATTCCTCACATCTAGATTGTTAGTATAAGTCTGTGTGCTCTTGGTGGTTAGTATAAATCTATCAGCGTCACACAGGTAGCCTCATCTGTGTTGTTAGAGACATGTTGAACTGACACACCACAGACACTTACCCTGCAGCCTGCCTGAAAATGCTGTTACAGCTGTTAAATGGCT
The DNA here is from genome assembly GCF_004664715.2 of Peromyscus leucopus. Lineage (NCBI taxonomy): Eukaryota > Metazoa > Chordata > Mammalia > Rodentia > Cricetidae > Peromyscus > Peromyscus leucopus. Next base: position 14,422,522 of record NC_051086.1, read on the forward strand.
TTCAACCCAAATTGAGTGACAGTAAATGTTTATTTCAAGCTTTCCCAATTCAACAATTGAGATTATAGCATGTGGCATCTATTGTATAGTACCTTGTTTCATCACAAGAGAGTGAAATGGGGTTCAGCATAATTGCCCAAGAGATGATAGGTTGGATTTGCCAATAATTCAAGAGCTACTGAAACAGTCCAGCTCATTTCTAGCACCTTGTCATGTATTCCTAACTCTGCTTCCCCCCCTTATAATGCATGTGTGCAGAATCCTTTTCTCCTTTGAAATAAAGAGAACACGGCATATATATTGTAGATTGACTTTACCTTAGTTTCTCATAGTGTTTCTGAACAATGAACTGCAATATTGACAAATGTGTCTATTATAGCCAGAGAGTGGAACAAACTGACAACGAGATTTAATCAGTTCTCCCCAAGAGCATCCTACAAAATTAGCTTTTTAAAAGTGGGTTAATTTTCAATTAATTTATAAAAGATAAAACATGAGTAATAAAATAAAATTTTCCTTTGGAATTAGCTAGAGCAAATGCTTATTGCACAGTGTTAAAAGACATGTTTGCAGGTGGAGCTTTGAGAGCTGTAAGCTAGGATTTTCTGTGTCTCTCCTAAGCCACTATCCCCTCCTGAGAATTTGGATAAGACCCTTGAATAGTAGATATTTCATTTTCTTTATCTGTCTAGTAGCAATGATATTTTACATATCACTACAGGGTTTTCTATGAAAATGGAGCCTTACAATATGTGTGAAATTACTTAAGGAAGTATTATGCCATGTATAAATATTTGTTTTCACATAAACTTGTGTGTACACACAATACTGTACTATCTCTTCCATGGGAGGTTACTTGCACAGATAAAATCATGGGGGCAGTCTATTGTTCTTGGTAACATCCCAAAAACCTCAAAGAGCACCAGGCGCTGGTTGCGTACGCCTTTGATCCCACCACTCGGGAGGCAGAGCCAGGCAGATCTCAGTGAGTTCAAGGCCAGCCTGGTCTACAGAGTGAGATCCAGGACAGGTACCAAAACTACACAGAGAAACCCTGTCTTGAAAAACAAAAACAAAATAAAATAAAACAAAACAAAAACCTTCAAAGAGCAAAGAATAACTCATATAGATTTGTCTTCTCTACATACTTAGTAAATCGTGATCCTTAAAGAGGAAAAACAAATTGTACTTAACAAGTGTATTCACTTAGGCAAACAAGACATGTTAAACATGAGAGTTTAGTTGACAAATATGTGGTAAAATATGAATTAATATTTGCCTCAAGTATCAACCAATTGCAAAGTGTTAAATCTGGAAGTCACATCTCCATATGTTTCTATGCTTTGGTTTCTGTCTCTAGCTAAGGCAGTTAGTCTGTTCTTCTGGCATTAGAGAGCTTTGCCTTTGAGCCCAAGGCTGCAATGGCTTAAGGATTTCCATCAAGGTCCAGCTTCCTAAAGGTTTCATCTCCTCCAGAAAGCACCACTCCAGGTATCAAGTCTCTAACATGGGTGGCAATAGTGGAATATTCGACATAAAAAACATAGTAGTTAGTCTCCAACACCAAATCAGTCTTCAACACTGCCTCTACCCCTTCCTTTTAGTCTCTATTTTCCTACGCAGCCCTCTTCCCTATTCTCTTTTGTGGCTATTACCCAATTTCTTACTTCAAATGTTCTATTATAAACTGTGACCTTTCTATACTACTTATAAAAGAAATACAGTACTTTAGAGGAGTATTTGTCAAACACTCTCCATAAGTCTATACAGACACACCAATACATCTCTCTGAATTATCCCATGATGTTCTTCTTCTTGAGCACGGTGTAGTTCAGGTCCTCTTGAACACAAGTAAAATTTCATCCAGGATATACCTCAGCTATGTTTCTGGACTTTTGGAATATTACCCTTAAAGTCCCCCTTTCTCTGAGACAACTTGATTCAGCCACACTTCTAATTTCTATGCACTGAAATGTTATTTCTCACATATTGTATGTATTCATTTCTCCATATGAAATTCACATTACTTTCATATTTGATAGTTCAGTTCATGTAGAAAGCTATCCATAACAATCTACTCACAAAATCTGTGTTTAGTTCTTTCTTGATGCTCTCCATGCTGTTTTCTATGATTTTATGGTGAAACTTAAAATGTACTTTGTTTTAAAATATTTTAAGACTATATTAAAGTTACATAATTTCCTATATTCCTTTTATTTTCAAGGGTCTCTTTCTCTTTAAATATTTTATATATACGTATATAAAATATTCATCCTACTCAGTGTTACTTGTATGTCTACGTTTGCAAGGCTGACCAGTTGGTATTAGATAACCAATCGTTGTGCTCATGCCTGGGGAAGACTATTTCTCCTGTTCTCAGCATTCCTTTGTTGTCTGTAGTTCTTTGTCTAGGGTTGAGGTCCTGTGAGCTTTCCCCACTTTCGTGTTATCATGTCTATTGGCTTTGCCCTTGTTTTTGGTCTTGTTAAGGCAGCCATGATGGTGAGATTTTATGTGTGTAGCTTCTCACTTTCCTAAATACACTTACCTTTATTCATGTGCTTATTATACCACCATCTAACAAAGCTCAAAAAAATTGTTACTTAATCACAGTGCAACACACCTGCAGCCTACAATCCTAGCACAACGTGTCTATAATCCCAGCATGAGCGAGGTTGGGGCAGGAGGATCATGAATTCAAGGTTGGGTGGGGTTACATGATGAGACCCTCATCTCAATAAAATAAAATTAAAAAGTACAAATGCTTGTGCCTGTTGTCTTTCGAGAATCTTATAAAGCTGTTTACTTGAAAATTCAGAAGTTGTGAAGTTGCTAGACTCCTTACTGCAGGTTGACTTTGGAAGCATAAATGGCCAAGGGAAGCAAAACCTGAAACGAATGAACATCTTAGGCGTGGAATGCAATCTGACCCAAGTCATTGCTTCAAATCCGTCACTAGTCCTTTATCTTGTGGATAAGATGGAAGTTCAGAAGTACATGTCTGATTTACACATCCGAATCTGCTAGCTAGATTACTATGCATTCAAAACTAAAATAGTCTTACTTTGTCAGTGTCATGATGTTTCCATACATTGACAATGCAGTATGTGTGTATTTATTTTAGTGCCTTAATATATTTTTGATGTGGTATTTTGCTAATGGTTAAATGAACTGTTCTCTTAAAACGCTGTTCATTGAAAGGGTTTGTTAAATGATTTACACTTGTTATAAAATAGTACATGTGGGAAAAAAAAAGAGAATCTCATAATAAGCCAAATACCTGTTTTCAGTAAAATATATTTTAACTAATAGTACATATACACTTACCTGTAAATATTTTAAAAGAATGGGTACCTCTGAGAATACCTAGTTACAGAGTTATAAAATCAGAATTTCTGGAATAGAACTTACTTATGTTCTTTTTAAGCCAGTAAGATGCCATGATATTTGTCTGTTGTGCACAATGAACATGTGCATGGAAAATAAAAATTAAAAAAAAAACATTAATATTGCACTGGATGTGTGTGTGTGTGTGTGTGTGTGTGTGTGTGTGTGTAATAAATTTGTGCATTTACATGTATGCAGTTGAAGTGCTGGTGTATGTGAATGTGGAGAATAGAGGTTGACACTGGGTATCTTCTTCTGTTCCTCACCTTATTTTTGGAGTCAGGATCTTTCACTAAGCCTAAAACTCATTGACTGGCTATACTGACTGGCAAGTGAGCCCTGGGTTCTGCCTGTTGGTGCCCGCTTTTGTCCACTACAAATAGTGAAAAGTGCTCAGCTTTCATAACAGGGCTGGGATCTGTTCTCAGGCCCTCATGCTTGTGAGTCAAGTGCTTTACCCACTAAGCTATCTCTCCAGTCCACAGAGCAGTAATTTTTAAGTATGTTTCTTGAACCAGCAGCATCAGCATAATTTAGAACATTGACAAGAAGCACCAGGTCTTGCCTATAGTTGGACTATCCTCCAGATATATATGAACATAATTTTGCTGTCATGTGGAGCCAAAAAATCTATCATTTCATAAGTTTTAGGGGCATTTCTGACACAAGCTAAAAATTGAGGCTCAGTGCTCTAAACCACACTTCAGGCAATGTTGGTATTGTCTGCCCTATATAACATTAATATATGTCATTGTAGTGGACTTGCTCTTTGAGACCAGGCCTAATGTCAGCATCTTTCTCAACACAGAGGTCCTGTAAAACATTGACCATCAGTTATGACTTAGGTCTATGATTATTTTTGTGTCTTAGTACAGAGGAAACTGTTGAGGAGACAACATTGAACAAGAAGGAATACTTTGAGGATGGAGACCTGCACTTCTGTGTGCCTCTAAAAGGGAAAAGAACAAAAAGAAATTGAAGCTTCTGCAAAAATCGGAAGAGGTATCAGGAGCAGGATGGGAAAGAAACCAGATTGAGGCAATTGTAACAGGACATAACAGAAAGGACTGGAGTCAGAAGCTCTTGATACCATCATTCTTAAAACCGATCTTACTAATTTATATTTATGAACCATATTTAGTCCCCATACCTCAGTATCTAAAGACATATTTTGATACCGAATGTACCAGGAGGAATTTTCCTAATTCACTTGTCTGATCGGATGAGAAAGATGAGACAAATGAACATTCATATTTATTTGAGGCAGTATTTCCAAAAAGGCAGGAATTAAAACAATTTTAATAATGTTTGCATTTTTTAAATTCATGATAATGGATTTAATACAATTAACACTGAAACCTTTTAGCCCCCAACATTTTATTGTCTTGAGGAAGCCTTTTTCTCTCATAAGTGGCTCTATCTGTGGGTTGCTGATGCTTTCCTTTTATGAGGTAAGGGACATATCAAAGGAAAATGCAGTCTCCATTTAGCTAAACCATTATGTGTTTGAAGGATCAAAAGGTCCACAACAGTGTACAAATAATAATATCCAGAGTGTTTTAAAGGTATTTATAATGTCCCCATTTAATAAATATCTCTTGTATTGCCCATTATATTGCAAATGTTTTGAGAGCTTGAATGGTGCATTCTGCATGTGCTTCTAAACCTAGAATTTGTGTAACTCTGCTGTCCCCAACAGGTGGCTGAGTGAATTAAATGTTTTAATCACAGGACATTCCCGGTATATCTAACAGTTAAAAGTCGAAGAATGTGGGATGCTGTTATTTTTCTTAAGCTTGAGATGTTTTGTGCAGCACAATCAAGCATTAACATATTACATCTGGGAAAGCAATTATTATTTTTTCATTTGCCTGAAGAGGATAGTATGGACATATATCAGCCAAACAGCTATCTATGTTTTTTATTCTCTAGCAGCAGATTTATTTCACCATTAAATGCAGAAAGATCATCAATATCCACTACATGGCTTCAATTAACTGAGCATTTTGTCAACTACTGCCATTCTCCAGCTGCCGGATATACCATAGAAGAGAATAAAGAACCTGGCTCATTTTCTCATCTTCCTTCTCAATTAAACAACGGAAAATAGAATAAGGGGACATTAAAACTGAGCCTGCCTTTTATTTGGCATCTGTACTTCCAAAGATAATTTGTGAAAAATTACTTCTAAAGGCAATTGTGAAATTTGTGTAAGAGAAAGGCCAATATAAAGGCAAGGAAAAATGTTTTAGAAATGATCTTCTTCTCTCATCTCTTTCACATTAAACCACCTTGCTTCTCCTGTTCCCAAGAAAGTCTTAGCAAACACCAAGACATAAAGGGACTCATAAAGTGATTTCATTCAGCCAACATAGACATACTCAAGTAGGTTATAGATCAATCATGAAAGATGAAAAAAGTCATTAGTGCAATTCTACATAATGATGGGAGCATTCTTGTTGTATTTTTTAAATGACACAGGCAGTTTTCTTATTATCAATTGAATATTTTTCTCAACTGAATATGCCAGCTGGAGACAACGTTATTCTTCCTATCATATGTTAGCTATGTAGTATATGTAGCTACATAGTAATGTTATGTTAACATTTTTCCTGTCAAAATATGTTAATGTTATGTCATAGAACATAACATCTGGGACAATATTTGAAAGAGGAAAGATTTATTTGAACTGATGGCTTCAGTGTCTAACAGTAACTAGATTCACTACTTTGGGCTGAGGTGAAACAGAATATTATGGCTACACCAGCTTGCTTGCCTTATAGCAGCCAGAAGAAGAAAGAGGAGATCAAGGAAAGGACCAAGAGCTATTTTTCCAAGGCCTGCCCTTGTGGTATGAAAATGAATGAACATGGCATCAAGAGGCTCATATATCTGAATACATGTCCCTCAGTTGGTGGAACTTTCTGGGAAGGATTAGGAAATGTGGCCTTGTTGGAAGAAGTATGCCACTGGGGACAGGCCTCTTTTTCTGACTCCTATTTGTAGATAAGAATGTAAGCTCTCAGTTATTGCTCCAGTACCATGCCTTACTGCCTGCTGCCATACTTCTAACCATTATAGTCATAGGCTCTGTATGCCACTGATAAATTCTTTGTTCTAAAAGTTGCCTTAATAATGGAATCTTCACAGCAGTAGAAATGTAGCTAAGACAGCTAAGACTTACTTCCTCCAATCAAGCCCAACCCTACTCTGCTTCCACCCCCTTCCAATAGTACAGTCAATTATGAATACATCAAAGGATTAATCCATCTGTTGGGTCAGGGCCCTCAAGACCCAGTCACTTCTCCAAAGTCCCATCAGCTGATACAAAGCCTTTAACACATGTGCCTCTGAAGACATTTCATATTCAAACTAGACAGATGAAGTGAATTAAAATGTGTATTTAATTTAGGTAGAGATTAAACAACACAAGCAATTCAAAAAATTTACACAAATGACAACATGAAGGCAATAACACAATTTTTGTTTATCATGTTTTGTTGAAGGAAATGTACAGCTTGACTCCACCTATCTGACTGTAAAGAGTCAGATAAAAGCAATGTGGATATCTATTTTAAAGCTACTATGTACCTGGTATATGCAGATAGACACAACCACTCAATACAGAGTGATAGATCTAACAACCGTTATTTGGGAGGCAGGGGCAGTACTAAGATACCAGAATGTGGTGATGGAAGACACTTTAGAGAAAGAAAAGAAAAACATCAAATTGACGTTTTCAGGCCTTAGACATGTCATTAAAATATTAAAGAACATGTTTGATCAAGACATGAAGATATTTCTTGTTCACAGTCTTTATCTTACTTGAACAACTACAAAGTAGATTGTTGGCACCATACTTTAAGGACTTTCAGTCTTCATATTATATTGAATAACATTCCTATGCTCATCTCCATAGGAAACAGAAAAAGTCAAAAAGGTTTTCAAAGTCAAACACATCTTTGTTCAGGGAGTATGATTGAAAGACCTACTTAGCACAATACTAGAATGACATGAAATCTAAGACCTCATCTCTTCCTTCACGCCTAATAATCTATGGTACTGAGTAGTAAAAGAAGCTGTAAGAGATGGCACAGTCAGAATTCAATGAGACTAACAATTGGCTTTGTGAAAACAAACCCAATTGAACTAAAGAAAGGAGGTCTAAAAAGCCAGTAAGAAAAGACATAAGCAGGAAAACATATAGAAGAGAAAACTTGGAAGGCACTGAGCACATTCAGTCTTAGATAATTTAGAGACAGAAATTAAACAAAGACTAAAGTGCCTACTGAGCATCACTATAGAGTGAGCAATTCTGTTTGCATTTCAAGGAGATAGTTAGGCTGTGGTGACATGAAGATATTTGAGTATACAGGAAATAAAGGCTGACATCATACATCATGAAGACTAGAAAGGGCAGTGAAGGAGTTAAGCTAATCAGAGCCTAGAATGCAGAAGCTGTGACGACTTTTAAAAAAATAGGCATATTGTCACTAAGGAGACTGAAAGACTGGGAGGCTATGGACAAGCAATGCTGTTAGCATTCTAGAGATGAGAGAATTCTGAGAAATTGTAACTACTAAACATTCAGTGTAGACCGAATAGGCAGATCATGGAAATGAAGGTCATTGAAGAAGAGAAAGTCGAAAATTAGGATGGGGGGTCATGAAGATGATTAAAGGGCCTGAAGCCGCTGACAGCCACTGGAGTGCACAGGGAGACTGGGGCAGGAGTCACTTCACAAAGCATGCAAGGTCTTGGGGCAAAGGTGAGGAGGAGGCACAGTGAAGTGCCATGAGCCTCTTGGTAGGATGATTTTCCTAAGAGGATAAATGCTAATTTAGCTGTGAAATGAGGGATAAGTGAAAAGTCAACAGGAGATTAAACAGACTTATAAGTAGTCGAAGTGCAGAGAATACGTTGACAGAGCGCAGAACCCTAAATGCAATATCTATATCACCTCTCTCCTTGAGGTGAGGTAATACCCAGAAGAGGAGGCAGGCAGATTATAAGAGCCAGAGGTTGAAAAGGACTTCCTTCAAAAAATGTCCTCTGGATATGACAAAGCCATTGCATTCATGAATTCACAGCACCTCTGGTTACCCGAACAATATCAAGCCAGTCAAAATTTCAGCATGCGTGCAGTCACGGTTCACGTGACCAAGACCCCTAGCTGAGAAGCTGTTGCCAGTTGACGGCTGGTGGAGGAAGGCAAGTCACTTTCCTTCAAGGTTATGGCCTGTGATAGGTCACCTGTGTTTCAGTGGATGGCCTGATATCCGTGCGTACATAGGCAGCATTAGTTGATTAGAAATGGGGGGGGGGCGCACAGGCAGTGGTGGCTCACGCCTTTAATCCCAGCACTCAGGAGGCAGAGGCAAATGGATCTCTGTGAGTTCAAGGTCAGCCTGGTCTACAGAGTAAGTTCCAGGACAGGTTTACACAGAGAAACCTTGTCTCAAAAACCAAAAATTACATGAAATTGAGAGGGGAATGTGTTGGTGGGATAGAGGAGGAGTTGGATGGAGACAGACATGATCAAAATACATTGTGTAAGTGTATGAAATTCTCAAAGAAAAATATTTTCAGAAAGGAAATCAGTCTCTCCTGTCAGCCATGCGATATGTAAGATGCGGGAAATTGACAACTGTTCATAATGAAGAGGAGAGGGTAGATGTGAATTTCTTCGTGGTAATAGCAGGCCTCAGCAGCAGGCTGCCCCTTTAGCTGTCTAACTTCTTACTTAGTAATACTCACTGTCCTTAGAACTGCACATGTACACTTGTATTTAATCTGTGTGGGATTTTGATATTATATTTATGGCTTTATCTGTCATCATGTTCATCCTTGTACTTGCTAACAAGTCCAACCCATAGCTATACACATAAATATTTAGTATGAACTATGTGAATTAAAAAAAAAGACATGACCCCCATTAGAAATATTAGTGTCTTTCTCCATCAATGAAACAACAACCAAAAATATGAATATATCTTCTCAATAAAACTATACTTGTGCTGTCATGTGCATAGTCAGGAGATAAGATAGCCAGAACTCTGTTTATACAGTCTGAATGATAATCCATCCAGTTAGGAACATAGTAGTAACAGTACTTCCATGTGTATTATGCATAAAGAGACACAGAAATACATAAAAGAAATAAAAATATAAAGAAATAAAAATTAGGTTTTAAAAGCATCGATACAGAAATCTGTTTATGAAAAGTAAAACAATGAAAATAACATTGCATAGGAGTCACTGTACATTCTTCTGGTCTTGACTTCAGCCTTCCAATTTAATTCTTTTTAATCTCCCTTGCTTTTATGTTTCCTGGTAATGCTTCTATTGAAGTATCAGAATTTGAAATTATAACCCCAGGGACAGCACTGCAATTGTCTGAGCTCAGAGTGGCTGTTGTAACGAGCAAGACTACAGGTTCTGTCACTGTTCCAGTTAAAGGATCAATATTTGTATCTTGTCCAAAGTTGGCTTTCTCTCCTTGACAATAACTTCCACCACTCCCTTGAGGAATAACCTGAAAATATCTGCTATTTTCTATAAGAGGTCTCCTTTTTTCTCTCACTCTCCATTGTTTTGGCAAAACAGTTCTTGTTCTCACTATCTCTGATCCTATCCAGCTTACCCCCTCATCCAATTCAGCATTAGCACTACTGTTGGACATGGGATGTGAACTGGATGGAAGCTGGTCTCAAAGAGGTCATAGAGTCAAACTGATATTTAGTTACTTCTCAAAAATGTATTTTCTAACAGCACAATTACAACTATTAGATAAAGAGTCAGGCATCACTGCTGAACACACACATGAAATCAATGTTTCATTAGTAGAATTTAAAGAATAAGTTCTGAGGGGCCCCCAACTGGATCAGGCCCTCTGAACAGGTGAGAGAGTTGATTGGCTTGATCTGTTTGGGAGGCATCTAGGCAGTGGGACCAGGTCCTGTGCTCATTGCATGAGTTGGCTCTTTGAGACCTGGGGCTTATGCAGGGATGCCTGACTCAGTCTGGGAGGAGGGGACTGGACCTGCCTGGACTGAGTCTACCAGGTTGATCTCAGTCCTCAGGGGAGGCTTTGCCCTGGAGGAGGTGGAAATGGGGGGGTGGGCTGGGGAGAAGGGGAGGAGGGCAGGAGGGGGGAGAACAAGGGAATCCATGGCTGATATGTAGAACTGAATGGTATTATAAAATAAAATAAAAGGAAAAAAATCAAACACTTCAAACAAAAGAATAAATTCACTTACATTCATTTATTTATGTATGTTTACATCTGTGTGCACACACGTGTGTGATTGTGTGTTCGTGTACAGGTCAAAAAACAACTTGTAGGAGTTCCAGGGATTTAAATCAGATCACCATGTTTAAAAGCAAGTCATTTTATCTGCTCAGATTTTAATGAGGCCTTGATTAGTATTCTTTATATATGTTACTTTTATGAAGTCAAATATAATAGTCAAAGTAAGCAGTCTTCCCATCAATTAATAGATCACATAAGTAAATGATAAGATCATTCTTTTGATGAAACAGAGCCTGTAAAAACCACTAACACCTGTGTTATAGCTTAGAGAAACTTGGGGGAAATTATGATAAGAAGATAAATCTTGTTGGTATGTTTATTGCTGGAGACCTTTAATATTTTAATGATGTATATATTTTGTTTGATCTTTTATTTGAAGTGCTGAGGGCTTACAAGAAGTGGAATCATTAAACGCACAAGACAGCATGTGGTGAGAAAAAGTAACTGGGATTAGGAGAGGAAATCCTTGGATCCTAGTCCAACTCTTTTTCTGCCTTAGGCAAGGTATTTTGCCTCTTTCTTTGTAAAATTAGAGATGTATATCATATCCTTCTGTATTTCCTTCTGATTCCATGATTCAAATAAAAGTTTACAAAACATTATTGCAGTGTTAGCTAGGTCTCATAGCAAATGTCTTTCTCTACTTAGTTACAAGGATCTGTCTTCCAAATGTTTACCAAAAATATAGTAAAGTCTCAGCATCTTAAAGATTTGTAAATATAGTGAGAAATGCATTAAAGCTTTTTTATATGTTACAAGACTTATCTTTTCTGAGATACTTTTTCAAGGCACATGATGCTAAACCTCTCTTTATATAGCTTTCCAAATATTATTACGAAGTATAAACCACCTTTGGAAGTTTCTCCTAGAACATTCAGTGTTTATCTTCAAAGTTAACATTGTTCAATTGCTCTGTCTGTTAAAGTCAAAATTAGCAAACTATTTTAGATATGATGCATGTTGTTACTAGATTATCAGACATGTATCATAACATTAAACCATTCAAACCTTTTGCCACATTAGTATGTTCTTGATCAACCCACTTAAGATGTTTCATATACTCCACTTTAGGAATGAAAATGCATCCTTACCTTATTTAAATTTTCAATTACCTCCACCATTTAACAGCGTACTATAAAAAGCTGTCACTATGATGGTGAGAAGGAAATGTAAAATTGAATGAATACGAATACGTGAGCAAGTAAGTAAAGGAACCATACTGAAGCAAAAACATGACTATATAAGTCTTTCACATGTGTTGTTTTGACTTTTTCTTTTTTTAAGATTTATTTATTTATTTATTTTGTATACAGCATGTATGACTGCGGGCCATAAGAGGGCACCAGATCTCATTATAGATGGTTGTGAGCCACCATGTGGTTGCTGGGAATTGAACTCAGGACCTCTGGAAGAGCATAAGTGCTCTTAACCTCTGAGCCATCTCTCCAGCCAATGCTTGACTTTTTCTAGGCTCTGTAAGATACTTTTGTTGTGCTCAATTTTATTTTGTCAATTAGAGCAGAAAGGGATTTTAAGCAACTTGCTTAAGGTTACATTATAAAGAAAAGAACTGAGTCTACAAAGTTCCACTCCAAAGCCCACACCCCCCATATCTATATCTTCAGATATATGTGGGCCCTCAGTTACACAATGCATAGTAAATGGCTAACACAGCAGGTATCATATGATTTAACTACAGTGGGAAAGAAATATAAGCAGGGAAGAAGAATGGGAATGCAAGGTTCAAAGTTGACCTCTGTCACTTTCTATCTGTGAGAGCACAGACAAATCATTCAAGTATCGCTGCTCCCTAGCATCCCAATGTTTAAATTGAATAAAAAAACATTCATTTTCACATGGTTTCTGTGAGAAAATATTATCAGTTTGTATGAATTTAAAACAGTGTCTAACCCAAAGGGGAATTATAATTATTGTTCAATTCTCATTTTTGTTGCTTTGATAAAATATCCTAGCCAAATTTGGGGATATATTATGGTATATTTGGCTTAAATTCCAGGCTACAACTATTGTGAAGAAGTTAAGGCAGACACAGCATCACAGTCACGGTCAATAACACAGAAGGCATAAACACATGGATTCTTGGATGTTCACTTCCTTCTTACTATGTGAGCTCTATCTACTTGTGTATGGCTTCTCCACACATAGGTGCAATCTAGCCAGTCCTCACAGGCATGCCTATAGAAGATAGTCCAATCTATATTAGACAGTTCCTCAAGTGAAACTCTTCCCAGGTGATTCTAGGTTACATCAAGTTGACAGTTAAAATGAACCAACACAGTTATTAGTTACTTTTACTTTTACTGCAAGTATAAAGTATTTCTATTTCTCTATTTAAAAGTAATAGCACAGTTTTTAGTGCACTTAATAAATAGCAGGGAAAGATTACTGGCTGCATTTTCTTTGCTTCTAGAATTTTATTTCTTTGTACACAATAGTTTAATGCCATTTATTTCTTAAAAAATTCATACAATATATTTTTATAATATTATTTCTCCCTCGACCTACTGCTCCAAGATCACCCCTTCCTGTATACCAAATTCTTCATGCTCTCTCTCCTCTCTCTCTCTTCTCTCTCTCTCTCTCTCTCTCTCTCTCTCTCTCTCTCTCTCTCTCTCTCTCTCTCTCTCTCTTGCATGCTCTCATTCTCCAATAAATAGTGATCAAAACAAACAAACCCTGAAGTCCACTTTTTGGTCAGCTACTCCTGTGTGGGAGGCCCACCCTAGAATGTGATTGATATATCTAGTGTCACTCCATTAAAGAAAACTAATTTTCCCTTTCCTAGCATCTATCAATTGCAATTAGATTCATGATTAGAAGTGGAACTTTTCAAGGAGGAAACTGCATTTTCTAGACACAATAGGGCTGAGGCACATATGAACTCACAGAGACTATAACAACATGCATAAGACCTGTTTCTCATTTTATTGTACTCATTACAATTAAATTGTAAATTGGAAATTTAAGAGTTTTCAAAGACCCATGGGTAAGTATTACCTCAGATTCAGGCCCTGTAATATAAAACAATTTACTAAATTATTTGTTCTATTGCTTTTGAACCAAGCCAGATCATACTACAGAGGAAAGAGAATTCTATCAACAGTTCTTATATCTAAAGTCCTTTCACGGGAGATAATAGTAGCAGCTTGACATATTAATATGTTTATTAATTAGATGTAAATCTATAAAATGACATATCTTCTAGAAATTGTTCGCTTAGAGGGTAGAATAAATTACATGCCATGTATGACCTGCAGCAAAAGTCTGGCTGACCTTGGAGCTGTGTATGTCCATGAGCTAAAAGGTTTTATTTTAAATGGCTGGGGACAACAAATCAAAAGAGTATACCACCCCTGAGTATGTACCCTAAGAACTCAAAGTCAACATACCAAAGAGATATTTGCAAAAACACCATGACACGAAGCAACTTGAGGAAACAATGTGTTTATCTAGCTTATGAGTTACAGCCTATTACTGAGGGAAGCCAAGACAGGAACAGTAGTCGAAATCAGAAAGGAATGCTGCCTGCTGGCTTGATCACCATGACTTTCTCAGCCTGCTTTATAATATCCAGGACCACCTCCTAGAAGTAACATCACCCAGAATGGGATGAACCCTCCCACATAAATTATTCACCAGGAAATTGTACCATAGATATGACAATGGGTCAGTCTGATAAAGACAATTCCTGTTGAGGTTGCCTCTTCTCAGGTGATTCTAGTTTGTATCGAGTTGACAAAATCTAAACTGAATAATGAATAAAGACATTTGGCATCTTTGTACACAAGGAACAATGAAATTTATGTCACGTGTGAAAAAATGGATGCATTCGGAGATAAACATATTAGCAAAAAAAGTCAGACTTAGAAGTCAAATATTATATATTTACCCCATTTGTGTATCTACATTCTATATAGTTACATAAAATAATATGTGTATATAGAATCTGATAGTGGACTATTTGGGGCAAGTGAATGGAAATAATAAGAGAGGAAAATGTAGACAGGAAAATATGAGAGGGGGTGAATGCAGTCAAAGCACATGATATACTTGTATGAAATTGTCTTTATAAAATATTTTAGTCCGTAAGTCTATATAACAGCACATAATATGACAATAAATAGAGGGGGAAGTAATCATAAGAAATTTAATTCATATTTTCCATTAATATTCATTGGAGGGCAGCATGTCCTTGATTTTGTACATCTTCTATGACTAGTTCACATTACAGCATGATGAAACATGGGTAACAAAGCCTGTATAGTTCTCAAAGTCTGAAATGTTTAGTATTTGTTTCTTTATTTAAAAAAAAAAGTTGTCAACTTTCATTGCCTCTCTAGTCTCGGACTATGACAGGAAATCATTTCTTTCTTTCTTTCTTTCTTTCTTTCTTTCTTTTTTTTTTTTTTGGTTTTTTCTTTTTAGACAGGGTTTCTCTGTGTAGTTTTGGTTCCTATCCTGGATCTTGCTCTGTAGACCAAGCTGGCCTCGAACTCACAGAGATCCGCCTAACTCTGCTTCCCAAGTGCTGGGATTAAAGGCATGTGCCACCACTGCCCGGCGGAAATCATTTGTTGTGAAAATGATAACTAATAGTGTCCACTGACCTTCCTTCCTTCAGTAATAATTTCTTCATTGTTTCTGCAGAAGAAGAGTACTTGAGTCATTGGAATATCCATCAAAACTCAAGACACCACAGACCAAAACCTATACAAAACATCGACACAACAGTAATATGGAGAGTTGTTGAAGAGGGGCATGCTAGTAAGTCTGGGGTAGGGAGTAGGAGAGGTAGGTGGGGATGAGTGAGACCAGAATCTACTATATGCATGTATAACATTGTCAAAGAATAAACTAATCAAAATGTTTACCTTGATAACAGATTTTAAAACATGACTTTATCAAGAAGTTTGCCAATAAAAAGCTGCCAAAGTCAGCCCCCAGTATCCATCCACAGAGAAAAAGAGAGAGGTGATGACTTTGTTCAAAGTTAGGGGAAATAAACCTAAGCCAACAATGGTCTCCAGGCTGTCAGGATGCTGCTGATGGTATCTTGAGATGGGAAAAAAGACAAAAAAAAAAAAAAAAAAAAAAAAAAAAAAAAAAAAAAAAACCCTGTGAACCCTAGACTAAGGATGTAGAAGCTGTCTTTCTCCTCTGGGGAACAAATGACCCAGATGATGACCACATGTTGAAGACATTGGGATTAATAAATGACTGAGTTTGGTACCAGTTCTAACAAGTGTGTCCTCTGGTTTAGCATTTCTAACAACCTTTTGAAAGCATGGGCTCAACATTATTTTTTAATGAATTCCCTTTGTCCTCTTTCAGGAGCCCTCAGCACTCTTTGGTTACACTTGGGTGACTCATAATTAGTTCTGTAAACTAACATAGATTACAATTTAAAAAATAGCAAGAGTAAAAACAAATATGCTTTCAATCACAGTACATGGTGTGAAAAAGAATTGTCACAGAATGTACTGGCATTACAAATTACCTAGTTTTATTACTTGTGCTCTTATTCATTTACTTATTTATTTATTTATTTTAATTAAGATTCCAGGGACTTTAACTCAGGTTTGCTCTTTCCAATGACATTCTATTTTCTAGACTTTGAACGAGTGATTAAAAAATACATATTTGTTAAGGTTTATCGAAGTTCGTTTAGATAAAACTCCCTGGCTATTAAATTGGTCTTCTAGTAAGTAGCAGAGGGGTTTCTGCAGATCATGTCCTAGACTCCTGGAGTCTCAGGATTGGGTGTCCTCTGATTACAGATGTGAATGGTAGAATCTATATAAGGTTAAGGTCAAGGGATTCTGATAACTCTTTCTTTGTACCATGTTCTTACTATTAACTGTTTAATCTCGAGTGCTTAATTTCAAATCTCTAAGTCTCTCTTTCGAATGACTTGTTCTTTAAATAAGTGAAATGAGACTTGAAAATTGTGCAGTGAGCTCCAGGATTCCAGCATTCATGAGCTGCTACCCATTGTGGAGTGGGTGTTTGGTGATACAGCTGTCTGTTTTTCTTTTTCTTTAAATAACTCCTCACTCATACTACTATCCGTAACCCCAAGAGAACCCATTTGTGTACCAAATTGGACCTGGTTGGTATTCTTGCTTTGAACCATCATTGATTCTCTACCTTGGATAAGGAGAATTTGTCTACATCTCCAAAGGAATAGCATCATACAACATCCCTTCAAATCTACACACAGAATTATCATCTCCATTGTGCTGGCATGAGGAGAAAAAGCCTTTGGGAAGCAAGGATGCCATTGGGTCAGGAAAGTGGAATTAGTGGCACTATGAAAGAGGCTTGGAGTGACCTGTTCACTCTACCAAATGAGGTCAAAGCAAGACTCATGCACCAATCACATTCACCAGTCTCTCCACCTTATACTTCCAGGTGAATGAGTCACTCAGCCTATGTTATGTTGTTATAGCAAGTTGAACCAATTAAGGGAATAATAACTAACCCTCCTTTTCCTTGTGCAGTAAGAAATATAATTACTTATCTTTCAGCAAACACAGTCCAACGATTCTGGAAGGGGTATTGTGACTAAAAGTAAAATGATAGTCACTGTGGTTTGACTATGTTTTGAATATATACTTCCAAAATCCACACATTAGGCATTTGCTCTGTAGTGTGGCAATGGTAAGGCTTGGTTGATACTTAACAGGTGGAGCCCAGAAGAGGATGGCAAGGTTGGCTCCTCCCTATGCTCAAGCTTTTTGACTTGCCATGGTATCTCCCCTCTCACAAATACTTCAGCCATTAAGGTGCCATCTGCCATGAAGTGATACATCCAAGAGGACCCTTGCCAAAGCATACTTGTTGGAGGTTTAGCCACCCAAACTGTGAGTTTCTTTAGAAAATGGTCCACTCTCTAGTATATTGATGCAGTAACAGAAACCTAAGACAGGGATTTTGTTAAATTATAGGTCATGGTGTCTGCAATAACACCCAAGATTCTGAAGTTCCATGAAACCCCTAGATAATGCTCTTGCTGCCCTGGGGCCATGGACCATACATGCTGTAGAAGTCTACTCCCTGAAAGAATTGCATTAGAGGTACATGCCAGTACACACAGAGAAAGAACAAATACAGTTCTGGTCTCATCATAAGTCATTCCACTGAATCTTTTATAATCTGTATGTATCTGGCAGGTTTGTAAGTGGGTTGGCAAGCCATCTATCTCAAATATTGGCTATTTTCTCAGATGTTCAGCTTGGTGTCTGGTTGGAAACGAGCATCCATTTGTCTTTGTGGCAGCTAGGATGGTGAATTTAGCTAGTAGAAGGGATCATAGAAATATGAATAGTGTTCTTTTAAGTTTCTAAGAAAGAAAATTTTTTAACCCATCCATAGAATTTGAACAAATAAACAAATAAACCCCATTCACCATGTCTTTTATAATACCATGTCTTCAACACGATAGACATATAGGAGATGCTGAATGAACGTTGGCTTATGAAGTAATTGATGAAACATACTCACTGGTGTTTTTAATGCACATAGAATAAATAAAGTGAGAGAGAGAGAGCATGTCAGAAATGATAAATTGTATGGCATAAGCAGTGAGTGTAATTTGCTAATAAATGGGAAAGTCGATCGAGGTTGAAACAAGGCTTTGAAGGAGTGATAATCTGAAAAAGGTAGAAAAACAGGGCAGGAAAAAGACATTTCAACCTTTAACATGAGTAGTTTTATGGTCAGAGTCAACATCATGCTTGACTTGGGCTATCTAATGAGACTGCAATCCTAAATGGCATGCTTGTAGGACCTCCTGTCACATAATGTCAGGGATAATATATTAAGTGAGGAAACATGTGAGTTATATTACAACTGCAAGGGAATAAAAATTAAAACCCCTTCATGTGGAAATAGACATAGCTGTGCTACATTTCCCTGTAGAAGAGCATACAGTGGCAATTTTTCTTCATATAATATTACATTAGTTTTAATTCTTATTAATAAGATACAAGAGTCATTAACACTATTAAAAATCTAATTATGTTAGCAATTTTCTATCATGTCATATTTGAGCAGTTAAGTATTGGTATTTGTTTTTCCTAATGGGATTCAAAAGTCTAATTAATAGGCTTTCTTTTGTGGTTAAGTGGAATGAATCTCTATGAGAAGCAAGCCATTTTAATATCTGCAGACAGCTTATTTTCTCATATATCATACTACTGAGCCATCTGGCCATATATGATATAAATTACTAGATAAGAATAATGAGATTATCATGTGAAAATGAACAGAGCCTTTCATTATATGTGACAATGAACAGAGCCTTTCATTATATGTGACATTACAGTAACTATGCCCTAGACTTTCGATACTTCTGTGTCTGCATGATGCCTAGAATGTGCTTATGAATAGGGTGTTGCTAAAGTAAATCTGAGGAAACTTAAGATGACCAGCGCATGGGCCAGTTGCTTTATCTGTTTGTTGGAGCTTTATTATCCAGGGATGAGACTTATCTAATAACCAAAAGTTGTGTTTTATGACTCCAAGCATCTTTAATTAACTGAGGGCTAATGTCTTAAGCAGAAACTCATGTCTGTGGACTATGCTTCTGTTTCTTGGCACTATGCTTGTATTACTATCTACAACTGCATTGTAATCTTGATTGTCTGTTCATTTATTTGTTTTTGAGTCAGGATTTCACTCCTTATCCCTAGTTGACTTCAAATTTAATATATTCTTCCTGCCTCCCTAATGCTGGATAGCAAGTGTAAGTCCCCACACCTAGCCATAAACATTTACCTATATCTGATTATACAACATGTAACTGTGATGTATATAGCATATACGTAACACATTATAATGTACCAAGTAGAATTAATATCCACACACAGTATTATAGTAAAGAATAAGTAATTTAGAAGTAATTATTTCACTGTTTCTCTGTTTCTTTTTTCTTTCCTTTATGGGAGACTAGGGCCAAGTGCAAGTTAGACCTGTGATTTATCACTAAGCATCAAGGCCAGGCCTAGTTGTAAGTGGTTTTTCTGTTTGTTGGTTTGTTGGTTGGGTGTGTTTGTTTGTTTGTTTGTTTGTTTGTTTGTTTTGAGACAAGAGCTTGCTAAACCACCTATTCTGGTGGTTAACGCACTCTGCGGTCCAGTCAGGCTTTGTTCCCTCATAACTGTGATGAGAGGCCTTTGCCACCAACACAGTGCTTCTTCTTTATTATTATTGCAAACAACCCTAATCTTTATTCATTTGTTATGGGAATCAAAGCATATTATGCATCTTCGCACAACTTAATAGAAGCACTCTATCATATTATATAAATATTCCGTGATTATTTTGGGAGTGTTGCTGAATTGTAAGTTCATCAAGATTGTGGCTAATCTTGTATTTTCTGAAAAGCTGCTGATTTAGAATACAGATGCTGTGCTCAGCCCAGTGAAGCCCATTAGAAATGTCCATTCTCACAAAGGAGACTAGCTCTGTTCATGTCTACTTTACATCTTCACCTTCTAGAGGCCATGTACTTTGGAAATGGCTTCTCAGCTTTCAAAACATTCAAAAGCCTAATTTTGATTGTAAATGTAAGTTGATGGATTGCATGCATACCTTTTACATATTTTTTCATCAAAAGTAAATAAAACAGCAACAAAAGAACCTCACGGTAAAATGAAGACTTTGATAATTGTTGAGAAATCATCCCCAACACTTGGGGAGTTAGCAGGCAAACAGGAGAGTGGCATGAGCTATAGTTACAAAGTTGATGTGTAGATCTAAAAATCAACTGTATTTAGATTTTGTAAATCTGAAATCTCAGGAATTTCTTCTCATCATTCCTGAAAGTGAAGCTGAAGGCAGATCACAGGCAGGAAGCTGCTTGTGACAGAGTTCACTGACAAATGGCCCCTCAGGAAGCTGGAAATGGGACCATTTCTCTCTCTGAAGCGGGAAGAGTGAGAAGAATTCATTGTTCCTATAAACTGCCACCACGTGATTGACACAGAGGTTTAGACTCAAAAGAGGGGTAGGAATGAGATCAATTAAGTGTTAAGACACATGTTAAATTTCACAAGTGTGTTTCCACCCAGGTGCAGGAGGAAAACATCTAAGAACATTCTAGAAGAGTTGAAAATAAGCACCCTGAGGAATTTAACCAATAAAGACAAGAAAATAATGTGAAAAAATGAAAATGCAAATAAATTATATGGAAATATGTGGGTAATAATAAAAAATGAGCTTTAAATTCTAAGTAGTTACTTTGAAGACCAGAAAATAATTGAAATAGTGTAAAAAGAGTTTTCATAAAATTTAGATAACAACGTAAGTAGGTATTTGATAAAATTACATGTATATTTATATAAAGTATATTAATATTCTCTGATAAAATTAAAATTAATTTTAAAGCTCTAAAGCAAAAAAAGCAATAAAATTAATTTCCTGAAGCCTAATGTTTAAAATGTACTGTGACTTCATAAACACTTTGATTTAATTAGGCTGGACTAGGCCCCATTTAATTCAAATATAAAATGCCATGCAAGGTTGACAAAATAATCTGTAAACACATCCTGTCTTTGAGCAAAGATATTAATATGATATGGTGATAGAATTTTTGAAACAGTCTAAGTGAGTAAAATAAAATCCCAGGAATTGATTAATTATGTCTGCATGGGTAGAATGAAGAGTTCCTGCATAGATATGAAGCTTTTCCTAACCTGTGAGCTAATAGTAAGGCAGCAAAAGTTCTGCTAATATCATGGAAATCAGTTATTGCTTCTGTTCTAACTACTGACACTATACATGGAAAGTTATCTGCTCTATCAACAAGAAGGAGAGATTTCAAAAGTAAAAGGAAAAGTTCTTCTTAATAATCATGTTGGGGTAACTTGTCACCCTAAGAATGCTTAATAATAATGAATATAAAAAATTGGTTAATTCAGTGCCCAAACTTTTATTTATGATTGTCCTTAAATGTATGTTGAGAAACAATTGGCAGAATATTGGAACTTAAAGTTAAAAATGAAATAAAGTAAAACCTTTGGAGATAAGATGGTGGTGTGTTGCCAAAAGCCAGTTCTTTATCAGATAGATAGATAGATAGATAGATAGATAGATAGATAGATGATAGATAGATAGATAGATAGATAGATAGATAGATAGATAGACAGATAGAGATGGATGGATGGATGGATAAATAGATGATATATTAAAGATGGGTGATGGATGGATAGGTAGGTGATAACAAATGGATTGGTGAATGGATAGATAGATGACAGATAGATAGATAGATAGATAGATAGATAGATAGATAGATAGATAGATATGGATGGATACATAGATAGATAGATAGATACATAGATAGATAGATAGATACATAGATAGATACATAGATGAGAGATAGCTAATAGAAACAAGTTTTTTTCAATTTATTCATAATTGTAAAACAAAAACTACCTAAGATACCATATTGAAATTTAAATTTGCAAATGTAGATGGCAACAGAAATGTATTTTAGTGTCTATAACAGATTATAACTACTTCCATTATAAAGCAGAGAAAAATCCCAAGACAGATAATGTGATTTTGTTTAGGCCCATCTTATGATGTATTATTATTTTATGATACTGGGTGTGTTCTTGGGATTTGAACTCTGCAGACTTCTGAGTGGTACTTAAAAGGGCACTCTTTGCCCTTTGGAGTGAGAAAAATGTCTTCCATGGCAGCTGATTTTCTTCAATATTTATGTTCATATTCTATATCTTATTCTGCTTTTTCCATATATTTTGTTTTGGTCTAACTTGATGCATTCTCTATATTACCCTCTTTGATTAATTTATGTTGGCTTTCATGCCTACTCCTGCCTGCTGTTTACTTTCTCTATATCATGTTTCCTAACAAATTAGTGTGTTAATCTATCTCATTTGAATTTATCGTGTGTGTGTGTGTGTGTGTGTGTGTGTGTGTGTGTGTGTGTGTGTGTGTGTTTATGAATTCTCATATCTGCATGGGTTTTTGCTGGTGTCTAGCTCCAATGGGGTTCAGGTCCCAAAGAGAAGGTATAGAGTCTACTACAGGAAGGAGGAGACTGACGGGCTCTGAGGGTGAATCGGGATGGCTGCTGCTTTTGTGAAAAACTTGTACACCTTTTATACTCTATAATTGTACAAAGGATTAAATGAGAGAAAGGGAACATGTGAGCTGGTGTATGGCTTGAGATCAGGGACTGAGGAAGCTTACACTGACCCTAATAAGTGAATGGGCACCATAGTCATATGTTAATGAAAGAGCCTCTTGCCAGAGATAAGAATGACTCCCTTTATAGCAAATAGTAACTTTCTTCAAGCCACTGAGTGAATGGAGACTTTTGTCCAAATGCCTGACCTTGGGAAAAGAACTTTCTTGGGGGATCAGACATTCCTTTATAGAACAGGGAAGTTTTTTGCATGGCTTGGTTTACCCAAATAGCTAGTGAGCAAAGATGAAGCTAAGTAAATATTACTGGGAACCTGAAAAGCCCTTAGGAATTTATAAATCTTGATTATCAAATACATTTTATTTATTGAACAAATCTTATTTATCAAGTGTATCTTATTTATCAAGCATATCTTATTTATCTAAACTTTCTAGCAGCTTGGTTTTAACTTGTATGGGAGTAGGCAGAGTTATCACACTATGTAGTTCCATGGTATCAGGAATATTTTCCAAAGAATTGTTTTTGTTTTAAGAGGCTGCAATTTTGTATATTTACATCCTCCAAGGCCCACACAAAATTCCCCAAAGGAAAAGGCATAAGGGAATTCCCATAAAACATAGTGAAAATCATTTTAAAAATGTAGTTGTAACAGTCTTATTAAATAAGAAACACAGAGCCAAATGCAGAGTTAAAAGCCCAAGAGGGCAGAGCAGTAGCTAAGAGCTGAGACTTAAAACCACCTTCTTACCCTTCCTGCCACTGCCATCCTTCCCCTCAGAAAAAGGCCTACTTCCTGTGTGTCTGTCTTTTTATTGACTTTCTATTCTGCCTTCTTATTGGTTGTAAACCCAACCACATGACCTCCTCGTCACTGCCTGTCTATACAGCCCTCTAGGTCTCTATGGTTTGTATTGAGATTAAAGCCGTGTTTCTCCATGCTGGCTGTATCCTTGAACACACAGAGAACTGCCTGTCATGTAATCGGGATTAAAGGTACGTGCCACCACCACCCCCTGGCTTCTGCTATGGCTTACTATTAGCACTGACCCCAAGGCAACTTTATTTATTAACATACAAATAAAATCACACTTTATCACAAATAAAACATCACCAATGCTGGATAATTGTGATCCATAATTTGGAAATGCTGGAACCTTGTCAAGCAGCAATGGTCACCATGAAATCCATGTCAGGTTTTGCTATTTCCCATGTTTCCCTACATTGCCAACATTTTCTAAATATTCTGTGACCATAGTTTCTCTGTTTCTTTTTTGAAACAGGGTCTCACCAGGTAACCCTGGTAGGCCTAGAACTCGTGGTGATCCCATTGCCTCTCTCTCTGGAGTGCTTTGATTCAAAGCATATGCCATGATGCCTAGCTTTCTAGTCTTAGTTTCAACTGAGGCTTTAGTTCAAGAATCTATTGAGAGATTCGGCTTCTTAATTCATTACAATTTTACTTGTGTTATATTGTGATTCAAGAATGGCTAGTGAAAGTTTTCTCCTTAAAACTAGCATAAAATAAAATTTAAAGATTTTTTTATTGACTATTTGAAATTCTTACTAATTTTCAAAGTCCAAAGTCTGGTGACTATCAATTAGATAAATGTGATTAATTTTCATGTTTTCATCAAATGTATATACTGCTCAGTGACACATTGGTCAATGTTTCCTTCCTGCACAGTGCAGTGCCCTGTCAGGCCCAGATCACAAATCACATCATGGGGACCCCTAAAAGACCACCACAGAGATCAATCCCCATATGTAAAAACAGAGAGCCTTTATTTCAAGCTTGAGTTTGGATTCTCTGTCTGTCCTACACAGTGGTGAGAGCAGAGAGAACCCTGAGCCCAGGTGGGGTAGAGTTTGTTTGTTTGCTTTTTTATCATAGCAGAGGTTGGAAGTAAGGGATTTACAGGGTTCAGAACCCTGATTGGGTGACATTTGTCTAGGAGTGTCTAGGTGAAAGGGAAATGGGTGCATGCTGGGCTCAGTGACATATGGTGATCTTATCTAACCTTACCTAATGTTTGGAATATTTGGAATGTCAGGTACTTCTTAGAAGCTGGCCCATCCCTGGGTGGTGTCAGCTTATGTCTTTTCCTAGAACTACCTCGTGGTGCCTACCAGTAAGCCTGTCATGGCAGTTGTGTCTGGGTCCCCAAGCCTGTCATAGCCACTGTGTGGTCTAGCTGTTTTGGCCCCCCACATGCCTGATCACTCTTGTTCAGATTCAGATAGCATTTAGAGACTGTTAAATGAGGGTGCTAGCAGGACTTGGCCATGCCCTCCCTATGGTTGGTGCACACTATCTTTATAGATAGAGTGTGTGCCTAACTTTGTAGTGCTGAACATGTGTGACTCAGTCTGAGTTCTACAAATATTTTCACCTTTAATCATTCTTCCCAAGCTGTCTTTGATATTCCTCATTTGGTGGTGTTCCCTGACACATTTGAGAGTATTGTTCAACTTCAGGCTTCATTAAAGGTACACATATATTTTTTTTTCTTCTGAAAACTTTTGTATGAGAAGTTGAGAAGTGTCAATCTCTATCTTAGCTAAAACTTCAAGTGAGAATGCCAGAATTTGTGGTTCTTTTTATGTCTTCAACAGAGAAAAATGCCTTCCTCTTGAAGAGATTAGGAATGTAGAATTAGCATCTGGCCTCATGGGGTCTGAGCTTATCTCCTCTTTCTGCCCTATTCAGTGATACCCTATTCAGATTAGAAAGAATTTTATACAGAAAAGGAAACTTCACAGAAACATTTGCCTTTTCTCCATCTGATTTGAGAACTCGAGATAATAAGCATCCCAACAGCATACAGAGAAAGATCTCAAAATCCACATTCTTAAAAATAAAATATTTATAAAAATCTTCTTGGCCTTATATATAGTTTTGTTGCAATAAAGTTTTCTCTTTATGAGATGGGTCAATGAAAATAAAATCCTCAAAGCATTTTCATAGAACATAACCATAATTTTCATTTTTATAAATATTCTTAAATATTTCATTATTTTAAAATGACTTAGTGATAAATCAAGCTTATATTAATATAATTTATTGTATATAAATTATTGGTTTAAAGGATAAAAAGAGTTTCTATGATACTTTTATTTTGATTGTTTATTACTTCTATGTTAAATATAAAGTTACAAGTGTACAGAGAGCAAGTAATTTCAGCAAATGTAAGAGATAATAAAAAGCATACAATAAATATTATCACTACCACTTATATAACAGAAACTAGTTGTAAGCCTCGTGCTGATTGCCTAATTGAATCCTTCTTACAAACTTATGAGCTGCATACTTTTTTTATTCTCATTTTACAAACAAGACTCTTGGAGATTATGTAACTTCCTTATTCTGACAATGATAGTGAGTGAGAGAGTCAGGATTAAAATGCAGAAAAAGTAACCTCTAGAGCATTGTCTTAACCTGTCTGTCACCTAATAGAGAGGCAGATATGTATGACCGGTGTTCCCACATGACTCAGCAGCATTGGCACATGGTTGTATACTTAGCCATCAATGAATCACCAGTGCTCATGGTCTAAAGCTGGGGGAAGGACCAGAAGGACAGCATAAGGTCCACCAAGTAAATTTGTTCACAGATCTCATCAAGAACAGGAAAAGAACAGGTCATATGTCCCACCACAAATGGGAGTCCTGTGATTTTCATTGTGAAGAATGCAAATAGAAAACATCTAACTGCATACTGAAGCAAACTTTATTTTTATACATATCGATAGGATGAGATCCAAATTTTATGCCCCTCCAGGCCTACAAAAACTGGTATTTGAGATTGAAAAACAGTGCTGTTTCACCTGTGCCGATTTTTTTTTTTCCTCAGCATCAAGAGATACAGGTGGAACAGGGGTACTCTGGGTAAGGACAACTAGAAAAGAGACAGAGTGCCTCTGGGATCTAGTGAGCACAAAAGAAGCACATGTGTCACTTTTAAATTGAATTTTTATTAAACTTTTATGACTCTTATGAAAACCAAAAGAGAAATTAAGTGACCTATAAACTAAATATCAACACTCAGGTCCATATTGTAGGCCCAAACTTTGAATGCCTGGTGGTAAAAAAGGAATGAGATGAGGAAACTCAGTGCTTAACAGCATTGTAGTAGAATCTGAATTATTCAAATGAATGTAAACCTCGGAAAACAGGCTTGCTAGTTGCCGTGACTCTGATTTTCAACTCTTCAGTCCCTGAAACCTTCTAAAGAAGAGACTTTTTTAGAATCTGCCAGTCTTGTCTTCCCGTTTACTTTAGCCTGGCTCATCCAAATTCTTCTCTCACAGCTACTCTGCCCCTGTTTTTGCTCCCAACCGATACCGACCACACACTATACAAAAGGAGACAACTGTTCTCGAAATTTTGCAAGTTCTCATTTTTGCGGTCTGGGATGTCTTTCTTGTAACTTATTGGTATTGCTTCATCTTAGAGAATAATCCTTGCTGACTAGGGACATGTCCTAGCTGTCCAGGAGCAGCATGAAAAGACTTCATCCATATAGACCTGAGTGTTAATTAAGTACTTTCTTAATGAAAAGATCTTTACAACTCCATTAGCATCTATCTCCCCAGTACCATCATGGCTATCATGACTTTATTCAACTCTCTACTTTGCTCCATTAAAACATATCTATTGGCATCACATACTGCATTAGCTAGGAGAAACATTGACTGTCTTCCACTATGGGCAGACTAGCTTATTTACATCTATTATTCCTCTCGAAACAAAAGTTAGACAAAATATACACACATTAAGAATAATTGAAAGAGCTGGGTGGCAGTGGCGCATGCCTTTAATCCCAGCACTCCAGAGGCAGAGGCAGGTGGATCTCTGTGAGTTCAAGGCCAGCCTGGTCTACAAAGTGATTTCCAGGACAACTAGGGCTGTTACACAGAGAATCCCTGTCTTCAAAAAACCAACACGGAAAAGTAAAAAAAGAATAATTGAAAGAAATACAGAGTGACCAAAATAAATATCTGCTAGATATATAGTAAAGCAAATATGTTAGAGAAAAAGTTTTTCCACATAACAGAAAGTGGTTTCTTTGAATTGACATATATTCATTACACACAAAGACATTTTCATGCTATTGTATTATATACATTGATTATCTTCACACACTCTCTGACCTCTTTACTCCTCTTCTCCATTTGTTCTTGCTCATTCTGGCACAGACTCCTCTACATTCATGTCTAATGTACATATATGATATTATAAATCTAAATAAAATCTCCAGTCCACAAATGAGTTAAAAACACATATTTCTGTGAACATGATGATCTCCAATTGCATCCATTATCCTGCAATGGTCATATCAAATTCCATTGTACAGAAATACACTTTCTTTACTCATTTATCTGTTGATGGATGTGGAGGTTGATTGTATACATTGGCTGTTGTGAGAACTCTAGCAATATGAACTGATTTACAAGTATCTCTGTAATATGCTGGCTTAGATTTCTTCAGTATAAATACCCAAGAGTGGTACAACTGGGTTATATTTCTAGTTCTACTTTTAGTTGTTTGAGAAAAGCCCATATTGATTTCCATTGAATCTTAACTATTTTATTTTCCCATTGTCAGTGTATGAGTTCCCATTTCCTTTGCATCCTAGTCAGCATTAATCATTGTTTGTTTTCTTAGTGGTAGTTATTTTGATAGGGGTGAGATGGAATCTCAATGTTGTTTTAGTTTGCATTTACCTGGTGGCTAAAGAGACATAACTTTTTTTTCATGTTTGTTTTGCACTTCATCTGTTGAGAATTTTCCATTTCATTTGTTCATTAGATTATTTGGTTACATGGACTATTGTCCTTTAAGTTCTTTATATGAATCAAGATATTAGCCCTCTATTAGCTGTATGCCAAACAATAATTTTCTGCAAGTTTATAAACTGTATGTTTACTAACTTAGTTCCTTTGTGGTGAAGATTTTAAATTCATTTGTGATATCTTGATGTTATTCTTCTGGTCTTTTTGAGTCCTTGTTGGGAAGACCTTGTCTGTGCTGACTTCTTGAAGAGATCTCCCTATGTTTTCCTCTAGTTGCTTCAGGTCTTACCTTAGTGCCTTTTATCTATATTTAACTGTTTTTCAGAAATGGGATACAAACTGGAAAGGAGCAGGTCAAATTATCCCTATTTGTAATGCTATATTATCTGTTAGATACACTGTTGACACCACCATAAAAATCTTAGAACTGATAAGCACTTTCAAATTGTAGGATATAGAAGCAACATACAAAAACAGAAACCGTCCTGTTTACTAGTGACAGCCATGCTGAGAAAGAAATCAAGAAAAACAGTCACATTCATAAAAGCTCAAAAGAAATATCTTGTAGTAAACCTAACTGAGGAAATGAAGGAGTTCTACAATAAACATCTCAAAAGAACCAAGAAAGAAGCTGAGGAACACATTACAATATGGAAAGACCCCCTATGATCAGGAATAAGCACAATTAACATTGTGAATTTTTACAGGCTACATTAATGAAACCAATATAAAGACTGAACATATCCCCATCAAAATTCCAATGGATTCTTTGAAGAAATAGGAAAAACAACTCTTAAAGTTATATGGAAACTGAAAAGATACCTATATAGTCAAATCCACCTTGATCTTTAAATATACTACAGAACTATAGTAACAAAATCAGCATGATTCTAACACAGAGCAACAATGTTTATCATTCAAAGAGAGAATCTAGAAATAAACTCATACAGCTATAACTTCCTCATTTTTTACAAGATTTAAAATATGTATTCTGTGAAACAAATATCAGAGTCTGGAAAAATATGAAGAAACAATTGGCATACCTATGACTAAAAGTTTATCAACTCATAAAGATATTTTAGTATTATTCCCCCTTCCCTCAGAAACATCTAGAAATGTGTGACATGGACAACAGAGGAGATGGATATGATTTATTACTAGTCATACATTTGATCTTCAGGTCTACTGCTTTGAAGGGCTAGAGAGTACAAGCAATTCTGAGGCATAAATATGGTATTTTTCTAAATTTATCTATGTTGAAATAAAACAAGTCTCAGAAAAAAACAAAGGATTGAAACTCCACCCAAAGAAATCTATAATGGCAAAATAGTCAGTTATAATTATTTCAAAACATCTATATTTTAATTATAAATAATTTTCATGTTTATAATTGAATAAAGAAACTAAATAGCCTACAATACAAAAATAATATTTGATCTTATACTGTATATCAGTATAGCTGAAGTATAATTAAATCTATGTTTTGAGGAAATTTAAAATCTTCAATATACAATAGAAAATAAGAAAAGCCAAAAATATAGAAATTAAAATCATTTCTAAAAGAAAGAAAAAGTACAATATATTTAATTAAAGAAGAGGGAAGGAAATTTTAATGAGATAAAAGCAAACAAAATGGGGAGGGTGTGTGTGTCCGTGTGAGTGCACATGCACAAGCGTACTGACATTTACACTTCTTTTGCAAGATAATTTAAGAAAAAAATGAGGTAGACAAATTCCAAATGGGGATTAGAGTTGGTAAAATTATATTTGTGCTTCTTCAATGAGAAAGTCATGAGGAGCAAGCCAGTAAGCAGCATTTCTGCATGGTCTCTGCATTAGCTTCTACCTCCAGGTCACTGCCTTGAATTCCTGCCCAGGCTTCCTAGGATGATGAACTGCAAGCTAAAAGCT
Organism: Peromyscus leucopus; assembly: GCF_004664715.2. Taxonomy (NCBI): domain Eukaryota; kingdom Metazoa; phylum Chordata; class Mammalia; order Rodentia; family Cricetidae; genus Peromyscus; species Peromyscus leucopus. Next base: position 14,453,120 of record NC_051086.1, read on the forward strand.
GACACAACTCCTTTCCTTCCCAAGTGACTCTTGGTCATGGTATGTTACCACAGCAACAGAAACTCTACTTATGACAAAAGTTGGTGCCAGGTTGTGGCCTATTGCTGAGACAGACCTGACCATGTGTTTTGAGGGAGAATGTGATGACATTTGAGCTTTGGGATGGAAAAGCCGTTGAATGCTCAGAACTTGGTAGCCTGTTCTGTGGGAGGCCTTCTCTCTTGGCCAGTAGCTCCTCTCTTTCTCTCCCTCTTCCTCTCTCCCCTCATACTCCAGTTTAGTCTGCGGGCCATGTTCTGCCTGGACTCTTCCTTCTGCCTCATTTCTCCCTTATATCTACAATAAAATCTCCATTAAAGGAGGAGGAGGAGAAGTTGGTGATGAAGATAGAGATGGGAGCTGTGCAGGTGATGAAGGCCACGTTATGAAATTTCAGGGGGAAGAAACTCTTTTGGAGAATGTTCGTCAGAGTCATCCCACAGAAGACGTGGCCCATTGGGGAGGAGGAGGGGGAGCAAGGCTATACCTTGCGCTGTCAACCAAACGTGGTAATGTGCAAGAGTCTCCCAGGTGGTACTGATTTTCAAGGCATGAAAGAGTAATGGGGAGCAGCTGAAGCTTGGCAACATGAGAGCTCAGAAGAGGCCATTGTTGATGGAGCAGCCTCGGTTGCAATAGAAGGCTCAGGATTGAAGGGGTCATGCAGAGAATTTGAGGCTTGGCACCATGTTGTCAGGGCCAGAGTCACTGCAGAGAACCTAGGAGAGACTATTGATGAAGGGATCTTGGGGATAACATGAAAAGAAAGGTAAAGGGTTAATAAGTGATGTGTTTGTGTGTTAAGATGAAAATGAGTCAATTGTGTTGTTTGGTTTCTGTCAGCTGACCACAAACCTAAAAGAATCCAGGAAGAGATTTCAGAAAATGTGTGTTCTTTCAATGCAGAAAATGCGTCAAAAGACTGGCTTGTAAGCAAGCCTGTCAGTAATTTTTTTTAATTGGTGACTTATTGGAGAGGGCCCAGCCCATTGTGGGCTGTTTCACCTCTACAAAGGTGATTCTGGAATGTACAATAAAGCATGACCAGCAAAGCAAAAAAACTATGCTAGTAGGCAATGGTCCTCCATTGCCTCTGCTTCAGTTTTCTGCCTTGAGTTCCTGGCCCAAACTTCCTTGCATGATGGACTCCAACTGTAAGAAGAAACAAACCCTCTTCTCCTTAAGTTGCTTCATGCTGTTTAATCACTGCAGTGGAAACATAGCTAAGATAAGGCCTATTCATACTGGATTCTAATTTCAAAAAGAAAACTCCTGGGCTGGCAAGATGGCTCAGCTGGCAAGGCGCTTTCCACCGAAAACCTCAGTACAGTCTCTGATTGGTGACGGATGAGAAAATAATCCACGCTAAATGCAAAACAACTATATTAGAATAAATGAAAATGAAACTAGTAATAGTAATGTTGTATCAAGTATGATGACAATTCCTTCCATTGACAGTAAAATTATAGAAATGAGATGATATAGTGTTCTGAAACTTAAAATATAAAACCAATATCAAATATATCAAATTTAATTTAAAAAATTATCCTTATGAGATTGAAGAATTCTCTGGTATGGGGAATTTGTTATCTCTAAGTCTGAGGAAATATGAAAAAGGAAAACGGCAGGATTCTGTGCAGCCAATGGCCAGCTGAAGATAGCTGAGCTTGGCATTTAAACTCCAACATTTGACAGACTTTGGTTTCAGTAGAGAAATTAGTCATCAAAGTGATTTTGAAGAGTAGCAATACATCCTCTATCACCCGTGTCCCAGATAGGACCCGTTGGAATGAATGTTCATCCCTAAGAAGTTTCCATTATTAGACTTGTTTTTGCCAAATCTGGAATGAACAAAAGCACATTCATTCATTGGAGTCTAATTTTCTCCCATACAAATTTACAGACTCAGATATTAGCTTTGTTAACCAGGTGGGTTAGACTGCCAGTAAAACTAGCAGCAGAACAAAAAGCAGTGAACTTTTTGATTAATAATTTGCTGGGAAGGTCCTCTAGGAAAGTGTGAAAAAAAATGAGTGAATGGTACTCTGTATATGAAGATTATTAAAGAAAACAATAAATTAGCAGGATCTCAACAAAGTCTTTGCACTTAATTAGCTAATCAGTTTTCAAGGATTTCAATGAATATTAATAGCAAAGGTGTAATGCCAATGCATAGTAAATAATCCTAAACATCATTCATGTGTACTTTGATATAGCAATAGTAAAGAAAGAAAAGGTAACATGCAACTCAGTGGATTGAAAAAAACAAAGTGTGAATGACTAAATTAAAGCTGTTCAATTTTCTTTTTCCTCCCCACAGAAATTTTCACACACTTTCATTTACCCTTGCATGTCTCTAACCATTGTAAAGTATTTTTTACTACCAAAAGCATAGGGCACAAGTCTTTTCCTCTATGTTTGCTGTGGCACCCATGAGTTATGAACGACCAGTTGGTGTGCCTGCACTGTCGAGTGCTCAGCCCATATTCGAAACAAGCTGCACAAAGGAAATGACTTACTCTTTCCCCCTCATCATTTATACTCATTCCCACAGAAGCAACTTCACTTGTTGTCATAAAAATTAATTCTAGGCCCAAAGATATATTTCTGCATTGGAAGACTCATGATTATTCATACTAAAATAATAAATATTTCCTGGGTTCTGATCATGACTTGTCTAGAAGTTAGTGGAAGAAAACCATTAAGTTAGTGGAAGAAAACTATTATGTAATCCTTGAATACCTGGGAGGAAGATCTAAGCATATTACCCTGTAGTCTCTCTAGCAATCCCAACAAATATTCCTTTAAAAGTTAAGATTAATTAAAGTCAATAATTGTCAATATACTGGTGACATTTTACCACATAAAAATTTTTTCCAACAAATATCCCTAAATGTACAAAAATATCTAAATCCTCCACTTGTAGTTTAAAGTTCAACTGAACCAAAGTGGGGAAATACACACACACACACACACACACACACACACACACACACACCAAACAAGCAAGCAAACAAGTAAATAAGCAAAATTCCCAAGAAAATTAAGGTGGTTTGAACAACAAACGAGTCTCTTCCATATATGCTTACTTGACAGCTTTGATTACTTAAGGATAAGAAGTTCCTATTTAAATTCAATCACTCAAGTGAAAGTCTTAAGTCTTAACTCTTCATTTTCTCCTGTGGGCCTTCATCAACATCCCATGAACTCTTCAATGAACATAGATTGATTATGATAATGAATACCTAACCCTGAAGTCAATAAACCCTTGGGAGATGTCAAAATGATTGCAAAGACAGATTCCTTGCAATCTTATAATTGTTCATAACATCTACTGTTTCCCAGTACTGGAAGGAACTTAACTGATGTGTGAGCACCACCATTTGTATATGTATATATGCCTTTGTTCTCTAAACACTATGTCCAATAGTTTAAAAGTTTATTTTCAATAAATACTGTAGAGGGAATGGGACACTCCCCCCCCCTTTTTTTAAACCAAACTTGAACATAATTTTAGAAAGCTATCTATATTTACCATGCATTTAGCTTCCACCTTTAATCCCATGGGTTATAGTCTACGTTTCATTTCTACTAAACCTCAGAGGAATGCCACCTAACATCTTTTATTGGTAATTGCAAGAGGCATGTCTTAGTCTTTCCTTTGATCCCTACACAATACTTGACATTGCTGACCCCTTATTTTTTTTAAACACCCTATTTTTTGTCTTCTTTCATTATCCCACTCACCTCTAGTGTATAACACTTCAAGATGTGGACCTAAGACCTCTTCTCTTTCCCCATTATCCAAACTCATGACTTTCAGCCCATTTCCCACAACTGAGATGTCTCCTTTGAGCTTTGTATCCACATGCTATATTTCTAACTGAATTCTATGCTCCTTCTAACATGCTTAAGGCCTGTGAAATACATTTAATCAATGCTGAAGCTTACCAGCTTTCCCCAAACTCTGTTCTTGCACACACGTTAGATAATGGAAGCTTCAGTTGTTCTAACCAGAAACTGAGGTAAAGAACGACAACTTTTTATCTTTGCCACTATAATCTTCAGTATAAACTGAGCATCCACAGAGTCTCCTAAAGGTGATTATTATGACCCTACCTCTTTGGGAATCCATGACTGATTCTACACAAAGAATATTGTCCATTTTTATATGGCATTCAAAACTCTTTATTGATTCCAAACCTGATTTTCTACCTTAGTTCCTTTCATATTCTTAAGGGTCTGGACTCTAATCATGCTGAATGTAATATCATTCTTCAAACACATCAAGGTTTTCACATCATCATGATTTTCCTTCACTTTCTCTGCTCAAAGCTGTTTAGTTTAGGGGAAGGAGAGGAGGCAGAGGATGGGTTTGAGAGAAGGGTATTAGTCTGAATCCTTCTTTGGGTCCTGGCTTCATTAACACCACAGGCAGACAGGTAGCAAAGCACTGTGGAAGGTGGAAGAAAAAGGCTTCTCTCACACCAGGCAAAGTGAAGCATCTATAGAGGTTTCTGAAGGAAAGGGATGTCCTGCGTGAAGAGAAAGGAGGCTTAGTTAATATCTGGTCTATGCTACATGTCAAAGATAGGGAAGAAGGACTTTAGGCTATATGACAGGAGTCAGAGAGATGCAGTGAAGAGAGCTTCAGTTGCCTTGAACCCATATAGTACAAGGGTTGGGTATGCTTTCCATCTTGCTTGTATTGTAGCCCTATCTGCTTGATGCCTACCTACCTGAAGACCTGTGCTGACTAATAAAAATGTGTGTGTACTCCCCTGTTCTCTAAGAATGACACAAAGCATGGAAGAGCTCAGAAAAAGCTTCCCTGTCCTCTCACGCAGTTCTAACACAGCATGTCTGATGCCCCATTCAGTCTCCTTCAGTCAAAACAACTGGCCCATAACCTGGAATCTGAACACCACTACTATCAGTACTCTGTTGCCTTCACCTTCAGTGTCATGTCATTAAGCAAAATCCCTAATGCCCTTGGTAAACTTTTAACAAATACTAAGTTCCAATGATAGTCTTCTAGCTGAACAACTGTCAGCCTATCATGTCCCCAGCTGTTTAAAGTCGTAGTTAACCCCAAGATAAACAGTCAGTTACCATTTGTGCTTCTCATTCATGAGCTCAGGTTGTCTCTATCTTCCTGGTCTTTTTTGAAATACAGTGTTTTCATTGTAGGGACCCTCATTTTCAGGGGAGCAATGGCTCCATTGTAAGCTGATTTATGTGGCTTCCGGGAGGCAGGAGTTACAAGAGAGTTCTAATGGCACTTTCTGCTCACTCACACCGCATGTATCATTCAGCCATGGCTCACAATGCTATAAAAATGTCTCTGCCTGCATGATGAAACACATCTATCCCAAGGTACGCCAGAGATTTGAAAATAAAAAGTAAATCTCCTCCTTGGGTGGGATCCACATTATCATGCAATTTGTGAGCTTACCCACGTGAGCCCGTTTCAGACACTTTTAGATCAGTGGCCCAGCTATTAAAGTGCCATCAAAGCATTTTTGACTCCATAGAATTAATCATGAAATCTGTTCCTGCCAGCTCACTCATCATATTCGAAATATTAATTTAGAGCAAAATTAAATCGGACACCCACCGACAGCAACATTTTGCCCTTCAGAACTCCCCTTCATATTGATTTATTAATGGTTGCCAGAACAGTGTGCTATAACAATTTATTACATCTTTCTGGATGTTTCTTTATGCTTACAAATAGTCCTTGGGAATGAGAGGTGTTATCTGACAGTCTTTTGACAGGGGTATTTTTCAATTTGCATAACATTTGGGGGATTTATTGAGAGTTAAGAGAGAAATATCATTTTAGCACCAGTGGCGATGGTTGATTTGCTTCAGGAAGCTTTAAAACCAGGGTGGTCATTTGACTGTGGTGTAAGTCGGGGATAATATAAGACTGTAGTGCCTCACTGAATCTACTCTCTGCTGTGATGAGGTGCTGTAAAATGTCGAATGGGAGCATAAGGTGTCCTTTTATGGACTATGTAAATATTCTTTTTACTTTTGCTATTAAGATCTTAAATACTCACATCAGCACCTGTGTGCCGTGAAAGTTCAAATGATCAACTGTGGCAGTACATACTCCAGGCAGTAAAAGCTAACAGTCCTCTACAACTGAAACAAAAGACTTTGACTCTCAGGGCCTCAGAGAAGAATCACACTAAGCCCCTACGTCAGCTCTCACAAAACTAAATTCCCCATCTCATTTGTGTATGGAATATTGCCAACATCGAACATGTGTATCAAACACGTGTTCAAACAAGAGCTAACCTCCACAGGACAATAGGCATTGTTCCGATCAGTTCATTGTTTAAAACATTACTGAGTACCCATCATGAGATGTACTATACTAAATATTGAGTGTTCCACAATAAATAAAACAGTTGTCCCAAGTGATGTTCTACCTCACACAGAGCCTGCATCCTCACTGACATCAGTGGGCTGGATGGTGTCAGAAAAACATTAAGAATAGGATTAACAATTCTATAAAGTGACAGATGCTGTGGAGAAAATTATATAGTGTTACTGTGTTTATTACTTTTCTAATTGCTGTAACAAAATACCTGACCAAAGCAGCTTAAGGCAGGAGGGTTTATTTTGAACTGTGGTTTAAAGATGATAGTCCATCATGATGGAGACGACATGCTGGCAGGAGTGTGAGGAGGCTGCTTACTTTGGGTCTGCAGTCAGAAAGCAGCAGGTAGATAGGAAGTGAGGTCAGGTTATAAAACCTCAAGGCCAAACTCAAGTGACCTACTTCCTTTAATGAGGATCATCCTAAAGTTCAACAGCATTCTAAGATAATGTCACTAACTCTGGGTCTTGTGCTCAAATACATGAGCCTATGGCCACTATTTTGCAGTCGTACCTTCATGGCAGTGGACTAGGTCATTACAGGTGAACAGATACCATATTTGAGTTAGCAGTCAGAGAAGGCCTATATAAATAAAGTAAGAAAACTTAGGATGAAAAACTAGTTTCCTCTTAAGAAAAAAAAAAGGGTTTTGTTATAGGAATTAGCCAATTACTACAAAAATGAGAAATAACTCTCAGGTGATGTCAGCAAGCAGGGTGCAGTTCTGTGTCAGTCATGGCTGCTGAGTAAATGATACAATGTGGTTTAGTTTTAAAATATGACTGTGGCTGCCCTTAGGATGAGATGCTTAAACCTATGATCTCATTTAATCCCCATCAGTGTACTGTGTTAGGGACCATCATCACTTTTATTTTAGAGAGATTAGACAAAGACACAACCAGTTAATAAAGAGCTGATGTCCCAGTCACGCCGAATGCTAAGCTCAGGGTAGTTAATCATGTCTTGTAAATCTTTAAGTGAAAGTAGACATATTATAACTACTTCAAGTTGCATTTTCTAGACCTAAGGCCATTGGTAATCCTTGGGCACAGATACACAGATAGATTCCTTTTAGAAAGGATCTGCCATCTTGCCATCCCCTGATTGCCCAAGATTTTCACACAAAGCCAGATTGTATTTTGCAGGCACATTCTCCCGTTTCTTGTTTTGGTCCTGGTGACATAGGATTTGTCCTGTCCTGATCTTTCCTGTGTAGTGTCTCCACCCTTCAGCTCTTAGATGTATGACTACCTTATCAGTTTCTAAATACAGTCATAACGTTGCAATGATGGGTTCTCTCTTCACTAGTCTCTGAATGTCATGTGTGCCTTTCTGGGCAAAATTCAAAGATCCCTTATTATCATATGCCCATTAGGTTAAGCTCTCTAGAGTGTCCTCATTATGCACAAATACAAATAAACTGTTTGACATATATCTGGTCCTATTAAAATCATTTTTCTCCTTTGAATGTTTACTTCTGCATTCACTGACTGACTCCTATATAGGATATCAGTTTGTGGAAATACTAGATGTGTGTGGTAATAAATAATAAAAATTGCCCAAAATAATTAACAAACTCAACATTGTTTACCAAAATTCAATGCTCATGTAAATTAAAACATTGTATTTTAGAATATTTTTTTCAGATCTTTGAGACGAGATTATTTTTATGTGGGCATATGTGAGGACTACATATGTGTAAGAGTCAAATGACAAATTACAATAGTCAGTTCATTCTCTCCTTCTACCCTGTGGATACAGGAACCAAACATAGGTTATCAGGTTTAGCAGCAAGTACCTTTACTTACTGAGCAATCCCAAGAATAGATTGTGAAGTGCACTCTATAAAGAAAAAAAAAAGTGAGGTAATGTGTAATTATTTAGTTCTTTGAAATTATCCCATGATGCATATATAGTTCAAAATCTCATGTACTTGTTAAGTATGTATAATTGCTATCTTTAATTAAAAATAAATAAAGATGTGAGTGAACAAATGAAAACAGATGATTAACAGATATGTTATCATTACCACAGTTAAGGACTGTATTATATTCTCATCTATCCTTATCATGGGTCTCCTGGGGAAGGGCCTGGCAGACAGCAGAACCACCCAGCTCAGTTCACTTGGCTTCCTATGGCTGCACCTCTACCCCACCTCCACGCTACTTTCTGTAGCAGTGCTGGGGATGAAATCCAGGGCCTTGCACATGGCCTCCAGAAGTGCTCTACCACTGAGCTACACTAGCCTTCATCTGACCTCATTCTGAAGAAATAGACACCTTCTCTGGCCGCAGGACTGAGGCTCATTCAGCATGGAGTGTTACCTGGAAACAGAGTTCAAAGTAACTTTGACAGAGCCTGCATCTCACCCTACCGTGTTGGGACTTCCATACTAGTTTATAGCGTAGCCTGTGAAAGGTGACAGGGACAGTTTTCTGGGGAGTCATAATGTTGCAATGGTGGGTGAACACTATATTTTTTGTAGATATACATATTTTTACTCATAAAAATATAAAAGCAAACAAACTACCAAAGAAAGGCATTCTAAATTAAACTTTAATTGCCATCGTTACTCTACTAGAAATGATAAGTTCTTCCCTTTGGACATTTTAGTCTAGAAATACTTTCCTACTATCAAAGTAACAAGACAACATGTCCCCCCTGCTTTTGAATTTGAATCCGAATAACAAACACAAAGCAGGAAGGGCCACAGTCCGCACAGGTCAATACTCTCAATCCCTTCTACAAACGGGATCCACAAATTCAGTGGAACAAAGCAGACAAAAAAGTGAATAAGTGAGGAAAGTTGCAACTCTCAGCAGTGAGATTACCACGGAGCTGTGACGAGAAGACAGACCCAGGAATCAAGAAACACTATGCTGGCTGAGACCTGTCTACCAAGGAGTCTTTCCTCACCGGGTCCTGTTCTTTCAACATATGGGACTAACAGCTCATGCCTAATGTGTTAACTTAGTATATAAAACATAGAAAATTGAGGAACCTTAGGCAATACGATTTTACTCTTGATTTTCCTTCTAATATTTAAGACAAGAAAAAGATGATCCAAAGAGTGAAAAATGGAGGCTGGAGAATGACTCATCAGTTAAGAGCACTTTGTTGCTCCTACAAAGGACCCAGGTTTGAGTCTCAGCACCTACATGGCAGCTCACAATCATCTATAACTCAAGTGCCAGGGGATCCAAGGCCCACTTCTGGCTCCAACAGCGCTGCACTGCACACACGTGGTACACATACACACATGGAGGAAAACACCAGCACACATTAGAAAATAAAAATAAGTATATTCTGAAAGACAAAAGGGTAGAAATGTGGAAAATCAGGATATATAAATGCTTACCTGGCTATATTTTAAAAATTAGTACAGAATCTATAGTGATGAAACTATAAACATCTTAAAAATAAAGAAGAATCTGCATTACTGACTTTTCATTTTTCATTGGGCTCTGCAGTGGTTTGGTGGAGTTTTTTTTCATTAATTAGTTTTAAATCATTGTTTCTAAATGTCATTTATCTTGATTACCAGGCTTTCGTTTGCTGTTAATTAAAGGTAGAATCTAGGGAAATTCTTCACTCACTTCTCAACTCACCTCGGACTTTGCCTTGTTTATGAGCGGACTTCCCTGGAACTCTGTAGCAACTTTATTCCACATAATCAATGCAGATGGAAAGAAGCCAATGAATTGGCTAGTGCGGGGTGGGGGTGAGGGGGCATTGCAGATAATAAAGACCTAGTTATTCAAGGGTTTTTGCTCTACTGGTATGCATGTTCTGTTTCTTCCCTGCATAAGGCATTTGGAATCTTCCTCAGTGGTGAATAGCAGCAGGGAGAGAAGTTCATACCACAAAACTTAAAACTCTTCTTACCATATCCTTATTGTTTTAATCTGCCTCCAGCCTCGCAAAACTAGTTTTTCCCTCAAGAAGGCTGGCACATCACAAAGGTTTCCAAGAAGAGTACAAAGCTTTCCCTTCCAAGAAATCTCTTGCCAATTTTACTTTTCTCTACCCTACTATAATATATATATACGTGATAAAAGCCCAAGACACATTTATAGGGTCAAAAGCAGTTCCTTTATGTTCCTTTGTCCAATCTGCAATTGATAATTTGCTCTCTTCTCATTCACTTCCTAATGGTAGCTAAAAATTCTAAGGTAGCAGAAGTAGTTTTATCTCTTTCAAGTTACTTTCTTATTTTTAATGGTGACCTGTGCTCTGACTCTTTCATCCTCTCCTGTAGCAAATAGTTATGGGTTTTTCCTCTTGATCTCTGTGGGAAGGGAAATGCATGGAGCAAGTCCACAGGAGACTCATGAGGTCCACGTGTGGTCCAGAGGCAGAAAGTCTGGCATTGGTGATGGTGGTCTCATCATGCCGGTGATTAGCAGTGATACCAGAAGCCCCTCTTTCTACAGAGCTTCAAGGAATGAAGCCGGAGCTCAGCTTCCTGTTTCCATGAAATCTACTGCAGGCAAGCTGGGACACACAGACTCCAGGACTATGGTGCTTCTTTGGAGCTGTGTGCCTTTGAATTTGTGAGTTACTGTGGCTGGAACACCCTGCCTTTTTCTACATGTGCTTTAAGATCTGTGTCCATTGCCTCAAAATTAACAGGTTGAAGCATAAGGCAAAGGTATTTAAGAGGTAAGTTCTTTGGGAAGTAATTATGTCATGAGGGCTCTGTGAGAAAAGTTGATTTTTGAGCTCATAAAAGAGGCATGAGCTAGCCTGCCTGACCTTTCTTTGGTGTGAGTATATGATGCAAGGCTCTGTCTCTGCCATAGAAAGGAAGTCCTCACCAGATACTGAATGTGCAGACACTTAGTCTTAAACTGCCTAATCCCCCATACCTGTAAGTAACTGACTTCTAATGTTAATAAATTACCAAGTCTTAAATATTTTATTATAATAGCCTAAACTGCATGCCTAAGACAACATTATCTAATGTTACTCTTCTGCCTGTAAAGATTGTTCAAATTCTCCCTTTTCAGTAGGAAATTCTCTCTCTCTCTCTCCCCCTCTCCCTCTCCCTCTCCCTCTCCCTCTCTCTCTCTCCCTCTCCCTCTCCCTCTCCCCCTCCCTCTCTCCTTCCTGGAAACAGGGTTTCTCTGTGTAGCCCTGGCTGTCCTGGAACTCATGCTATAGACCAGCCTGGCCTCTAACTCAGAAACTTACCTGCCTCTGCCTCGTGAGCACTGGGACTAAAGGCATTTACCACCACTGCCCAGCTTGTATAAGTTTATTACTGAGATAGCAAACCTCTTATGAGAACACATCTGGAGATCAGTCCAAAATGCACATTCAGAGCAACATTCCTCTTTCGGGTTCTTGGAGAGAACATTTTCTTGTCTTTTGTAACTCCTTGAAGCCAGTCAAATTCCATGCCCCTTGGATCTCTCTTGAATGCATGTCTGTCTGTCTCTCTATCATGTGCCTTTGTCTCTCTGCCACTCTTATCTCTGACTTTATCTCTGTCTCGCTGCCTCTCTGTTCTCTTTCTGTGTTTGTCTGTCTGCTTCTCTCTGTGTATCTCTGTGTGTCTCTCTCTGTCTCTGTGTCTTATCTCTCTCTCTCTCTCTCTCTCTCTCTCTCTCTCTCTGGTTGTGTTTGTCTTGTTTCTCTCTGTCTCTCTCCGCTCCTCTCTTTCCTGTCATCCCATTGTTTTCCCTTTCCTCCTTGACTCAGTGTTTATGTTTTATAAGCATGCTTTGTGATAATTGCAGGGCCTAACCAACTAATCCAAGGTAATCTCATGTCAGGATCCTTTGGATAAATATATTTGAAAAGTTCCTTTTGGAATATATGGCAAAGGATTCATGGGCTCTGGCAATTAGAATATGTATGTCTTTGGGGCTGCTGGTTGAATTATTCTGTCTATCATAGAGACCTTCACTGGTTTTCTGTCACTCAACAAACGCCTTGCCCTCCTCTGGACCCCACACAACTTTAGTTGTGCCTGGATCAGAGCCAGAGACAGGTGATCAGCCAAAGCAGTCTCCTGTAGAAGACATTAGAAGGACAATGTAAATGTAATGAGTCATAGAATATTATATTTGCCGAAAGCCTCCAGGGAACAAAGCATGTTTAGGTAGAGGGAATACTATGACATGCTACTTAAAGAGGAAGAAGCAATAGAAGACTCCCCCAAGGACACTTTCTTGTAATAGCATGGCCACCATGTTCCTTGTTAAATGGAACTCATTTGCAACATAGAGTGCAGCTTCAACAGCCATTCTTTTCTCCTTCCTGGCTCAATCTCCTTTCTAAGCAAATGTTGCAGACACATTTCAGTGATAGTCACTGAGTTGGGAAAGAATGGGTGGGGCTTTCTTCACCCATATCAAAGACAACTGAAGATAAAATGGCATAATAGATGTATTTAATAAAAACTGTATGTAACATGGGAGTCTTCAAGCTGACTATTCAAAAGAGAAAGAGGAAGCTGTCTGGCTTTTATCTATAGGTTCAGTGAAGCAAAGACAGTTATGTAGCAACTTAATTGGACAAAAGGAACCTGAGATAATGAGAATTGAGTGAGTGGAAAATCCCACCAATCCTGCTTGTATAACTTCTCCCTTGTCCCTCTGTTGTACCCTTTCTTTGTCCCTGTCTATGCATCAAGATTTTGCTCAAATGAGGTTCTTAAATTCTTTGTGGCCAACATTTACAGAAAAGAGTGGGATAATTTAAAGGAATAGTTCAGAAACGGGTAGTTATGAGGAAAGGGTGTTCTAGTTTCTATTATTTGCCTCAGAAACAATGAGGGACAAGAAACAAGAGGGCAAGTGAGCAGAGAAAGACTTCTTTGTTTGGGAATATCCTTGGCTGAGCTCCATTTGAAAGCAACTAAGTTATCAGCCAACGCAGAGGATCAACCTGTCCTAGTTGAAGACCGGCTCCTACTTAAGTCTCATCATCTTGTAAGTGGGGATAAGATTACTTCCCCATATATTACTGGAAAAGTTAAATGTATAAAAGATTTAGAGCAGTGACATACAAAGAAAGGGTCAGTAAGCCATAATGATATTACCAACACTGTGTATTTAAGCACTATCCCATGGAAGATAAGGTGTATTTCTCAAGTCACAAGACAGATTCTGCAGGGAACAGAATTGCATTGTCTAATAAAGTAAAAGGTAGCCCTCTTTGGTTGCTTATGTGTACAACCAGTGAGCTTTAAACATTCACCTCATCAATAGTAATTAATACCTATTTCCTTGGTGATAAGAAAATCTACAGTATGTTTAATAAACATCCCATGTCACAGACTACTAGAAGTAGAGAGGTAGAAAAAGACATTCAAAGAGTCACATATTTATGTGGTCTATAATAATTTTAAAACCACAATAAGTTAGAAATCAAATAGACATAATGCTCAAAACGCTAAGATGAATATGTGATTCTGGCTTTGAGTTTTAGAAAGACTGATGAGACTTCATTGATTGACTTCATCCCTTTAGCTTTGGTCACTCTCATCCGTTCTTGCCATAGTGGGGATGACACCAGTTTCTTGTAATCTTTTTAAAAACTCTGGCCTATATTGAGTGAGGCAAGAAAGGATGACATGTTAAATTCAGGTCATACTCTCATGATCAGAATTGAACAATATGCATCACTGATATTGTATCTCAACATACCACCCATCATTACTTTTCTTTCTCTTCTGGCCATATTTTTTCTATTCTAGCTTCCATGATAATACACAATTTAGACTTATGGTTAGTCCACAGTATTTAGAGCTTGGTTTTCTTGCTTTGTTTTACTTTCTGTTTGTTTGAGACTAGGTCTCACACTGACGCAGGCTGGCCTGGAATTCACCATGAAGCCCAGGATGGCCTTGAACTCACAGTGATCTTGCCCCATCCTCTCAGTTGCTGGGGGCATAGATATGAGCCACCATGTGGAGGTTAAAGATCTAAATGCAAGCCAAAGCAAGAGCATCCAGTATGCCACCATCCCACTATTCTACTCCCATACCAAGCATTGTTAAACAACCTGTAATATTTCCCTTACTGGGTTGGCTATGGAATCAGAATCATGAACAGGAAAAGGTAGGTAGCACTGGTCACACAGTTAATATCAGCAGCTGAATATAGAATTGTTATACCTTGGTCAACAAATGTTTAGTGTACACAAAAAAAATCAAAGAAACAGGAAAACCAATTTTCCCACTTAGACAATGCTAATTTCTTTAAGGCACAATCATTCTTCATTTTCTTTTCTTTTTTAATATAAGAAAAATGCTCTTTCAGTAAGACCTCAATGGAGCAACAGTGCCACCCAATGGCTAGTTATGTTCATTTTGTGTTTAATTGTTCCCGGCTCAACAGAGAAATTCTTTCACACATAAAATCTGGAAGCAGAGTTGCCTATTACCTGCTTATCTGGTATTTGGCCTGTCTTGTCACCCCCCTTGTTTTCTAAATGATAGATGCCCAAACAATAAGATTATCCTGACAAATGGGAATTGTCTTAAAACAAAACTCACAGCATGCATTGCCTATCAACATCTCAATGACAAGCATGGTTCCATGTGAATTTACAAATGAAGAAGGTGGATTTTTCCTCCCACTTCTCATTTGTAAAAGGCTGGAATGGGCAACAGCTCTCCAGGCTCAATCCTGCACCCCAGAGATACTGGCTCTTACTTTTCCTATTCTCTAATAAATCTAAACATACTCTGCTAGAAACATTAGAGGGGGAATAGTACAGCGCTTTCCGTAGAAGAAGAGAATAAAGGTTTGGAAGGGCTATGACAAGTGGTATAAATAGAAGCATTATTTAGTTTAAAGGGAGGCAGAATTTACATTTCCCAAATCGGAGACCACTCAAGCTTTGAGATTCAAGTAAGCAAAATAAATCTTTGCTTTTTGCAGTGTGAAATCGAAGCTCAACTCTATTAATAGAAGAGGTGAGCAATAGATTTCCTTAGCTTGATGGGGGTGGGGTTTTATTACCCAATCTTCGTGATCTGCATAGCTCACCAACTACTTTTCCAAAGTGAGATGACAGGGAGTCCCCAGGCACTGAGGTGGCATGTCATAAGTACTGGGATTTTTCTCCCTTGGAAGGAACTATTTGAAGATCTTGAGACATCCCCACAGGACTTAAGCCCAAGGAAAGGAAAAGGACGCATTTCCTTTTAACCTTCAATCAATCAGAATGCTCAGAAAGTCTATTCTCTCTCTCTCTCTCTTTTTTTAACTACATTGATGCTTTTTCCAAATTTTCAGCACTCAAGCAGATTAAGTTGGTGTTGGATGAATCTCATCTTGTTTTATTCCTAATGAGTAAAGAGGTGGCACAAAAATATTTGTTTTTATTCACTAGTGGTTTTTTTTTTTATTAAGAAATTTTCTACTCACTCTACATGCTACCCACAGATCCTATCTTCTCCCTCCTTCTACCCCCCAGCCCTCCCTCCCAAGCCACCCCACATCCCCACAACCCCCAAATCAAGGTCTCCCATGGGGAGTCAGCAGAGCCCTGCACACTGAGCCTAGGCAAGTCCAGGCCTCTCCCCATTGCACCAAGGCCCTGCAAGCAATCACTGCTGTGAGATTGCAAGCAATCACTGCTGTATGTCAAATTACTCTGATTGGTCAATAAATAAAACACTGATTGGCCAGTGCTAGGCAGAAAGTATAGGTGGACTAACAGAGAGGAGAAAAGAAAGAACAGGAAGGCGGAAGGAGTCACTGCCAGCTGCCACCATGACAAGCAGCATGTGAAGATGCCGGTAAGCCACGAGCACCGTGGCAAGGTATAGATTTATAGAAATGGATTAATTTAAGCTTTAAGAACAGTTAGCAAGAAGCCTGCCATGGCCATACAGTTTGTATGCAATATAAGTCTCTGTGTTTACTTGGTCGGATATGAGCGGATGTGGAACTGGCAGGTGACAAAGATTTGTCCTAACTGTGGGCAAGGCAGGAAAACTCTAGCTACAAATCACACTACAGGCATTGGGCTCCCCAAAGCCTGCACATGCACCAAGGATGGATCCTGAGCCCTGTCTGGGTGCCCCCAAACAGTTCAAGCCAAACAACCATTTTCCATATCCAGAGGGCCTAGTCCAGTCCCGTGGGGGCTCCACAGCCACTAGTCTATAGTTCATGGACTTCCACCATTCACTAGTGATTGTTTTTTGTTGTTGTTTTGTTGTTTGGTTTGGTTTGGTTTGGTTTTGGTTTTTGTTTGTTTGTTTTTATTTATTTTTTTTTATTTATTTATTTATTTATTTATTTTGAGACATGGTTTCTCTGTGTAGTTTTGGAGCCTATCCTGGATCTCGCTCTGTAGACTAGTGATTGTTAATAATTAATGATTCTTGAAAGACAATAAATCCCCAATCTGGCTTCTATACATTGTCAACCAATGTCTTCTTGTTTCATTTAGTTCTTTTTTTTTTCATTGACATATCTACTATATTTGTATTCCATTATACATTTATATGTATACATATATTTTGTATATAACATATATATGTTTATTATACAATTAACCTCACTCTTTATTACCTTTATTTCTTTTTTTTAGATTTTTTTATTTATTTTATAATACTATTCAGTTCTACATAATAGCCACAGATTCCCTTGTTCTCTTCCTTCCTGCCCCCCTCCCCTTCTCCCCAGCCCACCACCCATTTCCACCTCCTCCAGATCAAGGTCTCCCCCGAGGACTGGAATCGACCTGATAGACTCAGTCCAGGCAGATCCAGTCCCCTCCTCCCAGATTGAGCCAAGTGTCCCTGAATAAGTCCCAGGTTTCAAACAGCTAACTCATGCAACGAGTCCAGGACCTGGTACCACTGCCTAGATGCCTCCCAAACAGATCAAGCCAATCTACTGTATCACCTATTCAGAGGGCCTGATCCAGTTGGGGGCCCCTCAGCCTTTGGTTCATAGTTCATGTGTTTCC
This sequence comes from Peromyscus leucopus, assembly GCF_004664715.2. Taxonomy (NCBI): domain Eukaryota; kingdom Metazoa; phylum Chordata; class Mammalia; order Rodentia; family Cricetidae; genus Peromyscus; species Peromyscus leucopus. The sequence goes on from NC_051086.1 coordinate 14,470,488, forward strand.
ATTCATTTGCTTACTTGTCCCTGTGCTTTATCCAACCTTGGTTTCAACAATTCTCGCTCATATAAACCATCCTCTTTCTCACTAATTAGACTCCCAGCGCTCCACCAGGGGTCTAGCCTTGGATGTCTGCATCCAGATTCCTCAGTCCTTGGATGGGGTTTCTGGCCCAACTATTAGGGTGTTTGGCCATCCCATCACCAGAGTAGGTCAGTTCCGGCTGTCTCTCAACCCTTGCCAGCAGTCTTTTGTGGGGGTATCTTTGTGGATTTCTGTGGGCCTCTTTAGCTCTTTGTTTCTTCCTTTTCTCATGTGGTCTTCATTTACCATGGTCTCCTATTCCTTGTTCTCCCTCTCTTTTCTAGGATCTCCCGTTCTCTTTCCCTCGACCCCTCGCCCTTCATTGCTCCCACTCATGTCCAGGCTGTTCATGTAGATCTCATCCATTTCTCCATGTCTTTCTTGGGATCCTGTTTTCCAGATAGCCTCACTGGTGATGTGAGTAGCAGTCCAGTCATCCTTGTTCCACATCTAGCATCCTTCCTATGAGTGAGTACATACCATATTTGTCTTTCTGAGTCTGGGTTACCTCACTCAGGATGATTTTTTCTAGATCCATCCATTTGTCTGCAAACCTCATGATGTCATTGTTTTTCTCTGCTGAGTAGTATTCCATTGTGTATATGTGCCACAATTTATTTATCCTTTCTTCAGTTGAAGGGCATCTAGGTTGTTTCCAGGTTTTGGCTATTACAAACAATGCTGATATGAACATAGCTGAGCAAGTGCTCTTGTGGTATGATTGAGCATTCCTTGGGTATATGCCCAAGAGTGGTATAGCTGGATCTTGGGGGAGATTGATTCCCAGTTTTTTAAGAAAGCACCATATTGATTTCCAAAGTGCTTGTACAAGCTTGCATTCCCACCAGCAGTGAAGGAGAGTTCCCCTAGTTCCACATCCTCTCCAGCATAAAGTGTCTTCAGTGTTTTTGATCTTAGCCATTCTGACAGGCATAAGGTGGTATCTCAGAGTTGTTTTGATTTGCATTTCCCTGATGATTAGGAATGTTGAACAATTCCTTAAATGTCTTTCAGCCATTTGAGTTTCCTCTGTTGAGAATTCTCTATTTAGTTCTAAAGCCCAATTCTCAATTGGACTGTTGGTCGTTTTGATGTCTAATTTCTTGAGTTCCTTATATATTCTGGATATCAGTCCTCTGTCACATGTGGGGTTGGTGAAGATCTTTTCCCATTCTGTAGGCTGTTGCTTTCCCTTGTTGACCGTATCCTTTGCTCTACAAAAGCTTCTCAGTTTCAAGAGGTCCCATTGATTGATTGTTTGTCTCAGTGTCTGTGCTACTGGTGTTATATTTAGGAAGTGATCTCCTATGCCAATGCGTTTAAGACTACTTCCTACTGTCTCTTCTAGCAGGTTCAGAGTAGCTGGATTTATGTTGAGGTTCTTGATCCACTTGGACTTAAGTTTTGTGCACGGTGACAGATATGGATCTATTTGCAGCCTTCTACATGTTGATATCCAGTTATGCCAGCACCATTTGTTGAAGATGCTTTCTTTTTTCCATTGTACACTTTTGGCTTCTTTGTCAAAAATTATATGTTCATAGGTGGGTGGGTTAATGTCAGGGTCTTCAATTTGATTCCATTGGTCCACATGTCAGTTTTTATGCCAATACCAAACTGTTTTTATTACTATAGCTCTATAGTAGAGCTTGAAGTCAGGGATTGTGATGCCTCCAGAGGTTGTTTTATTGTACAGGATTCTTCTGGCTATCTTGGGTTTTTTGTTTTTCCATATGAAGTTGAGTATTATTCTTTCCAGGTCTTTGAAGAATTGTGTTGGTATTTTGATGGGGATTGCATTGAATCTGTAGATTGCTTTTGGTAAGATTGCCATTTTTACTGTTAACCCTGCCTATCCATGAGCATGGGAGAGCTTTCCATTTTCTGACATCTTCTTCAATTTCTTTTTCCAGGGACTTAAAGTTCTTGTCATATAGGTCCTTCACTTGCCTGGTTAGTGTTACCCCAAGGTATTTTATGTCATTTGTGGCTATTGTAAAGGGTGATGTATCTCTAATTGCCTTCTCAGCTTCTTTGTCCATTGTATAAAGGAGGGCTACTGATTTTTTTGAGTTGATCTTGTATCCTGCTATGTTGCTGAAGGTGTTTATAAGCTTTATCAGTTCCTGGGTGCAATCTTTGGTGTCACTCAAGTATACTATCATGTCATCTGCAAACAGGGAAAGCTTGATTTCTTCCTTTCCAATTTGTATCCCCTTAATATCCTTATGTTGTCTTATTGCTCTGGCTAGAACTTCAAGTACTATATTGAATAAGTATGGGAGAGTGGACAGCCTTGCCTCGTTTCTGATTTTAGTGGAATTGCTTTGAGTTTCTCTCCATTTAATTTGATGTTGGCTGTTGGCTTGCTGTAAATTACCTTTATTATGTTTAGGTATGTTCCCTGTATTACTGATCGCTCCAAGACTTTTATCATGAAGGGGTGTTGTATTTTGTCAAATGCCTTTTCTGCATCTAGTGAGATGATCATGTGGTTTTTTTCTTTGAGTTTGTTTATATGGTGTATTACATTGATGGACTTTCGTATGTTGAACCACCCTTGCATTCCTGAGATGAAGCCTACTTGATCATGGTGGATAATTGTTCTGATGTGTTCTTGGAGTCTGTTTGCCAGTATTTTATTGAGTATTTTTGCATCAATGTTCATGAGGGAGATCGGTCTGTAGTTCTCTTTCTTTGTTGCATCCTTGTTTGGTTTAGGGATCAGGGTAATTGTAGCCTCATAGAAGGAGTTTGGTAATATTCCTTCTGTTTCTATTATGTGGAACAATTTAGAGAGTATTGGTATTAACTCTTCTTTGAAGATCTGGTAGAATTCTGCACTGAAACCATCTGGCCCTGGGCTTTTTTTTTTTTTTTTTTTTTTTTTTTTTTTTTGGTTGGGAGACTTTTAATGACCATTTAGTTCTTATTTCAATGCTTTAAGCTGTGTTTTAATAAATATGATTAACTGGAAGAAATTGGCCTCAAAAAAGAAATATGTCGAATGAATACTACACACAGGAAATATTTTAAACAAAACTCAAAAATATACCACTGGTAAATTTGAGAACACTCCATTAATTTATACTATTTCAGTAAGTTAGTACATAGTAATTGCAGTTATAAGAAGTTCTATGGATTATTTTAATATTTAAAAAATCATGAAATGTATGAACTAGTTCACTAGAAGGCAGGATAAGTGGAGTATGGATAAGGGTTGGGGTTTCCTTTCAGATGAATTTCATTTGAACATTATTACAGGTGGAAATTATTGATGAGTTTGAGTAAATTCCTTAATACCTATGAGTCCCAACCTCCCCACTAGCATAAATCTGCCATGTTGCTCTAGGAATGATGAGTGTTGAATATGGTAAAATGAGGATAGAACATTCAGAATATATTGTATCTATCATTGAAGCTAGAGTGACAAGTTGTCAGCAGAAAAGAAGCCATAAATTAGTAACTTGTATCTTCAAAACATAACTCTAAGCTAGGCAGTGGTGGCTCACACCTTTAATCCCAGCACTCAGGAGGCAGAGGCAGGCGGATCTCTGTGAGTTTGAGGCCAGCCTAGTCTACAGAGCGAGTTCCAGGACAACCAGGACTGTTTCACAGAGAAACTCCATCTCGAAAAACAAAACAAAACAAACTCTAACAGCATCATGAAAAACTAGGCTCCGAAAAGCCAGAATCTAGAAGATGTAAAAAGTCTTGCGCTCTGAAAGAAAAGCACCTAAATGTTAATGCAACTCACTACTTCCTTGTATTATGATCACATCTCCCAAAATTCTAGTTTTCTCATCTTTAGTATGGGACCAGTACTGGTAGCTAGTCCAGAAACTGTAAAAGGTAAAGTCAAGTGTGAGATCCATAGCTCATCCCCAGCTAAGAGTAAGTATTTAATATGTAGAAAGCAAAGGCCAACCACATCTTTAGTCATTGATAGGACAGTATATGTGCTTATGCCTGGCTATTTTCACCAAGGGAGGCAGAGTTTAATAACTGTCAGGTCACACAAAGTTATACAAACTTCACAGAAGATAGAACAAAGGGGAACTTAACCTGAAGAGTCTCTAGTAAGTTCCCGAATTTCAGAATTCTCTTTTTAACCTATTGATTCTTTGCCATAGATGCTTTCATGTTGACCCTTACCGGGCAGAAAGCATTGGGGAGGCAATCCCTGCCGTCAAGGAGTTTGAATTCTAGTTGAGACAGAACATTCAAATATTAAATATCTAGTGTAGTGGGGCCCATAAGAAAGATGGAGGAACTTTGGCATAGCAGATCAAACTGCATTCCATGCAGACTGCCAGACTGAATGGGTTTGATGACAGAGAATACCTAGTGGTGCTCCCGGGAGCTCTGTGACCTTGGGTAGATTACCTAGTTTCACTGTATCATCCATTTTTATACCCAACAGGGAGATGTCAATGCTCCTGTAATAGAACTCTCATGTATAGCACGTGGATTAGCATATGCAAAGTATGTGATGTACATTTAGTAAATAACTACTAGTAATAGTGTGACCAATATGGAAACTACTCCTAATAAAGTGACCCAATAAAGGGTCACTAGCAAAGCCACACACAGAAACCAGAGAGTTTTAGAAACTTACCAGTCAAAGACAGCATAGGTGTAAAGATTGTATACAATACAATCATCCCAGTAGAATTTAGGACAGCAGTTATCTCAAAACAATATTTCTTTCATGCATATTTGGGTTTTAGTTGATGAGGTTTTAATAGGCCAGACTGGCCTCGAACTCACTATGTGCTTGAGTCTGGCCTTGGATGTCTTATCTTCTTCCCTCTATCTCCTAAATGCTGAGATCACAGCCATTCACTGCCATGCCTAACTGGATACGCTTCTGCAGCATGGATTCTGACTTGTAAACCACATAATGACGTACAAAGGGACTCGTCTACTGGGTAGTCATACCAGGGAAGAGTGTATTAAGTACATGTATCCTTAAAAGGTTTTAGTTTCCAATGCTTTTGGCATTTCTCTGTGTGTCTTTTCATAGATGGAGTTATTACAGAAGTTCAGAAGGCTTCAGAGAGGGACTTATTTTTCCAATTGGTAAAGAAGAATGGGGAAATTGAAAGCAAATGGAGCCTATTACTGGCTCTTTGGTCAAAGGCAGTATTCTGCAAGGCAGAAGGATAAAATAAGAAATGAGGCTGAAATCAGCTTATGTGACCAAAGCATGGGCAATCAGAGATCAGACAAGCTCTGAGCCACTGAAGTCCAGCAATGCTAATTATCTGGAACACTGACATATCTCCAGCCTGCTGTTCATGGCCAGAGACTGGAGTCCCCATAAGTCCTCACAGCCTGTGGGGGTCTTGCAGATATATCTTGTTTGGAAGTACAATGTTCAGTGCTTGGAGTGTGGTTGATTCAAAGAGGGGCATACTCTGGCAATTTGCCACCAATGTTCCTGCCTTTTCTATTTCCAATCTCTCTGTATTCTTTCACTTCTGTCTCTGTTCTTTAAAAATGATTTCTTTTGTTTTTCAAATTCTAATAAAATGACATCATTTTGTCCTTCCCTTTCCTCTCTCCAAACCCTGTCATAGCCTTTCTTTCAAATTCAAGGCCTCTTTTTTCATTAGTTGTTGTCAGGTATGTAAGTGTGTGTGTGTGTGTGTGTGTGTGTGTGTGTGTGTGTGTGTGTGTGACCACCTGGTATTGGAAAAACAATTGGTGTGCTCTTCCCTGGAAAAAAACTAATTCTCCTACCTTTAGGATTCCAGGGTTGCCTTTCATTCTCCACATAGGATTGAGGCCTTTCAGGCTTTCTACCCTTCACATTGGCATGTCTATTGTTGTCCTTGTTCAGCTCATGTTTAGGCAATCATGTTGGTGAGACTTTGTCTGACATTACTCAAAGACACAGCCTCACAGCAATCTTCCTGATCCTCTGGCTCTGACAATGTGTATTTTATGCATATGAGTGTTATGCCTGCATATGTGTATGTATATTACATGCATGCCTTGGACCTGTGGAGTCGATAAGAGAGTGTCAGATCCTTTAGAACCGGAGTTAAAGATGATTGTGAGATGCCTGTTGTGGGCACTGGGCAGAGAACTGCACCCTCTGTAAAAGCAGAGAGTGTTCGTAACTGCTCTACCACTTCCCCAGCCTTGACAAGGGGACTTTTGAGCTATGATGGACAAATGAAAGAAAATGACTTCAATGAGTTTTGAGATTTGGAGTTATGGATTAAATGGGAAATTAATCTTATGCTCTCTATATTATTGGTTATCTTAGAGGATTCACTCTAACTGCCAGCACTTTTGATGGGCAGTGACTTCTCAAATGCTGTACTATTAAGTTTTAATAGTGAACTACCAAGTTATACATAATCAAGGGTCAGGAAATAATAGCATCACCTCCTATGCCCTACTCTACTTGTCCTCAGAATAAATTCCAGTGGGCTCCCTTGAGTTCAGATCATCAGGCTTGGAGGAACTTTACCCACTGGGGCATTTTTCCAGACCCAAAGGAAAGAGATTTCTTCTATAAACTGTTGTTGGCGATGAAACTTCCCATAGCAAATTCCAAAAGAAATGCTCAAAATGCTATCACCTACCCTCCTCATATACAATACTCACCAATCATCCATCTTTTCTTTATAATAGGGATTACCAAACTCCAGTTCATGGGGGAAATGTGTCAAGCACTTATATATGTTTACATTTATCTTTGTGGATTTTGCAGCTTGGTGACCAGGTTGAATAATTATGACCAAGCATCCCTAAGAGATCTGCAAATGTTTAACTTATTACCTGACCTTTAAAGAAGATTTTGCTGATTCTTTCCCTGGAAAACTAATTCCTAAATGATTGCTCTTAAATTAACACTCATAATGGACATTTAGATCACTTTACAGATGCCAAAAACTGCTTAGGAGGAAGTTTGAATTGCCCATGTTACAAACCATAGATAGATGTATTAGAAATAAAATTTTATTTCCCACCACTTGAAATTTCTTCAAATTGTTTTCTTTGAAACCATCCTTTCTAAAATGAGATCCTAGGGGTAATATTAAGATACTGAGAGTTATTTGGGGATGAAATGAATAGACAATAAAGGGGATTCCTTCAGGTCCTCAGCTCCGACAAAGATTCCACAGACCTCCACATTACAGACCCATTTCCAGCCCCTGAAAGACCATCTGAACTTACAGGAAGCAATGGAGAATTTTCTTACATTAATCATAGACATCCTGAACTTTTGCTTAGCTGATACATACTTTTGTGCATTTTCACAAGAAATTGAAGCTTTGATACTACTGCTTTTGTTATATCATTTTTCCTTATAAATTGATTCTGATTTTCCTGGGTTTTTGAGCCCATTAGAGAAATCTTCTGGTTTGTGATTTATGAGACATTACACAAAGAGCGCAGGGCTCCAGTATCAAAATGGGTGTTATGCTGAGAGAGGAAAAAAAAAAAAAAGATGAACTCCAGAGGTTAACAAAGCGTGTTCCACCCTTCTGAAACCTAGTTATCATATTAAAGGGTGCAGATGTTCGTTCCCCAATTTTATTAGCTTTCTTCACAATTGGTTAAAAACAGAGAGAAAAGAAATTACAATTCTAATTGTGACTCTACTTAACTAGTGCAAACTGATTTAAGCATGAACATCTGAGAAGCCTGAAAACTCAGCAACCATTTAAAAGTCTATTTGAGCAGTAGATCATAATTCCTGGGAGAGGCGGAGAGGTGCTTTATAGTCTAATGCTGCTTTTTGAACTGTATATCACTTTTTCTATTTAGAATTCATTTGAATGCAGAAATCGAGTTAGGTTGCCTTTGTTAGAGACACTCCAAATATTTTGACAGTTATTTAAATACCATATTGACAAGCCCATTGTATTTACTGGTCCTAAAACAAATAATTTCCACATAGCCTAAGCTTTAAAACTCTTTTGTACAAATTATTAAAAGATTATAAACTGTTTGTCTGTGCATTTTTAAAGGGAGGGATTTGTGACTTCTTAAAATGGGAAAATATTTGAATAGCAGCTATAATTCTAGTATATTCACAAATCAGTCATTAAAATGCATAGAGCAGAGCTGCTGCAGCTGTATATGGCTTTTATTATTCAGACCGCTAAATGGGTGAAACATATATTTTAATTTAATGTATAATGCACAACTCAGAATGAACCAGAACCATGCCTTCTCCCCTCTCTCTCTCCTAAAAAGAATCCAGAGATCCTTCATCGGGTTGGCGATAATTTCTCCTGGACAACAGCCAGTCAAGATTTATTGAGTATGCCAATGTCTCTGCATAAAACATTGCAAGAGCTGGCAGAAGTTTAGTCAAAAAACCAAGGCCATAACATTTCTTGCTGTATTCATATATTTTCACTGGGTATTAATTGCTAAGCCTTCAGCTTGGTTTCCAATTATGGCCCAATGGGAACTTCATACCTTCTAGAAAACCAGCAAAGAAAGTGGTGTCTTCCTACATTTTTTATGGCAATAGAAAACTTGGGTGGCGATGCAGGGGAGGATGTTTAAAGATTAGACTAAAGGGAGCCACAAAGCACTACCATGAGGAGCTGAGGAAATGGAATCATTGGCAAAGGGCCTGCCATGTGAGCATGAGGAACAAAGTTCAGATTCTCAACACACCTGTAAAAGCAGGGAGAGGTGGCAAGTGTCTATGACTCTTGCACCCTGGGAAGGAATCACAGCAGAGACAGACAAATCCGTGGAGCTCATTGGCCAACCAGTCTAGTAGAGTCAAGGAGCTCCAAGTTCAGCGAGAGAATATCTCAAAACTAAGGTGGAATATGTTTGAGGAAGACAGCCAATGTTGACCTATGGCTTTCACATGCACACACACATGAATGTATATACACAAAATATATATATATATAATATATATATATATATATATATATACAACACACACACACACACACACACATACACACACACACACACACTACCTTGATAATATTGGCAAAGGTAAGGAAAAAAGTTTAAGTGTTCCTAAGCCATTGAAGCCATGTTTTCTTAAAACCTCTTACATGGTGCAATGATTATATTCAGGAATGAAGCAAAACACCTGCTGTGAACTGGTCAGACATTTATCTAAAGGACTCTGGGTAAAGAGTGCTACTGTCTTCTTAATGGTGAAGCTTTTCTACAGTCCTCAAAGTGTCATCTTCAGCCTCTTGAAAAATAAAATCTTTCCCCTTCTGCTTTCATAAAAGTAGTCATACCTGTAACTTCTAAGATCTCTGTGGACACTTGCCTATTTTCTTCAATAGCATGTATGGTTTTCTCAGATAGAATTTATTCCTTTCTTCAGGTCTCCAACAGTTTCTCTCTGGAGTTCTGAACTCTTCTTCCAAAGGACAAATCTCAGTGGTGGCACTTACTAATTTACTGTGTTTAATCAGAGACTTCAAAAATAATTTTCTTGTGTCTTCCTACGTCTAGAGATTTCTACCGGCACTTAGTCTCTTAGAAAGGACAATGCTACACTTCACTTCAGTTCTGTTGGCTTTTGGATTTACTCAATTCATGATCATATCAAGAGGGGATTACATCTTTTAGCACTGTGGTTAATTTCAACACAGAGAAGAACAAATGGGGGCTGAGGTTAAATGGTCTTGGGAGACTCGGGACTTGATTTAACTGAATTGCTAAAGAAAAATGTGTCATACAGTAGCCTTTAGAGCTGTGAAATGCCTCAGGAATCTCAGTGCTCTCCTAGGCACTGAGTGTTTCTGGACTGAGACCTGCCAGATTCAAAAAAGGCTTTTTCGCCCCTCAAGACTTAACAGGACTTTAAGATTAGAACAAGTTCCTCTAGTATAGCTTCCATTTAAAAAAAAAAATTATTTCTGAGTCATCAGTGACATAGCCATCTACATCTTCTCTAGAAGCATACTGCTGCTAAAATGTGCTGGGTTATTAACAGTGTGTCCACTACTTTGCAAAAGGGATTTGCAATGTCCTCACAATAAAAGAGATAAATTTCATAGATTTATCTTAGCAAAACATAAAAGGAATTCAGGACCATGGAGAGGTACAACATGTATCTCTGCTGCCTCCTGGGACTCACCAATTTTAAATTGGGTCTGACACATGACTTAGTGTTTGGTGCTGACAGTAGAAAGGCACATAAGCTATAACCCACACCAACTGCCACTTTGCCTAATTCCTACAACACATTCATTCTTGTTACTCACATCTGTGTGATAGAGTAACTCAAGCATTTAGATTTTAAATCGCCATAACTTCACACTATCAATTTTACCAGAAAAAGAACAAGAAGAGGGCCTGATCCAGTGGATCAGGCCCTCTGAATGGGTGAGACAGTCGATTGGCTTGATCTGTTTGGGAGGCATCTGGGCAGTGGTGCCGGGTCCTGGGCTCGTTGCATGAGTTGGCTGTTTGAATCCTGGGACTTATGCAGGGACGCTTGGCTCGGTATGGGAGGAGGGGACTGGACCTGCCTGGACTGAGTCTATCAGGTCGATCCCAGTCCTCGGGGGAGACCTTGATCTGGAGGAGGTGGGAATGGGGGTGGCCTGGGGGGAGGGGGGGGGAGAGCAGGGGAGTCTGTGGCTATTATGTGGAACTGAATGGTGTTGTAAAATAAATAAATCAATAAATAAATAATAAGAAAAGATTATGAATAAAGGGGAAAAAAAGAACAAGAAGAGAATTGGAGAACTGAGTGAGAGTTTCTTTAAGACTAATTCATTCTTTATTAACTTAAAAAAAGTGGACCCTACTATTACCAAGACCATTCCTGATATTTAGGAATTGATTTTATTCCACTTCTGTGGAATCCTCATCACTTAGCTGTTTTCTATCTTGTGCACACTGATTCATTTTCATTACTCTCTGTGTATAATTATTGTAAAATAAAGAAAAGACTTCTTCCATTCAACTTCATGAACTCCTCTATCTCCCAGCCTCTTTCAACTATCAAGCTTCTTAAATGCATAGAGCAAACTACTCTTATGCATTACTCATTATTACTTCCTTCTCCTACTGGAACCCCTCTGGCATTTATCTAAAGGATATCATCAATAACATTGTTTGCCTAGGTCAAATAATGAGGAAAAATTCTTTCCTCTTTAGTCTGGGCTCTAGATCTTACCTAAAATGTCTCGATTCTTGCCCCTCCACTCCTCTTGCCAATATATTGACATAATTTCTAACAGACTTAATATTCTAAGAACAAAACTGGACTATGTCATCTGGAAACCTCAAGAATTTTCTCAGTCTTAATTGATCTCATGCCTAGATACTGTACCATGTATACAAATAATCACCGCTCAGGTACATGTTCACATACCTCTAGCTGTTCAAAATCCATGCCATAATTTTGTTGCTCTAAACATCATCCCTCAATTTATCCACTGGATAATTCAATCTGACTCCTTCAATGCCATGCAAATGACTAATACTTTGTGTAGACATGAAAAGTTGCAAGTCACACAACAATTACTCATTTTATGTATCTCCCATGCTAAAATGTTACTTCATCCAAGAGTGAGGCTTACTTCTCTCATAATGCTTGTTAGTTTATTTTTCTGCCTGGTCCTTGTTAATTTAGTAATTATACAATAAAGGTCTAGCAAATTATCATGTTACCTTCATCATATTATTCTGCTATTGGTCCCAAATATGTGTTTATAAGCAAATTTATGCTACATTTTCACAGTATAACAAATTGCCTTTGGCTTCTTAGAATGTGTCATTTTTTTTTAACTGAATCTTCTAATGTACTCATTTGTTGATTGATTTACATTAAAATGCAGGCAAAGAGTAGCAGCCATAATTATGAGCAATACCTCATCAATATTTATTTATTGACTCTTTAAGACAGGCAGTGTCCTGTCTTGTGTAGTTTTTCTCTATCAGTTCTTTAAAATAATAAGCCTTACAAGAAAAGGATTCCTCCTATTATTTTCTATCAGGATTTGAAAACTAGAGCTGATAATACTTTGTGCAATTTTTACAGCATGCCAGCACACAGCTTTTGGTCCAAGCAACATGAATCATGCATGCTTCCACAGGGAATGATTTTATCAGAGGACCATTTTATGCTGTGTTTCAGTGATTCTCAACCTTCCTAATGTTTCCTTAAATACAGTTACTCATATTGTGGTGCTCCGAACCTTAAAATTATTTTGTTGTTACTTCATAACTGTAATTTTGCTACTGTTATGAATTGCAATGTAAATATCTGCTATGCAGGATATTTGTTATGCAACCCCAATGGGGTCATGACCCACAAGTTGAGAACCACTGCTGAGATTGTCTGTTTCATTTTAATTTTTAACATAGCAAGTTAAAGTTGTCTGGTGGAGATATTGCTTCTCTATATAATCTGAAATGAAAAGTTAACCTGCCTATAAGCCAAAAAAGAGAAGAAGGATTTATGAACAAGAAGGGAGATGGCTGAAAGCATCTTTATTCTTCACACCATTGTATGGAGCCCCTCCCACATAGATGCTAAAGGAAAGTCCAAGACCAGATTTCAGTTTGTAGTTTGTCTCTTTCAGACCTGGCTAATAAGTTTAGTCTGTGTCTTTGGCACAGTACCTACTTTGGTGTCATACTTAATTAAAGTTCATGCTAATTAATGATAAAGTAGGTAAATCAGAACCTTGAGATTTAAGTTCTCTATCCCATCTTCTCTCTCTCTCTCTCTCTCTCTCTCTCTCTCTCTCTCTCTCTCTCTCTCTCTCTCTCAGCCTGATTGAAACCATGCTCATTATCTTTCTGCAATTAATTCCTTATTCCTGAGGCTCATCCTGTTTTCCCCAGGGATGAACTTCCTGGATAGAGGACCTCATCAAGATGATTAGGTCACACTACATTCTCCAATTAAACAACAGTTAGGTATTGATTTCTACTGAGAAATGGAAATGATTTGTAGACCTGTTACAGACAGAGCTATCCTTCGAAGAGGTTACCATTTTATAGTTCTATTTCCAGAGAATCACTTGGCATTTTCTTAAGGTCAGGTGGGATACCAGAGTGCTAACTATTTAAGAAGACAAATCTGTGCCTTATTGCCATTAGAGAGTGCTTTCTGGGCCATTGTTAAAGCTTACCATACAGATACAAGTATTAAAACTTTTCATGTATGAATAACACACTGTTCAAAGAAAAGCACAGCATATGTCTTCAGTGTTTGTTTTACTTTATGGCTTCAGTGGAATAAGCATGCTTTTTTCGCACCTCTTCTCCTCTCTTCTCTCATTCTGTTAATTTCCATGCCCATATGTACTATGATCATTGTATATGATACATTAAGGTAGAAAATAAATGAAGGAAAAATAATTCTGAGGTGTATATGCTCAAAAATATCCATTAAAGTGACTAGAGAAATATCTGTTTTGATGTGTTATTCACAGAGGAAGTTAATGGTCCACATTAAAAAGCTAACAATCAAGAAATAACTCTAATTATGCTTCTACTTTATTCTCAATTGTAGGCAGAGTTCTCCTGTGCAGGCAGCCTCTCTCAAATAAACACTCAGAGACTTAATATTAATTGTAAATGTTCGGGCCAATAGCTCAGGCTTGTTACTAGCTAACTCTTACATTTAAATTAACCAATTTTTCTCACCTATGCTTTGCCATGTGGCTTGTTACCTTCTCTCAGTACAGCATGCCTATCTTGCTTCTCTCTACATCTGCTCGTTACCCCAAATCTGCCTGCCCTTCTTCCTCCCAGCATTCTCTTAGTCTGGCTCTCATGTCCAATTATTTCCTGCCCAGCTATTAGACAGTCAGCTTCTTTATTAAACCAGTCAGCAGAGCCTGGTACATTCAAATGAAGCATGTCTAACCTCCCCCCCACCCCCGTGCAAGACTGTGCAAGGTCCCCTACAATAGGTAGTGGGCTCCAAAAAGTGAGTTCATGAACCAGGGATGGATCCTGATCCTACTGCCAGGGGGCCCCTTAAGCAGATCAAGCTACACAACTATCTCATTTATGCAGAGGGCCTAGTCCTGTCCCATGGAGGCTCCAAAGTTGTTGGTCTAAAGTTCATGAGTTCTCACTAGCTTGATTGGTTGTCTCTGTAGGTCCCCCCATCATGATCTTGATGCTTCTTGCTCATAGAATCCCTCTTCTCTCTCTCTTTGACTGGATTCATAGAGCTCGGCCATGCTCTTGCCTGTAGATCTCTGCATCTGCTACATTTTTCTTTTCTCTCCCAAGCCTATGTACATCTTTAAACAACTGAACCCATTTAGAATTTTTTTCCATCTGAATGTGTCTTTACTGTGTATCTGTAACCTTTTTTTGTCTGCATAAGCAAAAACCCTAAACCCATCATGCAGCATGCTGGTGGAACTCTCAAGCCTGCAGGCAGTGGCTGGAAGAAGCCTATCTGCAATGTGGCCAATGTGAGAGGATGCAATAACCCACCACGCCACTTAGCTTATGGTGATTGGCGGCCAACTCCACAGGAAGCTGCATCTGCTTCCATATTTGTGTGTTTAGAAACTTTTTTTAAAGCTTTTTTAGGTCCTATGTGGATCTACATCCCACATTGGGTAACATTTATAGGCAGAGTTTTCCTGTGGTGGCATAACCATTCAGAGTCTTAATATTAATTGTTATTAAATGCTTGGCCAATTGCTCAGGCTTGTTACTAACTCTTACATTTAAATTAACACACATTTCTTACCTACACTTTGTCACGTGGCTTGTTACCTTCTCTCAGCATGGCATGCCCATCTTGCTTCTTTTTGCAACTGTTGTCAACTCCAGACTCTGCCCTTCTCCCAGCATTCTCCTAGTCTGGCTTTCCTGCCCAATCTCTTCCTGCCCAGCTGCTGGACAGTCAGCTTATTTATTAAACCAATCACAGCAACATATATTCACACAGTGTAAAGGAATATTCCACAGCACTCAAACAAGCATATTGACATAGGAAAACAGCAATGAGCTATGCTATTCTACAAAACGACTATATGAATCATATATAATATCAGTGCTATCATTCAGATTTTTCTGTCCTCAACAAAAGACTCAAGGCTGCTTGAAGTATACCTTAAATGGGCCTTTTCTTATTTGATTATGTCTTTAGTAGCCTTAAGTGTCAACTTGACACAGCCTAGAGTCATCTGAGAGGAGAAGCCTCAACTGGAGAATTGCCTATATTAGATTGTGCTGTTGGCATGTCTGTGTTGTCTTGTCTCCATTATTAATTGATGTGGAAGGACCCACCCACTGTAGGAAGCTGTTGCTGGAGGGCTTCTCTCCAGGTTCCCCAAGCCCCACAGTCCCACAATCCACTTATAAAATAATCACTCAGACGCTTATATCACTTATAAACTGTATGGCCGTGGCAGGCTTCTTGCTAACTGTTCTTTTATCTTAAATTAACACATTTTTATAAATCTATACCTTGTCACATGGCTGGTGGCTTACCAGAGTCTTTACATGCTGCTTGTCCTGGCGGTGGCTGCAGTGTCTCTCCCTCCACCTTCTGCTTCCCAGAATTCTCCTCTCTCCTTGTCCCACCTACTTCCTGCCTGGCAACCTACTTCCTGCCTGGTCACTGGCCATCAGTGTTTTATTTATATAGAGCAATATCCACAGCAGGAAGCACTGTACCTTCCTAAGCATGCGGTATTGTACTACATGTATTTTAAATACTAGCTAAGTGATAGTGAACTGCATAGCAAGACAGCAAGTCTCATCTTTTCCTAGTTTCTGCCTCTAGGTCCCTGTCTTGAGCTCTTACCCTAACTTTCTTCAGTAATGGACTGTGATCTGGATATGTAAGCCAAATAATCCCTTTCTACCCTTAAGTTTCTTTTGGTCAGAGATCTTTATATCACAATAACAGAATGAAACTAGCACCTATCATAGCAATTGTATACCAGAGGATGAAGACATAAAATAGACATTTCTTATGGAAAAACTAATTCCTTTATAATTTTTCACATATTACATGTATTATTTTGTAAATATTATCCATATCCCATTAACTTTTTATGATATTTATTCACATTGCAACAGCCTGGGCTGATGATCTGGATGCAAATTTTTACCCCTCTGACTGTGAAAGGAAATTCCATGCTCATTCTACTTCTCACAAACATAATATGCACTTGTTCTAAAAGCTGTAATTATGAAAAACTGGCTACACAAGATAGGAGATTTGTCATGGAAGCAAGAGTCCAATCACAATCTCCTGGGGACACCTAGCTTCTGAGAACATCTCTTCATGATGTTAAATATCTGATCAGGATCTTAGAGGATAGCATTCTAGAACAATTAAGGATGCTTATTCCTTGAGTTATTTAAAGAGAATCAGCTCTTTGAAAGCAAGATATACTTATGAAAACCCAAAGCAGAGGTCAGGCTGTTATAAACATAAAAGATTTTCTATACTGTGACTTACAGTAGCCACTGCACGCTGTTCATACTAGGAAGAAAGGAAGACTCCAGCTTCTAAGATACTCAACTACTTGTTGTTAATTTAATAGATAAGAAACAAAATGCAAAGTATATATGAAGTTTCTGAAAGCAATGTTGTTTGACTATTCCCATTCTGTCTTTTAGTAAGGAGAAATGTCAACAAATGTATTGGGTTAAATACTTTGGTGGAGAAACCATGAGAGTTAGAAGGGGACATTGCACAGTGTCAACATGAAGAACTTGAAGATTATATTAGTAACAATCCTCATCAACATAAATATGAGTTTGGAGGCTGTTTGACCTCCAGCATGCATATCTGTGGTTACTGCCACCTGTATCAACTTCCAGTACTATTTTCTCATAACAGCTTCCCATTTGGATGTCAGTCTACCATTATATTAAATCCCATGCATTGTCATAAAACCTTATATGGTCCCAGGCCCAAGGTAGGTAAGGGACCCAGACCTCCCTCTAGAGCATATTTCTTTCCTGTGAACATCAAAAATGACTACCAGACTGTAATTGGTCCAATTAGAGTCAGGCTGGGACTTTTTTGGATGCTGGTAAAAATGGAGCTTGTCACTTTCATTAAATATAATGAGTGAAGCATTTTTATTTGGCTTTGAGAGCCATCATACTGCCACAGTGGAACAAGTCTCATTGATAGCAAAGCCAAAATATGCAGAAGCAATGATGGACAAGACAGAAACTGAAAACTAAGAAGCATCAACTGAACTGCTTGAATCCAGCTACATAAATGCCATTAATGAACCTTGGAGTCTTTAATTACATAAGTCAATAAATTATCCTTCTATTTTTTTCTTAGACCTATCAAAATTTGAAACAGAATAGTGACTAATACAACTGATTACTACTGGTATGTCCTTAAACAGGTTTTGTGCTTTTGAAGAATTTTGTGGGAGGTTTAATATATACTTGCATTATATTACATATATACTACATATACATGTATACATATATACATATTACAATATATTACATATATTATATACATATAATATATATTCGCATTATATTACATATACATATTTACACATATATAATATAATATATTGATTATGTTATATGTATATTAATTATGTATGCATTGTTTATGTATATATGTATGTATAGAAAAGAAGCAGCATGAGCCTGATCACAATTTATTTCCAGCTGACTATGAGTTACTTGCTGAAGCATTCACAATAAAAAAAAAAAAAAAAAAAAAAAACACCAAGGGTATGAAAAGCTTCTATGGACACAAAACAGGAGTTAGAAAAGCAGGGCTAGCAAACAAACCTGTTTTCTGGCTGTTCCTCTTGCTTTTCAGGTCTAGAGAAACCAGTTGAGAGTCTGAAGTGACAAGGCTAAGAGCAGGGAGGAGAAACGGGTTAGGTCATGTCCATTCATATCAATCACTTTCATATTCCAAGGTATAGTATTTCAAAATGAAAAGTCTGAGACACATCAAGGAAACAAAATAGGTCACCTGGGCCACAGTGAGTCTTTCAGGAAAACCTGTTCTGACACAATCAGGCTAAAGTGACCTGCCTTGTATAAAGCTATCATTTGACTTGTGAGTATAATCAGTAGAATCAATTTGTAGCTTTCTGTTATAGTTCTATTATGGCCTATTTTCCACACTTCTCTACTGTGGAAGGAAATCAATAATGACACAAATTATTTTAATTATTTCCTCCTGGTGTATAATTTGAGAATCAGCAATTAAAATTATGTGAACACATTAAATATTACAAGTAAAGATATTTCTGAAGCTCTATAGAATGTAAATTGTCTCCTTTGGAGTTATTGCCAGTAAACAAGGTCAAATCCAACATGTGTTCAACAGTCTGATCAATACAACTAGGTTAATATAAAAGTAAGAAAATTCATTTATTTGCTTTGGAAGCATATGTAATTCAAGTGGCAATCAGTATTCTATAACATGCCTATTAATCACTCCTTGTTTTATTATTTCTTGAGAAAAAATTACTTATGAGGAAAATGTACTTATGACATGTACATACTTATAAACACATATCATTCAACCAGGAAATTTACAACTTTATAATGCCAACAACAAAAAAATGTTTTAATCCAGAAGGTGCTATAGAGGCTGCTGGAGGAGAAAAACTATCAATGGTGTAACCTAGCAGTGAGCCTAGCATGCTACAGCACCAACTTGTCATGCAAGTTGGACTCACTGATACAATGGTGGCATAAAGGTTAAAAGAGTAACCAACTGTTTTTAGATTAGATTTGAGGCTTGCTTCACAAAAGCGAATTCATGTCTGATACTGAAAACCTGGCAAAAATCCCATGGCTATGGAAAAAATGGGAGGAACCTACTATTGTTATGTTGCTAAATAAACATGTTGTCAAACTGTCTTCTAAATAATTGTGTTTACACATGATCTTAGCCAAAAGGCCGAGAAGCAATAATAATTGTGTTTGTATACATAGATTAATGCTGCCCTCAACCTTGACCAAATAAGCATTTCTTTGTAATAGACAATAGTCAATCCAGAGACTCATAATTAGTCAAAGTGCTGACCATAAGTGACTATTGAGTGCTCAGGGTTAGATGGAACTTCCATATCAAACCTCCTCCAATACTCCAAGGCCCAATGAAAGTCACTGAAGACATAACCAGAAAGGATATAAGGGCTGGAGGATAAGACAGACATGACATGACTGTTCTCAAGACAGCTATGCTTACCTGTATAAGATCAAGCCAACAAGATCAGTTGGAGGAAGTGTGACAGGGTGGGGGATGTGTAAGGAGTACATAAATTCCAGATAACTCATTTACATGTATGAAATTGTCAAATAATAAATAAAGGATATTATATTAAAGGGTGTTTTAGGATTTTTCAGATGGTGAACATTAGCAATATACTATGTAATAATCCTTATCATTCACACTTCTGTACTCAGTTTCAAAAGTATAGCAGGGCTCTCAAATGGGGACATCAAAAGTTACATACTTAGCTTTGGCATCAGCTTATAAAAACATGAGAACAAGAAATAGGATGCATAGATAGTAGAACTTATTCATTCTAAGTTAAGTTGAAGTACTATGAGAAGTAAAGAATCAAAGTGTGTGTGTGTGTGTGTGTGTGTGTGTGTGTGTGTGTGTGTGTGTGTGTGTGTAATGGTGTCTGTGTAGTGGTTAGAAGATAATTTGTTTAAATTGGCTATCTTTTTCTACCATGTGTGTCCTCAGACTCAAGTCATGAAGCTTGGCAGCAAGTGCCTTTGCCTACTGAGCCATTTCATCAATTCTGTAGTTGAGTATTAAATAATTTAGCAAAAAAAATTATTCATTGGATAAATAAATTGTGGCACATATACACAATGGAATACTACTCAGCAGAGAAAAACAATGACATCATACGGTTTGCAGGCAAATGGATCGATCTAGAAAAAATCATCCTGAGTGAGGTAACCCAGACTCAGAAAGACAAATATGGTATGTACTCACTCATAGGAAGATGCTAGATGTGAAACAAGGATGACTGGACTGCTACTCACATCACCAGTGAGGCTACCTGGAAAACGGGACCCCAAAAAAGACACGGAGAAATGGATGAGATCTACATGAACAGCCTGGTCATGAGTGAGAACAATGAAGGGCGACAGGCGAGGGAAAGAGAGTGGGAGATCCTAGCTGGATCAAGAAAAGAGAGGGAGAACAAGGAATAGGAGACCATGGTAAATGAAGACCACATGAGAAGGGAGGAAGCAGAGAGCTAGGGAGGCCCACGGAGATCCACAAAGATACCCCCACAAAAGACTGCTGGCAATGGTTGAGAGACGGCAGGAACTGACCTACTCTGGTGATGGGATGGCCAGACACCCTGATAGTTGTGCCATAAACCCCATCCAAGATCTGAGGAATCTGGATGCAGACATCCACGGCTGGCCCCTGGTGGAGCACTGGGAGTCTAATAGTGAGAAAGAAGAGGGTTTATATGAGCGAGAATTGTTGAAGCCAAGGTTGGATAAAGCACAGGGACAAATAACCAAATGAATGGAAGCACAGGATCTATGAACCAAAGGCTGAGGGGCCCCCAACTGGAACAGGCCCCCTGAATGGGTGAGACAGTCATTTGGCTTGATCTGTTTGGGAGGCAGCTGTGTGTTGGTGCCGGGTCCTGGGCTCATTGCATGAGTTGGCTGTTTGAATCCTGGGACCTATGCAGGGACGCTTGGCTCGGTCTGGGAGGGGGGGACTGGACCTGGCTGGACTGAGTCTACCAGGTCGATTCCGGTCCTCGGGGGAGACCTTGATATGGAGGAGGTGAGAATGGGGGGTGGGGTGGGGGGAGGGGGAGGAGGGCGAGAGTGGGAGAACAGGGGAATCTGTAGCTATTATGTGGAAATGAATGGTGTTGTAAAATAAATAAAAAAAAAATTATTCATAAAAACTCCAGTGTTAAGCAATTAGCATCTACTGAAGTCTAAACACTTCTGACCACCACAACTTGGATAACGGAGCATCAAGGCAAATGAAATTGAGCCAAGTAAACAAGAGTTTACTCCCATAGACGTGAAACCGAGTAAGACCAACTTTGGTAGTGAATGTCAATTCCCCATGGCCATTAGGCCTGCCTAGTAGCTGACAAGAGCAACTGGCCCTTTGCCCTGCTCACAGTTTCTGAGATCTCACAGTGAACCTCATTCATTGTAATCCCTGTTGAATGAATCTAGATGGGATGTAAGAAAGTATAGGGTAGAAGACAGGCAGAGTTTATGACAGCATAGTACAAAGTGATTAAGTGGAATGGGACCATTTGGAGAAAGACATTTCCTCATGGGAGGCTACTGAATGTGCAAGTATGCCTGTGATAGGGTAGAGTCCAAGAATGGTACAGCTGGATCATATGCAAGTTGTACTTCTAGGTTTTTTTTTTGAGTTTTGTTGTTGTTGCTATTGTCCGTTTGTTATTTTGGGGTTTTGTTATTCTTGTTTTGTTTGTTTATTTTGATAAATCACCATACATATTTCTATACTGGCTGTATCAGTTTTCACAATCAACAGTATGTAAGGTTTCCCTCATTTCTGCATTCTCATTTGTGTTTGTTGTCATTTTTCATAATGAAAATCATTCTTCTAACTTGGTAAGATGGCATCTCAAAGTAATTTGAACTTCCTTGAACATATTTTAAGTGTTTACTAGAAATTTGTGTATTTTGAGAATAGTCAATTCATTTCTGTAACCCAATTTTTAAGTCAGGTTATTTGTTTCCTTGTTTAGTTTTTTTTGTTTGTTTGTTTTCAGAGAAGGTAATGGGACTGTGGCATAATGAATAGCAAGTGGGCTATGGACTAAAGCTAGTTTTATGTCAGAATGTGCCCCTGTCTAAAACAATAACTGATTGGGGGCAAGGAACTTAATCATTCTAATTTGCTTCATACTTAGGAAATACAGTGAGATCTATTGAGTTCAGATCACTTATTAAAAATATGTGGCAATGTACTAATTTAAGTAATTCTAGTTTTATATCCATTCATCTAATAACCTCATTTTTAAAGGCCTCTGTCTTTTAAGGAAAATGTCTAAGAGTTTAAGAATCTCAGATTAGATAGACTCCTATGTGTCTGTCTTTCACTTTCCCTCCCTGCCCTACTTCTGTCTCATCCGTCTGTAAATTATCTACCTAGGTGGCTCAGCTGTAGCTAGAGTTTTCCTGCCTTGCCCACAATCAGGACAAATCTCTGTCTACCACCAGTCCCACAGCTGCTCAGACCCAACCAAGTAAACACAGAGACCTATATTGCTTACAAACTGTATGGCCGTGGCAGGCTTCTTGCTAACTGTTCTTAAAGCTTAAATTAATCCATTTCTATAAATCTATACCTTGCCACATGGCTCGTGGCTTACTGGCATCTTCACATGCTGCTGGTCATGGTGGTGGCTGGCAGTGACTCCTTCTGCCTTCCTGTTCTTTCTTTTCTCCTCTCAGTTAGTCCCGCCTATACTTCCTGCCTAGCCACTGGCCAATCAGTGTTTTATTTATTGACCAATCAGAGTAATTTGACATACAGACCATCCCACAGCACTCAGCTATTAAAAAGAGCATCTGATGTTCTAGCAGAGGACTGGGGTTCAGTTCCCAGAACCCACGTCAAGTGACTTACAAGTACCTGTACCTCCAGTTCCAAAGGATCTAGTGCCCTTGCCTGGCTTCCTCTAGCCTGTGAACATGTGGTGTTCATATAAACATGTAGGTACACATGCATACATGTAAGCACTCACAGATAAAATGAAAATAATTAATCTTAAAAACAGTATCTATGTGGTATTGTCTGCTATTATTGTTCTACAAAATGTCAGTAGCATGTTCCCGAGTTCTATTTTTAAAATGTTTGATAAATACATTTTATAAGATCGGTTTCAAAATTTTGGCAAAGTTCTCAGGACATTTAATATGACTAAGCACTTGTGACTCTCCAGAAAAGAGATTAAAAACTAATACTTCATATGTTTATGTAACCAGAAGCACTTGTTTCCTCTAAGAGTTTACAGGAATGATGCTCCTTGGGTCCTCCTCTGGGAACTGTTACCAGCCTCAGACACTTTTCTCCCCACACCCACTGACCCATAAAACTGACTCCCAGGAAGCTATGGATGATCTTTGATATGCCTTTTAAATCACAGAGACAGGTTATTTTGTATGTGTGTGTGCCTAGTTTCTCAAAGATTTGTTTACTCACATTTTCTCAAAATTTACACTGTAAACAGTGTAAATTTCCTAAAGGAGGAAAATGATTAGAAGCACAAAAGGAAGAAGGTTGTTTTCGAATAAAACATTCTCAAAGATCAAATTTTCAGTAAAAGTGAATATCCTTGGTTTGAACTATGAGATTTAAGTAGTTGGTTAAAAAAAAAAAATCAAATGCTGAATTTTAAAGGATCACATGACAGAATGCATCGTTTATAATGGAATACTTGAAACACCTACTTACCAATGATGCCCTAATACCAAAATATCATTGCTTATTAAAATACTAAGAATTATCATGCTGCACTAAGTCAACCAGGATCACATTTTTTAAAGCCACAAAGATATTGAGTATCTGCTAATGTACTAAATAGTAGTCCAATTACTTTCAAAGGTGTATGACTCGATTCAATTTTAAATTTCCATGCATTTATAAGGGATTTAGGTAGCATATTTTTTTTTCCTGAAAGATACCCTCATGGGATTTAAATAGTGGAACATACATATGAGGATTGTAGCTTTCTTCTTAGACTCTCAATTTTTTAAAAATATCAAGCACATTTTGTTTGAATAGCTAGCTCAGCTTCAGAGTTCTGTTGGAAATCATGCTAAAACATTCTGATTGCTGGGGGACTCCTTTACATTCTCCTGTCTAAAAAGAACTACATTCCTAGAATTCCAATGTTACAAATACACCTACATTTAAAAACCAATAGGAAAGGGTAACATTGAATGATTTGGAGGAAACTCCTTTCCCTTAAAAACTGTACTTAAAACTCTTAAGAAGAATATCTTTGCCAGAAACAAAAGTAGAATTTTATATAAGCTTAGGAAATTTAGAGTGTTAATGCTTTTCTTTTTCCATTTTAATATAATGGAGTGCGCAGTAGTTGGCTGGAAGGTGGCGGGGAATCGGTATTTTTTAAAAAATGCATATTTTTGATAATATTTACTAATTGTATAATGTATCAATATCTATATGAAACTATCAGCAAATAATAAACTTTAATAAACACAATAACTTTTTTAGAATTCATACCATTTGTAATCTTTGTGGTTTCTGGGTCGTTTGAAATGGCCACCTAAGCAACACAGCTGCCCAAGGAAGGACACATCATGGCAGGACTGTGAGGTAGCACAATGCTGGCTCAAGGCCAAGATACCTGAAATGGGGGAGGAATCAACTGGGATTGACTGTCTTATAATTAAGATAAAAACTACAGCATCATTTTTATTTACATGATGTGAATTTATATAACGTTCATTGAGAACTGAGTTTCTGCCCTAAATGAGAACTCAAGTCCAGGTAATTAACATGGATGTGGTTTAAATTTTGTTCCGTAAAATTAAGAACATTAATTGATTAATATCTAAAGAATTCAAAATTGGGGGCTATAGAGATAGTGATCATAATCTTAGTGATTAAGAGCACTTCCTTGTCTTCCAATGGACTGAGGTTCTCTTCCCAGGGCCCACATCGGGTGAGACTCAACTGTCAAACACCCTAACTTCATGGTATCTTATGCACTCTTATGGCCTCTGCAGGCATTCACACACATGGCATACACACACACACACACACACACACACACACACACACATACACACACACACACACACACCTACACATAAATAAAATAAAAATAAAGCCTCAAAAAGCTTAAAATCTCAGATGCTTCTAAAGCTCCACTGCACTTTATAGCCACAGAATGCTCAGTAGTAAATACCCAAGGTCACTCAGGGGCAGCAGTAGGGGAAATCAAATCCAGGGGTCACATGATCTTGTAAATGTTTTCATCTCAAGAACATCAAGAAGAAAATGTTTTGCAATATTCCAGAGTCCTCAAGTGTATTTATTATTCAATTTAATAAGCATCCACGAACTAAGAACCCAAGAAATCAAATGAAAATAAATGATGCTTATTAGTGAATAATGGCTTGTTCCAGTCTCTGGACTTGAAATAAAGTAACCTCATCAAAAGTAAATACCATCACTGGCCCATAAAAGCCAACAGGTAATGATAAATAGAAACAAATGGGAAGGAACAAGAAATCAGCTTCGAAAGTTGGAAGATTGATTTTCTCAGTATTAATAATATTTTCTATTTTTCTACTCCCCAATATGCAAGTACAATCACATTAAATGGAAGACTTTCTTTTCGATAGATTTTGGTCCATTTGGGTCATAGATGGAGCCTAATACAGAAAGACAAAAAGGAGAATAGTTTCTGATAGGTATGATAAGTTCTGAGAATTAAAAATGACATTTTTCCATTTCTGCACATATTATACAATCTTAGATGTAGCCACACTTGTTTGGTAACTCACATTCATTTCAGAGAAGTTGCTTTCAGTCAGCAGGTTTGTCCAAAGCCCAACAATCTCTAGACAAATATCTGTGAATTTTATAAGATATTCTCTGAAGTCTTATTCCATATGTTTCCAATTGTGTTTACTTTAGTGTTCCTGATGAAAGAGATGGAAGGGATTCACAGATACTGAGGTCAAGACCAGGAAATATGACTGACATTTATACATGTTTGAAACAAAGAACTGGATACTAATTATTACCCTGGTATTTCTCTTCCTTCCCTTGTGTAGCCCCACACAACTTCTCATGTAGCCCATGTCTGATTCTAGAATTGGATGATTATTTACATTAAATGACTCTTATGTCTCCTCTCCAACCACCAACAAAATAAAGCCTTATCAGAAATTCAGTAGAACTTCCAGAGGTCATTTCCTTTCAAAGTCCAAAAGTCATAAATATAGTACACACTAAATTCTCTTATCTAATAGAGTAGTATTAGATATAATTAGATATAACTGAAGACAAATTGTGTTCATATTTAACTTATTGCAATAAATACAATTATTATAAATATATACTCACCACTAACTTTTTAACCAAAAATTATTACATTTAAATCACTTACCAACAATTTTTAGCACATGTTGAAATATGTGTGTGTGTGTGTGTGTGTGTGTGTGTGTGTGTGTGTGTGTGTGTATTCAGCCTGCACCTGCCCCACATAGGTCTGGCTCACCTGAAGAGGATGCAGCTATGAAATCAAGGATGACATCTATTCCCTAACCAGGCAACAATACACTTTGATCTTTGGTTGGTTGTCAGTGTTTTTCTGACTAGCTGACTGTCCCTCTTTGAAGACACTTGAGGGTGAGGGATGACCGACCGATTTCTGGCATGGGTGCATATGAGCCAGCTCTTCTCCCTTTCTCTATGCCCAATCAAAGCACAACCCTACTATGCAGCTATTCTCTTAGCAGTATCTGTAACAAAGTCACAGCAAAAGTGCAGCCGTCTAGTCATTACACATAGTGCTACTCAAACCATGAGAGATCAACCTACCCTTCATCAAAGGAACACAGTGCGGTGGGGGAACTACTTTGGATCTTTCAAGAATGATTCCTAGAAAGCTTTCAGCTTCCAGCTGGACATCCAAGAAAATTTGCTTTGGCAGAAGCTATCTGCCTTGTAAATACTTCAGTTACTCTAAACTAGCCATGTTATGGAGCCAGTCCCCCAGAAGGAATGATCCTGAAGAATCCCAGCCTCTCCAGCTCAGTTACACTGAATAAGATTATTCTGGACATTTCAGACAAGGCAAATAAGATACAGAAGAGAGCCAAGAAACAGTGACAAGAACTAACACACTAGACACATAGTAGCTAGCTTTCTGTAGCTGTGAGAAACGATAGCAGAGAACAAGTTAAGAGAATTAGTTATTTGGCTCAGAATTTCCAAAGGTTTCATATGTTGGGGATGGTGTGACAGAAAGGCTCCCATCAAGGCAGCAGGAAACAGAATGAGTATGTCTGCTCAAGCTGTTTTTTTTTTTTTACTTTTTCTCCTTTTTGTCCATCCAATCTCCCAACCTCTAGGATGGTGCTGCCCACATTCTGGACAGTTCCCCCTCCTTAGTTAATCATCCCTGGCAATGCCCACACAGACACACTCACAGGAATGCTTTCATAATCGCCTAGATGCTTCCCAAGCCAATGAAGCTGACAAAGCCAATTAACCTTCCCAAGGTGAATGACCACAAATGAGCCAGCCCAGCTGAAGCCCAAGACATCATGGAATCAACAAGTCTCCACCACAGCCTGTCTGAACTACTGATACTGAACCCCCTGAGCACAGTAAATGATTGATGCTTGTACTGCTGCTAGAATGGTTTCTGCATGTCCATAGATACCAACTATAATAGAACCTTCACATTGAAACTCCATCTTTTAACATGACTTTGAGTGGGCTGAAGTTCTCCCAGAAGTAATTGAGGTATAATATTATTTTTTCAAAATAATTCACCTGATTTCAAATGAATTACAATAGGTAGTGTGATCAACCCCTTATTTTAAAAGTACAGCTATAAAATATGTGACCATGGATAATATTAGCAACTCTAAATTTTATTTTGCTTATTTTTATAACAAAATAGTAGATACTTTATGGAAATTCAAAAAATAGTACATCTAAGTTACTTCTTATAGTCCTGATATATCATGGATGTTTAAACAGCATTACTATTGGGAATGATCTTATTAATTTTTCATTTTTGTTGTGGTGCTGCATAAGAAGATATGTACAAATACGTAGAGAAAATATTTCTGACCTAATAAAAGTAAGTTGCTATGTAAAGCAATACCAGGTCCTTGAATTTACTTTTGAACTTCAAGGAATAGGCTTGAAAAATAATGCCAGTCATTCCTAAGGATGGACCACTATTAACTAGAAGGATCTCTCCAGGATTCTTGACTTAGCCTACCAGTATCAGAAGCATTTGTGGAAAAAGAACTCCACATTTGTAAAGAGAAAGTCAACAAAAGTAAATCATATAAATTTAATTCACCACAGAGATAATGAAATGCTGAAAGACTGTAGGGGAAGGGAGAACCTCACAATTATGTCAATCAAATTAGCATGGAACATAAGTTAGACAAGACAGGGAAGATAATTACCTACCTAGAAAAGCTATTAAATTAAAGTTTTATCGTTTTTTTCCTCAGCAAGTGTTGCTGTTAGAAATAGATAGAAGCAGTAATTCTACTAATATAATACTTTAGGATTTACTTATTCTGGAACTATCCTATAACCACAGAAAGGCAAATGTTCAATGTGATGATAGAACCATAATCTGATAATATGGATCCAGTCAGTCCTTACAGGGGCCTTCTACTTGATTGGCCTTCACTGGATATTATTATCCTACTACTCATGATGAGTGAGTCTTCCCAAACAGTCCCTTCCTGACCACCTTAGGTTGTTCATCTCAAATGATCATTCATTTTACCTGAACCCTTCTTCAAGATGGTATCAGTGATATTTATTGATCACAGAAACCATTAATTTGCATTTGGAAAATGGGGCTTTGGGAAGAAGGTCTTCCACTAATTTTAATCAGTGACTTGCCTCTGTTCTGAAGATTGTACATTAACAAAGGATCAATGGGAGCAAAGAATCCTTTGTATTCTAGTTGGGGTTTGTTTGGAACTGTGAAACTGTGCTCTTTCCTAATCCAGTCTCCTTGCACTTCTCATCAGCTCCTATGTTTCCTTTCTATGTGTAGTGTGTTCAGCTTTTGCTTGCTAATAATCATTATTTCTTATAGCTCATTTTCTCTTTTCTCCACTTCTTGTAACTAAAGTTACATTTATGATTATAGGAAAAAATGTATGGTTAAAATAGAGACGTGAGATTGTATCTGATTATATTTTTAAATTTTGTACTGCGGCAGAAAACAAAAAGGACACACTTGCTGAATAAAAGCAACATAAGTAACTAGTTAATACTTGACATGGCAATTTGATTTTATCACATTTGAAAGACAACTAATTTGTTGTCTAAGTGTCAAACCTACAGCCTCATACAGGCTAGCAGTCTATTACTGTAGCTCATCCTTAGCCCTGAGTTAGATCTTTATGTCACATGCAGTATTGATGAAATAATAGAACAAGCAGAGAGGGTCTGTAAAACATCACAATAAAATTCCAAAAGAGTTATCTATATATAACAAAGAAAACCTAAGAAAAATGATGTTAAATGAACATAAGCCACAAAATCTTCAGAAGAAGAAGCGAGGGGATATATAGTAGTCACATGAAAACACTAACAAATCTGGCTAGAAACAAAACATGTTCAAACTCCAAAGAGCAAAAGATACACAGAAAAAAATATTCCCTGCAAACAAACCAGCAACACAAAATAAGTTTGAGGTAAAGCAGCTCATGTTTCTAAAGGGAACTTTAATAGTTGTTTATAATCGCTTAAAGTTGATCCTGCATCTTAAACTCAATGAAGAACCTATATTTCATATTCTTATAGTATATATGGCAGCAGTCTAGGTTGTAGAAGCATTTGATTTACTGACATTTTTAAAGAGCAAAGAGCAGGCACAATGTTATTTTTTAATTAAATTACAATGTTCAAAACACAGCCAAGTTCAAGTGAATTTCTGAATGTAAAAACAGGTAACATTTCAGGATTGATTCCACATGATAAATTATCTACCCATAAACCAGGGTATATTTTCATATATACCAGAGACTGTGAATCTGACACTTATGTATGTTAATAAGATAGACCTTGAAACTGATAGCCTCTTGAGGAATCTGCCAATATCACTGGACCAATATTTTCATGTAAGAAATGGCTCTAGCTCTGTGTACACTGATTTACACAACAAACAAGAACAGATTCTTAACCTGTGGGTATTATAGTCTAATTTTCTTTAGGTAAAAGTTTTTGAAAATTGTATCTCAATCTTCTGTTTTCTCAAAAAGTCTCACCAAACAGTTATAAACAATAGTGATGACCATAATAAAAGAGAGAAATGATTGATAACTTATCTTTGGAATCAGACTGGTAAAACCAATAGCCAATAAATGAGAGAACAATTGTGCTAATAGATATTTAAGCAGTTTCCTTTAGAAACGGCAATGGGAGTAATAATAGCTTGCAATAACAATAATGAATCTTATTAGTGTTTCCAATGATGATGATGATGATGATTACTCTAGGTTGAAAATAAGATTACAAAAAGAATATTGTGCAATATGTTCTCTGAAATTATAAATGAAATATGTTCTCTTCCATATGTGCAACATTTCATTCACACAGTGTGCAAGGTAACAGCTATTTCTTGTATGCATAATAGCAGAAATGATCATTCCAATCATGCAAATTAAATTCTGGTTATTGTTTGGGAGAATATACTAGAAACAGCATCTACACTTGGAGTGTCTCTGCTACAATGTTGCTTGTTATCTGTAAATCAATGAGAAATCTTGCCTCTGACAAAGTGAGACACCACCTAGTACGTGATAATAAAGTAATATTTGTTTTGTGTTTTTTAAAGTAAAATCAAGTATGTTCTATTCTTGCCATAAAACTTAGATTTATAATTTTTAAAATTATAAATTTTAAACTTGTTAATGGTGATAATGCCCGTCTCATTTATTACATTTATTTAAAAATAACAATCCTGGGGCTGGGGAGATGGCTCAGCAGTTAAGAGAATTTGTTGCTCTTGCAGAGAATCTGGATTTGATTTTCCAGGACCCACATGGTGAATCACAATCATTTACAATTCCACTTCCAGGGGATCCAATGCCCCCTTCTCATCTCCATAGGCATCAAACACACCTTTGGTACACAGGTAGACATGCAAGCCAAAAACAAAACAAAACCTCACACATAAAATAAAAACTAATAAAATTAGAATATAAAATAAATGAAAATAGCAATCTTGTGTTTCCAATAAAGCAAATGTCAACCATGCAATCTCTTAATAATAATACCTGCATAAACAGCTAGTGGTTTTAGGTCATGGCAATTTGAAAGTACTGTTGGAAATGTTAGTGAAGGCGTCGTTTTCAGCTGTATTGGTTTTTTCTTCCAACAAAGTCTGTTCATGATCATACTGGTCCTTAGTGTAACAAAATCTTGGTGAATATATAGTGCCTTTCCATTCCAATTGAACTCAAAATACAAAATGAATAATGAGGAAAGGAAGCTCTGTAGGTAACTTGTTATGTGTCACCTAAATCATAATCAATATTTACCCTAGGGCAAATTCTCTTCTTCTTACATGAAATTATTTTATGTAATTAATTGTAGATTTTTTTTGTAGTCACATACAAATCTTCTCTATCAGTTCATGACCACGTGTCTTTTAAATAATATATAGCAGGGCTTACTAAGTCTTTTTTCCACATCTAATAAAGCAATCTTGTTTAAAAAGAAATATTTGCTCTCTCCTAGGAAAGATAGGTGTTTTTTTTTTCTGTCCAAAAAATACCACCCAAATTCTGATTATTGCTTGTAGAACATAACCTTAAACTATTTAAAGATATTCTGTCAACATTCAAGGTTACCAGCACAGTCACTGTGTAGCATCAGTGGAGTGTGAGCATCTTACAGTTGTTGTACTAAGGGAGGGGAAAAGGAATGATAGAAATGAGCTGAGTCAAAACTCAGTCAGAAAGGACTCAAATCCAGGCTTTTCCTAGGTTTGGGATTTGGGACAGCAAGGAACCTATTTAGGCATGAATCTTAACTGGTATATTAATGAATGATGAAACAGACCTTCAACATTAAAGTTATACTCTGCTTTTTTTCCAACTATGCCTGCTACATTATGCCCAACTTAAGCCATTTTTCAATCAGTTTAATGGAATCAGTTTTCTCTCCTTATTGCTAGTTGCCTGACAGTTTCATATCTACTTCCCCAAACACCTCTCTCATCATTCCTATCAACGTGCTCCTTAAAGTTCTTTTATCTTATGAGTGTCAAGAATTCTCAGAACAACAACAGTTTATTTCTATGTACACACACACACACACACACACACACACACACACACACCTTTGCTCTCACAATTTCATATTTAATGGAAGCAGTTCTAACTCACCATTAGCCAATGGTTACCAGACATAACTATAGGCATGCATTTCAGAATGGCACCTACTTTCAAAGAGAACCAAGAAATAAAGGTGGTCGTTGTATGACTTTTCTGGTAGCAACATGAACCAACTTCTCATCACCCCAGGTAGTGCACTAATGACAAACCAAACAAAAAAAAAAAAAAAAAAAAAAAAAAGATTCCACCAAATCTACATTGTCACTTAGTTGGGGGTGGGTTGCAAGACGCTGTATGAGAGGTTACTCTCCAAAGCCACGACAACACTGAAAAACCCTTCCTCAAATGGGTAACAACTTAAAATAGTTGCATGTTTCTGGTTCCTTACAAAACTCTCAGACAGATTTGCCTATTGGAGAGTCTTTTCTCCCCTAATTGTTACTGCTTCTGTAAACTTGGGAGGGACCTTATTAACATCATACATTCTATTTTACTTCCTGAGCCTTGTATGTTGCATTTACTTCCTGTGTTCTATGAATCCAACTCCTTCCTCCAGGAGGGAATTAAGAGAAAAATTACTATGTAACATTCCACACCTTCCTCTGGCTTTACCATTCCTTCTGGCCCTTCTACAATGTTCTTCTCTGAGCCTTGAAGAGAGAAATATAGATGTCTGCTATTTTCCTCCAACTATTGCTAAACATTGGGTCACCATGCCACAGAAACAGTCACTTATTATCAAGAGCTTAACTGGTTAATAATCTCTAAAGCACTGGACTCATTGTAAAAAAGAAAATAGTCCTTCATGACTGACCAATGATCATCACATCAATAATACTCTATGGATATGAACACAAATGTTTTGAGGGCAATTGGATATAGCATTTGTTTAGCAAAAAGCTAGCAGTAGTCTCAACATTAGTGCCTATAATCTTTTCAACCATAGACTTTTGCCCTGGTTTACTGTACCAGATGTGAGTTCCCTGCTGGGGAGCAACTTGTAAACCCAATTGGAAAGCAGTTGACTGCATTCATAATGGTCATACAATTTTTATACCATTAGGTACATCTTGCCCAACATATTGATAGTTAAGCATACAAAATCTACTAATTAAGAACTGTTGGCTACAATTCTTCCCCAGAAGATTGCTTCCTACCTTCCAGTACTATGAAAACCAGGCCATAGGAAAGAGGTGTTAGCTTGTTTGATTTCTCCACATCCTCCAGCTAAGGCATTTGGTACCAACAGGGACTCACTACCTAGTTTTGTCTTGTAATCAACAGTAATGGAAACAACCTTAGTGTTTGTGGGACCTTGGAAAACAACTTCTAAGGAGACAGTACACTCCTGGCATCGAACTTCACATGCAGCCACCTCTGGGCCCCTGGGAGTGCTGTCTACTAAACAAGTTGCCTTCATTTGTACTCTTTAACTGCTATTCACACAGTTCTTCCAGATGCTTTGACTAATCTGTAAGACACTTAGCATTGTATAAGGAAACTTTTTGTTCTACAGAAGGTAGATTTGGGTCTCTGAAGGCCTACTATCATCTAGTCTAAGTGCCAATTGGAATTGGGAAGCTAAGAAGATGTTAGAAAAAGTAAAAGTTAGCAAGGTCCAATACAGTACAAAAGACACATCAGCTGTTTTGTCAAAAGACCAGTGTTGAATAGAGCAGTGTAAACGGGAGAACCTGCCCCATCTAGCTTGCAGTTGCCCAATGGCGTATTCCATGTCCCATTAGTTTTCTCACACTTAGTTGCTGTTGCTGCTATCAGATGTTGTATGCCCTTCCACCCTAATAGTCTCAGAGGGGCTAAATTGTACTGTTCATCTTAGCTCAAATACAAGAGGGAGGCTTGCCTCTGATGTAGCTCCCCGATTCTGACAGACTCTGAGGAAACACCATAGCTATTGTCTTTCCATTTGCCACACTTACGCTAAAAGCCCCCGGACCAGATGAACAATACCCGCATCCAATGTACTTGCAGAGGAGAATCGTATATTGCATATACTAGGAAGATAATTGCCAACCCTTAGGACAAGCTTAAACGTGTTACTCACATTGTTTTATCACTCATGTTTGACCTGAACTATTGCTCATGGTTTCCAGAAGCTCACTAGCATGGCATTTAACATTCTGCTTTGGTTTCCTTAGGAAATCAGACTTGACACCTGTCTCGCCATGTTTGCATTCAGTCAGGCAGATAGGTGCCATGATCTGCTTCCAGTTTGGCATATTCTCCTGAGTGCTTTAGCAACTTACAGACCCAATCTACATGCTGCTCCAGATTGTTCATATCTGGCCAGGGCTCTCTTTTCTTATAAAGATCGTGTCCTACCATGAAACTCAGGAGACACTAAACACTAGAGCCTCAAAACATTCCCTGTTAAGGCAGTCTTTTTTTTTTTTTTTTTTTTTTTTTTTTTTTTTTTTTTTTTTAATTCTCCTGTGAACACAATAGCTCAGGGAAGAAGGCATCAAATGTCACTTTGCTCTTGCTCTGTTCCCTCATTCACCCTTGTCCTTCCTTTATTGTCTTCCATTCGATGATATTCATGGGGACAGAAGCTGGTGGCAACCAAGTTTTCGTAATGGCTCCAGTGAGCCCGCCCATCAGATACCGACTTCCTTTGTGTTGCCTTAGCCCTTGTCTGAAGGAGAGCTGGTTGGGTAAATCACTCAGCTTTTCCACTGCTGTGGCATCCAGGCTTATTATATCTATCCCACGTGCCTCCGTTTCACAGGCCCAGCTATGAGGAATTTCCACTGTTTATTTCAAACCACTTTAAAACTCAAGTAATTTTAATGTTATCACAGTTACCTGTTCTGGGCCATATTAAAGCACCCACATACATGCTGAATGGTGGATTTTCTTCTCTTCTGTATTAACGCTTAGAGCTAAGGGATGTGTTTTGTCATTTCTACCATTGTCTTCTTCACTATCAGATTATTTCCAAGAGTTCTGAGTTTGAGAATCCCAGGAAGGTCTCTTAGCATAAATATGATTTCAGTCCTTCACACCCCAATAGTTGTAAGAAAAAACAAGCTAGTACCTCTATCTTATCTGTGCTTTTTTCCACTTACCCTTGAAAAATCAGAGGGCGATGAGGATATATAACATCTACATGTATTTTCCCCCACTGTAATTTCTTCCTTACACAGGCAATTTCTTTCTGGACAGACAAATCAGCCTCATTTGCATGTCTTCTGACCCACAGCAAAGTCCATGTGACAACTGCTACAGCCTGCCTACATTCTTTCCCATATATTTTACTCTCAGGGTTTGTGATACATTGTTTAGATGATTAGCTGTTTGGAGGCATTCCCAAACTCACATGGTGGAGCCCATTTATTGACAAGACAGGTCTCCTCATGTCAATTAAGAAGCATGGTCACCCTGAGGTTCCCTATAAAATATTCCACTCTCAGATGTGTTGTCCTTGGTAATGCGTCTTATTACCCATCACAGGGAGCATGTATTATTACCTACACAGTAGTCACCACAATCCCATGTTTTCAGAGGAAACATAGCCATATCAGGATTACCCCTGTGGAAGGTTTGCCCCCACATAGATCAGCCATAATTGCATTCTCAATATCCACTGCAGAGCGCATGCAAGCACTCATCTCCAAGTCATCTTTGGTTCTGTTGGCCCTGTGTGAGCACTAATTATGCTGTGTAACTTTTCCTAGGGGATAGAAACAAGGTATTTTCCACTCCAGATAGGACACTGATAAAACTCCAAAGAGATAATTAAATCCAAGTCTACCTTATTACATCAGTGAGTTTATTGGGGTTATTTGCAGGAATATGGGTAAGGAGTTACAGAAACATGAATGACTCAAAGACAGCTGAATCATTAAAAAGTCCATCCTACAATAGGTGATAACTCATGAAAGCTGTATCTTGGAGCTGCCTATACAACTCGCAGTTGCTCAATCTTTTGGAGAGTTTCCTCACCCCAGCAATTGCTGTTTATGTAACTTTGGACAGAACTCTTGTGATTTTTGTAATTTTCAGGACCTCCCTAACCTTATAAGTTTCATTAACTTTCCTCCTCCCTCCAGGAAGGAGTATTTTAAATAAGAGAAGTGAGTTATATAATAGTATTTTATGAAAACTTTAATATTAAAAACTAATCAATAAAAAAAGAACAAATAATACTCCTCATGGCCCCAATAAAATTGTCTCCAGGACAAACAAAGCACGTGGATTGTACAAGCAACTTTAAATGTTTTGAAGTATCTAGTATTTTTTCAATAGATATTGCCAAGAATCATTCCTACTGCAACTCAAGGTGCAACAATAAATACATAGCAAAATGTTTCATCTGCCCCATCATATGGTGGTATTTTATTTGTACTGAAATGTGATTTTATTTGTATGTTAGTAAATAAAGTTGCCTGGGGGTCAGAGCTAATAGCAAGCTATAGCAGAGCTGGGCGTTCATGGTGCACACCTTTAATCCCAGCACTTGGTAGAAGAGCTAGGTAGATCTCTGTGTGGTCAAGGATACAGCCAGTATTGGAGACACTCGCCTTTAATCTCAATACCATAGAAGACCTGGAGGGCTGTACATACAGGCAGTGATGAGGCAGTCATATGTTTGGGTTTACAACCAATGAGAAGGCAGAACATTAAGACCATATAAAGACAAACATACAGGAAGTAGGTCTTTTTTCGGAGAGGTCTCTTGGCTTAAGAGGCTAGCTGCAGCAGTCGGTAAGGCTCTTAGCTCTGATCTCTTGGCTTTCTTCTTTGCATTGGTTCTGTGCTTCTTTTAATAAGACGGTTGGTTACATCTACACATCATGTGCAAATTGGCAGGTCAATCTATTCATCTGCATGCAGGAAAACTGAAATCTAAAGAATTTTAAGTCTTTCCAGAGGTCAGTTGGCAAATTTCTAAGAAAACCAGAATGAAAAAATAATCTCAACCCAGTTTAAGAGTAAAATTTATTTTCCCTTTATTGTATATCCTTTCTCTGCATTTTCTAATTTCTAACTCTAAATTCAATGCCTTGAAATCACATGTATAGTTTTTTCATGCACAGTGCTGCTTTTTCTAATACCATGTTATTATATACATAGTTTTGTCTTATTCATTTACATGAATAATATGCAATGTGGGGGCCCACAGAGACCCCAGCATGTGGTTTGTTTTCATCTTGACTCAGGGTCAGAGAGTCCGAGCTTGTTTCCCCCCTGCAAGGCTGCATAATAGGAAGTTTTGGACAAAGGTGTGGTTACCAGGTGTCTTATACTTCAAGGCCTAATTACAGGATGCTTTGCCATAAGGCATTGTCACCAGGTGTCTTGAATACTAAGGAGGAATTTACACTTAACTGTACTTTGTCCTTTGAACCATGATGTCCTTGAAAGGGGGAGGTCTTTTTGCCCCTCTTGCTTTTGGGTATTTAAAGGCTGTGAGTAATAAACTCAGTGTCTGTGGTACTGACCCAGAGCCCTCCTGAAACTATCCTGTGTCTCTGTCTTTTTCTTCATCTACATCTATATTTCATAGCTATCATTTCCCAATTCCACACTCTCACCTTCAGAACCTGTTCAACAGGTCGAGTGGGACTTGACAATGTAATATCACATGATATATACTTCATGATAAAGTTTTGATATATAGAAGGGATAGATAGATAGATAGATAGATAGATAGATAGATAGATAGATAGATAGATAGATAGATAGATAGATAACATTTACAATATGAGGCTGCCTCATACAATAGAAGGATGCCTCAGGAAATCTCTGATTCTTCGATATGCACAAAACCACTATGTTTTCATCATCATAAACAAAGTTTTGCTTCCTAAGTTCTTTGCCTGAAATATGTGGTTACTCCTTCTTGGAAACTTTTTCAATGACAGTAAGAGAATGCTAGTCTTGACAGTTTGTGGGAAAGCACTCAGCTCAGTCAGCATCGATCATCTCTAACATGCCTTGCCATTTTCAACCTGTGGCTTGAATTTAGTTTCTCAAAAAAGGATCACTATAAAACAATTGTTAAAACATAAAATAATAGAATACAACAAGAGATGCACACTCTATACTAAAATGTGTTGTTTCATTTAATAAATTTTGAGTGTTTGTTATTTAAATACTATGAAAAAATGTATACATGGGTCAGTTTTGCTTAATAAAAATGAAAGTTAATGAATAACACATAAAAATGAATATATGTGGGAACATTCAATCTACTTAAATCATTTATAAGCTTATTAAGTCATGTGACTTTTCTAAAGCCTAAAGGACTGAGAATTGCTATTCTAATTAGTTAAGGTTTTGGTTTTTTTTTTTTAGTAGGGTTTTTCTTTGTAGCTTTGGAGCCTTTCCTGGAACTCACTCTGTAGACCAGGCTGGCCTCGAACTCACACAGATCTGCCTGCCTCTGCCTCCCAAATGCTGGGATTAAAAATGTGCACCATCACCGCCCGGAACTTTTTTTTTTTTTTTTTTTTTAGCAAGGATGAGAATTGAACCTAAGACCTCATTCATTCTAGGCATTAATTGGTCCTCTTAGAAAATGTCAAATAAGAGTATGAAATGCATGTGATAAAACATACAGATCTATTCTTTGGATATTTTTCTGAACCACATATTCATGCACATACATAAAACAAATTTTCATTTTCATATTGAACTTATTATTTTTATTCATGTTGTATTACAATTACTCAGTAGTCTACTTTAAAAAACTGTATTTTATATACAATGGGATATGACTTCTTTTCTGTTTTCAGTTATTTACTTTTTATGAAGATTCTCTTTCTCCTAAGGTAACCAGGCTAGCCTCAAAAGGGAGGCAATCATCCTACCTCAGCTTCTGAGTGATGGAATTAAGAATATGAGCCACCATATCCACTTTCTAAAAATAGTTTGAAAGAATGGAACCAAAGACACCGACCTAACTAACCCTGCCCCTTTAAATGGTGCACAAGTTTCTTCAGTAGCTTTTACATGTGTAGAACTTTGGATTCTCTCTAAATGTAACATTGGCTACCAAGAATTAACAGAGACCAAATGATTACTCAGTAGAGTTCCACAGAGTACTTGAGAGATCATCCTTGATATAAGCTAATATAAACCTCAAAAATAATTGAGGATAAATAGTAATACACTGGGGGAAATGGAAAGAGAAAGTCATTTATTTTAAGATGTATAAATTATCTCCTGGAAAGCATTCTGTGACTTGAATGCAATTCAAGGTAAATTGCATATAAGACTTCAAAGGAACTCATAGGTGTTTTGGAAATGAAACAGAAAGGAGTACAAAAGCTAGCCTTCTCTAAGGAGCGGAGGTGACAGATCTTACCCACCCTATGCCACACAGTGAAAGGAATCATGTTCAAAACTGAACAGAGCAGAAATCATTTGCACTACGTTAACTTAATTTGCACAACCCCTGCTGAAGCCCTAGGAAGTCATTCTATTGGAGGAAAGATAAATTATATGTAGTGTATTATCTGTACAATGAACTTGAGTTATTAAAAGTGCTAACTAATCTGATCAACCACCTGTGGTTAGCAAAATTGTGAAATTCATTATAATATTTTCCCACAAAAAAATTTCAAGCAATTCAAGCAAATGAATCTATTTTAATTCTTAAGCTTTTGAGTACCTATTTTTACTCCTGCTAAAACATTGTGGTGAATACACAGCAGAGTGAGATTCAGCCTTTCCACTTTTCCTACCATCAGGGAATTTTCATCTTGTACAGAAACTCTCAATACAGTACAAGATACATACACTAGTGGACATAACGGAGAAATCTGCATTATCTAAGGAAATATGGACAAGACCTTAGTCTCACATGTCAAAGGATTCCCTCCTCTAACTGTGAGGTATAATTTATGTGTTGAATGAATAATTAGAAAGCCAGAGAAAGGAAAGACAGATTGATGCTGGGTAAAACATTTTTTAAAAAGTACTGTAGCTGAGGAAGAACTCATACAGAAATTATGTGAGCTGGCTGTTTGAAGAATGATTTTCAGTGGTAGTTATTGGGGGAAAGAGTATTTAAAAAATAGAATCCGCTGTGAGTGATTGCTTAAATAATTGGAGGAGCAAAGCTAAATTCAATGAGGAATAGGAAGCACTTTTGACTGAAGTTTAAGAGCAGCTACAATAGCTAGCTACAACTGAGGGTAGCTGAGTTGGTAGAATGTTTGCCTAACAAGTACTGGCCTTGGATATGATTACCAGCATGTATTGAATCAGGCATGGTGATACACTCCAATATTCTCAGTGCATGGGAAGTGGGGAAGGGGGATCAAAGACTCACCAAGTAGGATTTTTAAGGACAAACTATGCTGTACATTTTCTAGATACAATGTGTCTGATGCACATATGAACACAGAGACCCTAGCAGCATGCACAGAGCCCACATAGATCCAAGCCAGATGGGGTCCCAGGACTGAGAGGGCAAGCGGGCACAAGTGCCCATCCTTAACCAAAAAGCTGTCTCCAGTTGATAGTCGCCTAAAGAAAAATTAGTTTTCTTCAGTGGAGTCTCACTGGGTGTATAAATTGTACTTAATGGCAGGCCTCATGCCCAGGAGCAGATGGCTAACACAAAACAAACTCAATGGTATTTTTGGAGATATTTTTTGTCTCATATTGCTTTGGTTAGCATTTTTTTTAATCTTACTGGTTTTTTATTTGTATATTCTGATTTTTGATTTTGTGTTTTTATAGATTTGTGTGTGTGTGTGTGTGTGTGTGTGTGTGTGTGTGTGTGAGTCTGTCTGTCTGTCTGTGTTACATGCTTTTTGTTATTTTATTTTTGTCTGTTTGCTTTCTAAAGAAATAGAGTAAGAAGGCATGGAATTGGATGGGTGGAAAAGTAGGGAGGATCTGGGATGAGATGAGGGAGGGAAAAACCCTTATCAGAAGATATTGTATAAAACATTTTATTTTCAATTTAAAAAGACTGAACCTATTTTAAACAATAAAATAAACAAATTAAAATAAAATTAACTGGAAAGATACAGTTTCAAGATACTTTGTAGGGATTTCACCTGTTAGAGGCCTAGGCAGTAATTATTTATTGCATATTTGTTTTTATTTTTTCTGAACAGCATTCTTTTACCTTATTCTAATGAAAGGTCTCAGATACAATTGGGAACATTATCTTCTTCCTTAACATTACTTACAAAAATCATTTGAGGCATAAAAATCTGAAACAAAAATAGTACCTAAGTCATAAGATAATGAATTTTACAGATGATTAAATATGTAACATCAACTAAAACAAGATTTCTGAATCCTTAGAAGGCTCCTTGTGATGGTTATCATAGACTATCAACTTGACCTTGTATAGAGAGAGTCACCGAGGAGATTAACCTCTGTGCATGTCTGTAAGGAAGTTTCTAGAACAGGTTAGGTGAGGTGGCTTTCTACCCTGAATGCATTGGTGTTGTTTGAATCTAAGATGGTCTTTTAATAAAAAAAAAAAAAAAAAAAAGTCTAGAGCCAGATATCAGGGTGAAAGCTGAAAGATCGGAGTAGCAGAACAGCCAACCACTAGCTCTTTTTTTTTTTTTTTAATTTTATTTTATTTTACAATACAATTCAGTTCTACTATCAGCCACGGATTCCCTTCTTCTCCCCCCCCCCCCCCCCCCCCCCCCCCCCCATCCCCTATAGTTCCCCTCTTATTAAAAAAAAAAAAAAAAAAAAAAAAAACAACCAAGAAATCTCACCCTTCTTCTCTCCCCTTCCGAGCCTACTTCCTGTCCTTTTTTTTTTTTTTTTTTCTTTTTTCCCCTTCTCTTTTTTTTTTCATTTCTCTCTCTTTCCCTCACAGAGATTTGGATAAGCGTGCCCCACCGCCACCCTGCATCCTACTCTACCCTCACACAAACAAAAAGCCCCACCCCACCTCCATGCCTACTCTCCAGACAAAATAAAAAAAAAAAAAAAAAAAAACCAAACAGGCAAAGCCTCCCCCCAGAACTGAGATCAACCTGGTAGACTCAGTCCAGGCAGGTCCAGTCCCCTCCTCCCAGACTGAGCCAAGCCTCCCTGCATAAGCCCCAGGTTTCAAACAGCCAACTCATGCAATGAGCACAGGACCAAGTCCCACTGCCTGAATGCCTCCCAAACAGATCAAGTCAACCAACTGTCTCACCCATTCAGAGGGCCTGCTCCAGTTGGGGGCCCCTCAGCCTTTGGTTCATAGTTCATGTGTTTCCATTCGTTTGGCTATTTGTCCCTGTGCTTTATCCAACCTTGGTCTCAACAATTCTCACTTACATAAACCCTCCTCTTTCTTGCTAATTAGACTCCCAGAAGTCCACCCAGGGCCTAGCCGTGGATCTCTGCATCCAGATCCCTCAGTCCTTGGATGGAGTTTCTAGCATGACAATTAGGGTGTTTGGCCATCCCATAACCAGAGTAGGTCAGTTCTGGCTGTCTCTCAACCATTGCCAGCAGTCTATTATCTTTGTGGATTTCTGTGGGCCTCTCTAGCACTTTGTTTCTTCCTATTCTCATGTGGTCTTCATTTACCATGGTCTCCTATTCCTTGTTCTTCCTCTCTGTTCTTGATCCAGCTGGGATCTCCCGCTCCCCCAAGCTCTCTTTCCCTCGACCCTCGCCCTTCATTACCTCCACTCATGTCCAGGCTATTCATGTAGATCTCATCCATTTCTCCATCATTGGACAATCCCTGTATCTTTCTTGGGGTCCTGTTTTCCAGGTAGCCTCCTTGGTGATGTGAGTAGCAGTCCAGTCATCCTTGTTCCACATCT
Source organism: Peromyscus leucopus (assembly GCF_004664715.2). Classification (NCBI taxonomy): domain Eukaryota; kingdom Metazoa; phylum Chordata; class Mammalia; order Rodentia; family Cricetidae; genus Peromyscus; species Peromyscus leucopus. The sequence continues at coordinate 14,513,384 of NC_051086.1, forward strand.
AGTATCCTCCTATGAGTGAGTACATACTTTTCTTTCTGAGTCTGGGTTATCTCACTCAGGATGATTTTTTCTAGATCCATCCATTTGCCTGCAAACCTCATGATGTTATTGTTTTTCTCTGCTGAGTAGTATTCCATTGTGTATATGTACCACATTTTCTTTATCCATTCTTCAGTTGAAGGACATCTAGGTTATTTCCAGGTTTTGGCTATTACAAACAATGCTGATATGAACATAGCTGAGCAAGTGCTCTTGTGGTATGATTGAACATTCCTTGGGTATATGCTCAAGAGTGGTATAGCTGGATATTAGGGGAGATTTATTCCCAGTTTTCTAAGAAAGCACCATATTGATTTCCAAAGTGCTTGTACAAGCTTGCATTCCCACCAGCAGTGGAGGAGAGTTCCCCTAGCTCCACATCCTCTCCAGCATAAGTTGTCTTTGGTGTTTTTGATCTTAGCCATTCTGACAGGCGTAAGGTGGTATCTCAGAGTTGTTTTGATTTGAATTTCCCTGATGACTAGGGATGTTGAGCAATTCCTTAAATGTCTTTCAGCCATTTGAGTTTCCTCTGTTGAGAATTCTCTGTTTAGTTCTAAAGCCCATTTCTTAATTGGACTGTTGGGCATTTTGATGTCTAATTTCTTGGGTTCCTTATATATTCTGGATATCAGTCTTCTGTCAGATGTGGCCAACCACTAGTTCTTACCTGTACAAAATCCTCTACCTAAAGAGAGTGAGTTCCTGTTTCCTCATGCCTTATATACCTTTCTCTGCCCTGCCATATTACTTCTGGGGATTAAAGGTATGTGTGCTTCCCAAACAAAGGCACGAGATCTCAAGTGCTGGGCCTAAAGGTGTGTGCCACCACTGCTGGCTCAGTGTCTAATCTAGTGGCTGGCTCTGTCCTCTGATCCTCAGGCAAGTTTATTAGGGTACATAATATATCACCACAAGTTGACACCATTCCATAGCTGGAGTACTGAAGAAAATAAAAAGGAGAAAGTGAATTGAGCAGGAATATTCATGTCTTTTTCCTTCTTGACTGTGAAATCAATGTCATCAGTTGCATTTTGTTTCTACTTCCACAACTTCCCAGCCATGATGGACTGTACCCTTGAATCCCAAGGAAAAGGAACTCTTCCTAAAAAGATTTGGCAAGTATTTCGTCAGACCATAACTAATACAACTTGAAATCTGGAAAGGCGATAAATTAACACAGAGACTCACAACTAGACAATGTGTAGAGAGTGAGAGACTTTGGAACACTCAGCCAAAATCAGGATGTCTTTATCAATGCCCTCCCCTCAAAGTTCAGCAGTCTATGCAAAATAAAAAGTGGAAAGGCTACAGGAGCCAGAGGTGGTGGATGACTTCAATGAATTAGCATCTCCAGACACAGCAGAGCTAATACACATATGAACTTACAGAGACTGTAACAGCACCCATAAAATCTGTACAAGTTGAAACCAGACAAAGTTACAACAGCGGTAAGGGGAAGTGAGCACAAAATCCAACTGCCTTTCCAAGAAGCTATTTGCAAATGATAGCTTCTGGGAGGAGGAAAACCATTTTTCTCCAACAGTGTCATTAGGTATGTCAACCACACCTAGGTCAGGTCCTACGCCAAGCAGTAGCTGTCCAACACAAAATAGACTCTATGCTTTTTATGTGACTTTTGTTTTATTTCTTTTGATTTGTTAAGTTTTGTCTTTATGGTTTTTTGTTTGTTTGTTTGAATTTTTTGTTTTACATTTGACAGACAAAGAGAGAAAGAAGGTGAAGTTCAGTGGGTGGGGAGGTGGGAAGGACCCTAGATGAGTTGTCAGAGTTTAAAGATTATTAACAAAATGTATCAAAGTTTTTAGTAAGAAATAATTTAAAGGAAAATTAATGAATGTAGCCTCTGTATTATTTGTCCATTTTTAGTCTATCCAAGGATATCATTGGCCTCACCTTTGTTGCCATTTTAATTATGAGTATAATCTTTTTCCTCCACTTGGCCTATGTCCACTGATTTCATCATGCTAATGCATATAGTTCATTTTACTTTGCTCTACAGTATTCCAACATGTATATATAAGAATGTATTTGCTCTGTGGCTGGAGACTATCTTGGTTGTTCTCAGTTTGAACAGTTTGAATAAAATAGGAATGGAGATGGGGGGTACAGCCTTGGTGATTAAATCCAGAGTTTCCATATTCTAAGTAAATGATTTAGTGCTTACATTGTCAGGTGCAAAGGCAGATTTTCTTTTAGAATAAAATTCCTAAATCACATATAGCCATCATATAGTCTGGCTTGCTTAAGTCCCTGTCTGTACCTATTTTTCTGCAATAGTATCAATAGAGTCCTTTTTTGCTCTTCAAAAACTGATATGGTTTATGTAACAAATTACATGCCAATCATAGCTTAAACAACCAGATTATAGAGTTAACAAAGGTAAAAACATCTAAAGTAAAAAATCAACAATAGCCAGCCCTCACTCTATTAACAGTGGACTGAATCTATAAAATGTAAATTAATTTAAAAGTCTCCAAGAATTCTATGTATGGAATAATGATCTTACATAATTTTCTATTACTATGGATAATAGGTAGTGTTTCATTGTGAATAGCTCTAGAACCTTATTACGTGTTATTTTTAAATGAGCTATAAATAAGATATAAATTAAAACATACTCTCCAGAAGCAGCTGTGAGGACCTCTGTGGAAGGGATACGTGTACGATTTCATCTCTTCATGATAATGTCATTTCTCACAGGCACACCCCAACACTCACCTGATGACACTTCACTGAAATCAGCAGCAGCATCTACATATTTACTCTTCCCTACCCCATAAAATTATCTTTGAAACATTTGTTGAGTGGACTTTATCTGGTCATTTCCTATTCATGCAGCACATTTATCATTAATGCTTCTGTAAATTATTAATGGTGCTGTTTATTGATAGCCCCCCCAAGTGACTCAAATTTAACTTTATCTCCATCTATCCTCTAAGTACTAATTTGATCAATGGTTTCCACATGAATTATATGTTTCATTCATCACCAGTGAAGTGTGTACTGAAATACTTGTTTTGAATTTATTTTGAACATATTGCATCTTGAATACCAAATTTAAATGTTGATGATTTTTACTATATGTAAGAGTATCACAAATATAATTTCTTACCATTAAAATTATGTTACTTAGGATCAGTTCTCAGTTAGCTTTTTAATGTTGGTTTATATATAATCTAAGGCATGAAAATTTGACAAATGGCAAAAGTTTGATCGTCTTCTTTAACATGGTGACAGTGTTCATTCATAGCAAAGGTATTAAATGGATTTAATGCCTAGAGGGATGCTTGAAAGAGATGTATAGATAAAAGCAGGATGACAGTGAGACAGAAAATTAGAAACTGTGTATTCCTAACTGCCTCATAATGAAAGAAAAATATTAACGTGGAGATGTCTCTTCATCCACCAACAGTGAGGAAAAGGCGCATTCCTCATTCAAATAGTACATTCTTGAAAAACTCCATTCGTGACTTTGTTGAAGTCTTACAGGGAAAGCCGTGGCAGGGTGATTAAAAAGTCTACTTTCCCTTTGCTACAACAGTTCTCTCCTAAAACAAGAGATTAATGAAGAAGAATGATCACCTCTAACATAGATATGCAAAATGTAGTACTTATAGATATAAATAAATAGCACCCCACATTATTTGCAAATGAGTTCATCAAAATTGTTTTGGGGACATTTCGAATTATTTTATTATTCATGCTGTTTTTATCTTACATACTCAAAATGATTAAAAAGCTCAAACATACAATTTTATCCTTGCAAGATTTTGGTGTACATAGTGAAAATGGTTTTCTGTCTTCATATGCTTTCAATAAATTCATTCCGTGATTTTGTTCTGTATTTTGAATTTTACGAAATGGCATTTTGTTCAACAAATTTTGAGTTAAACTACTTGGTCAAGATTCCAGCAAAAAATTGTGGAAATGAATTTGAACATGCATCCCAAGCCTCTGAGTAGGAAACGCATCATGATCACAGGGTAAGAGTTCTGGGGTTTGTTTAGAATCATTCACTGACTGTAAAAGGCCTCGTCTTGGTAAACAGCCATTAGTAATGCTATATTTTGATGGACTTTCACAGGGAATTCCTAGCACTATTGGTATTAGCTCAGACTCACCTCCAACTCAGTCTGCAGCTAAGGCTAACCTTGAATTTGTTGATCCTCCTGCCTCTACTTCCTAAGTGTTTGATTTATAAATATATCCCACTATGCCTGGCTAAAAACACCACAGGCCATCTTCATCCATGAATTATTCCACTGTTCCAATTTTTCTTCAGCCTATTCATATCTCCTTTTCTCTCATTCCCTTTTTATGGCAAGATTCCAGTCACTTTGAGTGTGATTTGACGTTAGTAGTTAAAATGTTCTCTTGATAAACATATCAACAACTTGAACTTTCTTCAAAGACAATAGGGTGTCTGTAGGAACGAAAAGATTTAACAGTAAACATTAAAGCAATGGAAAAAGAAAATTCCACTGAGGACAAGATAAAACTAGATGGCTATGTTGAACAAGCCTGTGAGTTCCTCAAAAAGTAAAATACAGATTTACTACATGACACAATTTCAACAGGAATATATCCAAGAAAAGAATAATTATGCATTCACATAAACTGTGTACATTGAAGCAATATTAATCACAGTACCTGAAAAGGCAGAAGCAAACTAAATACATAAAATCTGATCAATGAATAAATAAAATGTTGTACATTCATATGATAAAATATTATTTGTCTATAAATATAGATTGACTGCTGAACATGCTAAAGTTAGGATAAACATTACAATCAATGCTCCATGAGGAAAGCAGTTACAATAGACTATGGCAGTGTATGATTTCATTTGCATGAAGTGTCCATGTTTTGGTTTGGTTTCTGTTACTACACCAGATTATCTGTGATTTGTTAACTTCTGAAGGACTGAAATATACTTTGTTTCATGGTTCTAGAGGTAAGGAAATCAAAGGACAGAGGATAAGTGGCCATTTTGTTTCTGGTGAAGCTGTCCTGTGGTTTATTTATTGCACAAAGCAGAAGAGCAAGCAGATGCATGGGAGAGAGAAACACACCAGGAGAATCCTCACTGTATAAAAGTCCATTGTGGTAGGAAAGACATCATTTCCTCTAAACAACCTAATCACCTCTGAAAGGCCATGCCCTCTGCATTGGCAACCAATCAAATTCTGAAAGAGATAAACAACATCCCAGTCCTAGAGTTCAGAACAGACAAAGTCACAGAAGCAACAGAGGGACTCCTTGTTCTTAGTGATGAGAGGCAGAGAAGGGGGCATGTCTGCAATACATAAAGCTTCTACTTAGAGTGATAAAAAAAACATTTAAAATTGATTGTAATGACAATTGTATAAGATCTTACCCACCTCATGCCACACAGTGAAAGGAATCATGTTCAAAACTGAACAGAGCAGAAATCATTTGCACTATGTTAATTTGCACAACCCTTGCTGAAGCCCTAGGAAGTCATTCTATTGGAGTGCAAACTATTAGTGTGCCACAGTGTGTCACACAGGATACACTTTAGTTCATGCACCTTACTTGCAAGTATTCATTGCAATGAGTCATTGGTCTGATTCAAGGCCTCTGGCTTCTGCTACACTATCAATACTGGGCCCTCACTGGGACTCCTCTTGGATATCCTGTTTATGCCCTATGTCATGGAGATCCTGCAGCTTTGGGACTGTAGGAATGGTCCCTTCTCATGCTCCAGCAGTTCACAGATGGGGTAGATGCTGGGGTGGGCCAACTCATAGCCCTGGTTTGGGGCCTGAGTGGTAGCTGAGTTGGTGATCCCGCCAGCTGTCCCCCATTGTCAATACTAGAGCGAACTCCACAGCACTGCCCCAGCTAAATGACCCAATGCAACAGGCAGCAAGGGGAGGGACCAGTTCTCCTGTTCTCATGCACCCAGGGCCAGTTCACTCACACCCACATTACTAGGCCCAGCCCTATTGTGCTGCCCAGTGGAGGTGCAGGGCCTGTTATCCCGAATGCTGGAGCTAGTGATAAAAAAAAACAGAACATGGAATAAGTACATAATATTTCCTCTGTCCTACTACCCCTCAGTAGAAAAGTAAATTACTAGCAGAATAATGAGATCTAGGGTCACAAACAATGATTCTAATTTCACATCTACTACCAATGCTTTAAATAACTTTTTCTATAAAAATAAGTAATAAATAAATATTGTTTCCCCCAGGTATGCCTTAATTTAGTGGTTCCTAAAAACCTCATTTTAACCTCACAGAACCATCACTCTTCAGTACACCAATTATTGTGTATAATTAGGACAGTAGAACTTGTGCTACCCAGAAACACCTAACACATAGCTTGGGTCAACCTTTCTCAGGCCTCGTGAATCTGGCAAGTTATTTTACCTAAAAAGTCTCATTGTCTGGGGCAGATCCACAAATTACTTATTCAATACTAACTTTCTCCTTTGTCCTTTTGTATAATTCTCAACTTATTAGGGGCTTTAATGTTCACAATTAATGCTCAGCATTCCTTGATCTGATTTAGCCATTAGAGATAAAACTTATATATAGATTTGAGTAGACTTTGCTTCTAAAGCTTCTGAAAGGGATGAAATTATCTGGCACTCCATTGTAGCCCTTTGTTTTCCAGCCTTTCCCTTGACTGCTTTTTAGATAGAAGCAATACCTAGAGGAACTATGTTATATTAGGCACAAGAAAGAATACCATGTATTGAACATGTCAAGGGGAAGATAAAAGTCTATTGTAAGACATCACATTGAAAACACACTAGCTCTGGGCAATATGCCTATAAGCAAAACATCATTATCTTAAGCCCCTGTTTTCTATTCCTGGAAAGGAGAATCTTGTATCTAATGATATTATCTGAATGTCTTAGTAGCGCTACTATTGCTATGATAAACACCATGACGAAAGCAAGTTGGGGAGGAAAGGGTTTATTTTCCTTACTCTTCCATATTACAGTTCATCATCAAAGGAAGTCAGAGAAGGAACTCAAACAAGACAGGAACACAGAGGCAGGAGCTGAGGCAGAAGCCATAGAGGAGTACTGCTTGCTGGCTTGACCCTCATGACTTGCTTAGCTTGCTTTCTTATAGAACCCAGGACTATCAACCTAAGGGTACCCCCACCCACAATAGACTGGGTTCTCCCACATCAATCACTAAGGTCCTTTGCATATATATTTATGGCTTCCAATTTTATGTTTTTATAGGATTCCTGAGTGTGCAAACGAATAAGTCTCTCCACCCATATCTGTTCCTTGTGCCTGTTCTTGAGCTCTTTTCCTTCTGTTTGTTTTGTCCTATTTTGATATGTTTGTTTTTTGTTTTATTTTATTTTTACTATTATGCTTTATATTCTTATTTTCTAATGAGAGACAGAAATGGGGTAGATATGTATGGGAAGGAAGGGAGGGATGAACTATGAAAAGTAGAGTTAAATTGTAACCTAGATATAAAAACACACATTATTAATAAAAGAAAAGGAAAAAATACCCTACAGACTTTCCTACAGCCAAATCTTACTGAAGCATTTTTTCAGTTGAGGCTTCCTCCTCTCAATTTACCTCGTTATCAAGTTGACATAAAACTAGGTAGCACACTGATGGCATTATTTGGACCAATTCCTGTGGAGCCTTTCTATTGTGTCTTTTTTTTTTCTGTTCTCTTTTCTCCATTCTCCAACTCCCTGAAAATGCTCAGTGACAAGAAAGGTTAAGTAGTAGTTTTAATGACAGATTCCCTTGCAAACTTTATCAATCACACAACTGATATGGCTAACATCTAAGGAAAGACATGAGTAGAAGAAATATATTGGTGAACTCAAATATAGAGATACACTCCTATCTCAAAAGTACGATAAAGTATTTGGTTTCCTGTTGCACTTCATTCATCTAAAGAAGGTTTCTATATTATGCACTTAACCTTGGGGCCACCGCCATTTTCCCACGGCCTTGAAGAAGTCAATAATTAATTGATAAATCTTCTGTCACTGTGAGCAATTAATAGGAGTTACACAGCACTAGTTACATCAATTTTCCTGTATGTGAGGATCAAATAAATTGATTTCACAAACTTACTGGTGCATATTGATTCAACACCTATCCCTAGGCCATTTCTATTTAACGCTTTTGTGCAATCATTGAGCAAAGTCTCAGGACTGTCAAATAAAATCTACTGCTGTGGAGTTGTATTTGTTCCTTGGCCTTACAAGTACCTGTGGTATCACTAATGCACTCGTGTGCTGGATGAAATGGATAGTCTCCCTTTTAAAATGCTTCATCTCTGGGAAGTAAGGGTACATCAAAATTACTCATTTAAGTGTGAAATCTCGGGTGAGACATTTTGAAAGATATCAGAAGCATGTGTAGCTTTTTTTTAATAAATGGAATTTATATGTAGAAAAGTTATCTCTTGCATTTCAGTAACTAGTTTGTGATGAAAAGAATGCAAATACATCTTCAACATGGTATTTGGAGCTATTGTGCTTCATCATCTTCCTCGAGAGGTCTGAGTCAGTGAACAGAATTAATTGAAAAGGGGCATATCTGACTTTATTAATACATAAAAGCAAATCTAAGTAATTCTTTATTCAAATAATTCCTGTCAAAAAGAAAGAATGAAGTGTAAGTTGTATGTCAGGTATATTCTGGGACTTGGGAATGATGGAGTAAGTCAGGCAGGACCTCTGCCCTGAAAACTGATAGTCAAGAGAAGGACCGATTAACCAAGGAAGAAGCAGCGAAGAGCAATTGTTTTAGCTAACACTGATGCTCTGTGTGATATTCTAGCAATAGGCAAGATAGAAGGTGGTAGAAGGGAATATTGGCTCTCAGGAGAGTCTGTTCCAAATTTCTTTGCAAAGGAGATGAAAATTAAGCTGATGTTTGAACGATGAGAAGGCTACGTGGTGACTGCATAAGAAATAGTATTCAAAGAAACAATGGCTTGTGCAATGCCTTTGGTGGGGGAAAACAAAACAAAACAAAACTGGAGCTGTTCCTGTACCTGACAAAAAAGCTGCCACTGACTTCAGTTCAAAAGAAGAGCCCTCAGCACTTTGATCTTAGACTCTAAACTCCAGGACAGTGGGAAATAAAAACCTTGGTTTAAAGCCAGCATACCAATATTTTGTTATAGGACCCTGAGCAGAATCTGTGGATTAAACTGGAATTGGTGCAGGAAGACATGAGAGGCAGAGAAACTGACAATAAACATCATCGTAGCTTCAGCCTAAAACTCAGCAGAACTGCTGTATTCACCTTAATAGGAGATCAAGAAATTGGTTTCCAGTAGTAGAAAGACTACCATTTTCCAACACTTTCAACACCATGATCCTGATACCAGAACTCTAGAAGATGAAAGCTATACTTACTATTCTTGGTTGTCAACTTGAGTACATCTGGAATTAACTAAAATCCCAATGACTGGCCACACCCATGAGGGATTTTTCTTAATTAATAATTTGAAGTGGGAAGATACACTTTTAAGCCAGAACTTTGAGGTGGGAAGATCTACCTCTAATCTGGTCTATACCTTCTGCTGGTAGCCTATATGAATGACATGAAAGAAGGAAGCTCTCTCTCTCTCTCTCTCTCTTCTTGGCTGCTTGCTCTTTCCCTCGATAGCAAGTACTTTCCCTCACAGTCATTAGAGTCTACCTCTTTGGGATTCCAATCAGCTGAGACACACAGCTCTATGAACTGAACAACAACTGGATCCCTGGACCTTCCATTCATAGACAAGCATTATTAGATTAGCTGGACCACAGCCTGTAAATCATTTTCATAAATCTCCTTTCTATATATAGAGACTCATTCTCTAAGTTCTGTTACTCTAGAGAACCCTTACTAATACAAAAAGCAAGCCTTCACCCATTACAGTTGTGTTCAATGGCATAGATTAATTCTATGTATGCTTTCATTTCAGAACAACCACATTTATGGAGTAGGATTTATTCTCTAATTAAAACTTATTACTTTATTCCCAGACATTTTTTTCATGAAGATGTAGAAGTATTTTGTTTCAGCAATTTCAATTTTATACTTCATAATTATTAACACAAATGCTGTGTGTGTGTGTGTGTGTGTGTGTATGTGTGTATGTGTGTTTAGCTTTGATGCATTACAAGAGTCTTGACAGTTGGAAGAGTCTGCAAAATGCATTGCATTGCTTAGTACCTTATTAGAGAACCTAGCTTGACTCCAAGGCAGTTTGACTTGCTACATTACAATAAGACAGTAAGTTACTTTGACAAGAAAACAGGAAAAGGAAGTGTATACTTATAAATATAAATAAGAGCCCAGACAAAAGAGAATTTTAAATTATTCCATAACTTAGGCAATGATTGAGAATCCTGATCATCATAAGCATAAAACACACACGCAGAGGCTATATTCCTCTTCCTTTGATATCTTTATGAACATATTCAAGGCTTTGATACAGTCTTTGCTCGCCAATATTATCAACGTTGTTAATGCTCATGAAAATCTGACTCATTTCCATTTTTAGCATTTACATATCTTTAAAATGAAATGTCCCATAATTTTGCACAACTTAAATATTGTTAAGAGTTTGCCAGAACCTGTTTCTCTCTGTAAGAATAATGAAATAAGCATATTTTATAGTTACCCATAACATCCTAGAATAAAATATTCATAAAATTGATTGTACTATATGATTATCTCATTCAGCGTGAAGTCTAAAAACATAAGGAGAGTGAGGGCAGCACAATACTGCTCACAATAGCTACTGCTTTAATGGGAATATCTAAAATGCTGGAAATTAAACAAAGAATGTTCACAAAATAAGTAAAACATCTCTCATTCTTGATGGATTTTCATAGTGTTAAAATTAACCAGTTTCATTTATGAGATTTCCTGAGAAAAATTATTTTATCATATTTATCTTTGAAAAACATTAGCTTATTTTTCTTCTCCCTGCTCAAAAGAAAGAAAGGAAGGCATAGAAGAAATGAAGGAGGAGGAATGGAGAGAAGAAGGAAAAGTTAAAAAACGTGGGAAAAGAGAATACTGAAAGGGAAGATTGGAGAAGAGAATGGAGGGGAGAGAGGAGTGAGGAGAGAGGGAGGGGGAGATAAAAATAAGGAGGTGCTTGGACACAGTGTAGAATTCATCATTATGTGACCCACCTCTTCCACTCTGGGCCATATGCCCAAAGGACTCTACATCCTTCTGCAGAAATACTTTTTCACCGATGTTTATTGCTACTCTATTCATGCTAGCTAAGAATTGGTATCCTTCTACATGTCTGTTCACTGATGAATAGATGGTGAGCACGTGGTACATATACACAATGACATTTGATTCATCTGTTAAAAATGAAATTAGGAAATTTCTAAGTGAATGGGTGGGGTTGTGAGAACAACAACAACACCCATAAACAACAATACTGAGTAATATTGCTCCGCCCAGAAAGACAAATGTTACATGTTCTCCTTTACATATGGATTTTACCTTTGAGTTTCTCATTCTGTGTAATCATCATCTTGGAGTACCTGTAGAATCCAGAAAACTAAAACCGAGGCCATGGGGAAGAAAATTCCTTAAGAGGTGAGGACAGTAGGACCCAGGTAATAAAAAGGTACAGAGGAAGGACACTGGTGGTGGAGAGCAGGAAGAGAGGCAGGGGATTGGGGACATAAAGAGGTAAGGGAGACAGATAGTCAAAATAAGGAAGGCATGAAAAAGCCATACATAAACTTACTGCCTCAATCAAATTTTAAAATATAAATTTATAATTAAAAAATAATTTGAAAGGAGATGCCTTGCATAGCTCAAAAAAAGCTGCTCCCAGAAGCTGTGAGCTACTTAACAAAAACCAAAACCCCCAATCTCCAGCATAGAATACATCCTCTTGAGCTGTACAGGGAAGTTACAAAAGCTGCTTCACCCAAAAGACACTAAATGTTCTTCTTCTTCCTCTAAATCATTGTCTTAGTTGGGTTTTTATTGCTGTAAAGAGACACTATGACCACAGCAACTCTTATAAAGGAAAACATTTCATTGGGGGCTGGCTTACAGTTCAGAGGTTTAATCCATTATCACCATGGCGGGAAGCATAGTGGAGTGCAGACAGGCATAGTGCTGGAGAGGGACTGAGAGTTCTACATCTTGATCCACAGGCAACACGAGTGACACTGGCTTGAATTTCTGAAACCACAAAGCCCATCCCCTGTCATGTACTTCCTCCAACAAGGCCATACCTCCAATAGTGCCACACCCTATGAGTCTTTGGGGACCATTTTCATTTAAACCATCACAGTCATCCACCAGAACCAGATGACAAGACCACACGATTGAAGACACTGCACACCTTGGAGGCATGATGTAGAGAAATCAAGGTAGATCTGCAATGGAAGCTTCCTCTCTGTTGGCTAGCTTTCACAGTTTCATAGTTTTGCTATGCAGGCTATGGGGCAGGGTGGAGGAGAAAAAGCACCAGTGGTCTTACCCAGCTGTAAATTCTGTAATCTACTGAAATTCATGGCTGCACTGGGTATTGAGAACAAATGACTCTGCTATTAGACTTTAGATGCTTACTATAATACCAACTGTGTGAAGTGACAAATATATAAATTGACAGCTTCAGAAATCATTTTACTGTACCTATGTATACCATCATCCTGGTATATCCATTAAATATAAAGAAAAAAGAAAAATGGAAGAGGAGCTATAAAACTGTGTCTACAAAGTTGAATTTGTTTTAAATTGACATATTGCACATATATGTATACACACAAACATATATGTATACATGTGTTCTTCATATATGTAACATCATTATATTACTGATATTATGGTTACCATTAGCCCTGATTCCAAATGTAGTGAAGGATACAGAGTAAATCATGACATACTCTTAATTGATATCTTTTACCTACCACATAATTTGTACTCAGTTCCTTTATACAAGCTCTAACCTCCCCCACTATAATAAATGTTCTGATGTTTATTTCTGTTTTAGTTATATCTTAGGGAACCATCTAAAAATACTAAGCACCATAATTGAATGCATCTCTACTGACAGATCCCGATAGTATAAGACACAGCAGAGAAGACAAAGCTTTCATCGGTATGAAAAAAATTACTTCTCAGCTGGATCTGTACCATTTAAAGATGCACCTAAACATTTCGCAATTATGCTGCATAAATTGTTTAACTATATTGACATATGTATATGTCTGTGGTGTGTGACACTCTTCATGGGGAGGTGTGAACATCTACTCACCCTAAATAAGGAATTGGAGATAGACCATAGTCCAACTGGTAAACCAATGAGTTTTGCTATGTTATCTACAGAAGATGGGTGAGTAGTTATTTACAAGAACAAAAATGATTCAAAGACAGTTGCATTAATGGAATGTATTATCAGGGAAAGTAGCTGCCAAACTACTCACCTTGCTTATTGTTAATGATACAGACAAAATAAGTTACTGTTATGTTATTAGTTCATTCTTCAATGTTAAAAAAAAAGTACTAATATATGTGCTAAGAACCAGATGTTCAACTTTCTCAAAATCTCTGCCATGACTGTGATGGTTAATTTTTATTGTCTACTTGATTGCGGTTGGAGTGCCTAAGATTTATCAATCCTTGGATGTGACAGTGAAGGTGTTTCCAGCTAGGATCAGCTAAGAATGGAAGACTCTTTCTTTCTGAGTGAAGATCACATCATTCTATAAGCTGAGAGCCAGGATGAAATACATGCGGAGAATGGAAAAAGCTTGTTATTCTCCTCCCCAGCTTCTTAGCTGTATGATTATGATTTGATCTTCCACACTATCCCTACTATGATGGCTTAAAGCCTCTGAAAACAAAAGTTAACCTTAATCCTTCCTTCCAGTGTCTCTTAAGCCTTTGGAACTGGTTTGGAGAAGAAATGTGGAGGAGTTTGAAGATGTGCCCTATAGAAGCCTTGGTATACTGCAAAATCAACTTAGTGAATGAATCTGCCTGTAACTCAGAGTGCAGATGGCTGTGTTTCAAGTAGGGTCAAGGATTTTAGTGAGAATTAGGTTAAAACAGTTCGTTTTAGATTTTGGCAAGGGACTTGTTCACATGTTGACCTTTTCAAGCTGTGAGTTTAAATGTGATAAACCATTTGATCTGGAGAAGGGTGTTTCAAGGCAGCCTAGGATTCAGGGTGCAGCATGTGTATGGTCAACTACATTTATCCAGATTTACAGTGAGAATTGCAATAAAAAAAAGTAGAATTGAAAGATTCAAAATACTTTCAGTCTGATCAAAAATAACACATATGAATATGGCACAGTTTCTGTAAAGATTACAGTCATTAAAAAAAATACACATTGCCGGGCGGTGGTGGTGCACGCCTTTAATCCCAGCACTCAGGAGGCAGAGACAGGCGGATCTCTGTGAGTTCGAGGCCAGCCTGGACTACCAAGTGAGTCCCAGGAAAGGCGCAAAGCTACACAGAGAAATCCTGTCTCGAAAAACCAAAAAAAAAAAAAAACCACATTATTTGCATTGGGACAACAGGAAAGATGTTTTGAAGGTATCTCAAGCATGTCCCAAACCTATAGCTGGAGAGCTTCTCTCCAGGTTCCACCAAGCCCCGGCAGTTCCTTAGTCCACTTATAAAATAAACATACAGATGCCTATATTATTTAAACTGCTTGACCATTAGCTCAGGCCTATCATTTTGTCTAGCTCTTACTCTTATATTCAGCCCATTTCTATTAATCTATACTTTGCCATGTGGCTCATGGCTTACTGGTACCTTACATCTTTCTTGTCCTGGCAGCGGCTGCAGGCAGTCTCCTCCTTCCCTTCCTGTTCCCTTAATTCTCCTCTCTGTTAGTCCCGCCTACACTCCCTGTCTGGCTGCTGATCAATCAGTGTTTTATTTATTAACATATTTGCCATACAGAACATCCCACAGCACAAACCCCATTCATTATCAAGGCCAAAATCAAGTGTATTTAAAAGTCTTTCTCTTGAAAAGAGAAGACCACTGGAGACCCTGTGAAGCATCTTCTTGTAGTCAGCCATTCAGGAGACCACTTTAGCCAAAGGTACAAAGGAAATAACTGCTAAAACTGGTGGCAGACTTAAGCCTCACTACATGGTACTGGTTTTACAGTCACATAGAAGGCAAGGTTTTTAGTGGATGAAGGACATTACGTGGATTTCACAGAAAGGCCCAGGAGACCAAATGATTTGTAGCAGGGTTGGAATACCTGCAGACAATGAAGACCATAGTAAGCTTTGAGAATGAATTAAAAAACTCATTAATGAGAACAGAGTGGCCAAGAACATGGAAAATTTGTAAAGTAAATCAAGCAATGAGCAGCTCCAGACTCAGAGAAAAGGAAAACAACCATGTTCTTTGACTTTTCACTTCCTCCCTTTTATTCCACCTGGGGCCTCAGACTATAGTACCACTAATATTCAGGGCAGGTCTTAGTTAATTCCCTCTAAACATTATCTCAGAGATACTCAGAGTGTACTCTACTAGTATGTATATGTTTCTTAACCCAATCAAGTTGACAAGGTTGACTACCACCGTCATTTGAGATGTGAGCTTCCAGCTGCCTGCCACATGCTACCTTCACTCCACCATCATAGACTATTTACTGTTAGAACCCTAAGCCTAGAATAAACTCTGTCTTCTGTAAATTGCCTTGGTCGTGGTGTTTCATCAGCCAATAGAAAAATAACTAATATACTCTCTCATTACTCTCTTTCCTAATAGTGAAAATGCCACCATTGTGAATGTTTTTGCAAGCCCGGGTAAAGGGGTAAGACCATTTCTAAAGCCAGACACCATTTTTGACTGAACAGCTGAGTACTTAGCATCCCCCTGAACAAAGACTGGCACGTGGTATATCTTTCTACTTCATCTGCTAGTCCCTTTTGAAGAGCTACACTTGACACTCAGTGACAAATCACCATCCTTAAGGCTCTTAAGTCACATATCAAAATCTGCAGATGAGATTTAACTCTTGTGCCAGAGTATCACCCTCTGCTATGCAGAAACATGCTTTTCAGAAATCCTCACAGTCTCCTTGAAGGCTGAGGCCCTGAGGCCCTTGCTTCCCTGAGGGAGGCCTTTAAAATACACAGGAAATAACTTGTCTTTCCTATCTCAAAAGAAAAATTCATATTAACTGGACTTGAAACTCTGCTTACTACAATTGCATCATGTTGTTTTATGGGTTTCTTGTTGTTGTTTGTTTTTAGTAACCCCCTCATATACTTCACAGTACAGGGACTGATTGACAGCGTGCTTAAATAATTTTCATAAAAGCATCTTAGCATGTATGCTATTTCCTTGGTTATATGGCATAGGCTGCTTTTGCAATACTGTGGGTTTAGAAAGATGAACCATCTCATTATTTAGGTAGAGAAGCATCCATAAAGAAAAACAGCAAGGTCCTCATGAGTCTGATAGTCAAGAATTCTTTTGGCCCTGCCCCTTAAAAAGTAAACCTTGGAAAACATTTGTAGATCATATCCCCCATTTCTGCATCCCCTTCACATTTACCGCCTAACTTGATCATCTGTTATATTCCAAAACCAATCTCTCTCCCATTTGTATGTGGAAGAGAGGCATTCCCTAAGGCCATGGACAAAAATGAGGTGTTTTATGGGTGCAGTCAGCATGGAACAGATGACATATGGCCACCATCTGAAATACACCAGTTTTGCATTTCCTAAGTCCATTAATAAATCCTGGTACACTCTGGAGACATAACCAAGACCCTAAATGTAAAAAGATTGTGTCCAGAAGACACTTAGAGATGAAGATTTTATACAGTAATAAGTTTCTCTAGACATATCTGCTGCTTCCAGGTAACTATAGCCATGATGGTCATTAATATAACGTTCTGTGGAAATGCCCCAAATGTCTTGATTGCAATTAAAATAGATAAGAAAAAATGATAGGAATTCCATAAAACCCTCAGATCTCTAGGTTAAGCCCCTCTCAAGATTAGCCCTGTGTAAGTTTAGGCATATGTATTTTGGTACTTGGCAAAAAATTATATAAATAGATGGTTTTAAACAATAATTATTAGCAAATGATGATCTTTTAAAATATATTTAAGAGTAGACAGACTTGGCTCCTGTATTTAAGCACATTCCAGCTCTTTGTCCTGTCTCTGATATCACTGTTAATTTTAAGTTACTATTTCTTATGCTTAGGATATGCACCTCCTCTTGTTAAACTCCTTCAGAGTCTCTTAACTACATGCTGGATAATTTCAACCTCCTTGCATATAATTCAATATTTGACAAGCCTACTTAATTCCCACTGTTAGACTAGGTAAGTTCTCTGTCAAATTCTACTCATTGCAATAAGAGCAAGATGTCTGCATTCCCTTAGAAGCTTGGCTCACTCTATTCTTTCTGTTCTCTTCTTCACATTAGAAAGCCCCACTCACAGCGGCACAGGGTTTAATGATATCAGTTGTCTTAACACTGCCCTGTTTGTAATCAACCAGTCACTGTCTGGAATATCTTCATCATATCAGAATTTTCATCTTCAATGTTAAAACATAAATCTGTGATGTGGTACATTAATGTTGACCGAGGTTGATATGGGTTTTGACTACATAAAGGGCATTCATGGTGCATCAAATAAAATATGAGCAAGCACTATAAGAAAAGATTATGAAGGACAGACAAACTGAAGCTTAGAAAAGAGAAGGAACTTAGTTAACTCTTCAAACTGAGCATAAGTGAATTTTGCTGTACCATGGTTCCAGTTGCCCTCTCACAGAAAACCACCAGCCCATGTGTGCATGAAGCATTTATTCCCTACGTTGGCTTACATTGAAATTTCAACTTGTACATGCAATCTTTATTCTCAAACAAAGTGTGAAAGCTCTTGAAAATAATGACCCCTGTATATGTCTTTTGTATCCTTAGAAAGGGGCAGTGGCAGATCTTGCAAGCATTGCAGCTCTAATGGAAAGGTATCCTGGCAGCTAGAACCCAAGGAATACCACAAAGCCACACCACACAATAAACTGTACACAAAAGATTTATTGGGAGGGAAAAAACAGAGGGTGGCTGTCCTTGCTCAAGCAAGAAACAGCAGCAAACTGAACAGGATAGAGGCCTTATATAGAGCTTCTTGGGGAGGGATGGAACTTTTCAGGGTGAAGCTTTCCAAGGTGGAGATTGGTGGGATTTCATGTCCAGAGACTGCACTTTTTATTTTGTAGGGTGGGGCCAAGATCCAGCAGTTACAGCAATTAGAGTATTCTGTGGGTAGAACCTGACAGTTAGAGGTCCTCAGGGGGAGGGGCCTAGCCACTCATGTGGCTCAAAGGGCTTACAGATCTGAGTTAGCTTGAAGTTACCTGAAGAGTTTCCATGTGTCATTATTCTCAAACGATATCACAATAAATTTTGCCATAGTGGTATTTATTTAATGTTTTAATATAATATTTATTAGTTCTTTAAGAATTTCAACATTCACCTCATCTATGAACTACTGGAGTATGTGAAGGGGCCAGATTTGCTGATCCAAAGCTCCAGGATCTCCATGACATAGGACAAGAACAGAATATCCAGGAGGAGTCCCATTGAGGTCCCAGTATTGATAGTGTAGCAGAAGCCAGAGGCCTTGAATCAGACCAATGATCCATTGCAACAAACACATACAAGTAAAGATGTATGGACTAAGGAATATACTGTGTGACTCACTGGGCCCACACTACAGCTTCCATGCTGAGATTTTTTTTGCTGTTTTTGTTACACACACACACACACACACACACACACACACACACACACATAATGTTGTTTTGGGAGGAGGTCACAAGGGCAGAAGGCAGAGGCAAGGGGACAGGGAGATGAGTAGCATCAGGGTGCATGATGCTGATTCCACAAAGAATCAATAAAAAGTTTAAAATAAAGAATTCCAGACAATGCATTTTGATGCTATTCATGTCTTGCTACAGTGATATTTAATATTTAGATAACATGAAAAATATCTGACTAGATGCTCCCAGTTTCAGATCTATATGAAGCTTTTAAAGTTATTTTATGGTATACCAAATTATTAAAACACAAAAATTATCAAAGGAACGAGCCTCCTCTAAACCAGAGGCTTCATTCAGATGTTGCCAATTGTTCCAATAAAATATTCATGACCAAAGAAAATATAAGACCATAAAGTTTATCTAATGATTATGCTACTTTAGCCTCTAATTCACACAGTTGTGGAATACTCATAATCATGACCTTGATATTTTCAGCATCGTCAGGCACTGTGAAGAAAACACTCTTATTTTGGACCAGTATGACTGCTATTCCTCATTATTAGCTACATCTCACGTATCTTTGGCTTGAATGGTTCTTGGGGATGAGATGATGCAATGCTCCTCTTAGAGCTTTGCTTTGGGAGTTACATGATGTCAGTTTGCACCTTACCTGGAAATAACTCCTTGGTTGGTCAGCCCCATTTAGGAACTGCTTAGAATGACTTGTGTCATGATTTGCTATTTCAAAGTTTTCACTTTGGCTTTTGATTTGATATGGATCTTATTGAGAAGCAAGTGGAAATTGTGTAAATATTCTGCTATTTGGTACAAGTTCCCTGACTGACTTTTACAGCCATGAATCATTCTTGTCTGCATCAATTATTAGGACAGTGGCCAAGAGTAATTTTCTGTTGTTCTCTCATTCTGTCTAAATAGATTAGTTGCTTAAGGAAAACAAACCAAAAAACTGATTTATCTTTTATTTATATGGTCTGCTGTTTCACTTTGATGCAACAGACCAAATAAATACTTTATTGTTGTCCTATCAATATGATGCACATATACACTCTTCTGGGCTAGTGGGTGTCTCTTTAATCTTGTTCCTGTGACCTTTGGAAATAGTCATTTCTGGAATATATTTAATGTTTACCACATGAATTCCCAGAAAAAAAGCTACATCATTATTAGACATTGTACAAGATGGATTGGCTGACTGGAACCTCAATGATTGTGTAGAGCTGGCATTCTGCTTAGGTCCCTCAATAGCCATTTGATGCCTACCTCTGTGTATGACCCAACATCCTTGTATCTATACCAATCCATAGCCTCCACCAATCCAAAAGCTGAAAATGTCATCAAATAGCATCTGAGGCCTGTAACAGACAGTCTTCCAGTTGTCACATGCCCACCTTGAAATTTCACTAATGTATTTTTAAGTGTCTAGCTTGAGTATCTTCTTGCTGTAGATATCGCTCTGTATGCTGTAAATGTGTTGCTCTGATTTGGTTGATAAATAAAATGCTGATTGGCCAGTAGCCAGACAGAAAGTATAGTATAGGCAGGAGAAGCAGAGAGGAGAATTCTGGGAACAGGAAGGCTGAGTCATGAGTCACCAGACAGACACAGAGAAAGCAAGATGTGAAGGCAAAACTGAAAAAAGGTACCAAGCCACGTGGCTAAGCATAAATAAGAATTATGGGTTAGTTTAAATGTATGAGCTAGTCAGTGGTAGGCCAGAGCTAAAGGCTAAGCAGTTTTAATTAATATAAGTCTCTGTGTGTTTACTTGGGTCCAAGTGGCTGCAGGACTGGCGGGTCAGAGACATTTGTCCTGACCATGGGCCAGGTGGGAAACAGGAAAACTTCAGCTACATCTTCTTTCTGTTACTATAAAAACTTCTGTTCTCAGGGTGGGAAAATGGCATTTGAGATAATGCTAATCTGTGTTCATGGCCCAAAGTCACTCATATTTGGCTCCAGAATAAACTATCTCTTGTCCCCTTTGAGGAGCACTGAGTTTTGTTGTTGTTGTTGCTGCTGGTGCTCTTGTTGTTGCTGATGACACTGGCTCATCCTACATTTGGTCTTCCAGGTATTGGACATTCAACAAAGAGCCATGGTTCCTTTGAGTGGTTAGAAGCCTTCAAAAACTCAGATTGGCCTGGTTTCTCTTGAAGTATCTCTAAGAAGGCTTTTCCAGGGACTCCACATTAGAAAATCTGGTGTCTTCACCATGTACATTCCAGCAAGAGAATGACTCCAGCTCTCACTCACTGAAGTGCCCTCCTTCCTTTGTCTCTCTGACCACACCAAGGTCCCCACTTATATCACTGGTGTTTTATCTTGGTATCCTTTGCAGATTTTTCCTCACTCTCCTGACCTTAGTAAAATGAATTACTCTAAGATAAAATACTTACTGCTCTTTTCTGAATGTATCTAGTTTCTAGAGAATCTCACAAGGTGACAGACCATCATGCATTGTAACATGATTCTAGAATTGGGTCTGCCTGAGTGCATATTCTAACCCCACCACTCACTGGCTTTAAGTAGATTGTGGTCAACACACTCAATTTCTTATGCTTCCATGTACCCACTTGAAAATTCATATTGGTAATACCTACTATACAGGACTCTTCTATAGGTTAAGTCCACCTATAACTCATAATTAAAATCTATCATCATAAAAAAAACTCTGCAATTTTTAGACCATTTCCTCTTGTGTTCTGAAATACTCACTTATACTCAGAAATATTCACAGTGTCTGGATTATACATTGGTGACTGAATGACTAACAGAAATCTGAAAACTTACATCTACAGAGCTAAACACTGTCTATTCATAGTGTGTGTGTGTCTGTGTCAGTGTGTGTGTGTGTGTGTGTGTGTGTGTGTGTGTGTGTGTGTGTGTGTGTGTGTGTTTTAGAGGGACAGAGAGATGACAAGAAGAAAGAAACAGGAAATAGAGACAAGAAACAGAGAGGCAGAGACAGAAACAAGAAAATATCCCAGCAAGCTAGAGACACTGAAGTGTCATTTTGATGATTCTGGTTCACATGTCTACAGGCTTGAGACTCGGGAAGCACCAATGATTCCAATATGATGCAAAAATATAAAAACAATCAATTTCTAAGCTCAAAATAAGTGAAGCCAAAGGAATGCCTCCTAACACATGGAAGGTCAGCTTTTCACACATTCGGGCTGCCATCTAAATGGATGGTCCCAATCACAAATTAGAGACCCATCTGATATTTTTCAGTCTAATAATACAAATATCAATTTCATTCAAAAATACCATCACAGAAACATCCAGAATGGTGATGGTCCGTGTGGCTGTCAGATTGACACATAAAGCTAAATACCCAACATGCTCTCAAGGTTGTCTTGAAATAGCCTCTTACAGGGAATTTCTCTAACCAGTGTACATTGCAGCCACATTCTACTTACCTTGCTCTTCTCTATGTTTGAGTCTTCCATGGTTTATTAAAGTTATACATACTGTTTTTTTCCTTGCTACCCTCTGATGATTTTAAGTTCCATAAAATCACAGTTATATTCATTCCTCTGTCTCTAGTAACCAGAGCAAAGAGGACAAGTAGAAAACATTTCCTGAGAGAATAGATGAAGAAGTCTTTCTTCACTTGCAATGCTCTCCAAATAAAGCAGTTTCTCTCTCTATCACAAACAATAGGATTCCCAGTAAAGGGCTCTCTAACAGGTCTGAGTTTGGTAAACATGGCACTGACAGGTCTTATCCACTCCTCTCCCCTCTCCCTTGCTTAACCATTAGATTACATTCCTAAAGCTAGCACCCAAGGTCTATTCCCTTATTTGGCCACTTTCTTACATCTGACTAAGACTCAAAGGTCCTGCTATTGAAGGATCGAGGTCCAGCAGTCAAAATTCATTATTTAGCTACAATGTCTATCATGTCTAATGAGGGTTTACCAACTCACCCTAACACAGACTTAGACTTCCCCCTTTCTCCTTAAAAATCACTCTTGCAGAGACACCTGCAGCTGTCCTAGTCTAATCCGGAGGCAACACCCATCCCCTCCCCCACTGCCCTGCCAAGGCTTGTCCTCTCTCGGGTAAATAATTCTCTTTTGTGCTGGTGTCTGGGTATGTTCTGTGAAAAACTCCATGGCCTCTTTCACTCAAGAACCTATTCACCCACCTGTGAACCTTTCTAGCATCTTCAAAAACACAGCTATTGATGATGTACAGGCACAGTTTGTTGCTGTGGACAATGCATATCAAATACATTTCCTTCTTGATTAAAAAAAAAAAAAGGCATGGCTCAGTGGTTAAGTGCACTGGCTGCTCTTCCAGATGATTCTGGTTCAATTCCCATCACCCACATGGCAATTCACAACTGTCTGTAATTCCAGTTCATGGAGATCCAACACCCTTATACAGGCAAAACACCAATGCACATATAATAAAAATATATATAAATAAATAAAGACATATTTCTCAGTGTTTGATACAGCAATACTACAAGCTTTAATGAGCTTTTTAGAGATTTGTTTTGCATAATTTTTTAGAACTTTAAAACCATTGATTTTTATCTCAATAAAAAAATTGGAGACTTTAGATCTGGCTAATTTTGGTGTATGATTCTGTTTTATTTGCAAATTCTTTATAATAAACTTCTAATTAAAAATAAGGAAATATCACAACTGCTCAAAAAACAGCTCACAATCCTGTTTTGATGATTGCATTTCTGAGCTAAAAATAAGCGAACATGTTGATCTTCTAACCAAGAGTATTTTAGATGCTGATTTTTGTTATTGTTGCTCTCTTCACAACTACCTGGCTTCTGAATCCTGCACCCCCCATCTGATTGTGTGTCTCTATCTGTTTGTCTGCCTGTTTTTCTCTGTGTGCATGTGTCTGTCTCTGTCTCTGTGTTCTCTCTGTCTATCTCTGTCTCTGTGTCCTCTCTCTGTCTCTGTCTCTCTCTCTTGCTCACTCTCTCTTCTTTCTCCCAGGTGCCCTTTTTACCCTCATTTCATCTCATTTTATTCATGACTTCTGTCATGAACTAGAATTCTTGGTATTGGATCTACAGTGCCATGTGTCCCTATCGATTTCACTTCAGTGATATACAAGGAGGGAAACTGACTGGTGAAGTGTCAAAAGGTGATTTTATAATATAGTAGAAGTTTCATTTCCTGGTGAATGCTAAAGCATATATTTTTGTTCTTATCATCAATCTGTTATTTCCATAAGCATTCTGGGGATGGTATATCCACATGTGAGACTTTGATAACATCCTTCATTATGTTCTTAACAAATGTAAAACTCGATTATTTCAAATCTGTTCAATTAATGCTCTGTTGCTTTATCATGCTGGTCAGACAGTCTTTTAAGCCCTTTGCAGAAATAACAGGAGCTTAAACCATATAATGCTTGGTGTGGGAGGAGGGGGTATGCTTTGAAAGGCTCAATTCTCTAAGTAAAGTAGTTCTGAAAACTGTTTTCATTTTCTTGATGATAATCCATCAATTTTTACAGCCCTTAAAATAATATAAAGTAGTTAAGCCACGGGGTTTCAAGACTTACCTACCACTGGAAGTAAGCTTAACTCCTGTTTGGAAGGCTGTGAAAACATTTTTATACAAAGAAAAATTAATAACCTCGAGTGTTTGGATAAGGACAGAATAATCCACATGCTCTAATGTTTGGCTCTACTTAGAGCTTTCAAAAACTGTCAAAAGTAGGGTGAAAAAAACCAAATAGCCCATAGTAATTTAAAAGGAAAATTCTTGAAATGAAATATTTTCCCCAATTGACTACTATATTAGTTTAAAGACAGTTTCAAAAGAACCAAAATGAACTTTTCTAAGATACAATCCCAGAAAAAGCTCCTTGGTTTTGTAATTTGAGAAACACTTCAAGAAGCTAGACAATAGACTCCAGAATCTTCTCATCACCTCAAAGATATTTCCACAAATTTTGCAAGTAGTTGCCAAGGTCAGCAGAGTATGTCTGCAGATTAAATCCAGCAAAGGATGACCTGATATTGAATGGGCTTTGTATTTTGAAAGGGTTCAACAAAAATAGGGAAGAAGAGAAAGTGAGGGAAAAAGAAACAGAGAGGAGTGTGTACCATGTATTCTGTGTAGTCAGCAGAGGCTGAAATATTTATTACCTACTATTTTACAGGGGAAAAAAAATGTGTTGATCTTAATTCTGAAGTATAGCCTAAAATTCCAAGTAAGGGTTTCTTTTTCTTTTATCAGCAAAGAAGTAAATCAGCACATGGGAAAAAGCTGTATCTAGCATATAAACATATACAACTCTGCCCATTAAATAAAGTGATGGGCAAGAGTTGGCTCACCCCTTCTTAGTAGAACCAACTGTGAGATTTTTCCAGAAATTTGTGAGTCATTTAGTAAACCATGAATATTCTAAAGTTATTTATCCGTAGAAGTACAGACACTGTCTGAATTAGCAAACATGGATTGAGCTGGAGGCAGGGGCTTGCTTCTTTTCTAGAAGTTAGTGACTAAATGTCCTTTCCATGAATTGTATATGGAAGTGCTCTTGCGCGACTCTCGACAGCCCCAAAGAAATAGTGATCAGCCTTTCACACTCAAGCCTTTTCACTGAAAATTCCTTGAAAGGTGGCCTGATCAATTTGGAATCTGTGGGCTTCCATTTCTGTAGTATTGCTGACTGAAACACTTTCTGTTATCAAAAAAATTTATTTATTTATTATTATTATTAATTTTTTGTTTGTTTTTGGAGACAGGATTTCACTGTTTAATAGCTCTGGCTGTCCTGGAACTCACTGTGTATAGCAGGCCAGCCTTGAACTCACAGAGATCAGCCTGCCTTTACCTCCCTAATGCTGAGATTACTTCCTAATGCTGGGATTAAAGGCATGCACTACCACCACCTAACCAAATACTTTTAAAAATCAAAAAACTAGCAGCCATTTAAAGCATAATGTGTGAAATAGTTAATAAGCCCCAAAAGACATCACCAGAGCCAATACCTTAACCACAAAAGTATACCTAGGGACATATATTTTGGATGTGCATTTAGATCTCCTAAGGAACAAAAACTAAAAGAAAATGGTAATCCAGAGAGAGGGTCTAATATAAATACATCTACTATATATATTATTATATTAGATGTATTCAAGCTTTTAGCCAGAACTTATGGCTACGCTTTCTTGCATTCTCTCTCTCTCTCTCTCTCTCTCTCTCTCTCTCTCTCTCTCTCTCTCTCTCTCTCTCTCTCTGTGGATTCACACCTCAGACCCTAGGTGGCTGTTTTGGAATTCCCTCGGATTTCTACTGTTCTATGCAGACTTGATAAGTCACTTAACATATCAGATATTTTAAAGGAAACTATTTAAAAGAGAAATTTTTTCCACATTAAAAATGGGTTTTATGTGTACATTGGAAGAAAATTGGGCTTTGTTTGAAATTTTAGGCAGTCTGACAATGGAACAACTATATGAGAAGATTAATGTTGATCGAATTATGCAGTTTATTACTTTTCTTATCCTCATTTTACTATTTAAAAAGATAGTCAATTTAAGTGCCAGAAGAACAGTTTTAGAAAAACTTGTTAAACCTGTAAAAATGAATTATAGAGAAATTCAAATTCAGACAGAAGAAATTAACAGTGAAGTTGTTTCAAGATAGGATCATAAGGTTACAGAAAGAAAGCCTGTTTTTACACAGTCACTCTTAATTTATCTGGTAACCATACAGAAGTTGCCTAATCAAATGACTACACAAAATATTTGGGCTCCAACTGGATTGTTAGATTTACAAAGGTTTAAGGAGGCAATAGTATCTTATGGCATGCATTCCCCATATGTAAAGCAAATATTAAACTCTTGGTCAACATATAATAGGATTATACCACAGGACTGGCAGGAGCTGGCACAGGCTGTTCTGGAACCCAGTCAAAGGCTCCAGTGGCAAATGTGGTTCAGGGATGAGGCTAAAAACATAGAAAAACAATGGAGGGATAAAGGAATACAAGTCTTGCAGGATCAGCTTATTGGGGAAGGCCAATATGCTTCAGTACAAACACAATGCTTATATCATATACAAACCCTAATTCTATGTCGAACAGCAGCCTTGAACGCATGGGACAGAGTTAAGGAACCAGGAAAAAAAAACTGAGTCATTTACAAAGGTTATACAAGGCCCAAAAGAATCTTTTACAGATTTTTTACAAAGACTGGCTTCAGCAGTAAAGAGAAAGGTCCAGGATTCAGAAGCTAGTCAGATAATAATTGAATCTTTGGCCTTTGAGAATGAGAATGCAGCATGCAAAAGAATAATCAGGCCATTGAAGGCAAGATCTGCACCTTTGGAAGACTGGATTTGAGACACGGTTAATGTTGAGGCTCATGACTATGATGATATGTCGGTAGGAGAAGCAATTTCAAAAGGTTTGAGGAATGTTAGATGTTTTGGATGTGGAAAGCAAGGACATTTGAAAAGGGACTATAAACTGGTCATTCCTAGAAACAATGTTTCTTCAAGGAACAATGGCAACAGAATGCCCCTTCCTTCTGGAGTATGCAGAAGGTATGGTAAGGGAAAACACTGAACCAACGAATGTAGATCAACAAGGGACAGGCAAGGCAATCCTTTGCCTTGGGTTTCGAGAAATTCCCAGAGGGGCCTCATGCAGGCCCCCATAGCAAATCCAATTCAAACCTCTCCTGCAGTCATAGAGGAAACCCCTACCATTGATACTTATTCAGGATTCCAATGGGCAAGTGCTTTGAGTTCTGAAAAAGCTGATTATGTAATCACTCATTTGCTAGAAGTTATGGCCATCATGGGTATACCTGCACAAATTAAAACTGACAATGCTCCAGCACATGTCTCTGTTAAAATGAAACAGTTTTTTTTTGCTTATTACAATATAAAGCATATTACAGGCATACCACATAATCCTACAGGTCAAGCAGTTATAGAAAGATCAAACAGAACTCTAAAGGATATGCTAAATAAACAGAAACAACAGGACAAAATGGACAGACAGGACACAAATCAAAGGACTGCTGATTCTTGCCAAAATAAGTGTGGTTATGGCTTTATCAAAAAGCATCTTCTGAGGCCAGGACAATATGGCACCATCCCTGAAGTGGCCTTCGAAATCCGGAAAAGGTATAGTGCCCTTTTCTTCGAAGGCAGCTGTACAGGAAGTGGGCCAATGGCTTCTGATGTGCAATGGGACAGCAGTTGAAACAGTTATTCTTGAAGAGTAACTAAGCTCACGCCTCTCAATAGTAGAATGGCATTTAATAGAGGGATGTGAAGAAGAACGGGATGCTGAGATGAAGCCACATATATACAGGCAAGAAGAATGGACAGTTGAATTAAAAAAAAAAAAATCAACAATTTCCAGAATTAAAATCCTGAATCATGACATGACACTAGTAGAATTCAGGTGTTTCTGATACATGGACTTCTCTCACCCAATGTGAGGTTGAACTGTTGACCTTGTGCACATCCTACTTCACAAATGAGTCTGTCAGATACACTAAGCCTATAGGCTGAAGATGATGCCCCAACACTGCAGAGAAACCTCAGGTGACTGTCCAGGCAGCTGGCTGTTTCTGTCAACTCACAAAATTTTTGGAAGTTGCTTGCATGCACTTCCTGTTTTTATTTTTGTTAGGTAATATTATTTCCTTCTTGGGTCTCTGAGGGAGTTGAAGATTAGTTAGTTATAGCTGAAGATTAGTTAGTTATAGTTGAAGATTAGTTAGTTATAGTTGAAGACTAGTTAGGATAGAAAGTGAATTAGGTACATTTTGGACTTACCAAAATAGGATAAATAATGGAATTATTTTCTCTGAATTTGTCAAATACAAATGGACAAGACATTGCTTAGGTATTTATTACTTGTATATATTGTATATAGTTATTGTACTTTTGTATATAGTTTTTCTTATGTTAGCTATAACCGTTTTTCTTTTTATTAAAATAGAAAAGGGGAATTATGGTTACATTTTATTTGTACTGAAATGTGATTTTATTTATATGTTAATAAATAAAGTTGCCTGGGGGTCAGAGCTAATAGCAAGCCATAGCAGAGCTGGGCGTTCGTGGTGCACGCCTTTAATCCCAGCACTTGGTAGGCAGAGCTAGGTAGATCTCTGTGTGGTCAAGGATACAGCCAGCATTGGAGATACACACTTTAATCTCAATACCAACCATAGAAGGTCTGGAGGTCTGTACAAACAGGCAGTGACGAGGCGATCATGTGGTTGGGTTTACAACCACTGAGAAGGCAGAAGAGAAAGTCTATATAAAGACAAACACTCAGGAAGTAGGTCTCTCTTGGCTGAAGAGGCTAGCTGCAGCAGACAGGTAAGGCTCTTAGCTCTGATCTCTTGGCTTTCTTCTGTGCATTGGTTCTGTGTTTCTTATTTAATAGGTTCTACAGAATCTGCTTGGGAGGTTGCTGTTCTCATTACAATACAGCTTGGGAGTTCAGGGTCTTGAGAATACATAATGCCATCTATATTCTCAGGTGAACTCAGGGCATCTGAACAGGTGTCAAATCCAGAGAAGGTTGTTAAATGAGCCACCTAAAATTTGGCATGAGGAAGAAACAAGGAAAAGTAAGGCTGATGATGACCAATAGCCTTTCAGAGAATTGTAACATGGAGGATTACATTTGAATGACTTGTTTAATCAGTTTTTCTAAAATAAAAAAATTTTAGGTCAAAGAGGCAGAGACAATCACAAAATGCATTAGCAAAAACAAATTCAAACCCTATTAGAATATGAATGATCATAACCAATTCTTCCCTTAAGAGATAAATGATACCCATAAAACACAAAGCTAGAGAGCATCCCAGGAAACAACTGACTGTGAAGAGTCAGTTGACCCCATCAAAACACTAGATGATGAAGATCTACCCAAAGATCTACTATACCATTAGTAAGAGTATCCGAAGAGGAAATTAAAAGACATGGAAAGGGCATACACTGAAGATTACTGCAGTGCTAAGAATGAGCACCAGGAAGTGGAATAGAGCTAAATTCTGTGTTCAAAGAGATAAACAGATTAAGAAATGGAATGAAGGGAGTGGTGACCTCAGGATAAGATCCCACCCAGCTAAATATCCAACCTGTGCTCTTTTTCTCCTTAAATGATACATTTTGTAGTTTACCTGCTTAGCTTGTTCCTTTTCATTATAAATCTTCATTAGAGTAAGCACTAATAACCACACGAAAGACGCTATACTATGCTGTTTTAAGATTTCTTCTCCCAACAGAATTAATCCAAAACTCTTCACTTTAGCCTTAGGCAGACTCTTTGGAAAAGGGCAAAAAGCAGCCACTTTCTCTACTAAAATATCACAAAACCAGTCTCTAGGCCACATACTAACATTCTTCTCTTCTGAAACAACTTGCTCCCCACAGTTTATCAAATCACATTCAGCACCACTGTTTTCCATGCACCTACTAATATGGCTCATTAACCAGCACTTAAAACATTCAACTGATGTTCTTATCCACAGTCCTAAGGTCCATATTCCTTCATGGTCAGGCCTATCACAGCAATACCCCAGTCCCTGGTACCAACTTCTGTCTTAGTTAAGTTTTCTATTGCTGTGACAAGACATCACAACCATAACAACTCTTATAAAGAAAACATTTAATTGGGGTGACTCGCTACAGTTTCAGAAGTTCAGTCCATTATCATCATGGCAAGGAGCAGAGTGGCATGCAGGCAGATGCACTGGAGTCACAGCTGAGAGTCCTACATCTTGCAGGCAACAGGAAGTCAACTGTGACACTGAGTGAAGCTTAAACAAAAGACCTCAAAGCCTGACTCTACACACTTCCTCCAACAAGGGCATATCCATTCCAGCAAAGCCACACCTCCTAATAGTGCCACTCCCTATGAGATTATGGGGACCAATTTCATCCAAACAACCACACCTAGATATAGTGAATGTAATGACTGAACAATAAGCAGCCAGGGAGAAAGAAAGTTACTTTAAAGGTGTGTGTGTGTGTGTGTGTGTGTGTGTGTGTGTGAGAGAGAGAGAGAGAGAGAGAGAGAGAGAGAGAGAGAGAGAGAGAGAGAGAGAGAGAGAAGAGAGAGAGGAGGGAGCAACCTCTGGCATCTCCTTCAGGCTTGTCGTCTACCTCATTGGCATGGTGTAGTTAGTTTTTTTTACTCTTTAGAGCCTGCCACCCAGTTCCCAAATGAATAACAGAGACTTATTCTTACTTATGAATGCCCAGTCTTACTTTGGCTTGTTTCTAGCCAGCTTTTCTAATTTAAACTATCATGTTTCTTTTTAACTACATTTTGCCTCTGGGTTTTTTTTTTAACCTTTTTTAATCCTATATATCTTTCTTTCCTTCATATTCCATGGCTGGCTGTGTGGCTGTATGGCTGGGTCGCTGGTCCCTGGCATCCTCCTCTCCTCCATTTTTTTTTTTTTTTTTTGCTTGAGAGAAGGGGGACTTCTCTCAAGCTTTGATTTCACCTCCTATTTATTCTCTCTGCCTGGCAGCCCTGCCTATTTCTCTCTCCTGCCTAGCTATTGGCTGTTCAGCTCTTTATTAGATCAATCAGATGTTTTAAACAGGCAAAGTAACACAGCTTTACAAAGGTAAACAAATGCGACATAAAAAGAATGTAACACATCTTTGCATCATTAAACAAATATTCCACAGCATAAACGGATGTAATACATCTTGAACTAGTATTCCACAACAGCATGGGTTTCTCTAATCAGGGTAGACCAGTTAGCCATTCTCTGTCTCTGCATCCTCAGCATGGGGTTACAAGCATTTTCTGCCATGAGCTCATTTTTCTGTGTAGGTTTTGCGAACAAAATTCAGAATTTAGTGATTGCTAGGCAAAGGCTTTACTGGCTCAAGCATTCTCTCAGCCCCAACAATTACATATTTGCTAAAATTTTTAGTTACAACAATAGTGTGTAGGAAAATTGGAATATAATCAATGAGCTTAAAGAAGTTATTAGAGATCGCTACTTTGCTAACCTTTTATTCTAGATTAGAGGAAAATGAAATTTTTAGCCAATAATAAAAAACTGACATAGAGGGGCGATTTTATAAGAACTACCAAAATATATAATTCATTGAAGAGGAAGTTAAAGCCAGAAGGGAATATTGAGAAGTGAAAGTTGTGTGTAGATTGCAGAATTTACAGAAGCACTAACATATGTATTAGTACCTTATAGTTTTCATAACAAGACATACATGTTATGTAACATTCAGTTCTGACAACTCTAGAAGTTGGTAGCAGGACTGGCTTCTGGAACAACCATTGTATCTTTTCCCTGGGTCCCCATAGAATGTTTTCAGGGGCACATGCATACACCTGGTGTCTTTTCACTCCTGAGAGTGCCTTTTTTCTACACACATGATACATAGTTCAAATGTTTCAACTGTTTTTTCGCTCTTCTTACACGCGTTTTCCAAATCTGTAAGATATAAGGGTTAGCATTATACAATGAAACCTTTCTACGGAGGGTAGACAGGACCTTTTAGAGCCACTGTCTTCTGCTGTATGTGCCAATTTCTCTCCCATGCATAAGAGCACTTTTTCCTTCCTGTGCTATCAATTGTAAGAAAAGGCAAGCCAATACTTCTGTCTGATCCTCCCTCCTTTTTGTCTACTTTCCTTACCAAATCAGAGGCTAACATGGAGAATATCATCCCTGCATATTTTTCTTGTTGGAATTCCTTACTTGCACTGGTAAACTGTTTCTTGGAAGACAGCTCAGTCTCAGTTGCATGCCTTTCATTTCTCAGAACAGCCTGCTTAGTATCTCTCCCATCCATCATACTTGCAGGGATGGTAATACATTGTCTCTTTCACCAGTTCTTCCTGGTGGTGTATAATCTGTATTTACAAGACAGACCCTGTTCACCAAGGAAGCATGCCACCCCATAGCATGTAGTAAAAGACACCCACCCCTGGTTTCCTTCTAAGGATTCTGTGCCACTCTCTGTTGACATAGCCTTGATTACTTGTGTTGCTACATGTCATCAGGACCATGCACCTGCCACTACAGTGAAAAAGCATACCATCCCAGATGATATTGAGTAAGGTAGGTATATCAAGATTGTCCCAAAACCTAGGAACTCCATACTCACAAAGATTAGCCTTAGTCATATGCATCATCAGAACTCATTGCAGCTGCCACGCAATCGCTCCTCTATAGCTCTCCTTGGGTTCTATCAGTTCCTGTTTGGGTGTTAATTGTATTGTATGACTTCCTGGGATGTGTGAACAAAGACTTATCCATCCACTATCCAATAGAAGACAATGATACCATACCAAAGAACATTTCACCAAAGCCTATCTTGGCTAACCATTGAGTTTGTTGGAGTTTCTTAAAGAAGCATGGGCAACTCAAAGACTGCATCACCATAAAGTCCACCTCACTGCAGATGATGACTCGTGGAAACTACAACCCTGATTGCCCTGTCCATCTTGTAGTCAACCTCACTAGAGAAGTGATCTCCTCTCCCATTCCATTGTTACTGCTTAAACAGTCTTAAGGGGGCAGACTTGTGAGTCTTCTGTTTCCTAAGTGTCCTTTGTTTAGTTCTATGACTTTCTGGAAACTAAGAAACTGCACAAGGCTCAAAAAAGTCTCTCTCCTCTGTCCAGAAAAGAATATTTTAATTTGAAGGAAATAACTGCCTAACAGTTTCATTGGCTTACCTATGTGACTTTTATCCCAGGTCAACCCCATGTAAATGCTTTGTTACATACTGGAAGGCAGGAAGTATCAAGCTCTCAAGTTTGTACTTTTCTTTTAAAATCATTTTTATGATTTGAATTCCAATGAAATTTCATATGACTTTTAAGATAGTTCTTTTTCCTATTTTTCAAAAAAAGTTCATACTTTCATGATTGTGTTGAATCCAAAAATTTCTTTAGAATTTATTTATAAAACCACTTTATAGATCTTTTACAATCTTAAATCTGGCAATCATTGAAAATATAATGTCTTTCATATATTTGCCTCTCCTTCAAATTCTTTCATCAATATGTAATGATTTTCAGTGTGTAAACATGAAACTACTTACATTTATTTCTAAGCATTTTATTCTTTTTATTATTATTTTAATGGGATTTTTTTCTTAGTTGGCATATTTCTAAATGGAATAATTTTTTAATTTTATTTAAAAAGAACTAGCTCTTCTGAAAAAATATTTTAAAACCTTTTATATATGATGACTATTTATGTGACTCATATATCAATGACCTTAAGACAAGAGTTGAAGGACACATATTTGGGAGATAACCTTCAGAGGCACTCTAAGGGGACCAGGAACAAAAAGTACATATCTCTCATAATTTAATCAGAGAATGGAAGTCTACAC
The DNA here is from genome assembly GCF_004664715.2 of Peromyscus leucopus. NCBI lineage: Eukaryota > Metazoa > Chordata > Mammalia > Rodentia > Cricetidae > Peromyscus > Peromyscus leucopus. The sequence goes on from NC_051086.1 coordinate 14,547,590, forward strand.
TGTTCTGGCAATTTACTGGGTTCTAGTCCCTGCAGAGATGAAGCTGAGCATCTGTGTACTACATTGTCTTACAGTCATTAAACCTACAGAGAGATTCCGGATAGTGAGCCTTTAATCCCAGGGAGTGATGGCAGAAAGCAGAAAGGTGTGAAGACAAGAAACTAGAAGCCTTTAGCCTGATTAAGCTTCAGGCTTTTGAGAAGCAGTTCAGCTGAGATTCATTCTAGATGAGGACTGAGAGGCTTCCTGTCTGGGGAAACAGCATCAGCTGAGGAACTGGTGAGATGAGGTGGCTGTGGCTTGTTCTGCTTCTCTAATCTTCCAGCATTTACCCCAATAACTGGCACCAGCTTGTTTTTATTAATAAAACCTTCTAAGATCCATTTGGATAAGGACACACAGAGGCTTCCAGTCTGAGGAAACAGGATCAGCTGAGGAACTAGCAAGGTAAGGTGGCCATGGCCTGTTCTGCTTCTCTGATCTTCCAGCATTCACCCCAATACCTAGCCTTAGATTTGTTTTTATTAATAAGACCTTCTAACAATTCATGCTACAGGAAGACTCCTGTCAGAGACAATAATTTAGTTTCTCAACCAGGTGTGCAAATGGAGGAAGAAGACTCTGGCTACCAAAGAGAATGTCCAGGGAGAGAGAAGTTATGTATTACAGCGACAGTGCCTGGAGGATGTATGGGAAGGTTCTGACTGGCTTTCAATGCCTTGACATATATTTAGTTATCATGTGTGTGATCTTGTGCTGGTCCAAAGTTGCTTTTGTCTCCTCTCCTTCTTCTGCTCTGGTTGATACACTCCAGGTTGTTATAAATGCTTAGGATTTGAAGACAGGCTTGTTTTGAACAGAAAAGCATCCTGCAGCTAGAAAGGGAGTAGATGAACCTCTGAAACTGCTGAATTCGTGTCCATTGTTACTTGCCTACACAGAAAAAAGTTCTCTTTACAAAAGCACTCTAAATTTTTCTTTGGAGCACTCCATCCCTACCTTCACACTTACTGTCAAGCCACATGAACCAAGGTATGCACAGGCAGTTTAATTCAGATGTTGAAAAAAGATCAGCTACAGTGAGCATCAACAAATTTTTTTGTAATGAGACAGCTAGTAAACATTTCAAATTTTGTGGATTACTAGGTAAGAGGTTACATAACTATAGTTACATAACTATATATATATATATATATAATGCAATAACTGAGTATTTTTGTGAAGGCATACTAATGTGAAAATTAGAAAATTAGAATTATTTTTCTTTAGGGGCAGGGGTAATATTTCATTTAAATGGAATTAAATCAATCTTTCTCATGATCAAAATCAGCTATTAATTTTTCCTCTGTTGCTGTTGATCTGTAATGAGATTTTGACCATTTCCTCTTTTAAAATGTCCTTTTATTCAGTAGGCATTACCACATACCGATATTAATTCATAAGCATATAATTTTAATTGAGTATATCCATCATTGGAAAGGCATTTATAAATTCTATTAAGTTCTTCTCTTTGATACCTGCCTTTCAGCATGTCACTACAATGTTGATTAATCACTTCCAATTAAACATTAGGTGGAAACTCTTCAGTTGGATTTTGATATATGAAAATTCTCTTTCTACTTGCTTGGAGGCTGGCAAATGTGACAAGAACTATGTGAGATGTATTTGGATAAGACATTGTTACAGGTTTGTGGGAGATTAGAGACTTTCACAGTTCACGCTTCAAGAGAACAGGAAGTATGAATACTGTTTGCCATTACTTACAATTCCAGGAATGTTAGCTATTGCCAAGGTAACTTTACAGTGGCGTCAACTTAACACCAGCATTGTTCTGCTTTGTAAATTTTGGTTTAATTCATTGCACAATATTATCAAATGTTCAGTAAAAAAAGAAATTAATTTCCAAAGAGTACAATATTCTATAACAGCCAAAATTTACTTTTCTTGTTGAGAAAACTTTTGACATCAGGCATAAGCTCTAACAATTACAAGGAGACTTCACCCCTGTTAAGCTGTCAGGCTTGCTATGGTAGGGCAGATCAGCATAATCAGCCAATGTCTATTCATAAATGGACAATGATTCATTTCAGAACAATGAATGAGGTTCGGTTGACAGCGCCTGCTTAATAACAACTGATAGATTCAAGTATTCTCTGCAATGACTGTACAATTTATAATACAATTAATAGTCACAAGCTTTAAGTATCTGGCAATTTCATGAGTTTTGCATGTTTGTCTCACCACCTATTTTTTTCTGCACATCACTGTCTTTGCTGATAACTCATCTTAGTGTGTTCCACTTCAGGTTATACTAAACTGTTTCCCTAATTTCCTCAAAAAAACTGCTTACCTATTAATGCTCTATGCCGATTATTCTTCATTCTCCTCAAGCCTGGGGCTGACTTCTTAAAATGCAAACAAAAGAAGAACAAACAAAACAAACAAGCAAACAAAAAATAACACAGCAGTTTGGTAACATCTGTCAACTTACTAGTAACCAAGTTATCTATTCAAAATTGTTTTCCTTATTTTATTGACTGTTGACGTTGTTCCAAATGTTATTAACTTCTCAAGCAGCTGTTCCTTCCAAAAGCACAACAGTCATAAACAACCCTTTTTCCTAAGCTCATATCTTTGGTTATTGTCACCAAACGTGACTTAATCAACTCGTGATCGGTAGGCATAATTTTCTGCTGAGTTAACAGATATGCCATTTGCAAATTTATTTTGCTTAGAACTTTTTAACACAAATTCCTAAATAGTCTTTTAATAAAAAAAAACAGGAGCTTGATACTGGGGTGACAGCTGAAAGATCAAAAAAGTAGAACAAGTCACAGCCACCACCTCTTACCTCACCAACTCCTCAGCCTGAAAAAGTTCCTGTCTCCTCACACCTTATATACCTTTCTCCACCCTGCCATCACTTCCTGGGATAAAAGTGTGTTTGATTCCCAAGTAAAGGCATGAGATCTCAAGTGCTGGGATTAAAGGTGTGTGACACCACTGCCTGGCTCTGTTTCTCTCCTACACTGAGTCAATCTCATGTAGTCCAGGGTAGCTTGGAAATCACAGAGATCCAGACAGATCTCTGCCTCCTGAGTGCTAGGATTAAAGGTGTGTGTCACTACTGCCTGGCTTTTATATTTAATCTAGTGGCTTGTTCTGTCCTCTGATCTTCAGGCAAATTTTATTAGGGCACACAATATATCACCACAGAGCTTCACATTCATGTCTAACTGCTGTGGAAATAAATTCATCAATAATGAGATATTTCCCCTTTAAAGTTTTCTGGTTTTCCCATGTATTGCTTTCTTGTGCCTTGGCGATGTTGTAATGAATATTTATTCTGCCAATGTCATTCACTATCTGTTGTAGATTTTTAGACAACTCTATTGGATAGTAAACACGGTGTTTTGACACTAAAATCAATAATAAATAATTTACACCTTACCGTATTTTAAAAGTGAGACATACTATATTCATTTCCTGTGGCTATTACAATAAATTGCAGTAAAATCTGTGGCTTGCAATAACACAAATTATTTCATTCTAGTTTGGGGAACATGAAGTCTGAACTGAGCAAAATCTAAGACAGCTATAGAACCAGTTACTGCTGGGCCCTTCAGGGAAGATGCTTCCTCACCTCTTTCCCCTGTTGGAGACTGTAAGAACAAGTCCACTAAGGCTTACATCCCTGCACTCTGCTTCTCTTCCTGCATCACCTTCTCCATTGCTTCCCTATGTCTCTCTTCTAATCACCACTGTAGTTTCGTTGAAGACACCCGACAACTGAGTATTATCTTCTCATTCCAAAATCCTTAATTTGATCACATCTGCCATACAAAGTAACATAAAGAAATTAGGACCTAAAAATATTCAAGGCATTGAATCTCACAAATTTTAATATACTTTTTTCATTCTGTCCTAATGGATGTCCACAGAGAAAGGAAATAGATAGGTCATTATAGAACAAGAGGCATTTGAAGGGCTGACATGTTACAACTGCATCATTTCAACATGTCTTGTGCTGACCGGAATGCTAATAGAGTATTTCTTATAATTCAGTTCTACTTTGGTAGTAAGAAAGCTGCCAAAGGTGATATGTAAATGAGCAGGTATGGCTATGTGTCACTTTGATATCTAAATTTCACAAAGGTTCTGTAGATTAAGAAATGTTGAATGGCTGAAGAAATGGCTTTGTTAGTCAAGTACCAGTTACATGAGCCTGAGAACCTGAATTTGACATCCTACATCTACATAAAAAAAAGCTGGTATGGTGACTCATGCTTATAATCCTAGCACTTTGAGGGTTGAGATAAGAAGACAAATTCACTGTTCAGCTAATCTTGAAGACCCGGTTGATAGAACTGGTGGGACAATCTCAGCACTGAGGAAGCAGACAGAGGTGGATACCTGGAACTCACTGGCTAGCCAGCCTAATCTACTTGATGAGATACAGACCTGTGAGAGATCCTACCTCATACACACACACACACACACACACACACAGAGAGAGAGAGAGAGAGAGAGAGAGAGAGAGAGAGAGAGAGAGAGGAGAGAGCACAATAGTAACCTTACAAATTTGCAAATATTAATATAGTATAGAACTCTTTCTAATCTCCCAAACCATATACAAATAGCTGGCAGGCTGCTGTGGTTTGCATATAAAATGTTTTGAGTACTTGGTTCCCTGATGTTGCTGCTGTATCAGAAGGTAACAAAGCCCTCAAGGGATGGACCCTTCCTTAAGGAAGTCGTTCACTGGGTGTGTGCCTTGAGGATTTATAGACTTGCCTCACTTCTGGTTTTCTTTATGCTTTCTGACTATGGCTGCAGTGTGACTAGCCACACTCTGCTCTGTGCCTCCCCATCATGATAAGACACATCACTTCAAACAATAAGCCAAAAATGAGTGCTGTCTCCTTCATGCTGCTTCTTGTCAGGTATTTAGTCATAGTATTGAGAAAAGGAAGCAAGAAATAGGCTGCAGTTGACCATTAGGGCCTAGTTTTCTCACTTCCAAACTAAGCCTCCAGACAACTCAACAGCTAGAGCTGTAGATTCCCTTCAGACGACCACTGAATAATCAACAAATAATAATCTGACTGTTGTCGGATAATCTTTGTATACACTGTGAAGATATGTCTCTGCCAAGGCACCTTCTAATTGGTTTAATTAAGAGCTGAATGGTCAATAGTCATGCAGGAGAGGATGGGTCGGACTTCTGGGAAAAGAAAGGAACTCTGGGAAAAAAAAGAGGCAGGATTCACCAACAAGACACAGAGTGAGTTGGACTGGATATACATTATGGAGGAGAGGTAACGAACCACGTGGCAGAATGTAGATTAATATAAATGGGTTAATTTAATTAATTAATTAAATTTAATAAGTATGTGACTTGAGTCTCTTAGCCCTCTAAATGTCCTGTTGAATTCTTCAAACAATTCATTGTGGCCTACAGCTGCTCAGTCTTCTGTCATAGTGACCCATTTCTTCTCCCTTCTGCTCTGCTCCCTTCTATAACATGGTACCAAAGAACTGCAGCTGTCATGTTAAACCACACTATGAAGTAAATATTTGGGTGATACTTTGGGAAAGAATTCCAACACTTAGGCCCTGCTTTAAACCAGTTGTAAAATAATCACTGGGACCACACTTCACATGTCAGTTCCCATATTGAATATGCATCAGCTTATTTTAATGTGAATCCAATTTGGAAATGAATGAATTAGAGCAATAGACATTACATCATCCTGGGCTGTAGGCCCTCTTGGCAGTTTTGACCTTTTGAATTGGAAAAAAAAGAAAGAAAGAAAGAGAGAAAGAAAGGAAGGAAGGAGGAAGGAAGGAAGAAAGGAAGGAAGAAAGAAAGAAAGAAAACTTGTACCTATGTAGACATAGAAATTATGGAATCCTCTATTTTATTATTTCACACATGAATCTAAGCACCTATTATCTTCTACTACACACTAAGCCAGGCACAAAGTCTTTGTGAATTTCTGCTTGTTCTTCCAACAACTTACTGTATATATGTGTAGTATCTCTAGAATATACATGACGATTCAAAGGTTTAATAAGATTAGCAAATTCTCCATAGTTACCCAACATATAATTATTTTGCACAACTAACATTTGAACCAAGATTCACAAGCTAAATTCATTATTCCTCTGTACCCTACCATGAGATAGAATATAACTCATACTACATAAAGCATACTTAACAAAAGAAAGCACTTACTGTGGAGGGGCCCAAAAACAGCTTGACCACACAGCTGCCATGACTGGCTTAGGGGCCTAGACACAGGTCTGTAACAGGCTTGCTAACAGGCAACACCCAGATCCAGGAAAAGCCTTAAGCTGACACCACCCAGGGATCGACCCAGAGATGGGGAAATACCTAACATCCCAAACGTTCCAACCATTAGATAAGGTGGCCAGATGTCCTTGAGTCTAGCACACACCTGTTTTTGTTTTACAGATACCCCTGGACAAATGTCAGCCAATCAGGGTCCTGAACCCTGGAAACCCAGTCACCTTAACCTCTGCTATGACAAAAACCCTACCCTGCCTGGGCTCAGGGCTCTCTGCTCTCACCGCTGCATGAGACAGACAGACCAAATCCCAGAGCTTGAGAATAAAGGCTCTTTGCTTTTACATGTGGGATTCGGTCTCTGTGGTGGTCTTTTGGGGGCTCCGCGATCCGGGCATAACACTTATGACCATGTGGTGCTTCTGGCTCAAGGCTAACTTTGTACAAGGATTCTTAGAAGAGCATACATATGACTTTGCCTAAGATAAAACTGGTGAATACCAAATGTTTGAGAAGAATTTTATGTATATGTGGTTTGTGTGTGTTTGTGTGTTTGCGTGTGTGCATGTGTGTGTTGTGATGTGTGTGTGAGTACAGGCATGTGAGGTCAGACATATGCATGACTAAAGAAGTGAAATCAGATGAGTATCTCCATGCATCAGTTCTCTCTTCCACTTGTATTTTACTGTTTTATATTTTGAGACAGAGTCTTTCTTTTTCCTACTGCACCACTGCTCACTCTATGCTAGGCACCCTTTGAGCTTCCAGGCAACTCTTTTTGTCTCCAGTTTTCATCCTGCCTTAGGAGTGTTGTGATCACAAATGCATACTGCTGTAACTCACTTCTTAGATGGTTTCAAGGAATCCAAACTCTGGTCATTAAACAAGTATGGCAAGCACTTATATCTGTGGAGCCATATCCTTGGTCTCTGGGCAAACAGGTTAGCAGACACACTTTCACCCCAAATAAGTCTTTGGTTTAGATAACAAATTACATGATCAAGTTTTGCAAGATTATACCTGAGTAAAATACCTATACACTTCAGCACTCAAACTTCCCTTTGTGGTTATTATTATGCAAATAGGTGAAAGAAGGTGAAAGGCAAAATTATGCAGTCAGCCTATGGCCTTCTAAATCATTCATCAAAAAATGTTATGGACAGTCGCATGTTCTTTCCAAAGCGCAGCTTATGAACACCAAATATATGAACATTCAAAACAGTTGAGTATTGTAACTAATGGAGAGATGTGTCTTAGTCACTAGTCTGGATCTTGTTTACCAGTGAAATATAAATTATAACTAGGATCAATTTTTAAACTGGGACACTTTTAGATCTTTTTGCCCACTGATCATATCATACTCCTAGAATTTCCCCATATGACCTCAGGGATTTCAACACACCTTTCATTTCTGCATGGTGGTCAGAGAGACAAGTCAGTAGAGATGAAGACTTCTCACTCACACGTGGTGTTCTGTCCTGGACCCTGTGCAAAACATGCATTATCTTGTGAGATGAAGGTCAGTCCTCAGATGTATGGACTCACCGAGACAAGTCAAAGAGACTCCTTAAGGGCTTCAGTTATTCCTCGTGACCTACCCTAGATGGCATTACTCATTTGCAAGAGGACCAATATGTTTCTAGTGTAATTATAAGTAGGCAATAGTGGATGTGCGCTTTGTCTGTGCTTGTGTTTGTTCATGTTCCAATGAGTGTTTGTTGTACAATGAAACTTTGCATTTTTCAGAGTAGCAAGTTCCTGATAAAATGCATCTCTATCCATGTCACATTTCCTTCTCCCAAACTGCCTATGCTCGCATTTGACTTACATTTTCCACCCTGTGACTACAGTTACATATATATTAAAAAGTAATAAAAAACTCATCCTCCATTGAAAAAAATTACAAAAAGATAATGTTTCTCTAGTCAGTTCTGATTAGCTCTAATCTGGCTCCCCAGAAGGAAAGGACATGACATTGAACATCGAGTCTCTATTCAGAAAGCCGATCCTTAATAGTGCTGAGAGGGGAAAAAAAGGATTCTTTTGATCTTGTATTTTAATCTTAAATTTTAATTTGCCCATAAAAATTTAATAACTGTCCTCTAGGTTTCAAAGTGAATAGAATTAAATATTTTGCCCACGCTGCACATTACACATGTAACTTAAGATCCTTTTGTGTCTGCAAGAGCTTTGAAGGCCGCTTATTAAATTAGTAATGGCCACTGGTCAAAGGATGTCAACCTTTTTTGTATACTGCTGGGCCTTGACCACACATCAAAAATACAAACTGAATTCTTCTTTGTTCAGAATCATAATATAATGATATGATCATGATTTAGCAAACTCTGTGTTTCATGTGGCATTGTAAATAATCACCTCTTACTTTTCTAGGCTCTGCGTATCATTTATCAATTAACAAAAGCATCATCCAACAGAGTATACTTTTCAACAGGCTAATGATCAACTTATAGCACCATAAAAATACTGTAGTCTGCTATGGGATGATCTGTATGTGGGAGCCCTTCTTGGGTTCTTTGTGGCGTTACCCAGCAGGTCCGTATAGAGGATGATTAGGACCATGGGCCTGAGTGCAGGTGTTTGAGATGGTCTGCACTTGGCTGTGCTGGGGGATGGTCTGTATGTCAAGTTGTTCTGATTGGTCAATAAGTAAAACCTGATCGGCTGTGGCTAGGCAGGAAGGATAGGCGGGACTAACAGAGAGGAGAAATAAAAGGACAGGAAGGCAGAAGGACTGGCTGCAGCTGCCACCATGACCAGAGACACTGCAGCCGCCGCCATGACCAGCAGCATGTGAAGACGCCGATAAGCCAACAGCCACGTGGCGAGGTATAGATTTGTAGAAATGCGTTACTTTAAGATATAAGAATAGTTAACAAGAAGCCTGCCACGGCCATACAGTCTGTAAGCAATATAAGTCTCTGTGTTTACTTGGTTGGGTCTGAGCGGCTGTGGGACTGGCGGGTGACAGAGATTTGTCCTGACTGTGGGCAAGGCAGGAAAACTCAAGCTACAGTAGTCACTCATTTGTACGGACTATGTCCCCAAACCACCAGTGGGTGCCTAAAATCATGGATAGTAGCAAGACTTATATCCATGCTGTTTTCCCCTCAGTGCTCTACTTTTTCTTATACATACATTCATGCAATAAAGCTTAATTTATAAATTAGAAACACTAAGATATTAACACTAATTAATGATTGAACAGTAGAATTGTGACATGTTGTAATAAAAGTCATGCTAATGAGGCCTTTCTGACACTTCCGTTCTCTTCTCTTAGATTAATTGAACCCAAGGAGAGCAATACTATAACAGTGAGTGTGAAAGCAAAGATAGCTATTGAATGGACCACGGGAGAGTAGCATATACAGTGTGGGTACACTGCACAAAAGGAAAATGCATGAGAGAAAGAGTAATGACTTAAGGGATTCCATCACACAACTAGGAGAAGCATACAAAACAACTTCCACTCTTTATTTCTGCACGTTTCCATTTACAATACTTGTACAACAACAGACTAAAAATAAGTGAACCATGCAAAGTGAAACTACATGTAATGAGGAGGACTACTGCAACATGACCCTGTCTGTATGATTCTGAACTAAGTTAATATACATAACATGGCTATGTATCACCAACCCAAGCCTTATTAGGAAGGGTAGTCTGCTTTTCTGATTTACTTCTCTGTTTTATATGAAGATCATCATTTCAAATTAAGAAATGTATTTTAAGACATCATCTCCTGTACCTCTTAACTGTATGAAAGATAAGACAAGTAATATATACATATATTTACATATTTTTATATATTAAAGTTGAATGCATATATGTGTGTGTATTAGTAACATACTATACATTATAATTCATTCTGTAAGGAAACACTAAGAAGGCACAAGTGTGCAATATATCTGGCAATAGTTTTATATTTTTATAAATATTTTTTATTTTGTTTAAATATTAATATAAATTTTATTTATATTTATATTTTATATACTAAGAAAGTATGTTTTTGTTCCTTACTTCACTTAAGAATACACTTGACCACTTGCTTGTTTGGTAGAGAATTTCCATGGGGAATCAGTCTCGTGAGAGTGTCACATGATATGTAGCATACTAATGAAGAAATAGAATCAAACCAGAGCAAAGAGACCTGATTACTGCCTTGAGGAAGCAGGAAGCTTCAGGGAGAATGGCACATGAGACAGCCACCAAACAGATTCCAAAGCAGTCTTGAGGGAGTGGAACGATATAGAGCATGGGATGGAAGGCCCACTTAGGGATTCTGAGCAATAGAGATAGTCCTTCCCATATTTTCAGTATAATTGTTCTTTGAGGTATGTGCTCTGCAAAACATTTTCTCAGCCTACAATTTTCTATTTTAATGGTATCTTTCATGAAACCAGTTTCTAATTTTGATGAAATCTAATTTATCACTTTCATTTTCTTTTATAACTGTGTTTTGATGCTCCATCTAAGGAAGATTTACCTACCCTGAGATCATGAATCTTAAAAGTTCTTATTAATAAAAACAAACCTGGAGCTAGATATTGGGGTGAATGCTGAAAGATCAGAGAGACAGAACAAGCCACAGCTTCCTCACCTCACCAATTCCTCAGCTGATCCTGTTCCCTCAAACTGGAAGCCTCTGAGTCCTCATCCGGAATGAATCTCAGCTGAACTGCTGCTCAAAAGCTTAAAAGCTTATCCAGGCTCTAGTTCCTGGTTTTCATGCCTTATATACCTTTCTGCTTACTGCCATCACTTCCTGGAATTAAAGGCATGAGTCACCATGCCTGGCTGTTTCCAGTGTGGCTTTAAACTCATAGAAATCCAGATGGATTTCTGCCTCCAAAAGGCTAGAATTAAAGGTGTGAGTCCCACCATGTTCTGGCCTCTATGTCTGTCTAGTAGCTGTTCCGTTCTCTGACCCCAGATAAGTTTATTAGGGTACACAATATTTTGGGGAACACAATATCACCACAGAGATGATAAAGATTTTCTCTTCTGTTTTCTTCTAAAGGTTTTAGAGTTTTATATTTATGATAAAGAACAGTTGGGTAACTTATAAGTGGATATTAGCTGTAAAGTAAAGGATAACTATGCTACACTCCACCGACCCACAGAGGATAGGTAACAAGAAGGGTCCAAGGGGGCAAGCATAGATCTCCAGGGGAAGGGGAAATAGAGAGATCTCGTGGATGGAATGGGGTGAGTAGAGATCGGAACATAAGGGATCAGGTTGAGAGTGGATGGAGGAAGAGAGTATTGAAAGAGATCACTGGAAAGATGAGCATTCCTGGATCAGATAGAAACCCTGTGCAAGGGAAATTCCCAGGAATCTACAAGGATGACCCCATCTTGGACTCTTAGCAATGGTGGATGCTTAGCCTGAATTGACCACTTCCTGTGACCAGGCAGGACTTTCCGTGGACGGACTGGGTTACTAGCCCAGCCACACAACCTATGACCTATTATAGTCTGCCCCGCCTAAGGTAAGTGTGAGGGGGGATGGGGGTGGAAACTGTGGTAGTGGCAAACCAGTGGCTGTTTTAGCTTCAGCCCTATACCTCAAGAGTGAGCTCACCCCTGACACTGCATGGAGTGCCAGGACCCAGAGGTTGCATGGCCCTGAGACCTAGGATAGGACCAAATACAACTGAGGCGGAGGGCGGGGTGTCAATGTATTGATGTCCAACAATATTCTGCTATACTCATAGATTGGTGACTACCCCAATTGTCATCAGAGAGCCTTAATTCAGTAACTAATAGAAACAGATGCAAAGACCCACAGCCAAACATTGGGCCGAGCTTAGGGAATCTTGCTGAAAAGAGGGAGGAAGGTTTTTCACAAGCCAGAGGGGTCAAGGCTATCAAAAGGAAACCCACAGAAACAACTAACCTGGGCTCTTAGTAGCTCAGAGTCTGCAGCCATGGAGCCTGCATGGGACCAACTGAGGCCCTCTACATTATGGGTGACAGTTGTGTAGCTTGATCTACTTGTGGGACTCCTAGCAGTAAAGTACTGTCCCTAATGCTTTGACTGGCTTTTGGGAACCTATCGATCATACCGAGTTGCCTCGCCCAGTCTTAATACAAGGAGGAGCTTGGTCCAATGGCAACTAGATATGCCATGCTTTGTTGACATCCATGGGAAGCCTGCTCCTTTCTAAATAGAAACAGAGGAGGAATAGATTGGAGTAGGGGGTAGAAGGGATGTGGGGGGAAGGAATCGGAGGAGAGAAGGGAGGGGAAACTGTGATTGGGATGTACAATAAATGAATAAATTTTTAAAAAAAGAACAGTTGCATAAAAGATACAAGCTATGGGACTAAGTGCTTTTTCTCACATTGCTCACTTTTTCTTCTGTGCTCTCTATATCCCTTTGTTTAGAGTCAATTGGTCATAAACATATGGGATTGTCTTCACACTATTTGAGATGCTTTTTAAGTGAAACTAAGAAAATGATGGAACTAGGGGAACCCAAAATTCTTTTTTTTTCCTCCTCGTAACATTCAGAAGCTAGTCTAATTGTTCTCATTGTCTCCCAAACAAGAGAAAGCATAACTGCACTACCATGCTAATGAGAAATATCAGTACATTATGCAGTAATAGGTCTTTACTGGGGTACAATATAGCATACTACAATGATGAAAATATTTCTGTCAACACAAGGGATTTTGAAAACTCAAAATTATTAAAATTCTCAGATGCACAAAGCCTATGTGAGATAACATAATGCATTCTGTCTTAGGTTGCTTTTAGTGATATAACAAAATACTTGGTTTTGGCAACCTATGACACCATCTTAACATGATGGGAGCATCATGAGGGAACTTGGAACCAGAGTGACATCTCAGTGCCTCTTCTTTTGAAGCCACTAATATGATTTCAGTAGCTCCAAACACATTAACTCACCCAACTCTCACTGCCTCCCAAAGTGACACTGAAAAGAACATGGACTGTGAGGATCCCAAAGGGATACTTGAGCAAATGAAGAGACTTGATAGAGTATTTGTGTCCCTAAAATCACAAGCCACCCTAGAACAGGACTCCTTCAACTTTTCCATGTGTAATGCCTTTCCATCCAAGAAACATTCATTCAAGCTCAATAACACAAGTTCGTGAAATAGGCAAACAAGTCAAACACCTACTGATGATGATAAATCATAGAGTTTTGTTTTTTAAACAATTCCCTGGTACTGTGTTAAAATACATATAATTTTACCAGTTATAGATGAAAGAAAAATTGTATACTAATGAGGTAGACTTGCTTGCTCATTTTTACACAAAGACTTAAATCTTATCTGAATGTCTGAAACTGCAGGACAGAAAGAGTCTGCAATGCTTTTGGAAGTTGATCAATATTTTGATTTTATAATTGCCAATTCTCAAAACAGCCTTTATGTAAATACATAGTACAAAACAGCAGACGTGAAGTTAAGGCCATTTCAGAAATTGTTAGAAATTTTGTTCTAATCCCAAGCCGTGGTTGACTTAATGATGTTTTTTATTCAGTTCAAGTAAATTACTCAAACAGCAATGTTTTCAATAAACATTCTATCACAATATGATTCAAAGACAGGCAATCTGATACTGGCATACTGAGGGATAATATAGAAAGTATCAAAAATTCTGTTTTTCCTTACTAAATAAATATATGCAGAAGGGAAAAAACACAGAAATTCATGACATCCAACAGTTTGAGTATGAGCTGAGATGTTTCAAGCAGCATTTGCTGGCATTGCCTGGTGTGATAGCATGTACAAGGCAAAGTTCACACACATGTTTCCAGAACCAAGACAGAAGAGAACTCGTGCAATGCAATATGGCCAAGCACTACCCAAAGTACTTTAGATTCGGTATGTGTTTAATACTGGATTGATCACTGTGCATTCTGAAGTCTTTCCGAGGCTGTATTTTTCATAGCCACCACTTTCAGTCTTGAAAACCCACAAGTTCATGAAGCTGAGGACCAGAGTTCCAGAGGCTGGGCTCTAGACATCATACTTGTTTGCTGAAATGCTCTTCCCAGGCACCTGGGCTATGTGTTTCTTTCAGAAATGCCATAGTGAATTCTAATTCTTTGGCTTAAAGTAAAGCTGACATGTAACAGTGAAAGGAGTGACCTGGACGATTTGACCCATGGTGGCACATCTGTTAGAGAATCCAGCATACATACAGTTGGGCACCATGGGATAGGAAAAGGACAGTTTTCACAGAGAAGCATCGTCCTGTAGCATATGAGAACTAATACAGAGACTCACAACCAGACATTACAGAAAGATAGAGATAACTTGGAGCACTCAACTCTACATGGGATGTCTCCATCAAATTCTGAGCCCAGGGAACTCCATGGAAGAGGGAGCAGGAAGAATATAAAAGCCAGAGGGGATAGAGAACACCAGGAGATCAAGGCCCTCTGAATCAACATGAGCAAAGCTCATATGACAGAAGCAGCAAGCACTGGGTATGCACAGATCTGCATGGGGTCTTCTGTGTATGTATTGTAGCTACCATTTTTGAGGTTTAAAGGATTCTTGTGTGAATGAATAGGTCTCTGATTCTTGTACCTTCTCTGTGGCTCTTTTCCTCCTGTTTGTTTGCCTTGTCCAACCTCAATGTGATTATTTTTTGTTTATCTTATTGTATTTTATTTTTCTATATTTTGTTGTTATCTCGTAGACGCCTGTTCTTTTCCAGTGAGAGACAGAAATAGAGTAGATTGGAAGGGAGGAATGGTGTGGAAGGAGAAGAGGGGAGGAGAATCTGTGATCAGAACATATTGCATGAGAAAATAAAATAAAATAAAAACCCAAATTATCCCTACCAAGTAAGAAGAAAGAAAAAAGGAAAAGGAAAAGAATTTGATGGTCTAAGAGTTTATATCCAAATTCTCAGGCAACTCTTATCCAAAGGCCACAGTATTTTATGTCTTTAAAGGTATAATTCATATAAAAATCACATCCTTGTTTCATACACTGAGATTCTCCTTTAATTTGGATTGTAATTAAAAACAAATAAGGCAACATTCAGATGAATAACTTTTTTTGACTTGGAAATTGTTATTTTGTTCTTTATTCATTAAACTGAAAGCAGATTCTAGAATGGCTTTGTGCCTTTTAATAGTAAAATTGTGTGTGTGTGTGTGTGTGTGTGTGTGTGTGTGTGTGTGTGTGTGTGTGTATGTGTGTGTGCGTGTTTCCTCTGGAAGCCTCTCACACAGAGAGCATTTTAATTTTCCATAGTATTGCTATCTTGACCTCTGGGACCTTGCAAAGTAAAGTATTTATGATCCTGGGCTTTTTTATGGTATTGTTTCAATATTTTTGTAACATTTGTATTTCTTGCTGATGTTTTTGGCATTAAAAATCACTCAAGCTGTGCTGAAATATAATGGTATTCACTGAACCATACCGAGGAAGGATAATTCAGTTCAGCGAGGTTATTCGAGCTCATCATGTACACAAAGGATTGAAAGAAATTGTAGGAGAGCCTCAGTTCTCTGCATAGGCAGCATCAAGTCTTTTTTTCCCCCTGCTAATAACTTGATGTAGAAAAACCATCACTTCAATATAGAAATAGCTAGTTTTAAGCTTTTAGAACAAACCAAAGGAACAATATAATGGCTAAATTTTATGATATCAAAGTGTTGGTGATCAGTTTGTGCTGTTTGACTAATTTCTTTGCCCTGTGACCCAGACAGAAATCAGCCTGGACATTGGGCTAGGGCTGTATCTCAGTGGTCAATCACTTACCTGCCCAGCATGTGCGAGGGCCTGGGTCTAAGTCCTAGAAAATGCGCACAAAATTTACTGATGGCAGAAATCTAATCACAACAAAGAATAAGCCTTTATTTCCAGTTTCGACACATCTACATCAACCCCCCAAACAATGTATGTTAGGTTTAGAGTAGGGAGACAGGCTTACAAGGCTGTAAATAAGAGAAGATTTCACATTGAAGATGTTTGTATTGTGGATACTCTGACAGTCAAATTTCTCTGTTGTATCTGGGCTATTTTCTGTTTATTTTTTAATGTCTGTGCCAAGTGCAGGAAAATGCTGAATCTTTCTTATAGTATACAGTAGCTCCTTCCTTTACTAGTTGACTTTTTAAAAAAATTCCATTTTGGTTTCTTACTATTCAAATTTGGCCTTGATTCTACCATAGAAATAAAACAGATATACAGAGCTGAATGGCTGAAGCACTAATATCCTCAGGCCTTACATGTATTCTCTTCAATTGCACAGGACAGATAATATTCTGAACTAAAATACATAACTCAGCCCTTCAGTTTAGTGGACTTATCTCATAGATGCTGTATCTTCCTACTACAATGACAGCAGAACTTCCAAGTTTGGCTCCTTGAAGATAAACACAAGTAAGTACAACTGTAAGGTTCACAAGCAGAAGAATATGTGAACACAAGGGGTCAGGCTCCAGTGCCCAAAACTGGTTTAAATGGTGCTACTGGGACAGCTACTGGATGTGTAGCTGGAGTTTCCCTGTGTCCATCCAGCTCCTGCAGCCTCTCAGACCCAAGTAAAGACAAAGAGACTTATATTATTTATAAACTGCATGGCCATGTCAGGCTTCTTGCTATCTAGTTCTTATATCTTGGTTGTGTTTGTTTGTTTGTTTGTTTGTTTGTTTTTCCCCCCAGAGCTGAGGACAGAACCCAGGGCCTTGCACTTGCTAGGCAAGCACTCTACCACTGAGCTAAATCCCCAACCCCTCTAGTTCTTATATCTTAAATTAACCCATTTCTATAAATCTATATCTTGCCACATGGCTCGTGGCTTACCAGAATCTCTACATCTTACTTCTCATGGCAGCGGCAGCTGGCAGCATCTCCTGACTCAACCTTCCACTTCCCGGAGTTCTCCTCTCTCCTTATCCCACCTATACTATACTTCCTGCCTGGCTACTGGCTAACCAGCATTTTATTTATCAGTCAATCAGAGCAACACATTCACAGCATACAGAAAGACATCCCCAGTATGGATGAACTGGGATGAGTTATCTAGTATCTATAGCTCAAGGTTATCACTTGAAAAATGGGCAAAGTATTCATTTTTATTCAACCTCAGATTCCATAGCATAGACTGCAAAATAATATTGACTAAGAAAGAGGTTTATTTGTCTTTCAATGATCTGAGCATCAAGCTCTAGTATCACAGCTTCATGTTGCCAAGGGCTCATTCTGTCATACTGATCTGTAATTATCAAGATTTAGCTTGCATGTTTTAGTGAAAGGAAGAAGGGAAGAAGAGAAAGGCTTCAAAAGGATATAGGAGAATGAGTAAGGGAAATGATGAGATTCTCTGCAACATCCTCCACTGTCCATGTCTCTTGCCTGCTCACAGTGTGACTTTGCACTGACATACTTGAGCAGTTTGTAAATTCACTCTTTTAACTTGTGCAAGAGACATGGTTCATTTTACTTGAGAGTGAAGCAACATGCTTCACACAAGCTTTGATTCTGGGTCTCAGGATGGCTAATACTCCTTTGTTTGCTCTTTTAGAAAACAGACATTATATAAACAGGCCTCTGTCCATCCTCTTCATAAAAAAAGAAAAGAAACCCTCATTTTCCATGTCAATGGTAACCACACTGTTCACCTCTACAGATGGTCACAGATGCATTGTGTTGAACTAAAGCCAGGAAAACCTGTTAGCTAGTCACAGTCTATGATGGTTAATATCATCTGTTAGCTTGACAGGAGCCAGAATCATGAAGCAGACAAGCTTCTAAGGTGCATCAGTGAACTATGAATTAGGTTAATTGATGTGGGAAGAGCAACTACTCCATTGTCTAGGGTCTCAGGCTGTATGAAAAGGAAAAATTGAGCAGAGCACCAGTATTTATATCTCCCTGCCACCTGACTTCACACACAATGTGACCATCCACCATAGTCTGTTAGTCTTTACCATCTCTTCCTTGATGGGTTGTGTGTATGCTTGTATGTGATCCATACCAAACTCTTTCTTCCTTAAGTTGCTTTTGATGGGTATTTTATCACAACAATAGAATGAATAACTCCCATATAGCCCAAATTGAATGCCTGCATAATAATAGATGAAAAAATAGATTGTTCTAATCCACTAAATTTTGGGATAGTTTAGTTTTCAAGTAATTAAAGGTAAACATCCCTTCAATTTTAAAGCTCAGAGTCTGTGCACCCCACTTCTCCTCTTGCACTAATGGTAAGAATTTAGTCATGTCATCCTAGCTGCAAAAGATACTGTAGCTAGACCTGGTGGCCCCATGCACAGCTATGGCCAGGTCCCTATTATTAAAACAAACAGGGAAGAATCTGTACTGTGGAACTTTGTGGCCAGTTGTAAACATTAACTATGAAATCAACTTATAAAGGTTTTGGTACCATGACTAAAACTCAGAAAGATTACAAAATTTTTACTTCCATTAATACCTTCAGGATTTGAAAAAAATCCTTTATTGAAAGGTCCTCAAAGAATGGTAGTATCAAAAATTCTAGTTAGCCTTTTGTAGCTTTTCCTGGTCCCCAGGTAACCTCTCTCTTCTCTCAACCTAATGACAGGAAAAAGGTCCATAGAAAGAACACAAAATGTTGAGCAGGAACATAGTGCCAAACAAAGCAAGGTGTTTATGAGAAAAGATTAACTAGATTGTGGCAGGAAGCAGGGGACATGAGGGAGGCCAGCTCCCTTTTATTCTTGAGCAGGAAGAAATGAGGAATTTGTAGATAGAAGGACAGAGGAGAGAGAGAGACAGAAAGAAAACACAGGATAGCCTCGGGAAGGCCTGGGTCTCAACCCACCCCCTTCTGTCTCTACTAAAGGGCTTTTTAATGGAATGCCAAGGGATGGCGCAAAAGACCTCCCCCGCAGCACAGCCAAGTGGAGACCATTCCAGACACCTGGTGATCATGCACGTAGTCCAGCCATCCCCTAATGCAGCCCTGCTGTGTAAAGCAAGCTCAGATCTCACTAGGAAACCTTTGTGGGCTCCCACAGGGACAGGACTAAAGGAATGTCCTTCCATTTTATTGCCTATCGCTATATAATAAATAGAAAATGTCTCCAGAAAGCTGTCAAAAATGAGCAGAAAATGTTTCCCTCCCCTTTTTTTATTTGATACTAGATGATTCATTAAATAAATATGAAAATGGCAGTGCATGATATACCATCTTGGCCTGGAGGAGGGAACAGCAGAATAGGTGTCCATTTCTTGCAGCCAATTTATGTCTCTTTTCAAATGTTTAAGCGGAAGATGAAAGACAAGAGCAGAATGGGAGATGACCTATAGAAAATTGGAGAAAAAGAAATCTATATGGAAATCATGTGGGAGCACATGAGATATATATATATATATATATAACTACCTGCACCCATAAAAGATGACCAGCACTTACAAATGTGTTACATAACTGCCTAATGGTAACTGTAGTGTAAGTCAGCAGCCTGACTTACTTCATAACAAACCTTAGTTATCGACACACCTCTGCCTGTATCTTGACATGTGATGCCTTGCCTTGAGTTATCCCTTGGATGACTGGTGGCCTTGCACTTGATAGACAGTTACTACTGTCAGAATCCATGTGTCATCTTTCTCCTTCCAGAATAGCTGCCAATTCCAAATCTCCTATTATGAGTCAAATCCTGAAACAACCTGAAGAAAGTTTAACTTTGCAGGACCCTGGATTTAAGAAAGATTAAATAATCAATAAATAAACGACTCAGGTACAAAAGAGTGAGACACAGGGCAGGTGTGAACCATCTTGGGATTGGCAGCATCCATAGGACACGTCCAGTTGAGATGCAAGAAAGGACTCTAGATCAACAGCAAGAAGCAAACTTTGCCAGTTGCTACACACATCCAAGGGCCAATAGCTGAGCATGAGTGTTCAAGAAAGCCAAGGATGTTTTAGACTCTAGAAAAGAGAGACTTCAGCAGAAAAGGGAAAGAGGCTATAATTAGGGTACTAGCACACAAACAAGAGGGAAAAGGATTCCCAAACAGCGCCTTTAGAATGTTATTTTATTCAAAATAATTAAAAAAGCAAATGTTTGGAGGCACTATAGGCACATCATCAAAAATTAGGAACTAGCATAGGAAGAATGAATTAAAAGCTAAACAGTAGTGGTCAAGAAGGGCATGGGCAGTTTCAGGGGTGTGCTAGCTTCATCTAGGGGTAAAAGATGTTACCCAACCAAAAAAATTTCCAAGAAACTAGAAGATCTTATGTTAAGGGAACTAAGCCAGTCAAGAAAGACAAACACTGCCTGATCTCATTTTTATGGTGAATCTTAAAAAGTTGGTATTGGCTGTTGAGAGCCAAATGGTGCTGATCAGAGGCTGGGAGGGGAGGGGAGATGAGTGGAGGTTGGGGAAAGTTATGTTACAGTTAGATAAGGAACAAATCTCTGACATCCTACAGCACAGTGAAATACCAAAAATAGCAATAGCACATTGTATGTCACAACAGCTGGAAGAAAAAATTATGAATGAATGAGGAGATAAACATATTATCCTGACTTGAATATTATACAGAACAGACTCATATTGAAGTATTACAAAATTCTCCATAAATACTGTTAATTTTTGTGTCAATTGGAAGTAAAAACACACACAATGATAGGAGTTAGGCCACATGGAAGCAGAATAAGTTTCTTTCCTAATGAAAACACTGAGCACTACTAAGCACTGTGTTGTCCCCACGTGGGAGTGGGTAGGTCACGCCTGCTGTCTGTTCCTCTCTAACCACCTTCAGTTTTCCTTTGGGCAGCAGTGTGCTGCTCACACTGGGATCTTATTTTATTTTCATGCTACTCTAGTTACACCTTCCTTTCCCAATGGAATGAACACATGACCTCATTCGGCCAAAGGGGTTCTCCCAAAAATGTGTGGGATTATAGCACAATGGACATATTTTTAAAAATAAATAAAAGCAGTGTCACAACCCACCAGCACTATGTTCCTGTTGTTGGGCTTCCCTCCTTCCAAAGGCAGGTGAATCAGGTTCCCTTTGATCCTCTGAGACCCGAACTACCCCATTATCTCCCATTGAATCCCATTCAGGCTTCGAGGCAGGCATTCTTTTGTGTGTATCTAAATCGTTCTGAGAAAAGCACCCCCAACACCTCACAAATGCATCTGCCTATACATTTTAACTTGTCTTTTGGCAAAATAACCCACCTCAATGTTATCGACAGAACACACACTGCTCTAGACAATAAGGAAGGGTTTTTGGAATATATTAAGGCAATGTAAACTATACAGAATACGTACATCCATGAAAAGAAAGTACCAAATATGGAGCAATAATACATCCTTCTCTGAATGTTCTTGTCACCAAGAGCATTAAAATTGCCTTGCTAATGACAGTAAAGTCACGTCACAGAGGAAAAAATGAACATTAAGACCATCAAGGGTTAGATGAAACATAGTCTAGGGAGGAGGGTAATTTCTTCCTCAAAGAATAGCATTTATCGGGCCACAAAAACACTATGAAAAGGGACCTTGAGTTTATACAGGCAGGACCCACCTGGGAGACTAAGTCTGATCAAAATTAGGCAGGCCCTCAGTCTCAGGGGCTAATGTTGATGTGGTTTGTATATTTTTGAAAAGAAAAATAAGTCTTAAAGTACATTCACTTAAGAAAATTAAAATCACCCTAATGTAAATTCACAGTACCAAAAAAAAATATTTTCAATAGCAAAATGAAGCAGGAAGAGGATTAGAACGGACTAAAAACACACACACAGGACACAGTAACTGTCTTTATATTTCTGTATCATGTCTGTAACAACAGATATGGAAATACAATAACGTTCATAATAGTAAAAGTGAACTGTAAAAGTATAATTTAGGCCCTATGCTTTTAATATTGCAAACCATCCTCACCATTGTGAAGCTGCAAAAACCAAGCCAGGAAAGTAAACTCCCATTAGCCTGTCTCTAAATATTTAAATTCCTCAGCCAAGTCTGGGACTCTAGCTTAATTGTTTTCCTCCATCTTGCACTCAACAGCAAACATGCCACTATCCATAGTAGTGGGGATTCAGAGAAACTGTGTGCACCAATGAATGCGAGGACCACTATACACATGGCACACATATTCAGAAAGATGGCTTGCTCCCCAAACTGTGGAGACCAGAGTTCAAACTCCCAGAACCCACATAAATGCTAAGTGGGTGTGGTAGCCCACCTGGAATTCCAGCCTTGGAAAGCAGACATCATGAGATCCCTAGAGCAATCTGACGAGAAGGATAAGCCATAACAATGAGCTTGGCATTTGACTGAGAAGCTCTGACTCAATTAGTAAGACTGAAAAAAGAGCCAGGATGATTCCCAAGATCAACTTTGGACCTCCATATGTGTACATACACACACACACACACACACACACACACACACACACACACACATGCACATTCATAGACTCACATGTGCCTACACACGTGCACACACCAGATACACACATCAATAATGGAAAAACAAACAAACAGTGCCATAAGAGGAATGGCGTGCTAGTTTGAATGTAATTGGTTCCCATAAGCTCATAGGGAGTGACACTGTTGGGAGGTATGGCATTGTTGAAGTACGTGTGGTATTGTTGAAGGAAATGTGTCATTGTGGGTGCAGGCTTTGTGGTCTCTTTTGCCTTCTGATCACAATTTAGCCAGTACCACGTCTGTCTACACACCGCCATGCTCCCTGCCATAATGATAATGGATTAAACCTCTGAAACTGTAAGCTGCCACCTCAATTAAATGTTTTCCTTTATAAGAGTTGATGTGGTCATGGTGTCTCTTCACAGCAATCGAAACCCTAACTAAGACAAATGGCTAATAAAAACTGGACAATAGTTTGAGTGACACAGTGGGCAATGGACACATGAGGTAAGAAACAGCATGGGGGAACTCTTAGGAATGTATCTTTCTGTAAGTCTTCAGGACAGTCGGAGCAGCAAAAAACATGTCTGTTAAGGCATTTTGTGCCTGATAGAAGTTCTTAGGACCTATTATGTGGGATGGGATGGTTAAAAAAAAAAAAAAAAACCTTAATCAAAAACATAATGTGATGAAAATAAAGGTGAGGATATAGACAAGAGACAACCTGACCCAGCTGTCCATCAGATGTATGAGCCAGGCCAGATCAAATAATAAAGACAGCCATCACCAACTCACCACAGAACACACCTGCTTATTAAGTCTATTGGTCTAAATTAATTTCCTTTTTCTGAAATCTCATCCATTATTCATATAAAATATTTATATTGTCTTTTATGGATGTGGTGATTTGAAATGGTCTCCAAAGGGAGTGATACTATTAGAAGGTGTGGCCCTGGGGAATAGGTATGATCTTATTGGAGGAAGTCTGTCATTATGGAGGCAGGCTTTGGGTCTCTTTTACTCAATGTGACCCTGAGACTACTCCCTGTTGCCTTCTGATCAAGATGTAACCAGCATCATGTCTGCCTTCAGACCACTATCTTCCACCATGACGATAATGGTCTGAACCTCTGAACTGTAAGTGAGCCACCCCAAATAAATGCTTTCTTTTACAAGAGTTGCTGTGATCATGATGTCTCTGCAGTGGGAGCAAGAGAAACCCCAAGACAGTGGACATTAAATTGGTGTTTACAAAATTAATTGTAAGTAGTTTAATGTATTTATATAAATTCTAGTTAGTGCCTCTTTCTACCTCTGAAGAACATTTTGTAATTTAGTTTTGAACTTTCTAATTGTCAACGTAAATCAGGAAATCCAATTTGTTTGTTATACTGTATTGAGAAATCAGACAAATCAAGAGGAATGTTTCCAAATTAGAAATGATTTGAATCAGGGGACCCAAGCACACACACCCAGATCTAAGCAAATGGTATATGTGAATAACTCAATCTGAGTATGAAAAATATATATGATTATCTTGGTCTGACCTTAATGTGTCCATGTTTCATAATTGTGTGCACTGAAAAAATTATAAGAAAAGTTACAGCAAAAGTGCAAAATAATAATACATAACATTGGTCTTAGTCATAGAACACAATGCATAAATGACATAAATTTTGAAATGCACACTCAACTTAAGGTGGTAGCTGCCACTCCATGATGCCTTGGAAGTATCACACCTGGTGTGATTCTAAAATTATCAGATGGTCTTGTTGATGTCATTTACTTTGTTCAACAGAACAAATAAGTGATGTTCCACGCAGGGCCTCAGTAGGACTCAGTCACTTCTGAGTGCTCTCTTAAAGTTCTGCCGTTAATACAACCAAGCCACACGTAGCATGACATGAATGATAAAGATATGGAGACAAAAGAAATTAGCTTTCAAGGCAGGAGAGATGGCGCGCTCGTGAGGTGTAGTGTCATAGAAACAGAGCCAGCTCTAAAAAGATGGTGAGTGATGAAGGCATCCATGTAACTGATTCACAACTCACTCAAGACACAGGAGCAACAAGCATACATGTCTATATCACTGAGTCTTTGTGGGTTTTTTTTTTCTTTTTTCAGTAATCTCATGGTTATAAGTAACTGATGATCTCCTTTTGTAAAATTAGATTTTTTTTAAAGTTTGCAACTGATTCACAATTTACAGGAAATATAACATAGTTCAAATAATTATTTCAGTGGTTCCAATTCATGTCCCAGGCCATTGTCTTGTATTCTCTGTTCTAGTTTATTCCCTTCATTTTACAGTTATGAAAAGATATTCACAGACATAATATATCTTCCCCAAAGCTGTGTATTTTGACCTCAGGGATGTTGATTGTTCTAATTCAGCCAAATTTTGCAAAACATCTCAATGTCGTCATTTGGGTGCCTGGATACTTCAAAAACCACTTTGTTCTTTTCTCACCATTCTTCCTGCTACCTAGTTTTTGTCCAGGGGCTGGATTCCCACCAAAAAAAAAAAAGATCTGCTGAATTCTTCTCTACAAGCCTTCTCTGAACTCTGTCAGCTACCACCTTTTGAGCCAGAAATTTGAATTTTCCTGCTCCCAGTGAAGATAATACATCTAAAACTATGCTTGAGGCCATAAACTTGGTATGTTATTTTAGCATTAAAACACCACTTCCCTCCACAAAACAAATGAATAAATAATGTTTAGACTTTAAACTTGAAAAAAAAATATATACAGTGCTGACTACAACAATATTCCCATGTAAGCTATATAATGCTAGTCTTGGCCAAATAAAAGCAAAGGGGATAAAAGCAGAGAGACAAAATTCTAATAGGATGTATGTTCATTTATTTCAGAAGCATGGTTTCTCCATCACAAAGCTGTTGAAGCAGAATCCATATTGAAAGTTGTGAATATTATTTTAGCTTAGATTCATAAAGAGTTGAACAGCTACACTCTTTATTAGACCCATTCTAGATACCTGTTCTTTGTGTTTGGTGCTGGGAGATATTTATGTTGTCAATTCAAGTTTATACTAACCATCAGGAAGAACACTCCATGTAGCTCTGCTGACTAAAAATAATGACTTGTAAGGGAGCTCTAATGACAGAACAAGGGGCAATTACAGACCCAGCATGAAACTTGGAATAACTATGTGATGTATTCCATGCACTTGATTGACCTCATCTTCAAGTTCGTTTGTGACTCACTGTTGTAGACATAGCCTGTGCCTCTGGGTATATGCCTTGTTAATTTCGATATAAGAAGACAGAATGGATTAGAGTCAACGGCTCAGAAAAAAAGAATATGGTGTGCCAGTGCTTGGCAGAAAAGCCATAACACATTGAGGTCTACCAGAAGGAACCATCAACAGTCTTTTAGGGAAAGATGAGAAATTGTAATCATCAACATGGAGTGTTAATTTATTTCTGTTCCTGAGATAACTACAACACCACCATAACTGTGGGGGCTGCTGGGAAACTTAGAATTCTTTATTTAAAAAAAGGAATAGGACAACCAAGAATAAAAGTTTACTAAACAATAAGGTTACTAAGGTGTTCATAGATCATGTCACTTTAGGGTCATTTGGCAGTCTCTTCTACCCATGTCACTTTGAAATGCACTACAGCTGCATTCTAATTCAGAGAATGGGAGAAGGCGAGTATTTTCTGATGCGTAGTCTATAATCCCAGTTCTCTCCAAGTTTACTTAAAACAGGTGGGTACAAGAAACAGGACAGAAACCATTGTTTATAGTTTTTTGATGTTAGCATTTACAGAGAGAGAGAGAGAATGAACAAATTCTCTTGTTTCATTGTGCACAAAATTATAGAGGGGATTCAAGTACATAACAATATTGCAGGCTGCCTTGAAAACAACATGGAATAACCAATAGTTATGCAATTTCTCAGAAGTATAGCTTTGATTCTAAATTGGCTGAAAGGAGGCATTCCAAAAGAGCTGTTTCACCAGCCATGGTTGTTTGTTAATAGTACCATCTAGTCAGCAACACCTGCCCTTCAGAAGCGGTTGTTGGAGAGCCTACAATACCTCAGTACAAACTTGAAATTGATGTTGTCTGAATGCTCCCGGGAACTACTACATATTTGCTCTTCTGTCATTAGCCTTGTTATCTTTGAGAAAGACATGAGTAACACATAGTATTAAATGAAGAAACACCTCTCTCATAATACACAAAGAAAGTACAAATCTAACTGAAAATATAGGCAAACACCACAGAGGGATTAAAATCTGGAATATGTGAAACTATTCCATGGTTACCTCTCCTCCAAATGTTAGTATAGAAGACATCCTAATTAAAACTTTATGAATGTAGAAGTTACTATAAAAGAGATTAGGTTCTTGGAGGCTGTTTGTTTTTGAAACAGGGTCTTATTATACATTTCAGTCTGACTTTCAACACCCAGTCTCCCAGCCTCAGCCTTCAAACCATTTCTTTTACAAGTCTGTGCTGCCATGCTCAGTTAGATTCCGGTGTTTTTTAAACCACCCCTGCCTTTTTTTTTGCCTCAGATATTAGAGAAAGAAGGTACATGCTCAACCACAAAATGCTTTTAAAGAAATTGGTTTGCAATAACTTGTTTAAAGGAACAAATGTTTGTAAGTTCTCTTTAAGACACTAATCAAATATTGAGTACTGATTGTAAACAGTATGTAGAATAAGCATACATGAATTTTCAGATTTCTATGAGAAAAGAAACTGGACTTAAAGTCTCACTGTTCAAAAGATGTTCTTTTTCACTGGGGCCATGTAGTCAACAAAAGCAAGAAGATGCAGTTAACAAAGCAAACACATAGAAAACTGTAATTCTCAATCCTTGATTTTCAGTTTTATTTTAATAGCACTACCACTGAGTCTGGATAGTAAAGCGAGAGAACTCTAAAAAAATAAGGCAATGCTATTATTTTATTAACATTTGTTTTAAGAAGTATAAATTAATTAAATTGAAAGTCAATAAGCTATAAAAAAAAAAGAAGTTACTTTCACAATACCTGTAATTAGGAACAGATAGACCCTGAGAAGAGTTTTGTCATAGGACATTCCTTGATTTAAGTTGTTTTTGAAGTATACTGAAATTGTTTCGTGTTGTTATGTTGAAGTATATTATGCTGGAGTATATTATGCTGGATTTAAAAGGCCTATAATCAGGAGGTACTCTTGCTAGTGAGAATCAATTTGTCCTTCTGCCATGAAGTAATTTTCTTTGGAGCCATCTACCAAACTTTCCATTTATGTTTAAGGAAATGTTCATGACTCTATCCCTGGCTCATGACTCAGGTCTGGCCTTTTTATTTTTCAAGGATTTGAATTTGTACATATCTGACCTACAGCTGTTAGCAGCCATCTCAAGATCAAGGAGGATCTGAGAACAGCTTCATAGGTTAGAAAATAAGACAGTGAAAGTAAATTCTGATACAGCTAATTATTTGGTAGCTCATTTTCAACAACTATTCCTTGAGCCCTCAGTATACCATGATATCCATAGTAAAAATAAAAATAATACAATTTGAAAATAGCTTCAGAGCAATATGGATAATGGAAATTAATAAAGTAAAAAAGAATGAAAATAAACACTGAGATGGGTGTGTTGCATTGTTTGACACATAGGGTGGGAAATTATAGCCAATATTTTTTAAAGAACTATTTTTAAAAGGAAGAGGGGAGAAAACAAACAGAAAAGCTATAATGTGGCTATGAAAACCAAAAATTAGTTCTGGTATACCAAGGGAGCTGTTTAGGATCCTTTCTGTCCTTCTCTAAGCATGACCTTCTTCTAATCAAAAAAAGCTAAGCTACATGTGATCTCAGTACTTCAGATGAAAGATAAGTGGACTCTCAGTTCCAGTCCAACCTAGGAAGAGACAAAGACAGATAGATATGCGCACGCGAGAGCACACACACACACACACACACACACACACACACACACACACACACACACGAGAGTGGAGAGGGAGCTGCAGAAGTGGTTCAGTGAACAGTGTATGAAATGCCATATGATAACCTACTATTTTATAATTCAATTAAAAATACTAGTTAGAAAGAATGCGAGTCATGTCAAGATACTGCTATTTCTGAAAGCCAGTTGTCAGTAAACAAAAACGCAGTACCTAATATATGACACCCTTTAATGTTTTATTGCTCAGAGAAGTACCAAGGGCTCCATATAATATAGGATCTTACTGTTCTTCTTGGTTGCAAACCAGAACTAGTTGGTAAGATGCTATTGCTGAAGACTCCATAGATCTTGGTCACAGGGTGTAGAGAAATCAATAGGAAACCAAGGTGGGGGATTTATCCCTACAATCTGGTTTTCATGGTATTGGAAAGAGATATACAGGCTTCTGAGGAGGAGAGATATCAACCGTTCTCCTGATAAGTTTTATGTCAGTTGAACACAAGCTAGAGTCATCTGAAAGGAGGTAATCTCAATTAAGAAATTGCCTCCATATGATGCAACTACAGGGCATTTTCTTAGTTAGTGATTGATGAGGAAGAGCCCAATCTGTTGTGTGTGGTGCCATGCCTCGGCTGGTTGTCCTGAGTTCTATAAGAAAGCAGGCTGCAGGAAACGAAGAGAAGCATGGCTGTTCAAAAACACTAAGAGAAAACAATGTCTGACAGTTCTGCCCTAAACAGGACATGCATGGCCCCTGCCCCCACTTCAAGGACTGAGGATCGTCATGGAAGATGGAATGGAAATAAGGTGAGAGCCAGAAGATGGGCTATGACATGCTATCTTCTGGGCATGGCTCAATCCAATCGTGAGGTCACATCAGCTGTAGCTGCCAAAAATGGACCTGTATGAGATATTCGGGAGAGGCTGAGGGGAACTTAACCTTCCCTGCTGATGGATACTAGGGGAGGGGTGGTCATTATCTTCAGTTTGTACTCACTAAGGAGCTCAGCAGGCTCCAATGGGTAGTTCTAAACCTGTGATCACATAGATGGTCCTAGTTAAACTCAGCGAGTGGAAGGAAGGGAGGGAGGGAGGGAGGGAGGGAGGGAGGGAGGGAGGGAGGGAGGGAGGAAAGAAGGAAAAAAGGAAGGAAGGAAGAATGCAAGGGAGGAAGGAAGGAAAGAAAAGAAAAATGAAAAGTAAAAGAGCAAGACAGGACTGGAGAAAAGGCTCAGTGGTTACTTTTAGAGGACTCAAGTTTAATTCCCAGAACCCACATAGCAGTTCACATGCTTATCTGTACTCCAGTCCCAGGGGCTCCAATATCCTCTTCTAACCCCTGCATGTACTGTACACATGTGATAAACAGATATATATGTAGGCAAAACAGTCACAAATAAAAATGAATAAATATTTTTTTCTTTTAAATAAAAAGACATAAATGTGTTGAGCATAGGAAAGTAACTTGCATGAAAGAAGGAAGATAATGAGGTGGGAGGGAAATCAGAGGTGGTACAGTAATCAAAGTGCACTTTATGTGTGTGAAATTATCAAACATCAAATTTAGTAGAAGTTATTTTAAAGAATATTTGATACATTTGACCAGTAAAAAAAAGAAAGAAAGAAAAGGTGATGAGTGATAATGGAAGACATCTAACATCCTCCTCTGGCCTCTGTATGTTCATTCATAGGCACACACACCTAAGTACACATCATAACACACACACACACACACACACACACACACACACACACGGAGAAACACAAAATGTAACTGATTTATTTCATTAAAAATAAAGATGGATGTGATTTCATTTTCTGGCCAAGTTAAGTAGAAGTACCGTGGTACCAGGGCAAATTTGCCTAGCCAAAGCAATGTTCTTAAAGTAAGAAATTCCCACCAAGCACAGAGCAGATTGGGATCACAGCCATGGAGCCTTTATTAAGGACACAAAGAGGTACTTAATAGCATCCTTTGGCTAGGTTATGGCAAGTCTAAGCAGTCTTTTTTCTATTGTAAGATTTTTTTAATTAGTTCTTTGCGAGTTTCATACAATGTTTTTTCAATTACCCCTCTCCTAACTCTTCCAAGATCCACCACCCCATTCCTTATATACTCATCATTCTCTCTCTCTCTATCTATCTATCTATCTATCTATCTATCTATCTATCTATCTCTCATTCATTCATTCATGACTAGTTCATCCTACCCAAATGCTCTTGGATGTGTACTCTTCCACTGAGAGTGTTCAGTTTACCAGGGGCTTCAGTCTTAGAGAAAACTACCTCTCTTACTCCTAGCAGTTATCAGTTGCCAATAGCTCCATGGCTAGGGGAGGGATTGTGTGCCCAAATCTCCTCTCCTTGTTGAGATTTGGTCTGGCTTGGGCTTGCAGAGGCTTTGTGCATGCTGCTATGACTATTGTGAGTTAACATGCGCAGCTGCCAAAAGAAATAATTTCTTCTTCGTGTCCAGAAGAAATAATTTCCTTTTTTTCATCCATTGCTACCAGCTATTCCACTTCTTCTTCTCCTTCTTCCATAATAATTACTCAGCCTTGGGGTCAGAGAAGATATGTTCCCTTTTAGGAATGAAGATTCTTCAGAATCTCTTTCTCTGATCCTTAGCCAGTATAGATCACTATGAAAATCAACATCTACTATAAATGGAAGTTTTTTTAGATGAGGGTTAAGAGATGTATTCATCTATGGGCACAATGGTAAATCATTAATAGTCAATTTAATATTATGTTCATTTAGTAGGTTCTCCCTTAGGACCTATAAGCTCTCTAGCTATAGGCTCTTAGTCTAATAATGGTGCCAGATATGGGTTTCATTTTGTGCACTGGGACTTAAATCCAATCAAATAGTGAGTGGTTACTCCCATGATGTATGTACCACTATTGCACTAGTTGGCATGTCCTGTCAGGACAACCATTATTGTAACTGGGTTAATAGCTAGTTATGATCAGTGACTGTGTTTTTTCCTCTGGAAATACACATAGTAACCCAGGCCCAGAAAGATAAATATAATGTTTTTCTTATCTGTGGATATTATCTTTGTATCTTTAGGAATGAATGTCTTCCATTTGGAATATCCGTAGAGGTCAGGAAACTGCTGAGTGATCATAGAGGGGAACTTTCAAGAGAGGGGAAATAGAATGTACTTCTATTAAGTGTTAAGGGAAAAATGAAGCAGAAAGGGTTAATTCACAAAGGGGGGGAGTAGAGAATAGGGTAGAGAATGGAGTTCAGGAAGGGATAAATAACACCAAAGCCCTGTCAAAAAGGAAATGGAAATCATCTGCTGTAAAGGTTTCCTTTTTACACACACACACACACACACACACACACACACACATTCATACACATATAGAGTAAAAGTGGAGTTACCCTAGAAGCGGAAAATACCCCTACTAGACTCTAGAGACTAACAGAAGGAAATGAAGAAGAAGGAGGATAAGGAGGAGGAAGAGGAGGAGGAAGAAGAGGAGGAGGAGAAAGAGAATGAGATTAGGAGGAGGACCACAACAATGAGGATGAGGATTAGGACAAGGAGGCCTAGTACCCGGAATGTAATTGTTGGCCAGTGAAGTCCAATAGATATCCAAACATTACAGGTTATTGCCATTGTTCTTAGTTACCCTCCATAACATCACAGAGGGTTTTATGAGTGTGTGTCAACCATATTACTGATGATATCATATACATGAGCCATAGAAGATAGGAAACTTGGAAGTTTCATCTCTATTGGCAAGTTTTCATAGTATTGGAAATCTAAATAACAATACATTGGCACACTACAAACTAAACATATTCAGAGTAAAGAGGGGCTAGTTTCAATATAAATTGGGGAATGAGGGTATAGCTCAGTGGTATAGTGTATACCTCGTGTGCAGGAGGCCCTAGGTTTGATTTTCAGCTCTGCCAAAGTGAAACAAAGCAAGAATAAAAAATGACCCAGAGAGAGTGGTGGCGGAAATGTGATATGTGAAAGGCCAAAGGAGGAATACAGATGCCATTGGCTTCTGTTGTATCAGAATGCTCTCTGCCACTGTGTTTCAGATGTCTTACCATGGGCTCACTGCTTCTGTCCTCTCAACATTTATACTAAGCCCACAACCTTCATATAATAATATTGGAAGAGGGAGATTTTTGAAGGCCACCACCAAGTTTAGGCAATATCTTGTGGTTTAGCTTAATTCTCTCTCTCAACATGTATTCACCAAGAAGAAGCCATGTGAGCACAGTGACAGACCTACCATCTAGGAGCAGGGAAAGATGTCCTCACTTTGAACTACTACTATCCAAACTTGATTTTGGATTTTCCTGTAAATTGAAAAATGTCTTAAGATGCTTATATTTGTCTTCATTTAGCCCAGTGGTTTTCAACCTGTGGGTGGCATATCAGATACCCTTCATATCAGGTATTTACATTTAGATTACATTATGATTCATAACAGTAGCAAAATTACAGTTATGAAGTAGTAACAAAAATAATTTCATGGTTGGGAGTTACCACAACATGAGGAACTTTATTAAAAGGTCACAGAATTAGGAAGGTTGAGACCACTGATTTAGCCAAAGGGTGTAATAGACATTTCACATTTGCATAGTCATTCAGCCTGTCAAAGAGAAAATGCTTATGAAGCTTAACTGATTTAATCTATTCTAGAGACTTCGTAAGATTTATCAAAGCAAGACCACATGCTTACAATGAAGAACAGAAAAGGGGAAGTTAATGGATACAAAGAAACCAGCCAGGCAGGGTGATGCATACCTATAATTCCAGCTACTCAGGAGAGTGGGGAAAAAGTTTAAGGATCACCAATTTAAGATCATCCTAGGCTATATAATGAGATCCAGTATCAAAATTTACCCAAACAAATGGGGACAGGCTGGAGATTTAGCTCCATCACAGAGCCTGATTTGTGAAGCCCTGTTTTCAATCCCAGGTTCTACAAAGGAAAATAAGAAACTAAACAAGCTAAGAACTTTTAGTCCAAGGGAAAAATTTGAATGTGATTCTAAGCATAACTTAAGAGTTTCTTAATTACACATGCTATTAAAACCCTTTTGAGATTTATGGACAAACACTTTCTTTTTTCTTTTTTTATTTAAAATTTTATTTTTCATTGTACATACCAACCACAGTTCCCCATCCACCCCAACTTCCCCCACCCACCCCCCATCCACTCCTCAGAGAGGGTAACACCTCCTGTGAGGAGTCAACGAAGCCTGAAATATACAGTTGAGGCAGAACCAAGTCCCTCCCCACTGCATCCAGGCTGAACAAGGTATCCCATCATAGGGAATGGGCTCAAAAAGGCCAGTTCATTCACTAGGGATAAATCCTAATCCTACTACCAGGGGCCCCACAAACTGCCCAAGCACACAACTGTTGCCCACATTCAGAGGGCCTAGTTTGGTCCCATGCAGGTTCCCCAGCTGTCAGCCCAGAGTCCATGAGCTCTCACAAGCTCGAGTCAACTGTCTCTGTGGGTTTCCCCATCATGATCTCCACCCCTTTTCTCATATAATCCCTCTTCCCTCACTTCGACTGGATTCCAGAAGCTCTGCCCAGTGCTTAGCTGTGGGTCTCTGCATCTGCTTTCATTAGTTACTGGATGAAGGTTCTATGATGACAATTAGGGTAGTCATCGATCTGATTCAGGGGAAGGCCAGTTCAGGCACCCTTTCCACTACTGCTTGGAGTCTTAGCTGGGTTCATCCTTGTGGATTCCTGGGAATTTCCCTAGCACCAGGTTTCTCCCTAACCCCATAATGACTCCTTCTATCGAGATATGTCTTTCATTGCTCTCCCTCTCTGTCCCTCCCCCAACTTGACCATCCAGTTCCCTCATGTTCTCATCCCCCACCCCCATGCTCTCAGTTTACTCAAAAAAAAAAAAAAGGAACAAACACATTCTTACTCTTGCTCATATCTCAAAGATCCTCAAAAACAGATTCCCCAAGGTAACTAGCTGCTAGCAGCAGTATTTTAATGCCTCACCTTGAGTATAGGAGAATATTCCATTAAAAATATAAAAGAAGATAAAATGTAACCGGTTTCTAAGTTCTACATAAATATGGGACTTCAAATAGATAATTATACTACTGTCATCTATTACACCAGTATTTGGTGTATTAAATATGTCCGTGTGGTCAGTGTTTAACCATCACAGATTAATCATTTGTATTTAGTTTCTTATGGCTGCTATAACAAGCTAGTAGTTTGAAACAAAAGAGATTTATTCTTCGCAGATTTCAAATCCTAAAGTCCAAAACCAAGTTGCCAAAAGTAGAAGGCTCACTCTAAAGTTTGTAAAAGAGGTGCAGCTTCCAAATTCTCCGAACCGCAGCCAACCCTTACAGCTCCATCAGACATCCCTCTGTCTCCAACCAAATGGCCTTCCTCTCTTTAACGTCCTTCATGGAGAGATTGGATTTAAATCATATTTCATCTCAAGATCCTTTATAACATTGTCCCAAACATGGTATCCTCTACAATCCTCTACGAAGACCAAGATTTGGGGTTGGAACATACGAGAGTCATCATTCATCTTTGTCCTCATTCATCTATAATGCTCAAAATGCAAGTCACTTAGGAAAAACCAAACATTGTAGAATTCCCAAAGTAGTATTGCAAGTAACCAAGTTTAAAAAAAATCACCAATTCCAAGCCATGTTATTTAAATGTATTTGTATATCTGCATGCGTATGTGCTCACATGTGTACTGACATGCCTACATGAGTGTATGTGTCAGAAGTTGATATCAGATGTCTTCCTCTGTCCTTCCCTTCTGAGATAAGGCCTTTGCTGAACCTGTCACAACTCACAGATAGAGTAAGACCAGCCAGCCAGTGAATCTCAGTGACCCTCCAGTCTGCCTAGCAGGTGCTAGGATTGCAGGTATATGTCACCATACTCAGATTGTTACATCAGGGCTGGGGACTCAAACTCGGGTTGCCATGCATGCGTTGTAAGCACTTTACTGACAGAACCATCTCTTTAGTCCCTAATTTTATTTTTAGTACTCCGGTGTCACAATTTGGTAAAAATGAAAACTTGAGCTTAAGAGAGACCAATAGATGTAAGACATTGGCTAGTATTTTCTGTATTCGATATTCATGTTATCAGCCTACTTAAAACATTGGAACCTGCTTAAAAAAAAAAAAAATCACTTTAAAGTCACAGTACTTCAGATGGTGACTTCCATATGCACATATTTGCTTGGTCTGGGAGGAGAGGACTGGACCTGCCGGGACTGAGTCTACCAGGTTGATCTCAGTCCTCTGGGAAGGCTTTGCCCTGGAGGAGGTAGGAATAGGGGGGTGGGCTGGGGGAAGGAGAGGGGGCGGAAGGGGGGAGAACAAGGGAATCCATGACTGATATGTAGAACTGAATGGTATTGTAAAATAAAATAAAAGGAAAAAAAATAACCACTATAGTTTAAGACTAAGCAATATTGTCAAAAATTAGGGAAAGAAAAAAAACCTCATCATGAATTTTGAAAAGCTAAAGCTTTAAGATAACACATTATTTTGAATGAAAAAAAATCTGCCATTTTTCAATGAAAAAAGTCTCTCAATTTTAATTACATGAAGGTACTAGGCAAAAGTAATATTGCTTTATTATAATAAAATGTATTTTGACGACATGGAAAAAATTCTCATTTTTACCTTGCTTTCACTGTAGCCTTGTCTTTTCTCCATTTACAATGAGAATCACAGTTTAGATTGCTGCCCTACATGTCTGAAGGTGACTCAGTGGGGAACAGAAGAGGAAATGACTGTGATATGGACAAGTGTGATGATATCTGTCACAAAAAGAGCATCTGCCAATGCAACCGACTCCTTTCAATGGTGCATCCGTTAAACAGTTGACTAAAAACATCATTGCACAAAACAGTCATTAAAACAACACAAACAGCCACATCAAATGATAGGGTCAATTTAAATCTATATTTAATGACAATTTTATTTCTATCCATAAACGCAAATAATGAGTTTATACTTTTGATATAGGAAACGGCTACATGTTCTTTTTATACACCCATTTGAAGCACACATGACTTACACTATCATTTTATTTAAAATATTTCTGTCACCAGTGTAGACAATACAACTCAAAACTAATTCAGAGCAAAGATACAAACAAAACAGAATTCAAAAAGGCAGAGTGAAATAAAAAATAAAATACACTGTTTCTGACCAAGCACTAGCTTCATACCACAGAATGAGTAATTTGTAAAGAGTGGGAGTTCCTTCTATCAAGGGTTTGGGGGATGAGAGTATCAAGAGCACCAGCAGGTGGTACCCGGCCTGTGGGCATCTAAGAAGGTGCTGGGAATTCTGTTCTTTGAAACAAAAGAGCACTGTGTCCATACATGGGAGTAAAGACAGAGATAAACTAGTCCAGAAAGCCTTCAGAGTAGCTACGTCAACCTCTCCATGAAGACTGAATGAACACGCACAACTAAACACCTCCCTACAGATCCCACCTTCAGAACCGTTTAACCTAGTGATTGACATTTCAATGTACAAATTTTAAATAAGACAAAGCCTTTAAAGCTGTAGCAAAGTCATAAGTACCTTCCAAGGCTGAATGGATGACTCAAAGGTTAAGAGAATTTACTGCTTCTGCAAAGGACCAGGGTTCAGTTTCCAGCACCCATATGGAAGAAAACAACTATATATAACCCTAGTTACAGGGTATTCGATGCCTTCTTGTGGCTTCAGTGGGCGCTTAACATATGTGGCAACCAGATAAACATGCACGTAAAATATGCATACACATAGATAAAAATAAATAAGTATTTAAAAACCCTTTAGTAAATTACCTAAAGAATTCAGAATTTCAATTATCAGTAGAGCTAGGCCCTTATCTAGATCTCTCTCTCTCTCTCTCTCTCTCTCTCTCTCTCTCTCTCTCTCTCTCTCTCTCTCTCTCTCTCACACACACACACACACACACACACACACAAATATAAATAGCCCTAAAAGTCTTCTTTCAAGTGGAAATACATAAAGAGTAAATGTTTTTCACCCAAACCCTCCAGCAAAACGCAGTGTTATTTAAATTGGATCATAAGGCTAAACTTGAGGGAATCAATGTAAATAAAAAGATAGACTACTCTGATTGGCTAGAACAATAGACCCTTAGGAATCTGGAGACAGGAAATACCAACTCACACCATGGAAAATTAATATGTTCCTGTATGTTTCCATCATATACTTAACAGCTAGAAATATTTCATCTAAGTTTTTCTAATGACCCTTGATTATTTTAATAGAATAAATTCTTAAGAGTGGTATTGCTATGTCTGAGCATATACATATACATTTTAAACTTTTAAGAAATACACAATATTGTCTCTTAGAACATGGCATTGATGCCTGTTCAATGGGTAGTGTGTGATTTTGTGATGCAAGGTCTCCTTTTCATAGTTAAAGGCAAAATAAAGAATTTTGATCATATCTAAATACCATTAGTCACATATATTATCTTTGTTTAAACCTTGGATAACTGCAGATATAGAAATGCAGTAACAATCACAAGTCAAAATCTAAACACTGTTACCTACTGAAGTCCAGACTTCGCATTATAGTTTTCCCTTTGTGGTATTCATGTCCAAAAGTTTGACAGATGGATGGATAACTTCATTCAAGTCCTCAGAGAGGCATGCAGAATATTTCCACTTCCTCACTCTTTCTGAACCCCTGCCTGAGTTAACCCTTGCTCTTTACTCTCTCCACAGTTTTTGTCTTTTTCACAATGCATTGTAATTGGACTTACGTCAAGTGACTACCTTTGTTTACACATTTAGACAGTTGTGAATACAGCTACTATGCCCATCTTTATGCAGGCCTTTGATGGGCATAAGTTTCCAATTCCATTAAGTAAATACTAAGGAATTTGGTGGTGGTACCATATGGTACTATCATCCTTATCTTTATAAAGAACCATCGAACCATCTTACCAAAGTGCCTATATTTCTTCTCATCCTTACGGAATTCTTGGACTCCTCATGCTCATCTGCATTTACTGTTTTTGGTGTTCTAGATGTTGGCCATTCCAATACATAGACAGCAATATCTTATTTGTTGCTTCAATTTGAATTTTCCTAAAAGCATATGACCCTATCACTGTCACATGGTTATTTTCCATGTGTGTATCTGTCCTTTAGTGACCCTACACCCTAGACAATACTCCTTAGTTATTTTACCTTCTGCAGGACAGGATGGCTGGAGGTAGGTGAAATTAGTTTTTTTTCTCTGCCCCTGGCATGAGAATATGTAAGAGTTAGAATTGGCTGTTTCTCTCCAATTAAGAACCACCAACAGTTTAGACTGTCGTAAAATAGTAGTTTCACTTGGAGCATGGACTTGAGAAGAACAAAATGCTCTGGTACTTTCAAAGTAGCTCTTCATCACCACCAACTTCCAGAAGCAAACAGCAATTTTGCTCTGAGGCCCTGTTTGAGCCACTGGAGATAGGCTTGACAGAGTGGTTGGGGACTCTATGATTGGGACCCTGGCAGCTCTTGCATCAGTCCTGGGATTCCCTTCGCATCACAGTTTGCCAGAAGTTTCTGTCCATTGATTTCTGCTCCAGTCAGTGGATGCATCTGTCTGTTGCTCTAGTTCAGGATGCAGGGCTTTGTTCTATAACCTTAATGTTTTATATATAAAGAATATACTTATATATTTTTTTCATTTCATTGAGTTTTCTACTAGTTATTAAGATTGTGGAAATAAGTTCCTTCAATGCTGGTCCAGGAATTCAAACTCTCTACTTTTTCTAGTTTATCATTCCCTCACTTTTAACATCTATTCCAAGATTCAGCATAGCCCAAGAATATGGTCATCAACTTCCATGAGGTTGTTTGCCCATAGCAGAGCCCCTGAAACAGACAAGGAGATTAATCCTGCTAGCGTTGATATTTTCCACTCCTAATGGAATTGTCACTGTAACTTCTAAACTTTAAAGAGGCTGCTTCCCATACAATACCAGCACAACCGATTGGGGGAATATGCAAACAAGCAATTGGATGACGTAACACAGTGCATTCACAAATAATTATCCCTGGAAGTAGGGTTGAATGCAGAGTGCATAGACAACGAAGCTGGGTGTTGCCTGTTGCTTCCTTTATTGTTGGCGTGCCTTTGCATATGATACCATTTTCTCTTTTTCCTCCATCAGAAATGTCAGCATCATTGCCAAGCGCAGCACTTTGGAGTTTGATGCAGCATTATCTCCCATGTCAGATCTAATCTCCTCCTCAAAATGAAGAACTTTGAGTTGCCTGCTCCTTGTGTGCCTCTTCACACTGGCACAGTGAATGGGATCTCAGCTTCAACTGATAGAAATCCCAAATTCTATGATCTTCTGCCAAAACGCAACTTATTGGCACTTATGAATAGCAAGATTGCAACCACCAGATGAGCTTTGATATGACACTGTCATAAACAGGATCTGCTCTCCACATGCCATCTTTGTTTTATGGAACTCTTTTGTATTCATAAAACCACATTAAGTTCACAGCTCTTCTAAACCATAATTCCACAGGCACATCTAGAGACTTTCCAGGGTCTCTGGAACGATCTCCCTTCATCACTGGTTCTGAATAGGCAGGGCCTCACCCAGATACAATCACTGTTGCCCAAGGAATGCAAGGTTCTGGCGAGCTGTGGTAGGTCATATAACTCATTGTGAAAAAGGAGTCAAGCCAGCTCCCCTGGAAACTGAAATGAAAATGGTGCTAGCTCAGAGGAGAATAGGGATACAGTTAGAAGAAGATAGATGACTGAATTCTAGGAAGCCAAAGCAACATGCTGTCTGCTTTGGAAGAAAGGAACGATTTCACGGCTACCCATGGCATCTGATCTTGTATAAACAACTCAAAGATAAATTCAGTGAATTCGTGGTCATTTTTGTTCTCTCTTTCTCCAAATGGTATTGACAGGATTACTGTGACAGAAAATTGGTTTCATACAGTATATCACATTGTTTTCCATTTATATTTATAATGTATTACTTATGATATTGCAATTAATTTAATTACTGTCAGAAGGACTTTGATACTTTGAGCTGATGTTTCTAGAAAAATCTGAAAATCAAATAGAGGGAACCAAGGTCTTTGTTTCCTGAAAAGGCTCCTTCCCACCCTGATTTTCAACAACTGTGTGTGTGTGTGTGTGTGTGTGTGTGTGTGTGTGTGTGTGTGTTTGCACGTGTGCTTGCAATTATTTTTAAACCCCTCCATTCTCACAAACATATACATACACTTTTCCTCATTTTTTCCCTAGTATGTATCCTAAGGTATTTATTTATTTATTTATTTTGGATTTTTTTCAGACAGGGTTTCTCTGTGTAGCCCTGGCTGTCCTGGATGGAACTCACTCTATAGACCAGGCTGGCCTCGAATATAAAGATCTGCCTGCCTCTGCCTCCCAAGTGATAGGCTGAATTAAAGGTACACCCAGCACCTGAGGATATTTAATAATGGTTAATGATAATTTATAAAATATGATTGACATGAATTTCACTTTTACCATTATTATTTTAAATGCAAAGTAATAAATATTAACTAGCTATATATTTTAAATATCAATAATAGATCAACTACAGGACAAGTGAAATCAAAAGAAAATTTGCCACTCCTGTCCTCTACAAGAAACAAAAAAATCATACCATAGGTGGTACAGATACATTTCAGTAATTCCCATCGTAAGGTAAGGGACAATAATTTAAATAAAAAAAGATTTCTAATTTTCAGTGTCATTTGTGTAGTTAAAAGTTGTAAAAATGACAGGGTATAGAGTGAAGCAGAGAAATCAGATCTGACAAAGTCCTGTGTAGGGGTCATTAGTGTTAAATAAATATTCATCCCTCACTTTCTACCCATATTGAAATGCTGGCAGGCTGAATCCCAAAGGCTCAGGAATCTGACTCTCACAGAAGTGCAGTTTTGAATTAACGAACTAGATGGAGCTCAGTAAAAGTGCTTTAGTTCTCAGGCCCTGGGGCTATTTGAAGAAAGAAAAATGGAGCTACGTGGAGATGTCTTCAGTATTGTTTCTCTTTTCAACTCTTCAGAAGAAGGAGTAAAAATCACATTGTATCTTGCTAATAGTCTGAATGTTTATGTCATCCCAAATTCATATATTGACATCTATAGTAATAGGTAGGGCCTCTGTGAAGCGATTAGGCAATGGGGGTGCAGTCCTCATAAATGACATTAGTACTCTTAGATGAGGCCAAAGAGAAACCGCCATCCTTCCCTGTAGCAGGTTGCAGTGAGAAACTGTTTATGAAGCAGGAGGAAGACCACAACACACATGGAATCCGTTTATACCAAGTCTTGGACTACTCACTCTCCAGAACTTAGAGAAATAAGTTTCTTTTTGTGTATTAGTTTCATTTTAATAAAGCTTTTTCCATAGCAACCCAAACAAACTAAGAAATATCTTTTATAAGCCAATGAACAATGTATACTTTGCAAATATGTATAGGTTACTAATAAATAGCAAATGTAATATCTAGTACAATTTAATGTTAGAAGTACAGTATGAGAGTGGGGATATGCTTAGTGGTATTTGCCCAGCATGTGAAAGGACCTAGGTTCAATCCCCAACACAAACACACAAACACACACACACACACACACACACACACACACACACACACACACCTGTAATCTCTTCCAAGATTTCATAATGAGGCTGGCAAATTCACCTTAAAACAGTAGGCTAACAAGGGAGGGAAAAGTCAACATGCCCATAAGTACTGAGAATGCCTTTTCTAAATAGCAAGAATCCTGGTGCAGTGTGGTGGTGTAGGAAGACCATAACATTTGGAGTTAGCAGACATGGATTTGAATCTTGCTGATTGAAAACACTGTTCAACTTGGGGGCCCAATCTGAGATTTAGAATGATTATCCACAAAAAGGGTTAATCATCCCAACATCACAGGTTTGCTTAAATAAATTACTCTTAAGCTAAACTTGGATCGATAATCCATATGAAACTGAAATGTGTGTGTGTGTGTGTGTGTGTGTGTGTGTGTGTGCTTCTGCTTTAATTTGTTTAGTCAGCACAATCATTCTTCAGATTAGCATATTATTGTCTGCTAGTACAATAAACTAGAATATTATAATGTAGATCTTTGGATTGGGTATATTTTAAACACATTATGTATGTGGTAATTTGCCACACATCCTTCTATCTCAAGGGTGTTTTATTTCAAAGTCTCTTTTTTTTCCCTCATGTATTCGTTCAAAAAAAAGAATCCACACATCCCCTCATTTGAAGTAACAGTTGAGGATTTGGAAGAGAGAATTGCAAAGGCAATATCTTGCTTTACCGCAGCACTCAAGATATCATTTTCACTACGTCTAAAGCATCTTATAAGGAGGAGAGGGAAACGAAACTTCTCCGTTTAATTGTCTCTTTGATTTGTATCAGCTTCTTTAGTTTTGTTGCTGATTCGGGGTGCAGTTAGAAGAGTTGGAAGGTGAGAGATAGCAGGAAAGCAGCTTGGCTGTGGCTCAGGGATGC
Source organism: Peromyscus leucopus (assembly GCF_004664715.2). NCBI lineage: Eukaryota > Metazoa > Chordata > Mammalia > Rodentia > Cricetidae > Peromyscus > Peromyscus leucopus. The sequence continues at coordinate 14,590,796 of NC_051086.1, forward strand.
GATGCAAAGCATCATTATTGATATTCTTTTTTTAAAGAGTTCACTGGGGTACAGCGCACAGTTGTCGAGTAGAATGGAAAACAGAAATCCCTTTGAAAATAAGAGATAGAATTCAAGGTCAGTCTCCCACTAGCCAGTATTCCCTCTCCCCTCGCCTTTTTTGGGAAGCTGCGAATCATTTATCTGAGTTTGCTCACTGCATGCTGATGGCATCATACCTTATCAGTCTCTGAAAGAACACTTCACTGGCATATTTTAAAACAACAATTTATCTTCTCCTGTTCCCAGAGCTAATTTGAACCCAAGAAAGCCCCACTGGGAAAATAGTTGTAAGTTGTAATGCTTTTGATAAAGTTAAAACTTTTTCATATCTGTTGTTCAAAGTTTAGTTAGCAGGTATGTTCGGTCTTAGATGGGCCAGCTGTGCCTACTATAATTATGAGTTTCAGAAAACACTAAAGAGGGGAATTGTTATTGTACTTTTACTATAAATGTACAAGTATGTTCTTTATTATCTGTCCTATGTGCCTTCCATTCTGAAGCTCTGTAGTGAGAGAATGACTCATGATCAGTTGCAGACACCATCACATTGCCATAACAAAAAAAAAAAAAAAAAGCTTATTCCAAAACACTCAAAATTTAACTCCATACAAGTTGGTAATTGTACGGACTGGGAGTAAGAACTGAGAATTTGTATTTTTTCACAATTTCCCAGAGTGTGCCGCTGACCTGGGGATCACAATGCATAAATTCGTTAGCTGTAGGTATTCAGATCTTAAGTACAGCTTCCTGAACGTAAAGGAGTTTCAACAAAGCTCTGAAACGGAAGCATGCAGAAGAGAATAAAATCAGTAAAGTCTTTGTCATATCTGGAACAAAATCAGTTCAGCGGACATGTTATTTTGAGATCATTAAATGTAGGTATGTGACAAATGTAGGATTCTCCTCACAGGCCAGCAAGTGGTTAAAACACAAACTAGGTTCAATTAGCTATGTTTTCTTATATGCCTGCTTTTGGGGCCTAAAACATTCAAACTGTTTTGAGGAGGCGCGTTTGTTTTTGCTTCCTTACCAACAGATAACAGTGATTTTCAGTTGCTGTGTAAAAGTTAATTATCATGTCAATTTTAGTCTTGCTTTGTCAAATCTTGATCCAGGTATCAATTTTATTCTTTCTACAATGGAGTATTGTCAGGTAACTTTGAATGCCTCCATGACAGTATAGACCAAAATATATCTTTTGGAGAATAATCAGCAAAATGAAAATTCAAATTGGAACTAAAAATTAGACAAATAGTAACAAGAAAAGGGCTGTTTACAGATATACTGAAGTGGGTGGCTTCATTAATATGCATAAGGTAGCTATAGGAGCAGTAAACACTGGTCTCTAAACCAAACATCTTAAAAAACAATAGAGAAGGAGAAGGCTCCCTGACTGTGGTTAAATGAAGTGCTAGAGACTGAAGCAATGAATGGATCTCCCAAAGTTAGAATTCAATATTTTGCATATTTTAATACCTGCAAGCTCACCACCCTACCGAATCCAGCATGATTTAAAGTGTTCTGAGTGGGGAGAGGATAAGAACTATAGATCTATAGTTACCTTGTGTGATTTATTTAAACAAAATGAAAATGCAAGGATAAAATAGTTATGTTTCAACTGTAGTGAATAGCATTCATAAAAATGAGAGTTGATTGGACTTAATCACACAAAGAATCTAATTCACTAACATTCAGCTGGGGAATCTACATTTTTTTTTTTTTTTTTTTTTTTTTTTTTTTTTTTTTTTGAGACAGGGTTTCTCTGTGTAGCTTTGCGCCTTTCCTGGAACTCGCTTTGGAGACCGGGCTGGCCTCGAACTCACAGAAATCCGCCTGCCTCTGCCTCCCGAGTGCTGGGATTAAAGGCATGTGCCACCACCGCCCGGCAAGGAATCTGCATTCTTAAATGATCACCACAAAGTGTCTAAACCCTGAGAAAGAATTCAATCCTTAGAAGGGTCTTTTCTGGGCCGGGCGGTGGTGGCGCACGCCTTTAATCCCAGCACTCGGGAGGCAGAGCCAGGCGGATCTCTGTGAGTTCGAGGCCAGCCTGGGCTAACAAGTGAGCTCCAGGAAAGGCACAAAGCTACACAGAGAAACCCTGTCTCGAAAAACCAAAAAAAAAAAAAGTCTTTTCTGCAATGCTTTCCTACTAGGACTGCTCACTAGGACCTTTTACTGATGACTAGACTGGTACTTATCTACATTACTGAAAATAAATTTACACTCTAAATATAGCCTCAGGTCTTGTAGACACTGGGCCACAGGAAGTGATTTCACATCAGCTTCTAATATTGTGTTCCCTTTTAAACTGAGTCATTTAAAAACTTACACAGTTCCAAATGGATCTTTTGCTGGAAAACACCCAGGTTTGAATAAGATTTTCCCCATTTTTAGCACTGAGGCTCACACTGCCTGTGAAACCCCTCACTAGTGTTCTGTGATTTCCATGGGTCCCCAGCTGCCTCTGTGGAAGCGCTGAATATTGATACATAAACCAGAAACCTTCACCGCAGAGTTGGTCTTTGTTTTCAATTTCACTCTACCTCCCCTTTCAACTGCACTTTCAATTTTTCTGCTGCTACCATTGCCATATTTCCAGAACAAGAAACAAGACATCAAGCGGCCATCAAATTCCAGAGTGACTCAAGGGTAAACACAGTGTGATCCAACTTCCCATCACCAATGCCTTAGTCTAACACTGAGAGGTATTCAGTAAAGTTTTTGCAGAAGATAAGGATTGGAGGACTGTAAAATATTGCTTTCCATATGCAGCAAAGAAGTTACTTCTTTTTATGGATGTTCTCCAAGCAGCTTCTTCTCACCCCAGCTACCACCAAATGCATTTTTTAAAAAAAAACTAATCTTTAGATATGTTTCAGTCATATGCTCCATTTGCAAGGAAAGTTTCTCCTCCAGGTGCTATTCATAAAATAGTAGTTCTCAAATTTATCTGTCAGAGAGCTGTCTAAGTGCTGTAGAGGAGTCCCACTGCCTGTTGTGAATGCTGCTTGAGGGAAGCAAACAAATGCAAACATTTGCATAACTAAAGATTACAGTGCACAACTCCAGCCCTTTTGGTGTCTATCAACAAAGATGTCAGTAAAGTCAGATTAAGTTCAGACACATTTCTAGTGCCTGGTGACAGTTGAGAAACACTGGCCAGCCATTCTGACAATGGGAGACTCTTCTTTTCAAGAGAGAGTGCAATAAAACAAAATTCTATGCTTGGACAGTAAAGTGAACACTACCATCTCTTGTGAGTGTTTGGATTGGTTGGTTGGTTGGTTTTAGTTTTTCTGTTTTGTTTTGTTTTGTTTTCCCTGTGAAATGATCTGGGAAAAAAATCCTGCCCCTTGCTAGAAATGCAAATCATAGACATTGTGACAATGATTAAAAATTCACAAATCAATGCATTCATTATCATGGACCCTTACTCCTATAATATCCAAAAGAGAAAGGGGGAGAGGGAGTCACAAATAGGTTTTTTTTTTTTTTTTTTTTTTTTTTTTTGGCTTATATTACATATAAAACTGGCCATGGAAGACACAGATCCCATTCTCGTTAAAAGCACAGAAGTGACTTGTTAGCAGGCAGGTCACATTGGCTCTTCTCTCTGCTTCTTCATCTTCTCCATTTTATCAAGTGCACAACCTGCCTCACACAATTCAGTTGCCCACTAATGATGGCAACAATACCGGAAGCATCTTTTGAAACATGACCTTCTCATAAGACATCCGGATACTCCTTTGCTTCAGATTGCATCACTTCTATTTCATTTCTTCCTGGAGCATCAAGTTCAAGGACAGTCCCCTAGCAGCCCTAATCACATCCCATTACTTAGAAGCCTTTCCTCCTTCAGCACCTTGGCTCCTATTGCTCTGCTGAACAGGCTGATGATGAAGAACAGGAATGTGTAGATTTTCCAAAATCTTTTTACTTCAGCATCGTAAGATGATATAAGCCAGTCAAGTTCTCCCAAAGCATTCAAAAGGTACTGAGAATCTGTTATTTCTTCTATTTCACATCTTATCTCTCCACAGTGACAGCTGGCTTTGACAGTGTGCTCCATTCTGATGTCAACCCAATGTATGGGACAGTTCGGTCAGCACTTTAACAAGAGTGATTCAATCAAGATGAGGAGAAAACACATTGGCAATAAACTCTTGGGTGAATTTATTTGATTACTTCTTAATAATACAGAGCTATTTATTTGATTATTTTCTGGAACTTTTTACCACTAATACTTTCATGTTTGTTTGGCTTTAAAGCACAGGGATTTTTTTTTTTCTTTCGGACTTAACTCTTGCTAGCAATGACGGTGATTTCTTGTCAGACATCAGTATGATCCACCAGATTTTCTCCATGGATTCCTTCCAGTTTGAGTTGCAAAATGAGCTATTTGTCTCTCTTGGGCAGCCTCAAGGTGAATAGGAATACTTGTCAAATAAATGAATACATAAAATAAATTTTTATTTTTTTAATATATTTTAATATATTGTGTTGTGGAAACAGAAGGCCCAATGAAGGAATAATAAGAAAGAAATTCACAAAGGAAGATAATTCACATCAATATCTGTACCAAATATCGTCAAACTAAAATGGCAGTGAGACATTTTTAAATACCTACCTAATCTAGGAATATGAACATCAGATTTTCATTTTCCACATATTTTTGCCTGATGCCTTTGTGTAACATTTAACATTTCCAAAGGGGAAAATTTTTTTCTCTGTATTTATTTTACTTAATATGTATTGTGTGCCCCGAGACAAAAAGTATGGCATATTGCTTTTTTTTTTTTAATGTATAAGCATACAAATGTGTGTACTTTATTTTTTTTTTATTTTACAATACTATTCAGTTCTACATAATAGCCACAGATTCCCTTGTTCTCTCCCTTCCTGCCCCCCTCCCTTTCCCCCCCAGCCCACCCCCCCATTCCCACCTCCTCCAGATCAAGGTCTCCCCCGAGGACTGGGATCGACCTGATAGACTCAGTCCAGGCAGGTCTAGTCCCCTCCTCCCAGATTGAGCCAAGCGTCCCTGCATAAGTCCCAGGTTTCAAACAGCTAACTCCTGCAACAAGCCCAGGACCTGAAGCTACCTGGAAAACGGGACCCCAAGAAAGACACAGAGAAATGGATGAGATCTACATGAACAGCCTGGACATGAGTGGGAGCAATGAAGGGCGAGGGTCAAGGGAAAGAGCGGGAGATCCTAGCTGAATCAAGAAAAGAGAGGGAGAACAAGGAATAGGAGACCATGGTAAATGAAGACCACATGAGAAAAGGAAGAAACAAAGAGCTAAAGAGGCCCACAGAAATCCACAAAGATACCCCCACAAAAGACTGCTGACAAGGGTCAAGAGACAGCCGGGACTGACCTACTCTGGTGATGGGATGGCCAAACACCCTAATAGTTGTGCCATAAACCCATCCAAGGACTGAGGAATCTGGATGCAGACATCCACGGTTAGGCTCCGGGTGGAGCGCTGGGAGTCTAATTAGTGAGAAAGAGGAGGGTTTATATGAGCGAGAATTGTTGAAACCAAGGTTGGATAAAGCACAGGGACAAATAACCAAATGAATGGAAACACATGAACTATGAACCAAAGGCTGAGGGGCCCCCAACTGGATCAGGCCCTCTGAATAGGTGAGACAGTCGATTGGCTTGATGTGTTTGGGAGGCATCTAGGCAGTGGCATATTGCTTTTAATTTAACTATTTAAACCATGCTTTCATTTCTAAAGAAGGAAAAGAGTGAAGTTACCCATTTTTGCCCTGATGCAACCGTCCCAAATCAGCTGGAGTTTATGCAAGGTCTAGACAGTTCAGACCCAATCAGGGGGAGCTATTTCCCCCTTTCACTCCTGACTGTGAAACCTGGTGCCAGGTTATCATTTCTAGAAAACATCTATGCCAGCACAACCTGCAGATTTTTTTTAACTTTTCTGAATTGTTAGTTGGTCCCCTAGCACATTTCGAATGTAACCTTTTTAATCCCCACATTGGCAATTAGAGATTAAATTTCCATTCCAAGAGCCTTTCGGCAGATGTCATAGCATGAAAGAAAAAAAAAAAAAAAAAAACGGGAGGTACTTTAAAATTGTATTCATACAGAACACCAGATGAATTTGCCAGGCTGTTTCTTCCTGGGTTTATACACTTTCTCATGGGATTGATTGTTTAAGATGTAGATTTCATTTGCTGTGACTTAGCATTTTTATAGGATTTTGCAGCATCAATTAATCCATCTCTTTTGTTCAACACAGTTGCTATAAAATATAGAAGTAAAAATCTATATTTAAAGAAACTGTTTGAGAAGATTAAGTCACCTTAGCACAGGTCACCAAGCTAGGTTGAGAAAGGCCACATGATAATAAAATGGACCGACCGCAGAGGGAATGCACCTATTAAACAGAAACCCTATCACATCTTAAGCAATTTGAGCAGTTTGAATCTTATTTTTCTTCCTTTAGTTTGCTCTGGGGGCTTTTTAAAAAATATTCATAGTTTTTAAACTTTGGTTGACATGAATACACACATACTTGATGAGTACAGAAAAGCATGCAAATCATACATGTATAACTTTAGGAACTTTGTTAAAAAAGGAATCATGGAACCACCTTGCAGATTAAAAAATAAGAACATCACTTTGTAGTGGGTAGCTGTTCCAGCTTTGACATGGAGGTTACTACCCACATTGAGGCTTCGGGTAACTGTCATGCCTATGAAGGGCGCCAAAACAGGAGCCCTTAAGACCTGAGATACGGTTGTGCCAGCTCTCTTGATTCCTGGATCCTGGACACTGGAGGTAGACTGAGCAGAGTTCTCCAGAAAGCACCTGTGGACTGCACTTCACCTCTCCCGGACCCTGTAGCCTATCCCTTTAATTGTAAGGTACCCCACAAAATAAACCTCCCTTTTAACTACATGGAATTGCCTTAATACAACCAATAATCTATTTCTCAGAGCTTTGTTCCTTCATGTTTCCCTTCCCAGGTAATTTCCTCCCAAGGTGACCACTGTTCTACTTCTTGCTGCGTACGTAGACTTACATTTACCCATTTGTACCTGACTTCGTTCACACATGTTTTTGAAACATAGATCCTGCTACATGGAGGTGTCTAGTTCTCATTGTCATTTTATGTAAGTACATTTGATAAATATCTCATACTTTCTTCATTGTATTGCTGATGGGCATTTGAGATGCTTCTAGTTTGGGCTTATGACAAAGGGTGCAATTGTGATCTTGCATAAGTATCCGTGCTTAGTGGATATCCCTGAGAGGCCTGCTCTTCCACACCCCCAACAAGGGAAACAGAGGAGGAGTTGATCTAGGGGAAAGGAGAGGTAGGGGGAGGGACTGGGAGACATAGAGGGAGGTGAAACTACATTCTGAATGTAATGTATAAGGGAAGAATAAAAGCTAAGGGGGGGGAGGAATGAGCAGGCTGAGCAAGCCATGTAGAGCAAGCCAGTAAGCAAAACTCTGCATTAGTTCCTGCCTCACGTTACCCGCCTTGCTTGAATTCCTATCCTGAATTCCCTTAGCAATGAACTGTTCCCTGGAAGTGTAAGCTGAAATAAACCCTTCCCCTCCCCCCCCCCCAAGCTGCTTTTGTCATGGTATATTTAGTTACAGTAATAGAAACCCTAAGACAATTGGTGAACATCATTTAAGGTTAGACCTACTGAGTATGATGGGTAGGGGTTATGGCACACCAATTTCCACATCTCTTAGCAACAATGAGCATTCCCACTACTTCCTCTCATTGTGGTGACCAGACAGCTTCCATTTACTCACTTTTGTGAGTATGCAGTGCTTGGGATTGTAACTTTGATTTATATGTTCCCAATAAGAAATAAAGCTGAGTATAGTTCCATATTTATTCACTAGCTCATGGAAAGATGACTATCACAGTAATTTGAGCATTATTGAATTTAGTTTTCAATTTAAGGAGATACCTCTATATATGAGTCATAAATCCTTGAAAAATACTTATTACAAATAGTTTCTAAGTGACTGGCTTTTACACTACCCTTGAGCCCTTAAATAGTTCTTGGCTTTAGATATATTTATTTACCAATAAATAGGTAATTTTATTTCCTTAATGATTCATGGATTTTATGTTTTCTTTGAGAAATCTTTGCCTACCTGAAGTGACATGATGAACTCTGCTTTAACCATGCAAACTTATTCTATAATCCAAATTTACTTTGCATGGTGTTAATGGAAAATTAGAATCATGATCTTTCATTTAGATATTCTACTGACCCAGTACTGTGTTTGTAAAGAAAAAAAGTTAAAAGATACTTACCATAGGCTTTCTGTGTTCTAAAGATTGCAAGCATACACTTTTTCCATATTTATGGAATTTATATCTTGTTTTCTTTTACAAATCATTTGTGTATAGATTGATTGATTGTTGACTGATTGATTGATTGATTTGGGTTAAGTGTTTTCTATGAGACAGACAAATTTGAGATTTCTTTTTGTAACATTCATTTTTATTTACATGTATGTGTGTGCCTCCCACATGTGAGCAGGTGCCCACCAAGGCCAAAAGAAGCTATCAGATCCATCTGGAACTGGAGTTACAGGCAATTGTGAGGCATTCAACTTAGGTGGTGGGAAATAAGAGGAACAAACTCCAAAAAAAAATCAATGTCTTTGGACTTTTATATTTTATTTTATTATTCAAATGTAAATCTGAAGATTTTTAAGTTCAGATTATTGGCAATCAGTTTATCTCATGTGAATATAGCATGCAATACCAATGATAAAATATGGAGTAAAAACATCTTACTAAATCACACTTGTTTTGCACTGTGGCCAGTTCCATAACTTTTCTTAGTATTAGATTCTCCCTTTGAAGAATTTTTGTGAAACAAACATACCCCTCTGCATGGAGGAAGGAAGCTGTTAAACTCAAGGGATGTTTATGAGGCTCAGAAAGCTCAGAGTGTTACAAGACTCAAAAAGACCTTCTCCAAGGTTATATACCTAGTCAAACATCAGTCGAGGAAAGTGTCTATTGGATACACATGGCAGTTGATCAAGGAGCTCCATCCATGTGGTTTCATGCTAAATAGACTTTTTAGTCATGCAGCTACACATATCACCCATATTCCTGGAGGTAACCTCCCATCTACACTACTGTAAATAAATCCAGTATTTTCATTGGTTTACCAATCTAAACACGGACAGGACCATTTCTAGAGTATCTCTGCCATGCCTTTATTGGGGTGAAAAGATGTTTGTTCACTTCTCCCAAGGAAAAGTCACCTCAATAGCTGAATCAAATGTATGTGGAGGACTTAGTAGAGATAATTTTATTACAGCGGGTAACCTTACTGCCAATCATGCAAGGAAAAGTCACACACTCTCCAGGTTTGAAATGGTCAGAGAAGCTTTTGAGGAGATTTATGTTCAAAGGAGCCTTTGAAGAACGAGCAGTGTACATATTGGGAGGAAAGGCAAGAAAGCTTTTTTTTTTGGCACTTTTCAAAGACTTTCTTCAAATGCTTCTACTTTCATTCCCTGCTTTTACTTTCTCCCTACCTTTAACCATACTGGGTGTGAACAACTGCTGCATATAATCATCCAAATAAATAATGAAGCTTATGTTTTTTCCCCTAATAAGTCAACACAATCTCCAATACAGATGATTTTGTATCAATAAAGATGAAAGCAAAGTTTCTGGGAAAAATGAGGGAGATACAATGATTGTCTTACTATCTGATTTATATGAGCAATTATCATACATATAAAAAAATCAAAGTAACGAAGTAACTCCACAATTTACAGAACTTACATTTTTCCTATTCAGATGAGGTGTATTGGGCTATCTAACTAAATGCCACACACCACCAGGCATTATTTCTTTTTTTATTATTTAATTTTTTTAATTCTTTTTTACTAGGAAATTTTTTTTTTTTTTGGGGGGTGAATACTGGAAGGTCAGAGAGACAGAACAAGCCACAGCTATCTCACCTCACCAGTTCCTCAGCTGGTCCTCTTTCTTCAGACTGGAAGCCTCTGAGTCCTCATCCAGAATGAATCCCAGCTGAACTGTGCTGCTTCAAAGCCTGAAAGCTTAACCAGCCGAATACTTAACCAGCCACATGCTTAACCAGGCAAATGTTTCTAGTTTCTGGTTCTCATGCCTTATATATCTTTCTGCTTTCTACCATCACTCTCTGGGATTAAAGGCTGGCTTTCTGGGATTAAAGGCATGTGTCACCATGCTTGGCTGTTTGCAATGTGGCCTTGAACTCACAGAGATCCAGAGGGATTTCTATCTCTGGAATGCTAGGATTAAAGGTGTGAGTGCCACCATTTTCTAACTTTTGTATCTAGTGGCTGTCTGTTCTCTGACCCCAGATAAATTTATTAGGGTACACAATATTTTGGGGAACACAATACCACCACATTTCCTCTCTTTTCGTCTAAAATTAAAGAAAGCTTATAACTAATACAAGAAAAACTATCCAATAAGTATATACAATATATACAGCCAAAAATTACATTAATGATGTCTAGTCCATTAACATTTGACAGATTCAGATAAAAACTCCATTATATATATTAACAACGTCCAGTCCAGTAACATCTGATAAACTCAGACCAAAAAATTTTCATTACTTATTTAAAACAAGTGGTTCCTTTTTAAAAGTAGATTCCATAATCTCTCTTTTTATCTTATTATATCCATATTCTCTCTTTTTTCTTTTCATGATACATTCAGTAGTCTACCTTTTGTCGTTTTTTATATCTCCCCTTTTTCTTCAGTGTAGATTCAATGATCTACCTATTTATCCTATTATTTCTTTATCTTTTTTTTCAGAGTAGATTCAATGATCTATCTCATATCTTATTCTCTTTTTCTTTTTTTCTTTCTAGGGGTGAAGATATCTTTAGGGAATCTTGAAAAGAATATTTTTGAGTTAATTGTCAAGTCCCGTATCATTTGTCCAGTCTCTGCATAAAAGGAAAGTTCAGGGCTTGTTTCAAAGCCTTGTTCAAGTAGTCTGTCAGGCTGGATCATCTCAGCTAGCCATCTCAAAATTGTCCTAAGCAGTTTGTAGTCCAAAGCAGATCTTTCCGTGGTGTTAATCAGCTTAATGGCTTTACCATAGTCCTTTTGAAGATTTCAAAGTTGCTGTTAGGTGTGGTCATGGTTCCATGCAGCCTTTATTTATTTTTATTTTTATTTTTTTTATTTTTTTGTGCCTCCTCTGGTTTGGAGCAATCACAGTCTGATAAGTGTCTGTCTCTTGGAACCATGAACATTCTTCCCTAGAACAGAAAATCTTCACAGCAATTTCTCCCCACCATTTGTCTTGCCAAACTTTTCTAAACTGACCTTTGTCTATGCTTTCTTGTAACATGATGGTCCTGGCAATTCTTCTCTGAACCAGCAGCAGTAAACCCTTCGTCCCAGGTAAGAGCATCACTGCAGTCACCAACACGATGAGAAGGAGCTGGCAACGTGGAGCAATAGCCACTGCTTCCATGGTCCCACCACTGTTTGTGGCTCAGTCCAGGCCAAAGCTTCTCCCAAGCCTCCTAGGCCGGCCTCAAACTCGGGATCCTACTGCCTCTGCCTCCTTCAGCAAATCCTACCGGCGTGCGCCACCACAACCGGCTGAGTGTAGCTTGGGCCTGAGCTGGGGCTCACAAGGCCACAGGCAAACAGCTTTTTCATGAATTCAAAACATGAACGTTGGGCGCCAGATGTAGCAGGAATCTTAAAAGTTCTTATTAATAAAATCAAACCCGAGGCGAGTTATTGGGGTCCATGCTGGTAGATCAGAGAGACAGAACAAGCCACAGCTATCTCACCTTGCCAGTTCCTCAGCTGGTCCTGTTTCCTCAGACTGGAAGCTTCTGTGTCCTCATCCCAATGACTCTCAGCTGAACTCTAGGAAATTTTTTTATTCATTTTACATACCAATCAGAGAGGCCCCTCTTCCCTCCTCCAGTCCCTCCAGCCTCCCCCCACCAACCCACCACCTATTCCCTCCTACAAGAAGGTAAGGCCTCCCATGGAGAGTCAGCAGAGCCTGGTACATTTAATAGACACAAGTCCAAGGCCCTCCCCCTGCCTCAAGGCTGTTCAAGGTGTCCCATCACAGATAGTGGGCTCCAAGAAGCCTGTTCATGCATGAGGGATGGGATGGATTCTGATCCTACTGCCAAAGGGCCTCTTAAGCAGATCAAGCTACACAATTGTCTCACTATACAGAGGGCCTTGTCCAGTCCCATGCAGGCTCCGTAGCTGTTGATCTAAATTTCATTAGTTCCTACTAGTTTGGTTTGATTGTCTCTCCCATCATGATCTTGATGCCTCTTGCTCATAGAATCCCTCTTCTCTCTCTTCAACTGGACTCCTGGAGCTCAGCCTGGTGTTTCTCTGTGGATCTCTGCATCTGCTTCCATCAGTTAATGAAGAAAGGCTCTATGATGACAGTTAGGGTATTCACAGATCTGATTACTGGGGAAAGCCAGTTCAGGCACCCTCTCCACTATTACTAGTAGTCTAAGCTGGGGTCATCTTTGTGGATTCCTGGGAACTTCCCTAGCACTTGCTTTCTTGCTACCCACATGATATCTCCCTCTATCATGGTATCTCTTTCATTGCTCTCCCACTCCATCCCTGTTCCAGGTCAAACATCCCATTTCCTTATGTTCTCATCGCCCCCACAGTAGAAAAAAAAATGACATCATGAAATTTGCAGGTAAATGGATGAAACTAGAAAATATCATCATGAGTGAGGTAACCCAGACTCAGAAGGATAAACATGGTATGTACTCACTTATACATGGATACTAGATGTAAAGCAAAGGATAATCAGAGTACAAGCCACAGCTCCAGAGAAGCTAACTAACAAGGAGGACCCAAGAGGGACACATGGATCACCCTGGGAAGGGGAAATAGATGAGATCTTCATGAGTAAACTAGGGATGAGGGGTAGCCAATGGAGGATACAGGCATTATTTCTTTAATGGCTCAAAAATAGTCTTATTGTAAGAGCCCAGGCCATTTTCAAAACAGTTATTACTGTCCATAGGGACTTGTAGAAATCCTCTAATCTTGTTCTCTTTTTCCTCATCTTAGAGTTTGAATAATAATATTTAGGTATGAATAAATTAAATAATTCTCATAGTCTCTGTGTGACTTCACTGGCACAACAAAGATCCTAGTAAATGTCCACGCCATTAAAAGAGAAAGAGAATACACACCAGGGGATGTGTTTTAAGTAGTTCCGGAAACCTAGGGCGGGGGATGTAAACCTTCTTTCTCCTTCCCAATAAGGGTATTGACTTTGTGTTATTAAATTTGGTTTTACATACCTGAGCGTCCCCTGGTTAAATATTTCTGTAAAGGGAACATGAACACTGTCTCTTTGACTTGCTGATGGTAACATAAAAGTGACTGTGGCAGAACAATGCTGGTTCTCTTGTGTCTGTCAAGATCTTACACTGTCAGAACATCCAAGCCATGTCTACCAGGCACAGTGGGACACACAAGTCCTTCTAGGATATACTGGATCTGTTTCTACTGTCAGACAGCATCTGTGTCATTTATATAAGGAATTCATTCTTTGACTAATTAGCTTATGATCACAGTCTTTCTCACAGATGATCTTTGTGCCAGTCTTCACTTGGGATCTCTACCTCACCCTCTGAAGTGTACACAAGCCCTGTCATGCAACGAAAGAGCTTAATGGGGTGTCCTTCTAGGAATGGATCACTAAGCTCCATGATGAAGGTTAGGATGTTGACCAGAAATTTTTAAATGTGTAGATGATGTCAACATCAGTTTCTGTGGGCAGTCAATAAATCAGAAGTAGTCAGGATGTTGTATGCTCCTCTTAAAGGAGACACTAGCATGAAAGAATAAGAGGTTCATTCAGTCTTGACACATTTGGCCTTTCATTTCCCCCATTATGTTAGGGTAAAGCCATTTGTTGTGACTTTTTAGATATTATATGACAGATACTTTTATTATATGTATTTATAATAAAAATTAAGCAACATAAATTAAATTGTAGCTCTTAAATATGTAACATTCTAAGAATAGTTGATTTGTGATTCAGTGAGATTCTGTGCTGTCAGTGTTTTCAAAATAAAAGTGGTTCATTTAACAGTTAACAGATGCATGAGTCCATCTGGAAGACCTGCATATAATATCTACAGGCCTCAGAGAGGAATGAAATCACATTAAAGGCACCCCTTGCATTGAAGTTCCTCTACATTATTAGCTCTGTGGAACTGGGCAAAGACTGGACTTGTTTGTCTCTTTACTATCACATGTAAGATGGAGAAATAGGAGGATATTTCTAAACATGTATAGCAATTATTATTTTACCTTATGAGCATTCTTAAAATGTCTTCGTGGAAAAAAAAACTGAGACGGCAAGTAAAAATCACTCAGAAACTATTACCTGGTTCCTATGCTTATCTTCTTTTCTAATTTTATCTATATAATAGCTTCAAACTATTTCTACACTTCAGATTTCAAAATTTTATGTGTGTGTTCCTTAATTATACTCTAACTCACTCATTCCCAACCATTTATAAACAGCAGCTATCATTCGGATCAGTGAAACAGAATGATCATAGCACATGGAGCATGTCTTTAATGAACATCTGCCTCCTCTGGTAAGATCCTCAATCTTGTGGAAAGTAGAATCATGACCCCTTCTACCTAGTCTGTTTGAATCAGTTATGGATTATTTGATGGCCCAAAATTATTGACTAAAGCCGAGAGTGGAAGAGGTGGCTCTCTCCAGGGAGGAGAATGGTTTGTGCTGTGACAACAGCCTTGAAAACATACATACAAACATTACATAGACTCAACAGGTTATATTTAGGAATAGATAGATAGGTTGGTAGGTAGGTAGGTAGGTAGATAGATAGATAGATAGATAGACAGATAGAAAGAAATGCATATATGTGTGCAATAACAATTGATGAAAAAAGAAGCCATGAACTTGAAGGAGAATGTGGAAGGAAACATAGGAGGGTTTGGAGGAATGAAAGGGAAGGGAGAAATGTGGTTAAAATACAATCTCAAAGACCAGAGAGACTTCATTCTGCAACTGATCAGAGCAGAAGCAGAGTCCCACAGCCAAACATTAGGTAGGGTCTGGAAGTTTTGCAGGGGGGAGGGGTGGATTGGAGGAAGCAGGGGGGGCAGGGACACCACAAGAACATGGCCCACAAAATCAATGGTCCAAGATTCATGGGGGCTCGCAGAGATCAAGGAGCCTGTAGTGCATATATGTTATGGCTGAGAAGTCTGATGTTCTTGCGGGATTCCCAACAGTGGGAGCAGGGCTCTCTCTGACTCTTTTGACTGCTTGTGGGACACTTTTCCTCCAACTGGGTGGTTTCATTCGGCCATCATGTGATAGTATGTGCCTGGTCTTATTGTAGCATATTATGCCATGCCCCTGGTAGGTCTACTCTTTTCTGAGGGAAGATGGGGGGGGGACTTGGAAGAGGAGTGGTGGCAGGGAGAGACTTGGGGGAGACAAAGGAGGAGAAACTGTGACCGGGATGTAATATATGAGAGAATAAAAAAGAAAATGCAATCTCAAAAATAAACAAAATTAACACAATAATTTTAGTTAGGTGTTTATGTGGGAGAAGGATATGTGCATACGTGAATGCAATACCCATTGAGTCCAAATGAAAGCATCCACTGGAGCTGGTATTACAGGTAGTTGGATGCTGGGAACTGAACTCAGACCCTCTGGAAGAGTACAAAGTTCTCTTAACTGCAGAACCATCTCTCAAATCTCTCCCCAAATTCTTTTTTATCATGTAACATTTCTACTACTAACATCTACTAAAATATCATATTTCTAAAACAAAACAATGTATTTGTTATACATATGCATATATATAATACTTAGGTACATTCATAGTAAATTCCACTATGGAAAGAAAGGTGGGAATCTATTTATTTAGTATCTTGTTTATAACTCTCCAACAGCAACAGTACTATCCATATCTATAAGCAGACATGATCTATGAACAAGCATATGCATAACAATTATAACAAATATAGTGGTAACACCTATATTTGCCTAGCATTTTATATTCTTCAGAAATCATTCTTTATTTGACCAATTTAACATCTTCTCTCTTAATCACACAATACTTTCTAAAAATACATTATGTAAAAGAACAAAATAGCACAAATGAGTTTCCCAAAGTCACCAAAAGAAAGAATGGAGGAATGTACAAAAAAGTCTCCTAACTCCTAGTCCAGTGATTTTTCTATTGCAATCTCATTGCCATCTCAGAATAGTTGTTCAATTTGTCACCTTCACATGGGTGTTGAGGAACACTTAGGCAGAAGATTGGGATTTATAAATGAGAAAGATCTAGAAAGTGATTTACTATCCTCTTACAAAGGATAAGAAAGCCATTTCTACCAAATCACCATCCCTAATTCTGAAGACAATACTAGTCAACAGCTCCCAGGGGTATTGTGCATCAGCTATAACCTTTATACACATATGAGCTGCTGAGATACGCAACTTCATATTCATAGCAGTCAGGTTCGGGGTTATGTCTGTCTCAGTGAACTTTGTAACATGCTTAAAGAGACATAATCCCTCTATATGTGTTTATGAATCCATATATATTAGATGGGTGGGTGTATATACATACATATATATACATACACCCACCCATCTATACAACTATGTGCCATTGTGAATAAGCAGCCTCTAGTTCAGAAAGAGAGTTTGCATACCAAACATCCTTCATCTTCAGTGAGAGAAAGAGTTCTTTGGGAGAGAATTGAGTGATTCAATTCTGGAAATTAGAAGCTATCACCTTTGATCCCAGAGATTCCTCTGTCAATTAATCTTTTGTTTGTTTGTTTGTTTGTTTTCAGATATCAGAGCTAACTGAATAACCTATTTTTTAACATCTATGACTTTCTGCTTGAACCCAGTACTATAAATGAAGTATTTTGGGTAAGGTTGAAATGATCATGTCAGGCTGGACAGATGGCTCAAAGGTTAAGAAAGAAAACCAGAGTTTGATTCCCAGAATTCACAAGTATCTGTAACCCTAAATCCAGAAGATCTGACATGGCACCAGACATATAAATGGTACACAGACATATATGCAGACAAAAAAAACTATACATAAAAATGTTTAAATAACATGTTTCTTTGTCCCAGAAGATGAACAAGAGCTTTCCTCAATTCCACTAACCTCTGCTTCTTTACCTACCCACTATCTCATGGGCATGGGCAAACCAGCCCAAGAAGGTAGGAACTTCCCACTAACGCTGAGGTCATTCCTTTCTCCAAAACTTCAGCATCACAGAGAGAATGGTACCTTATTGACCTAGTACATAGAGAATCAAAGGGGAGAGAAAAGTGGGTGGGTTTAGAAAAAGGTGTTTCCACCTATCAAAATCGTGCTAGATTCAAAATGTACCCTGCACACATCCCAAGTTGCTCATTTTCTACTGCTGCATCATGTGTGTGCCTTCTAAAGGACCGCAATTTCCACATGGTTTTTCCAAGATCTCTCAGATTTTAATTGTCAATTCATGTGATGGACCTAGAATTAAGTGTGGGGACAAGCCTCTGTGCATAAGAATAACAACTGTGTTGGCCAACTGGCAGCTCTCTTGGTTTTCATACTCCTGCAATTGAAATTACTTCCAGGTCATTAGGCCCAATTTCAGTAGATATTTTTGGTCACTAAAAAAAGAAGTATAATGACATTCAGTGATTCCAAGATTGTGGCAGTAAAAGTGGGGAGATGTTGACAACAAAAGAAAACACTGAGGGGCTTTGATTTGAAGCTCAATGTTACAAGAAAAAAAAAATGTTAAAAACAATATGTTTATATATCATGCAAAAAAAAAAATGGACCAAGAACAGACAATGACTCAGATAGTGAATGCTGGATAATAAGTGTGTGTGTGTGTGTGTGTGTGTGTGTGTGTGTGTGTGTGTGTGCGCGCGCGCGCGCGCACGCGTATGTGTGTGTGTGCGCGCGTGCGTGCAGGTGCTTGTGTATGATACAAGTGGAAGGTAGAGGAAAACACTAGGTGTCATTCCTTGGGCACTGTCTACCTATTTGTTTTTTGACACAAAAACTTTACCAAGTAGGCTAGGCTGTCTGGTCAGTGAGACCCAGAGAAAAGGGTTTTCAAGGGAGGCAGGGGATGCATTATATAAGTACACACACACACACACACACACACACACACACACACACACACACACACACGGACTTAGACTAAGAATTTAATGAAAGCTTATGGTGTAGCTAGCACTATTATAAGCCCTAGGGACTTACCAATAGGGAAAGACATGGGAAATGTCCTTGGCCTCATGAAATTCTCTGTCTAGCTGTTATATTGCTGTCAATTTGTTATTAGATTGTGAGCAATTTGAAAATACAGGAGCTAAGGAGACATGGCATCAGGAGAATAATTGGTTTGTAGGAGCCGAGGAGGGGTACACTATATTATACAGGGTCACATGGTTAGTGAAGAATGGCTGAAAATCCTTTGTCTCTATCCTGACAGAGGGAGGCTAATGAAGCTGGGTTGGTCTTGGTAGCTTCACGTGACTGTAGGACTGTGAGAGAGTGATGGTCTGGGATGTTGGAATCGCTACATCTTCTGCTCAGATCCCTTGAATACTCACCTTGTGAATGACAGCAACATGCTAGACTGGGTGCATCACACAAGGACATCAGCCCCTCAGTGGCCCCTTCTGACATGCACATGCTTTTCTGCTCCCCTCTCCTGGGGTACAAACCTTATGACTTGCTTCTAACAAGGGAAGTGTCACTTGTGTTTAGGGAGACCTCTCTTACAAAACGTCTGTCCTCTGTATTGCTTGATCTCTTTTGCATTCGGATCCCTCACTATGAGAAATTCAAGATTCTGTACTGTGGGCAAACAGAAGGGGAGTACCATGTGATGGAATTAATATCTGTGGCCAACAGCAACATTAGTCAACTTGAAAGGGAGTGTCCCCCAGCCAAACCTTGAAATAACTGCATCTTGTGGGTAGGAGGGGCGAACCTTAATTGCAGCCTTGGGAGAAACCCTAAGCCATAAGATGTATCTCTAAGACATGAATTCTTCATCCCCAGAAACTGTCACATAATAATTTTGGCTATTTTAAGCCATTAATTGTGAAGTAGTTTGTCATTCAGTAACTGATGATTACTATACTGAAGAAAAATTGTAATTGGGGTCAGCCATGAGATCATCTATAACAAACTGCCAAGCATGCGAATGAAACCTCTGAATTGCACCTGATATCTCTCAGATCTGAAGCATTCTCCAAAGCCAAGGCACAAAGACTTGGTCCCTGTGTAGTACTATTAGGAGGTGGTTAAACAATTAAGAGGCTGGGCCTGGAAGAAAGCGCTAGGTCACTGAGGGTATTCACTAAAGATGACTATGAGATGCCAACCTCTTTTCCTTCTCCTCTCCCTATCTGCTTCCCACATGCTTTGAAGAGAAAATACCTTCATGACATGCTCTGCTGCCATTATGCCACCACCAAGTCACAAGGCCAATGACCATGGGCTAGAACTTCCAAAACCATGAGTCAAAATATACCACTGTTTCACTGTACAAATTTCTTTTCCCAACTGCTTGTTACAGTAGCTATTATAGAGCCCATCTACCAACAGGGCATAAACAGCACTAGACTATGCAGCTAGTCGAGACCTTGAATTTCTGACTCACAAAGTTAGGATCTAAACTAAACAGGCTGTTATTTTAAGCTATCCTGTTGGAGAGTAGTTTCCTATGCAAGCAGGTAAGTAGAACAGATGGTCAGGAACATCTCTTTGAGGAAGTAGCAACTGAGCAAACACTTAGCAGAAGCCAGAGGAGGAGCCATTCCCAGATTAGGAATTAAGAATAAAGCAGACAGGCTGAAAGCATGTCAGGCAAGGCCCACCAAATGATCCTCTGGTGACATTGTATAAGTAAGCATACAACGGGAGGAGATGAACTCAAGTGCTGTTCATTGGTGAAGAACATTACAGGGACCAGTGTTTACTCTGAGTCACTTGCAGAAATTTGAGAGATGACTACCGGTTTCGAGGGGCATGCTCTGTTCTTAAATCTCTTCCCCCGGCTCCCCTTATCCAGATAGTTATTTACAAATGGTGAGTGTCACATGCCCATAACAAACACTAGCCAACAACTAGTCATTTTGAAAGGTCCCCTAAGAGAATGCCTTCTGCACTCTGCGTGGTGGGTGCAGCCCATACCTTCACCTCTTCCTAATCCTCTTCTTTGCCTGACTGTATTTGCAGTTCAGCACTGAGGCTTTCATTTTCAGAGTGTTTACATTAACTTGAAGTTGTTAACCTAGTTGTGTTGCAGAATGTTTCTGACAGTGCCAGAGGCTATAAATAAATAACAGTTATTTCAGGTCTGCCTGGAAAACAAGAGCCTGGATTCTGCAGACCCCAGAGACTATGACTGCTGTGGCACTGAGTGTCTCAAATGGCCACAACAGGGATGCTGGAGGAATACTAAGCCTGTGGCTCACAGGATGCAGCTGTGTCTGCCACCACATGCATCTTCTGGTTGCCATAGGGACCAGTAACTACACTTCTCTGTCACATCCTCTTCAAACCCGCTACAGCAAACTTGGACCCAATTATTCCATGTTACCAACCAGATATATCTCCTGGAACTCTATCAGACACCAAACAACCAAAATGAAAACATTTAAGGATATTTTGGTTTAATTTAAACTGTCATCTAAACTATGGCAATGTCTCCTAAATTTCTTAAGTAAGATCTATCTTTGACATCTCAATTATCAAAACCCAACTCTGCCATCTCAGGCTAGATGATTTGTCTCTCTCTATCTCAGTTTCTCTGATTATAAATTGAAATGACCTATGCCATAGACTTAATGAGACTGTAATTGTGATGACACCTGTATTTACAGAAGTATCTGACATAGAATAGCAGTCACTAAAGATCATCATCGTTTAAAAATATTGCTTATTATTCTCCTTATCACATAATAGTTGTTACACGCTTAAATGGGTTTCACCAGGAAGAATTTCCTAACACTTTAATAAATCCTAAAGCACTTAGAAATGAATATATAATGCATTATCCATTAAAGAACTTCACATATTAGACACAGGCATACTTGAGAAAGACAGTTGCTTATTGAACCAGCCATACCTCAGGAGAATGTAGCTGTCATAGAGTTTGGAAAATTCTAGACCAGAAATTTATATTCCATCTTTTTATTATTTATATTGCTAGGATTAGAAAATGAAAAATGCTGATAACAATTATGATATATTGCCCTGGGAAGAGTCTCATATGTCAAAAAAAATTAGTTAAAAATTGAATAGTACAATTGGAGTAATAAGGCAAAAGAAGGAAATTAAATAGATAAAAATGGGAAGGAAGACTGGACGGTGGTGGCACACATGCCTTTAATCCCAGCACTCACAAAGGCAGAGGCAGGCAGATTTCTGAGTTCGAAGTCAGTCTGGTTTACAGAGTGAGTTCCATGACAGTCAGGGCTACACAAAGAAATCCTGTCTCAAACTCCTCCCCACAAAAAGAAGAAGAAATAAACATGAAAAAAGAAGTCAAACTCTCCTTATGATACTATACGTTAGATTCCGGACCAAGGAGTTTGCTGTGAGACTGTGCCTCCAAGTAATGGAAGAAGATCCACCCATAAATTCTCACCCATCTCACTGCCTACAACTGAGCTGAAGAAGGACAACAATAGACTGCCAAAGTGGTTGGGGGCAAGTCCAGGAGGCCTCAGTCCTACACATAGAAGCACCAACAACTAAGGCATGCTGAAAACAGAACAGGAGAAATTGTCTTCCCCAGGGAAGCACACACCAATTGGTTATTCAATAGTAAAAGATCAGCTTTAAAAACATGTATACAAGTAATATTATATAGAATGAGAAGGCTGCATTTAGGAATATATATATATATATATATATACAAATGTACATATATATGCTTGTAACAATAATTAATTTAGAAAGAAGGCATGAATATGAAAAAGAGCAAGGCAGATATGTGGGCTGGTTTGGAGGAATGAAAGGAAAAATGGCATAACTGTATTGTAATCTTGAACACAATAGTTAAAAATAAAATGTAATGTGAATACTACATTTTAAATAATATTAATTCAAGGATTTCATACAACGTATTTTGTATATTCAATCCTTATCTAACATCACCCAGACCCACCCCTACTTCTCTACCCACCCAACTCTATTGCCCTAGATTTTTTTCCCCTCCAGGCCCATTTGTAGTGGACAATTACTCTTGGGTGTGGGGCCTACCCTAGATGACTGTTGATATACCAGAGGACACACAATTAGAGAAATCTGACTCTGCCTTTTTAGCAGCTATTAAATACCAGTTACTCCTCAGCTCAGGATGATGCTTCATACCACCCTACCCGACCCCTAAGCTCTAATTTTGTGCAGATTGAGCGTGTGTGTGTGTGTGTGTGTGTGTGTGTGTGTGTGTGTTGTGCATGCTGTGTAAATCTCTTGAGTTCATGTGTGCATCTGCTCTGCTGTGTTTAGAAAATAGCTCCTTGTAGTCATCCACCACCTCTGGCTCTCACAATCTTTGTTTCCTCTTCTGTAAAAGTCCCTGAGCTTTGAGAACTGGGGTGTAATATAGATGCTCCATTTAGGGCTGACCATTCCAAAGTCTCTTACCTATACATATTGACCTGTGGTTCTGCTTCTTCCTCCAGATCCTTGGCTGCATTGATCCATGAGGGTGAAGGGAACAGGGTTCAAGACAAGGAACAGGAAACAGGGAACAGGGTTCAAGACAGCTGTGGGTACGAATGGAGACAGCCTTCTGGGAGACAGACTTCAATGAATCAGCTCAACCTTATTCTAGAGTATAAGGAATATATATAGGACTGGTGAGCTGGGGAACAAAGCCTAATTTGCATTAAGTGGCACATTCCTATCATATAGCTGGATTAGTGGAAGCACAGCCCTATGGAAATGGCTAGACCACTTGCCTAGTGTCATATGTGTCACCAGGGGAAGATCATTTGCAGGGAACTGTGTCAAAGGTCATCCTTGAGATAAGTCAGGCATCCTGGGCCTAGAGGCATCCTACAGATAAGGCTGGGTAGGGTGCTGGAAGTGTTGTTGGGGAGGGAGGGAGTCCTCCATTGTTGCCAAGCTTAGAAAAGACTGCCAGGCAGCCGGGTGGTGGTGGCGCACGCCTTTAATCCCAGCACTCAGGAGGCAGAGGCAGGCGAATCTCTGTGAGTTCGAGGCCAGCCTGGTCTCCAAAGTGAGTTCCAGGAAAGTCGCAAAGCTACACAGAGAAACTCTGTCTCGAAAAACCAAAAAAAAAAGAAAGAAAGAAAAGGCTGCCAGGCTATGGTAGACTCCAACCTCTGACCAGCCAGCATTGACCAACTCTGGATTCCTTTGTTATTGTCATCTACTGCAAGATAAAACCTCTCTGATAAGTGCTGAGAGATGTGTTAAACTATAGGTATCTCAATAAGTCATTGGGTCATTTTAATAATATGTGGTACCCACACTCAGAGTGACTTTTCCCACATCAATGCATATAACCAGGACAGTTCTTCAATTGAGGTCCCCTACTAGGTGATTCTAATCTGTAGCAAGTCTACATTAAAAACTAACCTTCACAGTTGGTTTAGGAAAATAGCAGCAATAGGTTCTTCTGTAGAGTCTGAGAATTCTCCAGCCAATGTCTGGCTAGTTTCATTGCACCAAGCATAGGGTCTGTACTATTGAGTGGGCCGTAAGTCCAATTAGATAGTTATTGGTTACCACCAACACCACTATTTCCCCATTTGGAGATATACTGCTAGGCTGGCCACTGTAGTGATTCATGGTCTTTACAGCTCGGTAGAATTATGCATGACTTTTCTCCCTTGGCAGCTTACATGACACCTTTAGGTATCTTGCATCTGATCATTGGATAATGAAAATGGGGTATATACACATATACACAACATAATTTTATTAAGTTAAAAAGAAAGAAATCATGAAATTGCAGATAAATGAGTGGAACGGAATCAAATCTTTTTCTCACTAGAGTAACCTAGCCACACACTGATGAAGTACATATCTTTGCTGACTGGTCTGATATTCTGTAGTGTAGGTTTGTACCTGAGGTGGGACCAGGGATGCTTCCCACAGATCTTTAGTCTGAGAAATGCTTGATAAGATGGGTTA
This sequence comes from Peromyscus leucopus, assembly GCF_004664715.2. Classification (NCBI taxonomy): domain Eukaryota; kingdom Metazoa; phylum Chordata; class Mammalia; order Rodentia; family Cricetidae; genus Peromyscus; species Peromyscus leucopus. The sequence goes on from NC_051086.1 coordinate 14,615,112, forward strand.
ACTATCTTGCATTTCACCTCCCACCACCACTCAGTCAATTAAACACAAAATTTAAAGGATAAAGGAGTTTCTTTTTCCCTACACAAATGTTGGTGTTTAACCTAATGCACTTTCCACGTAACTGTTGCCAGACACTGAGAATAAAGTGTCTCAGAGTGACTAAAGATCATTAAAAATGACTAATTAGCCACGAGTTAGGAAGGTGTTCAGGTGAGAATTAGATTCCTCCATGCCCACAAAGTGTGAGATAGATGAATTAAAAAGAAAGGCAGTGTTTTCTTATATCATCCTTTCTCCAGTGCAGGACTCAATTTCAAAGGTATATTATAAGCTACAAAAAATATTGATATCTCATGGTTACCTGAATATTAATTATTGTTGCCTTTCTAGGAGCTCTATCCAGTGTGTCTGTTCCTTCCTGGGTCAGTGGTTGTGATATATATGAAGAGAGTGGAGTCATTTGTACTTTGGCCATAATTAAATTCCCTTGCTTCCTTCAGCAATTCAAAGCCCACTATTGTATTTCCAGAAAAATGTTTCTAAGCACAAGGTCACAGAGACACTACCAATTTTAGTTTAACCTGCCTCTTCAATTGACTACTTAAACTGACAACTCTAATTGTCTACCAGTGGACACATTAGTGCATTAAAATGTCTGGTTACATTGTTATGAACCAACAGATAATCTGACTTCAATAATCAGGTCTGAATTTAGAGGCTAATTGCATCTCATCCTTTAACCTTTAAAATGAGTTGCCCTTATAATTTAGCAGAGTCCTCTGCACATTTTTCTAAAAGTGAGGGCTCCAAAGGGATGAAAATAAAAAGAACAGATTATTCTATGTGGCTGAAAAGTGACAAAGCAATGACTCCCCCCTCCCGTCTTCAATTTCATAAAGGTTCTGAAATCTATGCACATATTGTGGCCTTGGCGGGTTTATAATTTGTTCATTGCCCATTGCTCTCATTTGCATGAGAAAGGAGAAGAAGGTCAATATGCTCCTTTAAAGCATCCGACCTTGGGGTCCAGAGGCTCTGCTTTAATGGACAGCATCTCTTTGCACAATTCTCTACCCCCGCTCCCGGCCTCACCCTCATGCCTCACTTTCCATCTCACTCTTTCCCTAACACACAACTTAAAAGTGATTATTTGAGTTTGATTTTAGAAAAATCTGAAATGTGATTGCAATTCTACATTTAGAACCCAGATATTTCAAAGTAACACTGTTTTCAAGATTTTTTTGAGTGTCAGGATTACTTTTATAATCAATATATATGTATATATGTATGCATATGTGTGTGTGTGTATATATATATATATATATATATATATATATATGTATGTATACTGGTGTGTGTGTTTATGTGATTATATTTTTGTTACCATATCATTTGCACTTGGATGAGGCTGAAAAGAAATGGAATAAACTATGTACTATAACTGCAGTCTCTCTTCTCAAAAAAAAAAAAAAAGTTGTAACCATATACCCTAGTTTAAGGAAGCAATGAAAATGTGTCCTCAGAGAAAAGTAAAATCATACATAAATATCAGATGTTAGAACTTGTTTAAAATTCTCTATCACGTCTCTACTTTACAAATGAAAACCAACTCACATCTTGGCTTCCTAGACCTAATTCTAGATTCTGTCATTCATTCTGAGCTTTTCCACATAAAATACAACTTTCCATTGGATAATATAGGTAGTGAAAAATAATTTAAAATACAGTTCAAATATGCTGAGTCATGCTTACTTCATAGGAATAGTGATTGAAAGGACAATTTGAATTTATGGTATCATTCCTATTGAAAAAGAAAAATCTCTTTTTTTTCCCCAATCAAAAGTGTTCCATCAAAAGGCTAAGAGTGATGTGAGCGATGTAACTAATGGAAAGATGCCATTTAATAGGTAAAACTTCTCTTAGGCAAAATGAAAATTTCCAGAAACTAGCTATACCAGAAATTAGCTATACCAGTATGTACCATAGAGCTAGAAATCTGTGTCAATACAAAAAAGTTGGATCCAGCCAGGCGGTGGTGGCACACACCTTTACTCCCAGCACTTGGGAGGCAGAGACAGGATCTCTGTGAGTTTGAGGCCAGCCTGGTCTACAGAGTGAGTTCCAGGACAGGCTTCAAAGCTACAGAGAAACCCTGTCTCGAAAAATCAAAAAAAAAAGGGGGAGGGGGTGGATCTCATGTTGTGTGCTTTTTATCACAGCATAGTAAAAATAAAAGTCTAGGAAACTCCTCCATGGGTGATTAAGAAGCTATTGGGATACGAAGACAACATTTAATAATCAGCTATTTAAATTACCAGTAGGTGTAATAATAACCAGTTGGCTTCCAGAAGAAAAGATGCTGTTTTGTGTTTCCTCTCAATGAGCAGATTCTACTGACCTCCTTTGTTTGATATATAGTTACTGGAAACAGCCAGATTTGTGATCTCCAAATTTGCCTTTTCAACTATACTTTGAAGATCATCACCTGAATTCTAAAGATTCCATTTTGAGAAATCTGAGGTGGTATGGATCCTCCACCCAAAAGGCTCAGGGTAGATTTGGTAAATCTGCTCATAACACCACTGAGTTTCTGTAAAATCCTCAGTTGAGAATCATTGGCTAGGGTTTACTTGGAAGCTTAAAATAGTACAGTATTAAGGGGTCAATTCTGGGAATAAAACCTAGGCTCTGGCAGTACTAATAACAACTAGTTGTCATGGAGACCAGAATTGTGATCCAAGGGCCTCACATAAAGAGTAAATTTCATTAAAAATTACTATTATAACATCAATAGGAAATGGACTGACTTCATAAATAGCTGTGATTTTGGGGCAAGCTCACTCAATAGAAGCAGAAATAAAGAAGAAAGAAAATACCCTTGAATCCACCAGATCTCAGAGCCTGAATTTCTCTAAAATCCTTCATGAGTACAATGAGATGCCTGAATGGCAGACTGCGACTTTTACCATTCACTTACCTCCTTTTACTATGGCTCCACTCACTTTGATTAGAATATTTAAATTCTGGGAGTTATTGTGATTTAAAAAAACATATTAAGGAAGTCTTACAGTAACAAAGAAATGGATAAAATTTATTACCAGGACATGGGACATTTCCTGATGATTATTCTATTCTCTTTTCATTTATTAGCATGAAAACTTTTTTCCACCTGAAAATCTTTAAATCACATTCATGACACCTTAGTATTCTTGGACTATCTCTCTCTTCTGTATAAGTTCCAATGATTATAAATCAAAAATATCAAATAGAGTCATCTTCCCAGACAATAATTTCCTGGATAACTAACCCTGTATATCTTAAGATGTCCTAGAATATGTAAGAATTTCTTTCTTCACTATTCAGACCTGCTTCAACAGAAGTGTGAGAAAGTCTTTCATACCACGGGTGATTAAGAAGTCCTTGGAATGTGAAGGGAAGATTTAAAGAATACAATCTGTGCAAAGCTAGAACACTGTCAGAAAACTCACCAATCACTCACATATGCATCCTCTCTTCTGTGTCTATGAGGCCCAGTAACATTGCCAAGAACAAGTTATCAATTGAAAAAATTAGTCTCAAGCATACTTTATATCAAGATCTTTATGGATGCACTAGGCTGATTAACTCATTTCTCTTATTCTTTGGAATGTTTGTCATAGTTTTCACCCTGTCACAAATATAATACTACAATTAAAAGAGAAATTGCACATCACAAATACTGTCAATGAGATCTAAGACTCAAGTTACACTATTGCAACCCAAGAAAATGAGTTCACAGTAAATTATTCTGAATACTTTAATGATATTGTTTCCAAGAATGCAGCAAACACTGGCTGAGTGATTAGGATGCTAGATATCAAGATTGCCAAAGGAGACATGATAAGCACTGGTCCCACTGGACTCCATCATTGACACCATTATGGGCCAATGTCAGTTATGTCTATGAGAGTTACTCTTTATTGGAATACTGACTTTGGAAATCCTGCTGTACAGAGATGAGTCTCTGACAAGTAAAATGTAAACTCTTGCAATGAGGCATTTGTGAAGGAAATGACAACTTGTATCATGATACAAAGGCACATGGATTTTTTGTAAGGTAGAAGGGTGAAGCAAATGTTGGTTACTGTTCAATCAGCATGTACAAGACTCTCCAACTTAAATCTTTAGAAGAAATTTGTCTATTTCTGGGATACAGATATTGATCAGTCATTAAAGTGCTTGTTTCATAAGAATGAGCACCTGGGTTCTATACCACATTAAGACTTGGACTCATCAACACAGGTATTAATCCCAGTACTGAGGAGGCAGGGTCAGGAGGCTCCCTGAGGCTTACCAGCCAAATAGTCTAGACAAATTGGTAAGCTCCAGGATCAGTGTGTAAAGTTCACCAAGAGCTAACCACTCATATTATCATTATTAGAAGCAATTAAAGATAAGAAATGTCTTGGGCATAGTTATCAAAAACTGAACTAACATTAAGAGCTGTTTAATCTTCGTAGCACTCCCAGAGATAGTTCATTATTATTCTCATTACACTTCAGAAAATGACAGCACAGAGAAGTCAAATCATTACAGAAAGTTGCACAGATAACAAACAATAGTGACTGAAACATATTCGATTGTTACATAATTGTCTGACCTGCAAGATCTTCTAGGTCATAGAATAAAATGTGTTCTCCTCTTTGACAGATAAAAAATAATAGCGTATTTTCAACTTCACCTTAGAGGAATCATATCATCTCTAAATCTGTCAAACACTTCTTTATGTCCACAAATACTTCCTAGCTAGTGATTTAAGTATTTCCTTCCTTTAACTTTTTCTGCACTCATTTCATTCAAACCACACACAATACATCCTTGGTCCAGTGTTTCCAGATATAGACAGAAAGTCTATTTTCCCTTTTGAATTCACATAGTTATCCTGTACCCAATCTTTCTCTAATATTTTAAAGTGGCATCATGCCTTTTGATATATAACTGCCAGAATCATATCCACTGTTTCAAAATAATTTATTGAGTTTGTTTACATTACTTTCAGTCATCCCTTCTCTCTAAAAGCTTGGGATATAGTTGAGAAGACAGGCTAACATTCTGGCAATGTTTGGTCAAGAACAAACATGCATGGTTTTAATTCTTCTGTCTACAATGCTCTTCACCAATTCCAAACTAACCAAAAGGATGTTTCCATGGAAACATTAGGACACAACCTCTGTATAGGAAAGTCATTTTTCGTAAAAAGTGATGATTAAAAATTAGTAAATATCAGGGGAAAGTAAATTGTAAAAGAATAATGCATTCAGAGGAGGGACTTTGCTCAATAACATTTCACCATCTATGTACTACTGTGCTACAAAACCATTGCTGGAGATCAAACAAGGTAGGGGAAGTCTGAATGAACAATGTAGAGGTTGCACACAGAGATTTGCAGAGTCTGGAGACACCCTTCAACTATGATTCTCTAAGAACGGGAAAAGAACGAGACTTTGCCTGGCACAGGTGAGCATAATGTATGAAGAATGAAGAGAAACAACAAAGCATATTCAGAATACCCATCATTGGCATTAGATTGAGACTGGGGAGCCAGTTCCAGCCAAAGGGTTTGCTTTCCATGCATCTACATGAAACAGGAGCTCATTGTCATGAATATAACACATTCTTTCATCACATAAAAGTACGTAAGTTTGGCTGAGAACAGCATTCACATTCAAGACATGCTTTTGCTTAACAAAATTGAGATCTTGGCATGCCACTATTGTTTTTCATAGAGCAAACATAATAAACGTAAAACATTTGGCCTTGTGACATCATTAATTTTCTACTTTGTACAAATAATTGCTATAAATTAAATTGACATGCAGGAAAAATGGTTATCTGTTCAATGTTAAATTATATTACATCTTTATTCAGAAAGGCTGAACTCTAAATTAATTTTTCCCATCACCAAATGAAAACCAGTTATTGTTTTCTGAAAATAAACTAAATAGACCTTCATGATAGAAAACTTTCTGAATTATAAGCCTCAGCACTTCCACTTCATTGAAAAAAAATATGAAATTAGTTTAATAACTGCTGGGTTTCTATGAGGCATTTTCAGGAATCCTTAGTTTTGGTTAACCCTAACGTGCTAATTTCAAAAGACAACTTTAAAAACACAAAAAGTTGGAATGCCATTACCCAACATGGGTAGACAATGTTGTCCTTGGGAGACATAATATTAAATGAAAATTGTAGTAACGTACATGGTTACCATCAAGATTTAGGGAGCACTGATGGAAAGCTGAGAAAATTACATATGGGCTGGAGGATGGAGAGGCATGCTATGCAGCAATGTCTTCTGGACACAGCCTGGCTATAAAAATCATGAAATCACAGCAGTCATGGTCACTTACCAAAGGAACCAGAACCCCAGTTTAGATGGGGCAGAAAATCTCCTGGCCCCACGTCTTACTGAAAATCTGTTAGCAGTTGACAGCTCCTGGAGAGAGAAAAAGTCATTCTTTTCTAAGGATGTGGCAGTCATGCTATAGTGGATGGCCCCACACTCCTCTACATATGGGCAGCATGAACGAGACTTAATAGGTTATCCAAAAGAAGTGGGTGGGGGGCACATGTTGAGAAAATATGGATGGGAGTTGGAAAAGATATTATGGGGAAGGAATGTGATATATTTCATTATATACCTGTATAAAATTTTCAAAAATAAATAAGAAAGAAATGTGGGGTTAGCTTGTTACTAAAAGACATGAAAGAAATCCCCAGAAAGAAGAGATGAGAGTTGTTTTACTTAACTTTCTGGGAAAAATACAGATGGTGATGAGGAAAAGAATAGGGGACGATTGGTTTTCATATCTTGTCATGTCTTTGCCACTGGACCACTTGTGTCAGCCTTTTTAAAGAAAGGGTTTCTTCAAAGGAACCATACCTTTGCCAGTTCATACTCATTAGCTAAAGTATACAGTGGGAGCCCGTTTTCAGGTTCCTCGTGGCTTTACCCAGCAGGTCCGCATAGAGGATTATTAGGACCACGGGCCTGAGTGCAGGTGTCTGAGATGGTCTGCACTTGGCTGTGCTGGGGGGGGGGTCTTTTGCTCCACCCCCTTGTCGTCTCTATAAATACCCTGAGGCAGAGACAGTCAGGGCCCATTGGAATAGGTTCCAGGCCCTCTCGAGGTTATCCTGTATTTTCTATCTGTTTATCTCCACAATCTAAATCCTTCTATCTAATATTTACAGCTGCTCGCACTCAACAAAACTCTGGGGGAATTGTGGGGTTGGTGGGTAAATGCCCCGCAGTATACACAAATCAGAAAAGAGAAGAATTTAACCTGAGGTTGAAATCATCATGACAGTTGGCTAACACTGGCAGGCAAGGTCTCTTTCATGTTGGATTTTTCACATTTATTGACTGATTTGTGTGTGTGTGCATGAGTGTGTGCTGCAGCACATACTTGAAAACCAGAGAACAATGCACAGGAATCAGGTCAATCTTCACATTACACGGTTTCCAGGGACCAAACTCCAGTTGTGGTGAACTTGGTGGCAAGCCCCTTTACCTGCTGAGCCATCTCAACAGCCCATAATGTTTGTTTTTAATGAAATGTCTACCCTGCATTTAACTGAGCAAGATAATGAGTTTAAAATAAACCTACGGAGGCCTTCTGTGTGTATAATCAAGAACATTTTCAAACTGGAATCAGTTGGAATGGAGTTTTCCTCCTTTGATTTGAAAATATAATTTACTTCCTTTTTCCCTGTGGCATATATTATCTGTGTAACCTAGACAATTAATCTCTTACAACTAGTCCATAACTGTTTGATGGAAAGCCTATACTTTCCTCATCCCCTACAGTCATTTTACACTGTAGCGGTAGGGTGGGAGGGGGAAGGGAAGAGGGAAATTAAAAGCAACAACCAGGGGCAGTCTTGCCCTGGGATTTCACAAACAGAAGTGTTTTAAAAGCCATCTTGAACTCTGGCAATGTTGCTTTTCCATTCTTGGGGTGTTTTTATTTAATTATACAAGGAATAATCTGAGAAGCGAGCAGTGGTTTCAATTTGTCTGATAGAGAAAGCTAGAGAATTACCCTTCAGAATACTTAATTAAACATTTCTATCAATTACACTGAATAAATATGCAGTCACAACTACTGCTGGTTCGTTTGGCATTTAAAGAGATGGCATATATTAAACCCCCAGTTTGGCTGTGCACTGCATTAGACTCGCTTAGCAAACAGAGCAATTGTTTCTCCTAAGCAAATTGTTCCTTTTAATTAAAGCATTTGCTCTTCTCTTAGCACTTTACAATGTGCGATACAAGATAAACATAAAATACTTCCTGAATATTTTTCCTTCTCAAGCCAGATACACCTTTCTGACAAAGGGTGCTCAAATTCCTAGCACTAGTCACACACCTTTGCTGCATCTCCACTGACCTCCCCCACCCCACCCCCTGAACAGCTCCAAACTGTGCTCCTGGTCTCTATTTCCAAACTCTTCAATACCCAGAATGCCTTTTAGTTCATAGAGATTAACTAAGAATCTTCACTCTCCTCCCATTCCCTTAAAATAAGCAAAGCGTTTTAGTGTTACATGCAGGCCATTCCCCACCTGTTACTGCTTGTGAACCGATGCTCAGCACTGCTGCTATGCTAACATACTATTTCCTCTGTCTTAAAGTTCGCTGAATGAGTTATCCTTTATTCCTCCCCACAGGAGCTAACTAATGTTTTTGTCTCAGCACTGAGCACCTGCATTCAATATTGTGGTTGTGAGTTAGGGAAAGCTCTCTCTTACCTCCTAGTCTGCCTCTGAAAGACTGGTATGTTCATTGGATCTCTGTTACTATAACAGAATACTGGACATAAACAATTTAATAATGAGAAAGGTCTATTTTGGTTTATAATTTCAGAGACCCATCCACGATCCATTCATTGGTCCTGTAGCAAGGCACCTCACAGTGATAGGAATGCATGGATGAGCCCTGTGTGCCTTTTGGCAGCCTGGAAACGAAGGGTAAAAATTCATTTTCTGCTTCCATTTGTCAGTAATGATCTCTGTTAGTTACAATCAAGACTTGTAAATGAGAAGGAAGAAATTCAAATTCTAACCAATGGATAGTCACATAGATGAACTCACACAGAAATGCTCACTTCACTAACTAAATGAGTAAAAGAAACAAAGAACCAAGAAAAGTTAGGCTCATTTATTATTCTTGCCTTTTTCTCTCTTTCCTCCCATCACTTAGCCTCTTCCAGTCATTTCAATAGCTACCATTTTAAGTGTGTGTGTGTGTTTGTGTGTGTGTGTATGTGTGTGTGTGTGTGTGCATGCATATGCCTGTGTTCATATGTATGTGAGTAAGCATGCATGTGCGTCTGTTTATGTGGAAGCCAGTGGACAACCGTGGGTTTCATCCTCAGGAACACCATCTATATGCTTTGAGACAGATCCTCTCATTGGCCTAGAGTTCAACAGCTAGTCTAGACATGATAGCTAATGGGCCTCATGGATCTTCCTGCCTCCACCTCCTAAGTAATGGGATGATAAGCACATACCTCTACACCCAACATTGTCATGTGGGTTCTGGGATTGAACTCAGGTCTTCATACTTACAAGACAAGCACTTTGTTAAATGTTCAATTCTACCAGCAACATTAGCTAGTAGTTTTTAAAATAAACCATCATAGTTCTAAGACAAAATCTGTTTCTTTGTTTGTTTGTTTTTCAAAATAAAAGTACTTTGAGTCAGTTTATAGGTTCAGCTCCAGATGATCAGGAAACACTGGACTCCTGTTGGCAGCCTGATAATTTAAGCCAATCCATCCAAATTCTGCTAGTATAGCTACCCACACACTCAAATTAGGAGTTAAGAGTAGAAAATAACTAACAGCCAAGCTTGCTTAATGGCCTACTAACATGGCAAGGTCATGCACCTAATAAAATAAATAGAATGTTAAGATATAGAAATGATCCCATGCATGGGGTCTGTTGAGAAATAGACAAATATTAAGGAGGAAATGGGAAAAATAACTCCCAAATGAGGTGTAAGATTATACCCTCCTGATTACTCAGTCAATGAGAGAGGAGAAGGGACTTGGGTATTAGAAGATAGAAACTGTTCTCTGCAACCAATCAGCATGCCTACCATTCTGGGATGACATGGCTTCACTAAGTTGTAAAATACACCACCTTTCTTTTTCTATTCTGAGTCCCACATGCTCTTATTCTGAAGTGGGGACCCATCTTCCTCATACAGTGTCCTAGAAATCATAAGGGTTCTCATGTAATTCATTAATTATATTCAGCTAACCTGTGAACTGGTTGAGTAGGATCCCCTATTCTTTTGCATAAACTGATTTAATTTGAAACTAAAGAAAATTTTCCAAGGTGGAAAAATGGCATCTATCCTTCATGGAAACTAGCTGAGCAATAACAAGGCATGCATTTCAACAAATATACTCATAACTCTAAATAGCAATTAGACATCTTTTTATGAATATTCCCTCAGGTGCCTGAAATTGAACAATTGAAATTTTAACTCCTCTCTCTATGTCTGACAACATCTTATAAATTTTGGTTAATCTTCATCCTCCAGACTAAAACATAAGATTGTAAAAAACCTTTCAGTACAATAGGCAAACCTGTACCATGGCAAGATCTTTTCAGTGACTGCCCAAACCAATGAATGTTGTATGTTTTCAGGTGGTGTTTTCAAGAATGGAAGAAAAGAACCAAATTCTCATTCTCCAAAGAAAATATTCAAGTACAGTAGAGAGTAAGAGGGATCCCACACAAACCATCCACAGACAAAACATACAGATACAAGTGAACTAAACGGAATAATTATTCCTAATGACATAGGGTTTAGGCATAACAGCAGATATTTTAATGCTTCTTCCACTAAGACATGGAACTCTATGCAAAGTCCCCATCAATCAGTGCTTTCCATTGCTTTGACCAGTAGACCTCTGTGACTCTGTCTTTCAGGGACTCAAAACTGAGAAAGGACCACACTCACCACCTTCTTAAATGGCATAGTCATGTAGAAACACTGAACCTTCACGTAAAGTCCTGTTGTCTTGAGAATGCATGTCATGGTCAATACCAGTCGACACTTTCAATGGAATCCTGCTTGTAGTCATCCCCAAAATGATGTAACCATGAGAAATTGCCTGGATCAGGTTGGCTTGTGGACATGTCTGTAGTCTTGATTACTAATGACAAAGCCCATTGTGGGTGGCACCATTCCTTAGGCAGGATGTGCTGAAGAATGGGATTGGTGCCATTCCCTAGGCAGAGGGCTATATAAGAATGAAGAAAACTAGTTGGACACAAGCAAGCAAGCAAACAAGGACGCATTAATTTCTCTCTAAGCTCTTGTCTATGGAATGGTGTTACTAACTGCTTGAGTTCCTGCCTTGACTTTCCTGTGATGGTGTACTATAAGCTGGCAATGTGGGAGAAGTAAACCCTTTCGCCACACCCCAAGTTAGATTTGGTGAGGATATGTTATCCCAGAAACAGAAAATGAAAGCACACATAGAGAAAATTTAAGTGTAGGTACTAGCTTAAAGAAGTGGGTCAAGAAGACCACGCTTTTGAAAGTTATACTTGATCCCCAGTCACTTTTGGACCCAGAAAGAGTAAACTGACTAACACACCATCTAGTCTCATAAGTACCTACAATGAAATGAAACCAAAAAAGGAAAATCTTTTTAGAAAAGTATTAAGTGTATTAATCCAATTTCAAAGGCTTCAGAAAAATCTTCCCAAGTCATACAGAGTTATCAAAGCAATAGCCTTAAGGAAAAGATCAAATATAAAACACTCCAAATGATGCCTACCTCACAGATCCAAGTTGGGGTGGTGGAATTCTGTTTTAAAATGGCAAAGATTTAAGTCAATGCCCAAGATACACTTTCATCTGTATAAAAAGTCATCTAAGAATATTAAGAGAATGTTCACACCTTCTCAGCTTGACTGTAATTTCTCTAAGACATACAATGGTGTTTCTAAGAGCAGTTTAATGAGGAAGCCCGAGATAGAGTTGTTTTGGAATATGCATATGGTGTTGATTTATCCATGAATACATAAGATATTTTAAAACTTTGTCAAGAACTCTATCAATTTTTTTACTACAAAGGAATGTGAAGATAGAAAAAGAAGAGACTTTTGTAGAAACAAACTTTCAGGGATATAAGCCAGGTCAAGAGTGTTAGTTATAAAATTTACAAAATTGTTTATGTTTTAGGAAATTAAATTTAAAAAATATTTGAGCCTTTAATGTGATACAGCCAGTTAAATTTCAGAACTGCTCTACTATTGAATGCTACATACAATCTCCATTTAAATAGACTTTGTTTTAATTAGCACAAAGAATTTGTGCATATTAATGATAGTATTTCAATGGTATATACAATGTGTAATGGTAAGTTAATGGTAGCATACAAAGCCAGCAAACAGACATATATTTCTTTGCACAAGAACATTCAAAATGCTCTCCACTAGCTATTTTTGAATAAAATTGTGTTTGTTGTTATCACGCATAGTATCACATTGTCCTAAAGAACATTAGAAATTTATCATGCATACCAAGGTTCAGGGAACATCTCAGAAGAGGGAGCAGAAAGATTTTAAGAGCTGGAAAATGGGAAAGAGTGCTGTGAAATATTTTCTTCTAGACACATCATGACTCTTGTACCCATGAATTCATGGTATCAGTGGCTACCTTCTGAAGATGGTATGATACTGGGCCTGTACTGATGGATGGAGGATGGACTCTTAAGGTCCCATCCCCCTTTTAGGAGCTATCATCAGTTAATGGTTTCTGGAAGAGGGAGAATTGTATTTCTTAACCATATAGCCACTGATACATTGCCCTGATTTAGGTACATAATTCCAACCCAGACTCATGCAGGCAACCTCAATTTAATGCAACAAACAATGTGAAAGAAAAGGTGTTGAAAAGGAAAAGATTCAGTTGAGGGGAGAAGGGTAAATTAAAGGTAATGAAGAGGACCTTCATCAAAGAGCATTATATATTTGTAAGAAATACTAAAAGAATCATTTTAATTCATAAACTATTCTTAGGAAAAAATTATTCCTCCTACTTAGGGGCACATCTGTAGCATGAACTGTCCTCTCTCTGTGTCTCCTGCACCCTACTCAGCCTCTATTTATTCCTATTACAGAACCTTGCCTCTTTGCACTAGGAGGACTGAGCACTGTTTCAGAGCCTCATAATTCTTCACATGTAGAATTGAGTCATAGGAAATAAACGCCAAGAGCTTTGTCTGCCCTTAGAGATGACTTAATATATGAGCCTAGATTGATATTTTAATGATAAGACTGCTAGGAGAGAGTCTCAGGGGAAGGTGAGTAAATAAATCTCCATGCAAGAAATGTGAACATAAATGACACAAGGCATGTCTGTGATTTTCAAATATAAATGCAAGAACCTTTGAAACTTCTCTCATTGAGTAGAGAGGTGCAGGTATTTGCTCCTTGAAATGGTAAGGTTAACAAATGCTTCAACAAGTGGAATAAAGCAAGTATGATATTAAGTGATTTCTCGAGGTAGTGTTTTAAAGTTCATGGAACTACTGCCTTGAGAGGTGTTGAATCAATATTGGGTTCTCTTTACATATTCCAGTTGACAGTTAGAGCTCAGGCAGCCTTTCCGCCACTCTACCCAAGTGCCAGATATGCCAGTGAGGTCCACTTGGTCATATAAGAACAGTCTTTCATGATCTGAATATGATGAGGTAACTACCAATCCCCACAGAAGAACCACCAAGCAGTTCCTCCCAAAATTCTATTTTAATTAATTTTTAAGTTATCCCACAGAGCAATGGATTTCATTATGGAATTTTCAAATATACATGTCATCATATATCATGAAATCTTCATTATCCTTCTCCACTACCTGCTCCTGCCCACCCCCATTCTTGGTCACCTTATCCTAAGTAGTCTCACTTTCTCCTTTATGTCACATTTTTTTGTCATATTTGTCACCCTCTATTTTTCTGCCCTTTCCTCTCCCTCTCTCCCTGAGGAGCCCTTTCTTCCCTCACAGCAACTCCATTAGTATCATGAACCTCCAGTATGGCTATTCCTGTGAGGGACTGCTCTGGGTATGTCGGATCTTTTGGACTTTCCTCAACTTACTATGATGCTGACTATATGTGTGTTGTAAACAACCTTATTATACAAAGATCACTTCTTTATGTTTATAATATTTTAGGGGATTTTATCATGAAGGGAAGATGAACTTTGTCAGAGTTCGAATCTTTAGAAGTGATCGTGTGACTTCTACACTTCCATCTATTCATGTAAGGTTTATTTTTCCTGGATCTCTGAAAACTGGAATATTGACGAGGATTGCAAGTGAATCATTAGATTGCTTTTGGTAGCATAATGATGGTTTAACACTATTAATTCAGCCTATCAAAAGCATAGGAGGCCTTTCAATCTTCCAGTGTTTCCTTTAATTTCCTCCTTTGGTGTCTTAAAGTTTTCATTGTGGATGTCTTTCATCTCTTTGATGATTTAGTCTTGAATATTTTATTTTATTGAAGTTACTCAGAAAATGCTTTCCTTTTTCTTTCTCATCCTTATTGATGTATATAAAAATGGCTGATTTTTATATAGATTCTTGTATACTGCTACTTTCTTGAAAATAGTTATCAGATCTGAAAATTCTCTGGTGAAGTGTGGAGATGTTTTAAGTACAAGAACATGTCATTTTCAAATAGTGATAATTTGATTTCTTTGTTTTCTATTTGTATCATTTCATTTCTTTCTCTCTGTCTCTGTCTCCCTGTCTCTCTGTCTCTCTGTCTCTCTCTCTCACTCTCTTTGTTTGTTTTTCGAGACAGGGTTTCTCTGTGTGGTTTTGGTGCCTGTCCTGGATTTCACTCTGTAGACCAGACTGGCCTTGAACTCACAGAGATCCTCCTGCCTCCCAAGTTCTGGGACTAAAGGCATGTGCCACCACTGCCCAGTCATTTCTTTCTCTTGACTTATTGTTCTAGCTAAGAATCTGAGCATTCATTGAATAAAAACAGTGAGAGTGGACATATTTGTCTCATTGCTGATTTCAGAGAAAATACATCCACATTTCCCCCAATTATCTATGATGCTGAATATATGTGTGTTGTAAACAACCTTATTATACTAAGATCACTTCTTTATGTTTATAATGTTTTAGCTATTTTATCATGAAGGGATGATGAACTTTGTCAGAGTTGAAATCTTTAGAAATGATCATGTGACTTCTACACTTCCCTCTTATTCATGTCACATTCATTGGTATGGATACGTTGCAGGATCCTTCCATTCCAGGGAGGAAGCCAATTTCCAGTGATCTCCACAAAGTACTCTTGAATTTTGTTGGCTTCTATTTTAGTAAGAACATTTGCGTTTATATTCATCAGACAAGCCAGCTGAATAGTTTACTTTTATTGTTCTGTCTTTATTGGTTTCAGTCTAACACTGATTCCGTAGAATTATCTTGGTAGTGTTTCTCCCTTTTCTAGATCTGGAGTTTGGGGAGTGCAGCTGTTAGCTCTTCTTTAAATGTGTGGTAGAATTTGATAGCCTCTGCCTTTGTAGATGGTTAGTATATTGAATATTGTTACTTTGACTTGAATTTCTGACATCATGATTCTGATGTCTCATGGACAGGTTCTTTTCTGGGCATGCCCGTTAGAGCTCATCAATGGCTCCTGCATTTGGGTCTACTTCTGTTGACTTGGGAAATTCCAGATTTAACTTCACTGACTTGATCCTCTGTGCCTTTCACTTCCATCTCTGCTCCTTTTATCCAGTGGATCCTTACATTTGGCCTGTTGAGCACATCCCTAAGTTCTGAGTTGCTTTGGTCTTGCTTCTTCCTTTTTTTTTTCCTTTATTGGTGTTTGAACCTAGTACTTCCATATCCTGCCTTCAAATTCTTATATTCTTTCTTTTTCTTGGTGGAGTCCATTGTTGACACTTTCCACTGTGATTTTCATTTGATTCGTTGAGCTTTTCATTTCAAATATTTCTTTTTTTTAAAAAAATCCAATTTCTTTACCAATTGTCTTCCATGTTGCTATTTAGCCTATGTTGTCTATTTTCTGATTCATTTTGAGTTTTCTCTCTAAATTGCTAACTTTCCTCTCAAGGTCCTCCTTGAGTTCCCTGCCTGTGTATGTGTGTGTCTTCTTTCACGTTGCTGCTCATTTTGGTGGCAAACTTTTGCAATTTTCACCTGGCATTTTACCTGTTTTAATACTTTTGAACTAGGTACTTGAGGGCCTGTTGGGAGGAGTCCTGCCATCTTGTCCTCTCATGCTTTCTGTTCTGCAACTTGACGATCTGTTCCATTCAAATACCATTCCCACCTCTTCCCTCCCTCCTAGAGGAATCACTGTCTCACCCAAACTTGCCACCACCCAGATGTGAAGCTCACCATAGCTGTGTGCTGGCCTGAGGGTTCACCTGTTGGTTTGTTTTCAGTGCAGCTACCTTGCCTCCCTTTGAGACGAGGCTTTGGCTTTCTTTCCTGCTTCCAGGGAGTCACAGGTTGGACCTGTCTTAGACCTGGCTCACTTCTCTTGGTATTGCATATCTCCCCCTCATCACTTTTCAGCTCTTCTCTCACTACCTCAGTGAATCTCCAAGGTTATCTTCCCTTCCTTGGAATAGAGTCTGTGCATTCTTATAGAGACTCTTACTAACTGGGCTATGGTGGAGCAAATTCTTGCCCACCATCTTGCCTGGAAACTGAGTTAAAAACCTCTCTTGCTGTTGCTTGTCCACTGTCAATCACCATTACTGCAGTGGCAACCTTGCACAGCTGAGAGGCATTAGGTGACCACGAGCATGCTGAGAAGCTAGCAGCAGTGCATATGTGAGTCTCCAGCTTGGAAGGCATGCAGCCGTGTCTAGGTGACAAGCATGAGAGGGTGCCTAAGCAGGGGCAGTGATGGCCACTCTACCCCACCATTCCTAAATTAACTCAAAAATCATGAGATACAATATATGTTCATCATTTTAAATTCACGATCTCTGAGCTCTCATTTTTTTATGTATCTGCACAAAAAGAAGGGACATTTACTTTTCTCGGCTTAGGCAAGAGTGATGAAGACACTGTAGATGGCTAGAAACAACTGTTCAGGCAATGATCTTATCAACAAAAAGAGATTTTTATTTTGTGGCTTGCTGAAGGCAGCTAGGAGTCACATCTCTTAATGGTGCAATGCTCCCTTCTTTTAGGTCCAAATAAGAAGAATCTCCTGCTGTACTCAGTTCACGGGTTGTAACAGGTACCTGTCATCATCCCACACCTAAAGTTCTAGGTAAATAGTAGACCATGCATGTTTCTTCTCTATGGAACTTTTCCTGAAGTATTTATGTGATGTATATATATATTATATATATATATATATATGTAATGCATGTTATGTAATAATTATATACTCTATATTATATGGTATATGTGTTATGTGCATATATGTGTGTGTGTATGCATGTGTGTAAAAAGATACAGAAAATAGAGTATCTCTGAGTATATGGAAAAATGTAGAAACTGAACTAAAATGCAACTCTCTTGGTTAGGGTTTCTTTTGCTATGAAAAGACATGATGATCATGGTAACTCTTATAAAGGAAAAACATTTAGTTGGGATGGCTTACATTTTCAGAGGTTTAGTCCATTATTGTCATGACGGGAAGCAGGGCAGCACACAGGCAGACATGGTGCTGGAGAGTCCTACATCTTGACCTGCTGCCAACAGAAAGTGGTCTGAGATGCTGGGCATATCTTAAGCATAGGAGACCTCAAGGACAACCCTCACAGTGACACACTTCCTCCAACAAGGCCACACCTACTCTACCAAAGCCACACCTCCTAATATTGTCACTCCCTGTAAGCTTATTAGGGCCATTACATTCAAGCCACCACAGCAGCATTCCTTGGTAACACTGGACAATTTTACTTTGAACAAAGCCTCTTCTTGAGAACAGACAGGAATCTAGGTATTATTTTATCCAGAGCCAAAAATTTGGTACTACACAGTCAGTCTTCCATTTAGCAATTTTCTGAGCAGCTCAACTGAAAGCCTAAGGAACCCACAAAGCTGAGAAGAAATGTTTGTGATCTACGCCTGGATCCAGCTGTGCAGAAAAACATGATGAACCAAAGCAAAATGGGGGGAAAAAAAACAGAAAGTTTCTAGGAAAAAAATACAAGAAATTATGTCTGTGATTTTGAAATGGGCTTCAAGAAAAAACAAAAGCAAAAATGATACCCCCAAAAAAGGGACAAAATTGTCTTCAACAGAATGAATAAGCAATCTACATACTGGGGAAAACTGTTGGCAAGGGCACATCTGACAATGATTATGTACTGACAGAAGTCCTACTACATGCCAATGGGGGAAAAAAAAAAGTAAGTTCTCAGTTTTTGAAGGATGGAAATGAGACATGCACATGGTCAGTGACAAATACCTTAACCAAAAGCAGCAGCTAATAGAAGAGTTAATGTTGGCTTATGGTTCCAGAGGGAGATTCCATAGTTGGAGAAGGCAATGCAGCAGATGGCTGGAACAGGAAGTTGAGAGAACACATTTCAATGTAACACAAGAAACAGAAAGAGAGAGCAGGAAACAGCTTGAGGCTATAAATCCTCAGAGCCCATTCCAATGGCATTCTTCCTTCAGCAAGACTCCATGTCCCGGATTCCGCAGCCTCCTGAAACAGAGCCACTAACTGAAAACAAAGTGCTCCCGAATAGGGAAGGCAGAGGCAGGTAGATCTCTGTGAGCTCAAGGTTCAAGACCAGCCTGATCTACAGAGAGAGTTCCAGGTCAGCCAGGGCTACACAGAGAAATCCTGTCTCAAAGTAAAAATAAATAAATAAATAAATAAATAAATAAATAAATAAATAAATAAATAAATAAATAAACCAAACAAAAAAACTTATTTGCTTATTGGTGCATATTTTACTCAAACCACCACAATTAATGACTAATTTAAGAAAAATTAAATGACAGGAAGACCCTTTTCAAATAATAAAAAGAGAGCTTTAAAAAAAAAACAAGTAAGATGTCAGTATTTGGGACAACTGGTATTCTGTTCTTTGCTGGAATATAAATACAACCATTTTAGTAGACTGTCAACAGTTTTTGATAAACATAGACTAAATCTAAAATAGTACTTCCTCCCCTTAGTGTTTCCTCTTTCAGAAAAACACAACTATAAAAAGCTCATAAAGATTGTAGAAAGCAACATCATTCATTATAGCAAAATATTGAAAATAACCCAAATGTCAATGAGCAAGTCAATGGATAAGCAAGTTGTGGTATAGTCACACAATAAAAAACACTACTTAACTATAAAAAATAGATTAAGTACTCATATATGTATATTATTTTCTCTACAAACTCTTCTTTGAGAAATAGCACAAGAAACGAATTAAGATATGCAAATTTTAACTATCTGAGAGTCAGTTGTTGTAGCATGGTTTCAGTAGTAAATAATAGAATCAGTTGAGTTCCTCAAGTGATGAGCTAGGGTAGATTAACTTATATATACAGTGGAAACATTTTTAGATTACATTGTAGCCACAGGATTTATTTTTATGAAAACTGTTAACAATATATTAGCTGAACAAACCAGCTTGCAGTGCAGCCCAGTGTCTACACATAATTAACGCAAGCTATCATGGTGTGATAAAAATGTCTTTGTTGTTTGTATTTGTGTCTATACTTATGCGTGATGGTTGGGCTACTATAATAAGATATAGTGCTGGGGCTTACATGGCAAATATTTGTTTCCCTCCTCTCTGGAGTCATTGGAAGACATGACTTGCTGTTCATGGAGAATGCTTATCCTAGTTTGCAGACAGTGGTCTTCTTTTGTATGGTCACATACAAGGGGTGAAGAGAGTGAAGATGACCTTCCTCTTTATAAGATCACTAATCATACCATAGAGTTGCATCATTATGATCAAAATATCTGCCAGCACCTCCATCTCTAAGTAACATGATATTAAAGATCGGGAATGCAATACATAAATACAATTAAAATTATATAAAATTGTAAAAAAAAAAAATAAGATAAAAGATAAAAGGAAAGCACTGATACAAAATTATGAGACAAGGGACCTACAAAGATGCCCTGAAGTTCATTTTCAGTTGGCCATCTACCACTGGGCATGCAGCCTACTATTAATAGTAGTTTGTTTCTCCTGTGAAACCCTCTTGGAAGAAACTAAATTTTCATTTACAACTTATCAATTGGATATAACTTCTGTGTTAGTGATGAAGGTGAATGACTCCTTATCCCATCTGGTGCAGACCCCTGTAAACCCTGTGCATGCTGCCTGTCAATCCTGTTGATTTAGAGGGTCTTGTTTTCTTAGTGTTCTCCATCCCCCCTGGTTCTTACACTCTTTCTAACTCCTCTTCTGCAGGGTTCCCTAAGCTCCAAGGGGAAGGATTTGATGAAGACATCCTATTTAGGGCTTGTGATACCTCAGTAAAACCCCCCACTCTATCCCCTACAAAGAGAAGCTTAAACCAGGATTCCTAAGTGTAGATAAGAACTTAGACTCCCTTTTCCCCAGGTGGCTGTATCTGCTACAGGAACTTTGGAAAACACAGTCAGGATACTCGACCAAAAGACTAAAAAGGGAGGCAGGTTAAAATAAATTATATGGTCTGTGCCTTTAAGAACTAGCCTCACAAAGAAAGGGGAGCGCTCCTTCCAACCTCCCTGCTGTGAGTGAGAGATTTGGAAGAGCCTCCCTGGAGGCTTGTAAACTTAGAAAACACCTTACTTTTGCATTCTGTACCTAAAGTCTCCAGTGGTGGCTTTGGGGATGCAATCTAGGCACAACAAGACCCTCACTCTATTGTCTCAAAAAGGGGGCCTTAGACAAAGATATCTCAATATAGATAGACCCAGGCCAGTTTCAAGTCCCCAGAAATGATGGTGCCAGCCCCAGGAACAAAAGAACAGAGTAAGGATGTCTGATGGTAACCAATTAACCACAAGATGCCCCTCTCCAGAGATAACATGACCAGACCCCAGAGATGAGTTGTAAAACTCCTGACAGGGCAAACAGATAAGCTAGAATAAGATAAAGTCCAGGCCAGGGAAAAACTGGACCAATCAAGGATGGACCCGTACTAACCTCCTCCCCTCTAAGAAATTTTATGGGTTTTGCCTATAAAAACTAACTTCCCCAAGAAAGAGTAACTCTTCTCTGCCTCACTTGAGATGGCTTGAGTTGAGTTCCCTGTCATGACTTGTAACAGATAAACCTTGCTTTTGCATTCTGGTATGCTCGTCCTTGGTGGTCTCTCTGGGGGTTACGATCTGGGCACAACAGGGCTGAGTAATCAAAGATCTCTCACTCTTTGCATAATGTCTGGATGTGGGTCTCTGTATTGGTTCCTATCTGCTGCAGAAAGAAGCTTCTCTGATGATGGCTGAGCAAGGCACTGATCTATGAGTCTAGTAGAATGCCTTTGGGAGTCATTTTTTTGCTATGTTCTTTTAGTAGAACAGAAGTATTCGATTTTACCCTAGGTCCCTGGGCTAGCTAGTCTCAGGTTCTTGGTTACCCAAGCAGTGTCAGGTATGGGTTCCATCTCATCGAGCAGGCCTTAAGTCAAATCAGATATTGGCTGGTTAATCCCATAAGCTTTGTTCCACCATTGCACTAGCATATCCCGCAGGCAGGACACCATTGTCGATCAAATGACGTGTGGATGGGCTGCTATTTAAGTTTCTCTTTTGATAACATGCAGACTACAAGTCATGTAGGTGTTTGCTTCAACAATGGGGCCTTGTGGTTAATTTGTGGAAAGCCACCTATAGTCTTGGCAACAGCCTGGCTTGTTTGGATTATTTTATTTTATTCACATATATTTTTCTCTCTTTCACTCTACAGGTCCTTTGCATATATATCATGGCTTCCAGTTTAATACTTTTATGGGATTCCCGAGCATTCAAACAAGTGGCTCTCTGTGTCTACATCTGATTTTGAGCCTTTTCTTAGGCTCTTTTTCTTCTGGTTTTTTTTTTTTTTTTTTCTGTTCTGATGTGTTAGTTTTTGTTTAATTGTATTGTATTTTAATATCATGGCTTAGAAGCCTTTTTGTTTTCAAATGAGAGACAGAAAGGGAGTAGATCTGGAGGGGAGGGGAGGTGGAGAGGAAATAAGATGGGGGTTGAGAACTGTAATCAGGATATATTATGTGAGAAAAAATCTAGTATCAATAAAAGAAAAAAATAGGAATTCAGCATATGAATTTGGAGAGTCAGTCTACAGCAGTACTTAACTTCAAACTTGTGCTTTGAGGGTGTGTCTGCATGACATGTAGGCTGAAGAGTGAACAAACATTACCCTCTTTCTAAAAGGACATTGTTGAAGTTTACCTTGTTTTTAATATATGTTAATTGCTAGTAACAAAGAAAAAAACCACAGACCAATAAAATTCAATGTGCAAATCAAGTAGTAAAATATGCTTAATTTCTTAATCAATGACATTAGTCACAAATGGTCAACAGTTGCTTTTCTTAGAATCATTTGACCATGAGCAATTCTCTGCTGCCACGCCTTGATTACAGTAGCTCTTCTACACAGAAGGGAGTGTTTCTTTTGACCCAGCTCTCCTCTAAACACCCAGTAAATCACTTTGTGCCTGGGCTATAGTAAGCAAAACTCTGCAAAGACCCAGGTAGTTAATATTTTAAGGTTATAGGCTATTAGTCTCTATCACAGCTGAAAAATATGATACTAATATGAAGGTCACCCAACAATATATAAATAAATGATTATGGCTGTATTCCAAAGACTTTTTTATTTACAAAACCAGAACCAGCACACAGACAACACTTAGTGCTGTAAGTAATATAAATAATCAAAACAATAATAAAAACATAAGAAATATCTGCAGAGTACAATAGATAGGACATGGGCATTTAAAGACAAAATAAACAAATTATATAGATTTTTATACTTCAAAAACTGACTTTGTAGATATGAAACCCTTTACCAAAATGGAAGGATTATTTTCTTATGTTAACATTAGACCTACAGCAGGTAGTATTAAGACATTTAAGTCCAATAGAAATTTTTTTTAGTATTTTTATTTTATAATTAACTAAATTTCACATATCAACCACAGATTCCCCTGTCCTCCCTCCTCCCCAATCCACCCTCCACTCCCACCTCCTCCAAGGCAAGGTCTCCCCTGGGGAGTCAGCCAGCCTGGCAAACTCAGCCAAGGCAGGTCCAGTCTCCTCCTCCCTACACCAAGGCTGAACAAAGTGTCTCAGCATAGGCCCCAGGCTCCAAAAAGTCAGCCCATGTACCAAGAGCAGGTCCTGATTCCAGGACCTGCATGGGGGCCTCCCAAACAGTTCAAGCTAATCAACTGTCTTACTTATGCAGAGGGCCTGGTCCAGTTCCATGGATGATAGAACTCTCATCCAGTGTCTGATGGAAGCTGATGCAGAGATCCAAGGCTGAGTCCCAGGTGGAGCTCCAGGAGTCCAATCGGTGAGAGAGAGGAGGGATTGTATGAGCGAGACATGTTGAGACCAATAGAAATTTTGTAATAAGAAGAATAACAATTGGATCACTTTTTGAAATACAGATAACAGTTTTGGGAAGGTGATTTGTTCACAAAATTTACCAATAAGAACTGTTTGAGTGTTAAACTGATGACCTGGGGACCCTATAACTTGTCATTCAAAATTTTGGAAAGTAGAGGAGGAAAAGTAAAGGTAAATATAACAAATATGGATTTTGAAGAATATGTTTATTAGCCAACAATTTTCTTTTATTAGATCTATACAGGTTTAATTCAAAAACTATTTCCAAGAATGAATATTCTCTTAAAATAAAAACATACACACATATTTATTTAGCATATTCATTTCTATTGACTACCCAGACTTCAAAATAGCATAAGGATAATAATCATTTTTGCAAAATATATTTCTACTTAGCATAAGTCATGTTTTAAGCATATGTTTCCTAGTATGATATTGTTGTGAATTTATTAATAAATTAAGAAAATTTTTTGCAATATGCATATTTTCATTTTATAGTTACATTTGAAACTGCCAGAATTTTTAATTGACTCTTCTTTCGATGACAATATTTTCAATGAGAAATTATTTTTTTATCTATTCCAATTTAAATAAAACATAATTTGTTAAGAGGAAATTTTTTTTAAATGTCTTAATGTTGAACTATGGGGATAATTAATCCCAATACATTTATAAGTACATTCAGACTTCAGTACTTATCGTTAATCAGCAGAAGCACCCACAGAATCAAAATACATGGATGTTTTTGTCCTTGATGTGTAACTGACATCATATGTACATATAACCTACCCAGATCCTTCCATGTCTCCTAAATTATCTCATGATTACATATAGTACTGAACATAATGCAAATAGCATATAAACAGTTGCTAGAACATGTTGTTTGGAAGCAATCTAAAAAATCTGTGCATATTTATGACAGATGAATTTCTTTCTGCATAGTTCTGCCCTGCTGCTGGTTGAATCCGTGTATACCTACTCTGTAGCTACAAACTTTACTAACTTCTAATAGCCATTTTTACAAAATAAAAATCTCTCAAATGTTTCCTTATTCTTTTCATATTTTCTTTTATGCTTCACCACATTTAAATGTAAAATACCTGTAGAACCAATCCATTTCAGTTCTTTCTGGGATAAAATACAAATCTATTTGGCCTTATCAGAGCCTCCTCACCTCCCCCACCCCCAAAAAAAGGCATCACACTTAAGTCAAACAAACATATCATTTATGAAGTAATATTTAATTTATTTTTATCTTCCTTTGATTTTATAAGGGTACACTAAATTGACTTGTTCATAAATTTGATTTTGAGCTTTTTCAATGTGCTTTTAGCAGTAGAACTGATTTTGTTGGTACTCAATTTATAAATAAATAGATTAAATGTTTTCTACTGATTTTAAATAAGATGTGATAATTTCTGTAAACAACTCAATATTGTAACCAGGTGCCTAGATTTATCTCTAAATGCCTTTTAATCTAACACATTTCATGTTTCATTGATGGTGAGCATATATGATGAAAAGTGTATCTTCCAGCCAAAATTATTTTGAAGATCTCACTGGAAAAAAAAAAAGATTTCCACGCAAAATTCTTATATCCAGTGACTCTACACTGGCACATACCTAAAAGTGTGGCAATCTTACCAATTCTTGCTTGTGCTATCATGTCCAGAACAAGATTGATGATGAATTATATACCCTGAATGAATAACAAGCAGGTCACTTCAAGTTTACCCAGTTTTGTCCCTACATAGCTTTCCTGTGAAATTGTAAAACCATGAATTGCAGTAATGCAACAAACCCAAATAATAGTACTTTTAAGTCTTCAAATTTTAAATTTAATTTTACAAAGGTACGCACCATAATATGAGATGAGTCACATTGACAAAATGGCTGATCCATTATTGGAATTAACTAGTTATCTTATTGAATGCTCCAAACATACTAATATAGACCTGGCATTATGAAATTACTGAAACTACTTTTCTGTGAAGGAGCCAACATATGTACAGCTTCTACTTCAGTTTTCATACATGCTCAGAAGACCATGGAATAAAAAAAATGCACAAGAGGCATTACAAGCAGTCACTTCATCTGAATGATAAACAGTGTTTCTCAGACTGTCGTGTGAACTTTCCCTCTGCATATTAAATCACTGTATTCAAGTATTTCTAACTATGAATTTTACAGAGATGTTGATGTCCTGGAGTATATCTGTTCTGTTTCCTGTGTAGTTACTGATATAGCAATGGAACCCCTATGGCAGATAGTAATTATGAACAAATATTTTGTGAATGCTACATATTCTTCATCAAATTTTTAGAGAACTTAGTACTTTTTTAGCTCATTGTACTAAAGTAGATTCCTTTAAAAACCTTAATAGTTTACTAAATACTAAAATATATGTTTGTGTATTTGTCCATATAATAAGCATCGATATAAGTGCATCAACTGAGCATCAAAATAAATGTAGAAATGGTGGATTAATATTTAGATCATCCTTGGTAATTGGTTTTCGGAACATACTATGCACACGTTTAATCAATAATTAATCAGGTTCCTTGATTGATTTCCCCCAACTAGTGATTTGGTAACTCCTTACATCTCACCAACCAGGAAACAACCACGGGTAATTTCTGACATAGTGAGAAAGGGAAATAGTGACTGTGTCTTCAAGCAGCACTTTAAGTGACTTAGCAACCACTGTCTAGGCCTTGTGACCAAATGAATGGGAAGAACTTAAAAAATAGAAATAGTTTGTAACCTTTACCACATTTTGTTTTGTTTTGCATACTTAATCATGTGATAAAATGTAACTTTGGTATCCAAAAGGACTATACTTTGAACAGGACTTTTCTAAAACTTGGATATGACAGTTAATGAAGTAAAAGAATCTAAAGTAACATTATGGTGTAAAATGATGAAGAATCAATAGGCAGGATATGTGCAAGGCCTGTATACTGAAATTCCTAAAGTATGATTTATAAAGTGTTAAAGAATATCAGAAAAAGACATTAGAATTCATGCTTTTGCTTAGAATCCAGATCATATATTATATAATAACACTATACAATAACTCTACATATGAAAATAAAATCTAGAGAATCAACACAAGATTTCAAGATATATTAGTGACCAGAGTAATCAGGTCAGGCTGGAGCATGATGGATATACAAATCAAGAAAAAACAAAAAGAAAAACCGCACTCACATAATCAATGTACATAAACATATAAACATAGTGGCAAATTACTTGAACAGATACAACATAGTCAAGGAAAACAGAATATAGCTCAATGCCATTAGCCACTTATTAAATAAAAGCCAACAAGTATGCCACTATGCATCTAAAGTCATGCCTAAACAAGAAATGGAGGAAATGCTCATCACATGGATCATTCATAAGGAGGCAGTGCTGGATTGTCCTTCCACTACTGCTGAAAATGCAAAGTAGCAGAATCTTAGGGACGACAGTATGTTCCACAAATTATACAGTAGATTCCCACATAACAGTCACCCTATATCAAGGGCAATGGATAAACCTCACCCTGGCAAAAGTACCTGATCATAGTGCCTCCCCCGTTGGGTATTAGGACAATGTGGGAGTAGATCTACCAACTCTAATTTTAGATATTTGTCCCAAAGAAATAAAAATGTGCATACATAAGAATTGCTGGGTGGTGGTTGTGGTGATATTTTGTGAGCTAACAAAGGAAGCTTGCCTGAAGATCAGAGTGTGGAACTAAGCCACTAGTTAGCGATAGAGGCCAGGCAGTGGTGGCACACACCTTTAATCTCTGCACTTGGGAGGCAGAGGCAGGCCAATCTCTATGAGGCCACCCTGGACTACACAAGATTGATCCAGCCTAAAAGAGAAACAGAGCCAGGCAGTGGTGCTGCACATCTTTGATCACAGCACTTGGGATCTCATGCCTTTAATCCCAGCACTAGGGAGGTGGAGACAGGAAGTAATATGACTAGGCAGGGAGAGGAATATAAGGTGGGAGGAGACAGGAGCTCATTGCATTTAGTCTGAGGATTTGAGGAGACAGGAGCTTGCTCTCTTTCAGGCTGAGGAGTTGGCGAGGTAAGAGGTAGTGGCTGTGGCTTGCTCTTTTGTCTCTCTGAGCTTTCAGCATTTACTACTATATCTGACTCTGGGTTTTTATTATTAAGACCAATTAGGATTTGAGCTACAGGTGGTGGCACTTGCCTTTAGCCCAGCATTCAGGAGGCAGAAGCAAGTGAGTTTGAGGCCAGGCTGATCTATAGAATGAGTTCCAGGACAGCAAAAACAAAAAGAAAAAAGAAAAAAAAAAAAAGAACTTACCAGAATTGCTTTGAAACATCCTTTTCATAATTGTTAAAAGCTGAAAATAATCCAGATTCCCTTCAAGTGGTGAATGAACAGATCGTGAGAGGACCATGTCGTTAAATATTATTCAGATATGAACAGAGTTAAATATGCAACATGTAAGTTTTCTAACATCAATAAAAAGAACAGTTAGAATCAAAAATAATATATATGTGTACATATATACGTGTATATATAATGCTTGTTTGCTGAAAGTCAGAGCTCTTGAGTCATTACAAAGATCAGTGACTGCTAGGAACTGGGACTGAATCAAAATTAATGTAAAAGGACAAAAGAAAAATAATCATGTACTGATGTAATGACTTCTTGGTTATTGTAGTGGCTGTTCAAGGGCACCTATTGTCAGAGACCATGGAAATGAAGACACTGGAAGGTTGAATGTTACTGCATGTCAACTTTTCCTCAATAAAATGGGCCTAGGAAGTACAGATCCTAGCATTTCTTCACACACCTCCATTTTTTTCAGCCTAGTATACCACCCCAACAGAAAAATTGCCTTTCTCCCCCTTTTCCTAGCAAACTCTGTGTCTCTCATGTTGCATTTATGGCACTAGGTTAAACACATGTCGGTTTAAGTTTCCCCACAAGGTTAGGTTTTTTGAGAGTTTGGTTTCCTACCCTGGAAATGCTCCCCTCTCCATTTAAACCACATCTAGCATACAAACACAAAGAATAGTTTACAGAGAGGAAGTGTGAATGGGGAGGAGAAAGATGCTTGTTATCACTCTTTTCTCTACCAAATACCCGTTAGAGGGGAAAAGAAAAAAGGTTTTCTTTTCTACCATTCAAAAGATACCAAAGTTAACTTTAATCATGAAAATATTCTTGACTTATGTTTTAAAATGAACCCATGATTTTTCTCTTATTCACGCATGTGGGGTCAGATAATATGAAGATGACTGCCCTGGAATGTTGTTGGTAACTGCTCTCCAGTGCTTTCAACCCCACACAGGAGTCAGGAAGACCAGTCCTGAGGCCACGTAGAGAGGGAATTGTATGGACTAAGTCTCGACTGTGATTTTGGGAAAAGTGACAGGCAAGGGCAGAGTGAGCCACCAAGAAGGCTCAGGTTTGGATGTTTGGAAAGATTTGGTAAGTTCTGGCTGCCTGGTACCTAATCCTGCCATTATGTAGGGAGGAGAGATCATGTTCCTGACTTCAAGAACCCAGCAAAGGGACACAAATGAAAATTTGGACTCAGGATCTGAGGGACTTTCTATCAAAGTATGCTCAGTACCTCTGGGTGATGACTACCTCTGACAGTAGCATCCTTTCTCAGGGGAGAAAGGCCCATATGCCAAAGTATTAAACCAGAAATTGAGAAATAATGTTTCTTTTATTCATCACAACATAGCAAAACAGGCAATCTGTAATAAAAGCTAGGAGTGACCTGGTGGTTACTGAGGTGTTAACAGTGTTTCCAGTCTTTAAAATTAGTCTAACATCTTGCTAAACACCAAGTGAAAAATAGCTTAGATGACATGCTAAGGCACATTCCTCTATATTCTGCAATAAGTACTATATAAACATAGAGAGAGAAATTTAATTTGTGTATGGAAAGATGGATTACATAGTCAACTTCTTTAACTTTTATTTCCTACTGTGAATCATCAGAAGCTACGCTTTAGTGCCTTCCAGGATAAGCAAAAGATAATGCTGTAGACAAGAACTGCTGAGTTATCTTCACCCTGTTGTTTTATTTAATATTGTATCCGTGTTATTTCATTTAACGAATGATACATGAGCTAAGAAAACAAAATAGTGTGTCTGTATATGTACAAATACGAGAGAAATCAATTACTATATAATAGAAAGCATTCTATTTTCTTATATGTGTTTTGTTCAATGTGTTAGGGGAAGGGCACACTACATTACACACCCAAATGTATTTACTTTAAACTGAACTTCACCACAGAAGAGAAGAAAGCATTTGTCACTGGTTCTAAGATAACTGCCAGGCTTTCATTTCTGATTTCTTTTCTTCATTTCTGCCTTTTTGTGGGGTTAAAGCAATGAATAACAATAATTAAATATACAATCAGCAAAAGCTTTCATCCTAGAGTTTGCTCAGCTGCTGTAGAAAGGCTTAAAACAAGATATTCATTTAGGAAATTGTATTTTGTGTCTCAAATGGCCTCTTTCAATTTCCTCCTCATTTTTGAGAATCTAAATAGATTCATTGGCTAACTTTAAAAGGAGTTAAGAAACCTACGTTAGCAACAGTAATTTTAAACAGCTAATATTTGATATTTTGCTATGTGCTTACTAAGTGTTTGATGTACAATATCTCATTTATTTCTCCAAACACTGCAAAAGAATGCATTTGTGCCATCACACTTGTTCATATTGGAATTACAGAAAAAAAAAATTAAGACACTCTCAGTTCATGATGGTAACCTCAAGGGTTGAAATGGGGGCTCTGGGCTCCAGAACCTACTTCATTGTGTGTATCTGATGTATACATGACTTGATTGCAACATTTTCCTCTAAGAAGCCATATCATAGATAGAATTTACAGTGCTATAAACAACCACATAGCATGTTGCATTTATATAAAAGAGCCAATGTTGTTACACAGAGTCTGCCCAAAGGGTGCACAGTCTTTTCTGTGAGATGATGCGTTCTATAGTTTCTCTACTTGGCGCAGTAGGCATAGATGTTTTATTTTATGTAGCTGAATAGTAGAATTTTTTCCCTTCTCTCCTGGATATGTTGAACTGAGTACAGCTGATTAGGTGTGGCTTTGTTACATAACGTAATGAAATAAGAATTGTTTTCAGCATTGAGGAGACAAGAGATAGATAATCTTAAAAAGACCAAAATGACTGTAATAAGTATGATAGTGATAAGAACCTGTGCTACACTTGTTTGAGAAAGCATATATTCCCATGATACATTATGTATCTACAGTTCCTAATCCCTTGCAAGATATTTCAAAGATATTACCTTTAATCCTCTAATAAAACACATAAATATTCTTATTTTGTAGTCTAGGATTAGCTGAAATGACAAGTGGTTCATAGGGCAGAAAAGTAGCACTAAAGTCATGTTGCAACCAACTCCAAAGGCCAATTGTGTTATTATTTGAAGAGAAGAAGGTCCATCAACTGAAAGTCAAGGTTGTTTCTTAGTCGTATTTCATTCCAAGCTATGAATATTTTAAGTATCTTTTAAATTTAATATCATGTGCTCAACAAGTTTTTATAGTTTTCTTGCACACCGCCCATGACAGGATAAAAGACAGTAGAATCTGTTTCATGGCTCTTGAGAGAATTTTAAAAGCCCTGGGGAGGGACAAGGAGGAGGAATGGAGAGAAGGGAGTGGTTGTGATGGCAACATCAGGATGCTATGCAGAGCCCTTCAGTCAACACTCAGCATAGATTATGTTATCTCACTTAATCCTACCAACTACTGACTGTGTTACATTTACGTCCATTTTATAGGTAAGGACATTTATGAATTCCCCTAAACCCAGCACGGGTCCCTAGTGTTAGAACTAGGATTTGATTCCAGGTTAGCTTTCCAAAATTATGTGCCATCAACTGCTATGCCACATTGCTTCTGCTAGACTAGTGCATTATATTGTAAATATCTCTATTTGGGTGGGGGAACTTCTACAAAGTAGCTAAAAACTATGAGTATGCCTTCTGAGAATTAGCAAAGGAAGCTGATGAACTTACTCTTCTTAAATAGACATTTTTTTCTTCCCTTACAGGAAAAGAATTATTCAGATTTTCATTTCAACTCAATTGAAATCACCTTCTCCTGAGAAAATCCTTACCGTGGGAGGTTGGCTTAATTGTCCAGAGGCTTCAAGACTAAATAGTCTGTCCTATGATTTCACTCTGGATCAATGGCCCTTGTGTTCTTCTGTCAGTGTGAAGACCACAGCATCTCATCTCAAGACAGCAGAAGAGTGGGTTCAAGAAGGGAAGCTCGCTGATGTATTAAAGGGACTGCAGCCTCGGCAGAGGATTGATGGTGGCTTCAAGAGAATGTGCTCTCCTATCCACTCACAAGTGTAATTTAAAGAGGATTTTTCACAGCATGGATAGACACCATTACTCACATCAATTCCCACTGCCTTCTCTTTCTATAACTCTTTACCAATTCTAGTCCACAGCTACTCTGCCCTGTTTAATCAACAGCATGCATTTGAGAGGTATTCTCCAGCATCCCCAAATGAATTTCTTATAACACAAATTGAATGAAGTGGTGAAATGATAAATATGTCTGCAGTGTAACAGACTCATTTAGGGCTGTATATGTGCTGGAGGGTAAAGGGAGCTTCTCACACAAACGATGCCAACTCCAGACCAGAAATAATGTACTTTGACCAGAAGTTTAATTACCTTTTGGGCTTTTATTCCATGGGTTTTTTTTTTCTATGAAGTTTTTATCTATACTGTCTTAAAATTTTAAGATCAATTCTTTGCTTTGAAACAAGCAAATAAATAAGATCAAGAACATAAATTTACTCACAACAAAGATTTAATGAACTAAAATACATTGGTGATTTGTGATTTTTTTTTCCTAACCTATCCCCTGTATGGCCATTGTAATAAGCACAATAATGTGCTCTCAGGCATGCCCATGCCCTAATCCCCAGACCCTGGAATATATCATGCTACAAGTCAAGGCTATTAAGGCTGCAGGTGGAAATAAGGTTTACAGGGAGGTGACCTTGAGATAGATAGATTATCCCGGACAATGTGGGTGGGCTCAATAAGTGAGGGGCAAGACACAAGACCTAAGCAACAGACAGATATTTTGCCAAGAATTTAAGGCTCTTTAAGATGTTTCACCTTCAGAAATATGATAATAAATTTGTGTTTTAAGCCACAAAGTTTGTGGTCAATTTTTTAGAATAGCAAGAGGATAACAAATGTGTATTTTATTTCCTGCAAGTGAGGTGATGTTTATAATATGTAAAATGTGGAATAACAAATATCTACAAGTGTGGAAGCGGTTATAGAATCAGAAAATAAAAAGAAGATTGAACAAATTTGAGAACAAAATAGAAAAAGGCCAGACTGCACTGAACTGAATGTTAGCAGGAATATGGATGTTAATGATGTTGTCAAGGAGGAATTTGAAGAGAGGGAATGCTAAGTAGAGAAAACAAATATTTTTCTCAACCAAGATCTAAATAATCATAAAGATTATTAGTTATGAAGCTGTGAACATTGCATGCTATTTAATGCCTACTAGACATAGGTGATGAATCCGATACATGCTGTATGTATATAACCTTGTTCGTCATAATAATTATTGATAATTGGCAGGAGTTTTCAAGAAAACTTAGGAAGTAGAAGGCAAAAAATGAGAAAGTTATTCCTGAGCAAGAAACCATGGGTCTAACTCAAAACAACTTAATACAATGCATTAGAGAACTTCAATTGCTCTTAAAAGGAATGCTTTGCCAAGGCTACAAACACAACTTGAAGTGTCCAGATTAGGATAGACACTAGAGAGGGCAAAAGAGCTCTATATATTTATGAATGAAATAATACTGTGATTATGAAGTCCTTGTGGGAGGAAATCAGCCAGCTAGAGTACTGTGCACACAGAGAAAGGCAGGAGAAAGTTTACATGCCGGTCACTGCCTGAAAGAAGCCATTTTGAAAACACCGCCGACTGCATGATTCCAACTATACCATTTTCTGGCAAAATGCAAAACTATAGAAACCATAAAACGTTCACAAGTCGGCTACTGTTATGGAAAGCAAGTGAAGGCTGGGTGAAACTGTCCCATATACATTGCACTATATCAGCCAGAACAGAGTCATAGAAACTGATAAAGAATCCTAAGAAAACAGCTTTGTGAATTTGGT
The DNA here is from genome assembly GCF_004664715.2 of Peromyscus leucopus. NCBI lineage: Eukaryota > Metazoa > Chordata > Mammalia > Rodentia > Cricetidae > Peromyscus > Peromyscus leucopus. Next base: position 14,648,933 of record NC_051086.1, read on the forward strand.
CTCGGCCTCAGTTGAGAGAATGGCAAGGTCTAAAGTCATGCTAGGGATTTAACAAATAAAAAGCAAGTTGTACTAAAGTTTGCATGTAATATAACATTTATTTGGGCTCAGAAAGCCCAGCAATGCTTCCAGTGCATCCAGTAGCACAGGATGTACCGTGAGAGTTTGCAGAAGAGAGTAAATCTGTGGCTTTACATTCCTCTTAAGCCTCCTGTGTACACATGATGGGTACTTATGACCAATCGACCACAGGCATGCCCACGGGCAAATCTAATCCATATAATTCCTCATAATCACTCTCAGGTGACTATGTGTTGTATTAATATGAAAATTAAAGTTAACCATCACACTGTCTAATGGTCTTGTAATTATTTACATTTGCACTCAAGGACCTTGGTAGGAGAAACTTCATTTGCAGTGGACAGTGATCAGTGCAGAGTTAAGATTGGAGAAAGTGCCGAGAATAAGTGACTATGATTGTTCATCCCCAGTTGGGGCATTTTTATGATTTCCATACCAAATGGAAACACTGTAGAAAATGAGGAAGAAAGAATGTAAGAGCTATGGATGAGAAGAGGAGCTGTGAAAAGCTATCTTCTGAACACAACACAGTTATTCTACTCATGAACGGCAGCTGCAGTTACACATACAGGATCAAGCTGTCCACAATTCCAGTGTGGGTAGGGAACTAGTTCAGGAGACCCAAGACTAAATGGGGAGCTATTGACAGTTGATAGCACCTGGAGGAGAATCATTTTTCATTGGGGTTATGGCCACTGGTAGATTTCCCATGTTGCAATGACTAGTTGGGAGGGAGTAATATTTAGGAAGATCTGCAGGGAGTTGGAGGGGAAAATGGAGATGAATATGATAATATTTATATGTGTGAATTTATCAAAGCATAAATTTCTAAAAATAATGTGGAGAGTGATTGAAGAAGATATCTAATGTCAACTTCTGGCCTCTACACACACACACACACACACACACACACACACACACATACATATTCACAAGAGACTTGAGATTGCATGCCCAAAATAAGTTATATAAATCACCAGTATAAACAGAAAAAGATTCTTGGTCTCATGAGTTATCAGAAAGTGCAAGTTAAAAATACAGCAAAATTACTGACAATATGAGGATCAAGAAAAAATGTGAAATAAAGGCCATTCTCTTAAGATTTTTTTAAAGTCAATTAGGTGACTTTGATCAATCGCTTTGCTCTAAAGTGTGCATCCAAGACCAGCAATACACATCATAATTTCAAGCAGTAAATAAGCACAGTGTTCATCCACATACAGAGGGTGCATAATTTCCATTATGCTTCATAAAACAAATACAACACAATGAGTGTGAGTGAACTACAGCTACATATAACCATTTGAGTATTAAACATACTTTCACGAACACTGCTGGACTAATGGATTCTCACACAAATAATAATGCTGTGAGGCTACTCATATAACACTGAAAAATAGATAAAGCTATACTAGTGTTCAAGAATGCAGAAATGTAAGAAGTATAAAGAAAAGTAGGAAATTGATTCCCATAGAAGCCATTGTCTTAGTTTATTTTTCTGCTGTGATCAAACACATTAACAAAAGTGACTTATGGAAAGAAGGGTTTGCTTTAGCTCACAGAGCAAGTAATGTCCACCATGGCAAGGAGATCGAGGCAGCAAGGAGGTCAACGCAGCTGGTCACATTACATCCACAGTCAGAGGAAGCAATGAATGCATCTCTTCGCTTCCTCTCCCTGTTTACATACTCCAGGATCCCACTCAAGGGTTCCAGGTACAGTGGGAAGATCGTCCTGCTTCAGCCAAGATGGTCCAAATAATCCCCACAGGCTTGCCCAGTGGCCCATTTGCAAGATGATTTTAAATTCTGCCAAGATTTACAACACTAACCATCAAAGACATCAGGTGACCTCCTCTATAAAGAGGAACCTATAAGAAATAAGGAGAGTGGATCTATGCCAACATTATGTTCTGAACCAGGGAAAGGTCACCTGGAGAGCAACTTTGTTCTTTGTACTTCTCTGTATGGGACTTGTGTTTTACCACAAAAATAACGGAGAAAATTCTAAATTTAAATTTTCAAGGAGGAAAGCTATGGTACTACTGGTCTTAAAAATCATTCTTCAAAATTCAGATTATATTTCAACTACTTTTCTCTAGACCAACACAGTTGTAGGCTCAATCTATAATTTTTATCCCCACTTAACTAGAACATTATTATTGATAATGCTTTACATGCATCTAAAGTCTCTCTATATATAGGCGGGACTAACAGAGAGGAGAAAGAAGGGAACAGGAAGACAGAGGGAGTCACTGCCGGCCTCCACCATGACAAGCACCATGTGAAGATGCCAGTAAACCACGAGCCATGTGGCAAGGTATAGATTTATGGAAATGGATTAATTTAAGCTATAAGAACAGTTAGAAAGAAGCCTGCCATGGCCATACAGTTTGTAAGCAATATAAGTCTTTGTGTTTGCTTGGTTGGGTCTGAGCAGCTGTGAGACTGGCAGGTGACAGAGATTTGTCCTGACTGTGGGCAAGGCAGGAAAACTCTAGCTACATCTCTCTCTCTCTCTCTCTCTCTCTCTCTCTCTCTCTCTCTCTCTCTCTCTCTGTGTGTGTGTGTGTGTGTGTGTGTGTGTGTGTGTATGTGTGTATGTGTGTGTGTTGTCTCTCCTTAAAACCTTCGAGCATATCAGACTCAGAAGCCACAGTACAGAATGCTAGCATTCTAAAATGCGTCCACGTATCTCATTCTCTCTGCATTATTGTATCTGTCTATCACAGTTACAGATTCTTAACTAAATGAAGGAGGGAGCTGTGGATAAGAGCCCCTACCTCACAAATGTGAGGACCAGAGCTTGAGTCTCCAGCATCTATGTGAAAGGTCAGGCATTGCTACACTCACACCCATAATCCCAGCACCATGAAGGACAGACTGGAGCATGGCTGGGCTTGCTACCTTCTCATGTAACCTCACACTCAGTAGGAGATTGTTTATCCAGGGAATAATGTGGAGAGTGACGACTACTAGGCGTCCTTCTCTCACCTCCACATGTAGACATCTGTACACATGTGTGCGTGTAACACACAATACACATAGGACTATCTTCAGAGAAAGAGCCATACCATTAGAAAAGAAAATGTTCTTTAAGCAATAATCCTCCCAGGTAAGTGTTCATGAATAAATGAATAATTATAAACTAATTGAATCATGCAAGTTTCTTCTAGAAGTTAGTGCAACTGATTCTTACATGGTTCAACAAATGAATATTACATGATCATTATCCTCTCTGTTACTGTGTCAGTGCCCAAAGAAGAGAACCAAAACTTAGTCCTCTGATGAGACCCTTAGCCATATTTCCTTGGTGCAAGGAAATGCAGTATCAGTATTCCATGTGTAAATAAGTTCAATTAACAACGAATTATAATTGCACAGGGAGATGAAAATTAGTTTAAACAAGTCAATTAAATCATAAACATTTCAGAAATAAGAGGATGTGTTTGTAATCCAATTAGTGTGTTAATATACTAATAAATTTACTGATTTGAATAGTATCTTAATTGTATAGTAGGACACCAGAAGAAGAAAAAAAAACAGTATATCTTAATTGTCATAAAGGGAGCTTGGGCTGCAGTATGACTACATAAGTTTGGAGAAAATTATCCATGTTAATGAGATCAAAATGCTCCTATCTGGAATAATAAATAAGGTTACTTGATAGTTCACCTAATAAAAATGCATCCACGGGACAGAGGAAATAGCTAAACATAGTGTTGTGTGCCAGATAGTAATTACACTAAGTTCCTGATGGGATAGAATGGGACATTTTATACCATGACCAAAAAAAAAAAAAAAAACCACTTTCATAGTTTAAACACTCAGATAATCACGGGAATAAAATATTCCAGGGATAATTCTTTATTGCTACCGCAATTATCACAAATTAAGCTGATATTAATATACTTTACTGCTGCTCAGCCTTAAGTGAAGTCAGTTGCTCTCCACTGATGTCTCCGGGGAATGAGCCTCTCTCCTATTTCTGCGTAATTAACTGTAATTTATGGAGCACAGAGAGACCTGCACAGTCTAGTCAAGGTCACAATAAGAAGGTTGGATTGCATTGTTTTCAATCGCCATCTGTGTTCTGGGTTGAGGTTACCACCTCCTCAATTGCCACAAGAGGAAAGGACCCCTCATTGGCACAGGGGTCCCAGTGCCAAGTTCTCAGGCCAAGGGGCACGAAGATTCTGAGATTTATACAGAGTGTGAATTTTAATGATTACATGACATCCTGATTAAAATGCTGAAATAGATAAATAATGTTTTTTAGTGCTAATTGCAACAATTTAAATCAATTGGAATGCCTGCAAAGAATATTGATGACCCACTCTGGATGTATTCCAATTTACTTCTTCAGTCCTGGACTGATCCTCAAGCCTTCCACTCTAGTGTCAAAGAGAGCTGCATCATCCTACTCAGACCTCAGCTCAGCCAAATCTTCAAAGACTTGAAACATCACCCAAAGCCACTATTACTGCAGTAATATTTCTTAATTCTTGCTTCATTTAATAAGACTTTTTGCAAGAATTTTCCATATTTCTTTGTTTCGTCATTTAAATCAAATAGAAAAAAAATCAGGAAAATGACATACAAAGTAAATCACTAAACCAAATCATAAATGGGAAGCAGAATTTTGCAAGGCAAAAATCAGGAAATCAAGATAGATGATAATATCATTTTAATTATTGTAGCAATCCATAGTGAATATTTACTGTGTACTAGTAAAAAACACATGTTCTTCAGTCCTTCAGGATTTACATCACCAAGTGTATCATTTGAAATGCAAAGTATAAACAAATTCAGATTAAATATAAATACAGAGACAAATGAACATTGAGGGAAGAAGCTTGATAACGGAAGAGAAATCAGTGGGAGTAGGACTGGACTTTATTTACAGTGCTCAAAATGGCCTACCTAGTAAGAAATGTTGGCGCATCAATCAAAGGAGAATAAGCTATGTCAGTGTGAGCAAAGAATCACCTAGAGAAGAAAGAAGAACATATGAAGTTGGTCAATGAAGGGAAGATGTGTTTGGCAAGTTTGAGGAAGTTGTGAAGTTTAATAAGCATACAGGAAAGGTCTAGACAACATCCGGGAGCATGTACGGGATATGTATGCAAAGGTGTTCCAAGTCAACATAAGAAAATTCCATTCTGTTCTGAATGATGTTGCCATCCCATGTCACTGGAAGCCAGGGAAGTTGTTGCAATCTGACATGTTCTAAAGGAATCACTGGGGTTGCTGAAGTGCAAATGGAATGTTAGTGTAGGGCATAGCAGAGAAAAGAGCTGAGAGGATGGGACAAAGCTCAGCTGAAGGAGCATCACTGCTGAGTCAGGAAAAGAGCAAGAAGGTAGTCAGAAACTGTGGAATCTTCTGTGAGTGTGTGTGCCATATGCATGTCTGTCTGTTGGCATGTTTGTGTGTGTCTCTCTGTCTCTGTCTGTGTGTGTGTATGTGTGTGTATGTGTGTGTTCAAAGTAAAACCCAAATGGATTTTTCTCATGTACTAGACACAAGATATGGAAAAAAAGAGTTGTGTATAAATTCAAAAGTTGGGTATAAACAGTAAGAATGATAAAATTGTTTTTTACTAAATTTGTGAGAAACACATTAACTTTTATTTCTTTTATTTTTTATGTCTATGTTTATTTCTTTTATTTTTTATGTTTTGGTTGAATGTATGTCTGTGTACAACTTGTACACAGTGTCCTCAGAGACCAGAAGAAGATGACAGATTCCTTGGGCCTAAAGTCACAGACTGTTATGAGCCATATTAGGTGCTAGGAATTGAACCTAGTCCCCTGGAAGACCAATCAGTGCTCTTAGTGGCTGAGCCATCTCTCTAGACCCAAGAAACAAGTTAAGACAGATGGAAGAATTGAAGGTTAAACTGTAGAGTTATTAGGTTTCAGATGCTAATCTGTTATCCGAATGGAATGGTTGAGCAAGGAATCAGATAGGAGTTCCTATTTGCCCAACCTGGAGACATAAACTTAGAAACCATCAATTTTTAAATAATTTTAAGTCAAGAGTTGTAAGAGATTGTGCTTAGATGACAATAAGTAAAGAGGCAAATAAGAGCTGCAGAGACAAAAAAAAAAAAAAAAAAAAAAAAAAAAAAAAAAACCACAACACAAACTGGGTATGAGGGCGTCCTGGCAAAGGAAATGAAGAAGTCTCTTAAAACCTGAGAGAAAAACATGCTAGGACCCAAATAGTAAACTGAGTTCAAGAGGCAGGGCGACTTAGATCTGACTATTCAGTTCATTGTAGTAGTTTGCAGTAGATAGGACCAAGCAGGCAGTCAGTGCTTCCAAGGAGAGTTACTGAACAAAGAAGCAGAAAAATAAGACAGAAGCTAAAAAGAAGAAGGAAGTTAGAAAATATTTCTAAGTAAGAACAGCATGATGATAATATTAAAGAAAAGATAAAGAAAGGAAAAAGAAAAATAATGCACTTTGGGGGTAGCAAGCGTTGATGGCTTTAAAGAAAAACACTGAAATCTCATTCCTGACAATGAAATAATGGTAGAACATATTGTACAACTTCAGCTAGAATGTCAGATTTCAGAAAAGCAATGTGTGGTTCTAAGTTCCCCTACCTTTTCAGTGAAACAGGAAGCAATGTCATCAGCTACGAACAAGGATGAGAAGACATATGTTCAAAGTTGGATGAGAGGAGATGAAAACCAAATGATCATCTAGGCAGGTAGAAGAAAAAATGACATTGAATTTCCCGGAGATAGAAGGTTCCACTTGAAGAAAATCGCCTTGGGTTTCAAGGGGGGATGACTCAGCACACCTAGACTTTCTGCAGCTATGTGTAACTAGAGACCTCAGAAGCAAAGTAAGTAGAGTAGGACTCAACCAAGGCTGAGCACCAAGAAAACACAGTGACAGGATAAGAGGACAAACCACAGTGTGATTGAAGATATCTACAAGAAAAAGATTAAAATGATGAACTGAGGACTGGAAATACCAGAGCTGGATTTAATCATTTTCTAGGTAAGAGAAAGGCCATTCACTCTGTGAATGAACAGTGAACAGTTAAATTCCTCAAATTGTGAAGTCTGAGGCTAGCTGTAAGGCAAGAAGCAAAGAAATCCATTCAAATGGAACAAGATTCTGAAAGAAATTTTTTGATTGTACAGAAAGGTCATAAAACTCTTTCTTAAGGTCCCACATTTTGTCAACATAATTAGTCTTTTCAGCAGGAAAAGAACAAGACTCAATTCTGAACATATGGGGTAAAGCGATTTAACGTCGAACTAATTTCAGATTAGGAGCGATCCAGTCCCTGTGAGCAAGTGCAAGGTTGCAACAGACTTCAGGTCATGGAAAAGTCAAACTCTGAGGTGACAGCATAACATATGAACAGAAATATTTCATCATTAGATCAGACAACACAAGCTAAATTAGGTATGTGAGAGACAACAGCATTGAAAATAGCAATATACAGTTGAGAGAGGGAGAAAATGACTGGTGTGGATGTTAGAGTGTTCTGGAAAGACGAGAGCTGATGGCTGAAGAGTGAGATTATGAAGTGTGAATTATGAAGGAGACGAAATGTTATATAATCCCAAGGTCTGGAAGGTCTGTCAAAGGATATACATGGTAACATTAAGGTAGAGGACAAGGTCCTCTAAAGAACTTCAGGAGTCACAGTTGTAGATGAATTATTAACATGGAAAGTGAAATCAATCACGATAATGAAGAGTTAGAGAAAATGACAGCGAGCTAGCAGCTAGAATCTATAAGGAGGTAGGAAATGGTGTGTCTGTAGAATATTGCAAAAAACGAGAAGTGATCTGACCCTTTAAACTTAGAGATGTTTTATCTTTGTGGGGAGAAGAGAAAGAGACACTGATCACTAATTCACAGAGGTAAAGACGAAAACACATCATTAGATGGAGTATAATGAGCGAAAGAAGGAAATGAAGTGAAAAGATGGGGTTTTATGGATGTGGAAGATGATCCAGATAATCAAGTGTATGTGGATTCCTCCTACTAGATGCCAAGTCATATTGCCAAGTCTAGACCACAGATGCATGGAAATATAAGAAAACTGGACTCTTGCCAGGAGCACAACAAATGCTAGACTCCATCCTGCCTCTAAACTAATGTCGCTTTCTTTATCAATTGTGCAAAATTATTTTACTTTGTTAAAAGTTTCCATAGTTCTTGATCTCTACCTCTGGTTCAAGAAAAACCTTTGTGTATGACATACCTCTACAGTCAAACATTGTATATCCTCAACAAATAACTTGGTCACACATCGCCATGTCCCAAACCTGTAATTTAGTTTACCAAGCAACTTCTATCGTATTATTAACATGTGCTGTAGCCAGGAGCAGGATAGACGGGTTAACTAACAGCTGAATCTGCAGCTTCAAGCCCCTGCCTTTCCCTTAATCAGGATTCAGTCTGTGCTCCAGCAAACTTTCCATTTTATTTCTGTGTTTTAAACCTTGTCCCCAATTTATCACCTCCCTGTATTGTTTCACTCTTTCAACAAAAAGTTATCAAGCACTTATTATGCTGTGTGCTACAGGGGATGAAGAGATGAATAAGTTGTTATTCCTGCCCTGGAAGAGCTCAGAGCCTTGGATGGGAAGCAAACATGCAAACACAGGAGATCACACTTTGTGGAATGTGGCATTCCAAGGGGATGCACCAAGTCTAGTGTTGTGTCCAGACAAAAATCCATTTTAGAGCTGATAATGAGAGCTTTATTGCCTCCTTGAGTCTGCCAGACACGTCGAAGTCACTTTGCAAGAATGGCTTTGCTCTCTTTCCTTATTCAAAGATTTTCTTAATTAAACCTCGAATTCAGAGCTCTAGCTCTGCCCATTTTCTCTCCAGGACAATTATCATCCACCCACCACTTTAACAGAAACGTGGATGCTTATGTGGGCAAACAGAATGGAAACCAGAAACACGGGCTTTAAGAGGAATACTGTTTCATATAGTATCTCCTTCACAGCTTCACATTCTCTTTCATAGTCACTAATACGTCATAAACACCAGCTAAGCTGTGCCGAATGAGAACAAATCAGAAGTCAGGGAATAATTCACACGATGATGAGCTGGCATCTCTTGGAAAAAACATGACCAAGTATAAGCTACTTTGATGCCTGTTACATAGACAAAAACCTGGAATTGAATCATTAATTTGGGCTTCATTCAAAGTTCAAGAAATCTGAAAACATGATGTGTTAATGTCCAAAAGATCTTCTTTCTTGTGTTTGTTTAGCCTGCAGACTACATAAAGAGCTGACATGATTATCATTGCAAGGTTTAGTCTCTCCTTCTGGTCAGGTGGTCTTGTCTCTAAGACTTATGGAGTTGGTGCTTCTCTTCTGATAGAGCTCCTGAATGCAGCAGAGGGTGGGTCCACAAACATCAAAGTCATGGAATCCTGCATTCCTCTTAAATCAGCCATTTTGAAAACATCTAGATTGAAGGCTAACTCAGAGCAAATGAACCACAAACTTGGAACCGTGTATATTCCTTCCTCCAGAATGAAGTAAAAATATGTCCTTCTAACATAGAACTTGCAGGCAGTGGCATTGTACTGTTATCATAGGCAGAAGTCTTGGAGAGGTACAAAACTTTTGCCTACCTAATAATTCAGACAAGAAGGAAAAAAATATAACAATCTAAAAGTTTTTTTTTTTTTTTTACTGAAAAAAAAAACTTTTCTTTAGTCAGTCTAGATATGAAGTATCCTTTCAACAAGGGACTCAAGGAGAATTTTCCTTGTATAATCCTAAAATATCACTCACACACACACACACACAAATATATACATAGCAACACATATACAGCATTTAATGATGTTATCCGTTTCTTTATTACATTGATTGTGCTGTATTCTTACTTTAAGGGTAGAAAACTGATCCCATTGGATAATTCCAACTCTAACCCTTTATGCTTCAAGAAGTTTCACTGTACATCTTAAGTTCTTCAAACCAATATGTGAATTATAACTACAAGGAAGTATCAATACCTGAGTTCAAGAATGATCACAATTACAGAGGCCAGCAAAGTGCACTGGTCGTAAGCAGCGTGAGATCCTGGGACTCTCAAGCAACTCCGGGGAGAATGGAAAATAGCACAAAACTTTGAAAAGATTAGCAGCTCTTCATAATGGAAAATATACATTTTTCATATGATATTGGTTATCTATGTGAAAAGGAATAATAAACACGGCTCCATAACATAGCTTGTTACAAAATGCAAATAAGCTGCTGCTTTATTCGAAATAGCCCCCAAATTTACAAACACCAACAATGGTCCACCCACAACTAAATAATACTTAACAAAGATGCACCAACATACTGCACATCCATACAATGACATGGATTGTAGCTGGAGGGCTTCTCTCCAGGTTCCCCAAGCCCCGCAGTCCCACAATCCACTTATAAAATAATCACTCAGACGCTTATATCACTTATAAACTGTATGGCCGTGGCAGGCTTCCTGCTAACTGTTCTTTTATCTTAAATTAACCCATTTTTATAAATCTATACCTTGCCACGTGGCTGGTGGCTTACCGGCGTCTTTACAGGTTGCCTCTCCTGGCGGTGGCTGCAGTGTCTCTCCCCCAGCCTTCCGCTTCCCAGAATTCTCCTCTCTCCTTGTCCCACCTACCTCCTGCCTGGTCATTGGCCATCAGTGTTTTATTTACATAGAGTGATATCCACAGCACTTCCCCTTTCTTCTTTTTTTTTTAAAAAGGAAGGTTTTAACTTTAACATGGTAAAATTACATATAACAAAACAATTACCGAGCAAGAATTATAGTTACAATATTAAAGAAGATGTCCTATCTATCTTATATTTGTGAGTTTAAGGTTTTATAGCTAACTTATCTTTTATCATAACTGAGGAAATTACGACTATCTAGTCTTCAACCACATCAAAGACCTGAGAAGGAACATAATGGTACCTGAGAAATGGTAGACGGATGCAAGCAACTTTCGGGAATCTTGCAAGAGTAGACCAAGACAGCTGGCAGCCTGGACAGTCACCTAATGTTTCTCAGCATTGTTGGTGTATTCAAATTGGCTACAGGCCTAGAGTATCTGACAGACCATTTTCAGAAGCAGGATTTCTGAAAGACCATCTTACCCTGTCTTGGCAGAGTACAGTGGTCGCTTTTCTTGTGTCCTGCTTGTCCAGAAAGGACAGCATTGCATTTGTACTGTCAGCCGTCAAGGCAAGGGCAGTTCTTTGCCCAGTAGGCCATTTTGTGCCAAAAAGACAAACTTCCAAATGGAAATGTCTTAGAAGCCCAACATTCTCTCGGGATCAATTGGTGCAGCCAGGAGCAATTGTGTCTCACGTCAACAGAATTCTAAGTTATTTAAATGCCATATTCTCTAGGTCTATGAAGTGTTTGAAGATTACCTATCTATCTGAAATATATCTATGTATACCTAGAAGACTTAACTAACATGGCTACAAATATGATTATCATAGATGACTGATTATTAATCTATTTTTAATCATCCATTACAATTTTAAATGAGTTAAACATAATACCTCAAACAAGAATAGAAATATATATATACAGTATAACAAAATTAACTTCAAGTTTGTATCAATAAACCAAAATTTTTACCAATGTAAAACATTTTAAACATAAACTAAAATCTATACCAATGTAAAACATTTTAAACAAGTTGTTCTTTAAAAGTAGGTTCATTAATCTACCCTTTTATCTTATCATCTCCATATCCTCCTATATATCTATATTATATCCCCTTTTCTTTTTTAGAAAGAGATCACATTTATAATCAACCTGTTTTAAATAAAAATATTGGTTTTTCTCTGTCCCACACCAGAGGGCTCTTCTGATTTGGGACACAAGAATCTCTTAACCATTTTTTTTTTTAAAGCAATATGTCTGGGTTTAGAGGGGGAGTGAGCCAATTCCACCTCTAAAGCCAGCTTGGTATATTTGGGAATTTGGGCGTAGCTTGTCTTAACTACTTCCTGCTGGAGGGGGCGCTGTATCTTATGGGGACATTTTAAGATCATGGAGTAGTCCATGAGGCTGTATTGTCTGAGCCAGTTGCCTTGAAACAATTCTAGATGTTGGATCATCTGGGCCATGGTGTCATCGGAGACCTTTCAGGTGGTCTTGGCTGGTCAAACCTGATGTATCTTAATCTGGAACAAGTCCA